>NC_140009.1:19891793-21091793 GCF_964263955.1 Coregonus lavaretus
GTCTCTGTTTGGGTCCTCCGAAAGCCTAAAATGTAGCTTATATTTTGAACGTCGAGAGATTAAGGTTCACATTGACTCAGTCATAAAAAAGAACCTGAGCAAAGCTAAGCATCTTGTTCCGTTCGATGGAGAGAGACATACATTTCAATGGAGCGTTAGTTGGCAATAGATTTTACGGTCTGAATGTTCCTGTTCCCTAATGTTAGATTAATGTTGTGCGGACAAAGGCATCATCAGCAGCTCTGACCAATAGCCAATTAACCTTGAGCAGTGATGATGCGCGCTGGATAGCCGGACAATTCCCCTCGCCCATATATCTGTTCAACCGCTCACCCATAAATCCAGCAGTAGTTGTAATGATACAGGGCGCTCGATACGGGTCGTAACTCACGGATAAAGCAGCGATAACTTTGGCCAGACATTGTCCAGACAGTCACTATCAGATGAGGCTGTAGAACAAGGCTGGTGTAGCCCCTACCAGACCTGAGTTGAGCAGTGGAGGCTGCTGAGGGGAGAACAGCAAATAATACTGGCCGGAACTGAGCAAATGGAATGGCATCAAACACCTGGAAACCATGTGTTTGATGTATTTGATACCATTCCAGTGATTACACTCCAGCCATTACCACAAGCCCGTTCTCCGCAATTAAGGTGCCACCAACCTCCTGTGGTTGAAATACGATTTGAAATCATTAAATCATTTCAAATACTTTATCATGGGCTTGATTGAGCTTGTCTGGTGCAATGTAACCAATAGAATAATCACAAAAGTGCAAGCCCCGCCCATCAGGTACTCTAGGCAGGCTGAAGCGAACGCTAAAAGTATTTGAAAGATTTCAAATAGTATTTGAACCCAGGTCTGGTCTGTACTCTAGTAAGGTGCCTGTTGTTAATTTAGTGGAAATCTTTCCCTCGGGGTCGGCAAGCAGACTCATAACATCGTTGTTTAACACCAGTGGAACACAGACACTGCTGCCACCAGATGCTGTAACCAGAGGGGAGACTACGAGATAATGGGAATCTAAATGACACCATATTTTGTCATTAAGCTGTGGTGTGCCAGTCACATTGGACACATTGGACTTTTATAGTGGTTTCCAAGGAAACACATGCTATCTAGGCAAACACTGTTGAGGAATATTTATAGATAGTGCATATTGATAGATATCAAGGGGGGGGGGGGGATATTGTAATGTCATGTTTGTTGGTGTTGATATCAATCTGTGTCCTATCTATCTATGCTCTGTTTGAATGGTTGCATTATATCTATCTCACAGGCGGCCGGTGGTACCTTAATTAGGGAGGATGGGCTCTTAGTAATGGCTGGAACGGAATAAATATAATGGTATCGAACACATCAAACACGTGGTTTCCATGTGTTTGACACCATTGCATTCACTCCATTCCAACCATTATTATGAGCCGTCCTCCCCTCAGCAGCCTCCTGTGATCCATCTATGTAAAGAATCTACCAATCTCGTTGTTCTTTTTCTTTTTAGTCAGAGTATTAGCAGGTCTAGCAACCACACTGAAAAACAACTCCCAGAGGCTATTATCAACAAAGTGATTTATATTCAGACAATGTGATCTAAATATTGGGGAGTCCAGTTTTACCTCTACGTGCGTGTATTTTGCAGAGTGTTGAGAGTAATTGAATGGGGCATCTAACGAGAGACGTGGTGTGACTGGGTGGGTGTTTTCAAAGACCATCACTTCCATTGTGATGTAAAACATTGAGACGTAGCAGCTTAGCTCCACAAAGCAGCCTGTACTCTCGGCCCATTCAATATTAATGTTCTCACTGAGAAAACATATTAGGATGATTTGTTTGGGGATGTTGTAAAGTAACACCTCAAGTTATACTTCACACGCACACATGGATGCAAGTACGCACACACACATACAGATACCAACTAACACATTACAAACTATTGCCATTAAAACAACCTATGAATAAACTGTGAGATCGACAAGCAGTGGTTTGGCTAGCTCCATTTCTCAGACCATTAAGTCTGGTGGACCATTGAGCTGGTCCGGTGCAGTATATTAAGCGTTGAACATACTGTTTTCCTACTATTGCCAAAGGGATCTGGTCAATTGTGGATGTGCACACAGAACTAGAATGAGAGTCTATTTCTGTGGGTTTGCAGCTGTAGTTTGATTTAGCTAATTGTGCAGTACACTGTGGTGAGCAGTCTGCAAACCATCTTAGTAAAGATGTAACTTGATGATGCCATAGGGCGTTGAGCACTGAGGATCAATCCTAGAGCAGCAGAGGGAGACTCTCTCTGACTGGTCCATTGGCAAAAGACTGAATGTGTCTGATGTGCCTTATTTCTGACAGTAAAACCAGTGGTCCTAGCACGAATGAATGAATTAGCTTGAAAGACCATGGCATATTGACAGCACACACAGACATGCTATCGCGTGCACACACATATACGCACGCACACACACACAGGTCAGACCAAAGTAAATGATGTAAAGATTACATTAAGAAAACTCAACAATCAGCCTTTCTCTGGACAGCTAACGAAGCCACAGCACATCTGTGATGGAACACAGGCTCTCTGTAATGTGTTGCACTGGGAACCACACAATACGTTACACAGAGGGGTAGTGTCTACACGCAACACAATGTTAAACTGTTATGATGCAGTGACTAGACAATGCTACCCTTTTCAACTGAGGTCAGCATATGGGTAAATGTTGTCCAGGGACAGTCTTGTTCTGTACTAAATTACAGTGAGGAGAACAGGACATGGGGATGTCCTTAAACAGAAAATGTGCGTACTATCATACTTTACTTATAAACTGCCTTTAAACGTCAATAAGGCATTATATTATTTTTTAAATCATCGGGCACATAATGTGGTCAGCCCTCCTGACAGAGCTCATGGGCAGCCTTGGTGAGTCTGGGGTCCTCCCTGTGAGATGGATGGCTGTGACGTTGGTCTGAGACAGCCTGGTGAACACTTCCCTCCAGCAGCAGCAGGCCAGGTTTGGGGCTGGCCTTATAAGGCAGTGGAGGGGTGATCTTCTTCTTGTTGCTGTTTCATCATTACTCAGACACACAGAACAAAGCTGGGAGCTGGAGCAGCCAGTGATTCAGCTACACAGGCCCGTTGACTAACAGGTCCCTGCATCAGAGAGAAGAAGTGACCAATATAGTAAACAAGCGATAAAGAACACTGAACCAGCATATGCGTAAACACACTCCTATGTGTTTGCGCAGGAAGTGACGTTCCTGGATACGGAGAGACATTTGCAATTGAAGATAGTAGAGTAGTTCTGGGAGGAAGTGTGTTCCTTGCTTGTTTGAGTTTCAGTAATTAGCTACTCAAGTTGATACAAATACTTTGTTGATAAAAGCAAAGGGGAATGGTCATCGTTACCTCAGGTAAGGTTGTGATGGCAGAGGCCCAACAGACCCCTAACTACAGCTCCCTCCATAGAGCCCCATAGTGCAGACCCTGGCAGTAAGTCACACTCTGTCAGTCTAATACCTTTCATCTTCACAATGGATTCACGTGGGCAGCTTGATGGGGACTTGATAGTGCCTCCTAGACCACACAGGTGGGAGGGAGGCCAGTGAGTTGAGGGGGAGACAGAGAATGCCACCACCACCATTACCCTGAGAATCCTGAAGGATGCTTGTGTTATATGCAGAGGTGGAAGGTGGGGAGTGGAGAGCGGAGAGCAGACTGCGGAGGACTGATTAAAGACAGTCAAAAGAAAGGGGGAGAGGGAGGGAGGGAGGGAGGGAGGGAGGGAGGGAGGGAGGGAGGGAGGGAGGGAGGGTTGGTAGTGGCGAAAGAGCACAGCTATTTTCCCCTGCCCTTGCACTGCAGCAGGTCTCCCAGGAGAGCAGGTGTGTTGACAACAAAGGGTAGAGCAGAAGGAAGGAGGGAGGAAAGAGGGAACGCTGTGGATAGAAGGAGTACACTGTACTGTACATATTGCTAGCCCACACAGCAGGTGTTGTATTCATAAAGCATCTCAGAGTAGGAGTAGGGTACAGAAACCAAATCATTGTTTATAACACGCACCACAAAATAGCATGGGCTTGTTAAAACCCCATAATAAGCCCCTGATGGTGAGTGAATGGGCGGCCAGCCTGATGAGCAGACACACACACAGTCAGCACTGATGTCACAGTTTCAGCCCTCCTCCTCTCCGGAACACCATGTCTGTCTGGAGGAAAGATGCTCTTTTGTGGCTCCTCTCTCTCTCTCTCTCTCTCTCTCTCTATGTCAGTGAGCTGTGTTCTTTCTGTCTCTGTACTGCTGGGCTCAGCAGGGGTGGAGGAACTCACCTGGCAACTCGCTGCACTAGTCCATGTTGCCATGGCAACTTCATGGCCTGGCATTCACCGAGTTGGCAGTGAAGAGGAGAGAAAGCGAGAGAGCAACATAACATCAACAAAGCACTTACATTGTTCTGCAAGCCTGAAACTGCATCAGTTATTCAAAAAGACAGGTTTAATTTCAGTTTCTTCCCAGCGTTTTCAGGATACATGGTTTACGTGAGCTCACATAATGAAATCAAATGCATCAGTTGAGCCAACAGACACTTGAAAGAACAATAATACTTCTGCCAATTGTCTTTGTACAGTAATTGCGTTATGGACATAATCTCTTGCTGTCATTGCCAAGTGCCAACTAATCCACTACAGCGAGGTAGCCTACACTCTAAAAATTAGGGGTTCAGCAAGGGTTCTTCTAAGATCCTCAAAGTTCTTCGAAGAACCTTAGGGTTCTTGGCACTGAAAATGGCCCCCAAAAGGTTATTCCAAGAACCCCATAAGAGGTGGGGTTCATCGAGGAAACTCCTTAGTTGGTGGGGGTTCTTGCAGGAACCTAACTGCCCAACTGAAACATTTGGATTTGAAAGGACAGCAGGTGCAGGCACTTAACTGAAACATTTAAAGATCTCCTCAATTTAAGGTAAGGTTTGTCCCTTGTATGATCTAAATTGACATTGTTTGATGATGATACCATCTATCTTTTCATATTTGTGCAAATCTTTCTAAAACAGAAAATGGACACAATTCAATGGATATCAATCAACAAAGAGGTAAGAATATGTAGGCTATAAGAATATGTTGAATGCTAGCTGTAATGGGTGCAGATTACTGAATTGCTCACTTTGGTGTCTGTGTCTGCAGGTATACAGACGAGGAAGTATACAAAGGTATGTCAATTGGTATTGGTATGTTATGCAGATCACATTTACTATAATATTAATATTATCCTCCTTCCTTACCTCATCAATGAATATCCCATAGGCCTCTACATTATGGACAACAGGGTTTAACAGGGTTTAATCCGCAAAATATAGGTTTACGCAGAAATGCGTCAAACACACTCCAGGGCACAAAACAGGTGCACTGGAAAATACAAGGCACACGGGAAAAATACTCCCGTCGATACACAATACACGCGCTCCACCGAGCTTCACTAACCTCCACAATAAACAATCACCCACACAGACAAGGAAGCAGAGGGAACACTTATACCATGACTAATGAGGGAATAAGGACCAGGTGTGTGTGATTGAAGACAAGACAAATGGAGTGATGATAAATGGATCGGCAGTAGCTAGACGCCGAACGCTGAAACCTGCCCGAACAAGGAGGGGAGGCAGCCTCGGCAGAAGTCGTGACAACCCTCCCTACACCTCTGATTAATATAACAGGAAACCTGTTCAATCATCATGCACTGCAAAATCATTCTGGCTATGGATACGGAGAACATCAACACATTAACATCAACACGCCAGCGGATATACCCATTGGACTTGGGGCTCTGCTGGGAGTTTACCTCATATTTTGATTTTTTATTCTGCTTCCATGCAAGAATGGCTCTATATAATACTGTACGCTTTCTTGAATTTGTTCTGGATTTGGGGACTGTGAAAAGACCCCTGGTGGCATGTCTGGTGGGGTAAGTGTGTGTGTCAGAGCTGTGTGTAAGTTGACTATGCAAACAATTTGGGATTTTCAGTACATTAATGTTTCTTATTAAAAAAAGAAGTGATGCAGTCAGTCTCTCCTTAACTCTTAGTCAAGAGAGACTGGCATGCATAGTATTTATATCAGCCCTCTGATTACAATGAAGAGCAAGATGTGCCGCTCTGTTCTGGGCCAGCTGCAGCTTAACTAGGTCTTTCTTTGCAGCACTTGACCACATGACTGGACAATAATCAAGATAAGACAAAACTAGAGCCTAAAGGACTTGCTTTTTAAAGTGTGGTGTAAAAAAAGCAGAGCATCTCTTTATTTTACGGACAGACCTCGCCCCATCTTTACAACCATTGAATCTATATGTTCATGGCCGGTCATTTAGGCTAAAACTGGTCTTTCTAAAGCACTTACCACTCTCTTTTTCAGCCGAGGATTCTTCTTCTTCTTCACAAACACAAAGGCAATGTCAGCAGAGGAGACCTTCAACTACGAAAAGCTACAATGCCCCCTCTCTTCATCAAGCTACTGCATCCCAACAGCAGTGCGCTGCAGTGGGCATTGTGGGGTGAAGTTACCACAGGCAAAGATTATTTAGAGTGTTAGAGTGACCGCTCTAACAATGGAAATGCATGTCCTCAAAGATGGAAGGCAGGTGGAGCAAATTAGCAATTACATTTTTTGTTGACCAAATTTGACACTGTCATTGACCTCCATACAAAAATTCCTCACTTCGTGGTCTTATTTTCATGGACAGATTTTGGGTGGAGTAAACCGTCTCAGAGAGGTCTCGCTTCACCTCTTCCTCTCTGCTACAGGGTCAAAGTCATTCATCTCCTGATGGTGTACAGATGTGTTCCTGTTTCTCCCTCCCCAGGCAAAGCTTTTAACCACCACAGGCCCAAATCATTTACATTTGACATTTTAGTCATTTAGCAGACGCTCTTATCCAGAGAGACTTACAATTAGTAAAGCGACTTACAATTAGTAAGATCAGAAACCCATCCAGCAGTGCCATCGGAAGACAAAAGACAGCAAAATCACAAGCACTCTAAATTGCCCCAGATTATAGGGTCTGTACAGAGAAAACTGGATAGATGGAATGGATTAATTTGGACCATGCCTGCGAAGAGTAAAATACACACATGCACATGCACGCACGTGTGCGTGGGCACATGCAAACACACACTTACACACACACACACACACACACACACACACACACACACACACACCAACACACACACATAGAACAGCTAAATTACTCCCTAAACAACTCAAAGCTAAAGGGACAATCAGTTGTTTGAACTATAACAAGCTGCTGAGAAATTGCAGGAGCTTGAGCAGAGTACATGACACTCCTTCAAGTGGCTCATCTACAGCCTTACTGAGGACCAAGACTAAACGTTAGCTGAAGGTCTGCTAACCTCCAACTCCAACAATAGGGAAAGGCTATTCAACAGCTTTACATTTACAGTGTCTTACCTCATATTCTCCTAACATTTACTAGAACCATAGAGCCACACATTAGTTTATGTACACTATATATACAAAAATATGTGGACACCCCTTCAAATTAGTGGATTCGGCTATTTCAGCCACACTCATTGCTGACAGGTGTATAAAATCGAGCACACAGCCATGCAATCTCCATAGACAAACATTGGCAGTAGAACGGCCTTACTGAAGAGCTCAGTGACTTTCAACGTGGCACCGTCTTAGGATGCCACCTTTCCAACAAGTCTGTTCGTCAAATTTCTGCCCTGCTAGAGCTCACCGCCATTGGACTCTGGAGCAGTGGAAACGCGTTCTCTGGAGTGATGAATCACGCCTCACCATCTGGCAATCTGATGGACGAATTTGGTTTGGCGGATGCCAGGAGAACGCTACCTGCCCGAATGCATAGTGCCAACTAGTGGAGGCTCCTCAAGAGGAGGAAGGGGAGGACCATCCTCCTCAGTGAATTTCATAAATGTTTTAATTGTAAAACATAATAAAAGTTATCCTTTTTAGATAAAACTATACTAAATATAATCACATGTCAACAAATAACTGATTAAAACACACTATTTGCAAAAAAGGTCTATAGTAGCCTCAACAGCTCTCTGTAGGGTAGCACCATGGTGTAGCCAGAGGACAGCTAGCTTCCGGGGGGTTCTCACCCCCTTCCATAGACTTACACAGTAATTATGACAACTTCCGGAGGACGTCCTCCAGCCTATCATAGCTCTTGCAGCATAAACTGACATGTTGTCCACCCAATCAAATGATCAGGGAATTACTCTAGTACTGAAAGCATAAGCAACAGCTAGCTAGCACTGCAGAGTATAAAATGTGGTGAGAAGTTGACTCAAAGAGAGAGAAAGACAATAGTTGAACAGTTTTGAACAAATTAATTTCTTCCAAAATGAAGGAGAAGCAATAGAGAAATAGAGAGAGAGATTTCGTCATTTTTTTTCACTTTCAGTTTCACTTACTTAGCTAGCAAATGCAGCTAGCTAGTTTAGCCTACTGAAACACCCTGCTCAAACAGAGGGATGCTATGTTAGCTATCTGGCTATGACTTTCCAACACAACACTGGAACTCTTCCAAGTAAAGGTAAGCTTTTGGTATTACAAATGTATTGCCACCGGGGCCCGCTGGTGTAACTGCTTACTGACTGTACACTAACGTTACTGCATGATTGTAGCAGGTTTACTAACGCATTAGTTCTATTAGCTATGCTGAGTGTGCAAGGCGGTATTGAATATCACTGTTTGTCACATTGAACTGGGTGAATAAAATATGAATAAGAGTCATCCAATATGCTGTAATAGAAATAAGGCAATGCTCATGAAAAAAATGTGTCCTCCCTCATCTTAAACGGCACTGACCGCCACTTGTGCCAACTGTAAAGTTTGGTGGAGGGGGAATAATGGTAGGGGCTGTTTTTCGTGGTTCGGGCTATGCCCCTTAATTCCAGTGAAGGGAAATCGCTACAGAATACAATGACATTCTAGAAGATTCTGTGCTTCCAACTTTGTGGCAACAGTTTGGGGAAGGCCCTTTCCTGTTTCAGCATGACACTGCCCCCGTGCACAGAGCCCTGACATCAACCCCATTGGGATGAATTGGAACGCCGACTGCGAGCCAGGCCTAATTGCCCAACATCAGTGTCCGACCTCACTAATGCTCTTGTGACTGAATGGAAGCAAGTACCTGCAGCAATGTTCCAACATCTAGTGGAAAGCCTTCCCAAAAGAGTGGAGGCTGTTATAGCAGCAAAGGGCGGACCAACTCCATATTAATGCCCATGATTTTGGAATGAGATGTTCAATGAGAAGGTGTCCATATACTTTTGGTCATGTAGTGTATGTACAGTTGAAGTCGGAAGTTTACAAACACCTTTGAGTTTAAATGTATTTGGCTAAGGTGTATGTAAACGTCTGGCTTCAACTGTAGATAGAGTCCACTAAAAATCCAATGTTATTGGTCACATACACATATTTAGCAGATGTTATTGTGGGTGTAGTGAAATGGCCCAAGGTCATGACTTTAGAGAAAGGGGGCTATGCAGAGTATATCCATGGATTACGGGGAAGAGGAGAGGAGATGGGCTTGGCATGCCTCTGAGGAAAGGGCCCCTATGGTGACACTGGCTTTGTAGATCAGAGGACTAGGACAGGCTGTGTAGATTAGAACAGTCACAATCAATGAGTGTCTGTTGCAGAGACTGACTGACTAACTGACTGACCCAGAGGGCTGCAGGCAGATGGTGCTACTGCTGCTTCTAATTACACAGGATAACTAGTGTGTGTGCATGTGTGACCACGGACACTGAGGACAACTTCCTGGGCTTCAGGAGGAAGGACAATGAAAAACTGGACACTCGTGCTGCGTGCTTTGGAGTCTGGTCAGACCTCAATGACCTGTGCAACCGGACTGGAGTGGAGATCAGATGAACAGGGACTGACACACAAACTGAACCAGTGACTGCGATGCAGTTGTGGCAGACCCCTGTGTTGTCGTGGAGGCCTCTGTCACCCATGATGGAACATCTCATCCTACATTGAGGACAACACTCCTCGGTATCAGACAGATGCAGCCACTCTGGCGACTGTGTTTTCCTTTCTTATATAATCTAGCACTCAGGATTGTTTTTCCTTCCTTTTTAGACCACATAGGCCTAATAAAATACTTCAAATGGTAGTGCTAACCGAGTCTCTCTCTCTTTTTCTCTCTGTGTGGTGACTTAAAGAAGAGTGAAGTTAAGGCCTCAACATCTTGATGAATTTATCTAAACTAACATCTATCTGAATTTCTGTCGGTGTCCATTTTGAAAGTGCTGAACGAAGGCCTACCTCGTCGCAGCTCATTTGCTTACACTTCAATTGTAATAATGTTTGTGTATGGTTCAAAAGTCTAAACTCATGTCGGCATTTGCTATTATCGAGTTACACAAATCCACAAGGAGTCAGTAGAAACCATATTTATTAAGTAAGTCATATCATCTATGGTTTTTTAAAAGGCAGTAAATGAGGCTGATTGAACTTTTTCGCTGCCAGATGAGGCTCCGCTGATAGCCAGGTGTAGCTGTGGTAAGGATTCACTCCATGGTGCTGAAAAGAAAGCTCTGCTGTTGGGACAGCTTTATGTAGGCCCTAACAGTTTGTGGCCACCGTTTGTCACCATTATAGTGTAATTAATGTATTGTTTAGTGTTGTGTTGTGTAGTGGCTTTGCTGGCATGCATTTTTTTTTTATGGTTGAGTTTGCCCCACAAAGATTTACATTCTAAAATCACCACTGGAAAAGGTACTGCACCGTTTCAGCCGTTATGGGCAGCCTAGCTATGTGGAGGAGAAGGTACTGCTCAGTTTCAGCCATTATGGGCAGTCTAGCTATGTGGAGGAGAAGGTACTGCTCTGTTTCAGCCGTTATGGGCAGTCTAGCTATGTGGAGGAGAAGGTACTGCTCTGTTTCAGCCATTATGGGCAGTCTAGCTATGTGGAGGAGAAGGTACTGCTCTGTTTCAGCCGTTATGGGCAGACTAGTTGTGTGGAGGAGAAGGCCTTTTTGTTTCCTTAAGTGTCCTTGCATCAACAGCCTTTGAAAAGTTTTAATCCTTTATGGTGTAACGTGATTTCTGGATTAAAATGAAGTATTTAAAATGTGTGTGTGCGCGTGTGTGAGTGTTTGTACATACGTACCTACGTGTGTGTGTGTGTCAAAGGGAAACTATTTAAGCGAGATTGCTCACTCAATATTGAGCAAGTAAGATTATAGTAACAATATTTCTGTGAAAGAATGTATTGTGTACATTTAGGATAAATATAACTTTGGTGTGGGTCTTCTCTGGTGGTTATAATTCCAGCAGCATCAGCACTTTGTTCCTCCACTAGCATCCATTATATCTACAACTACTCCAACACCTGACTCCCACCACGTTACCCCTTATCTTCACACCACTGTTTCCCAATAAACATATCTAATAAACATAGCTGAGGGCTGCGTCCAAAATGGCACCATATTCCCTATGTAATACACTCATTTTGAAAAGAGCCCTATGGGTCTTGGCCAAAAGTACTGCACTAAATAGAATAGGGTGCCATTTGGGACGCAGGCGAGAAGTAGCCGAGAAGTGATTGAACATCTTCAGATGATTAAAAGGGATGTAAGGTCCTGTGGCAGAGGGAAGGTGACACTGAGGTGGCCCAGTAATGACTTTTTAATTGCATTTGTCCCCTGAGGAACACCCATCCACACCACAGGGGAATAGTTTAACTTTAACCCCACACACACACATCCGCCCTTCATGCATCGGGGCACAGGGGGAGGGGCAAGCTCAACTTCAGCAACGCCTGTTTTTTCCTGATTTAATTCCAGTGTGAATACAATCTGGGTTTTACTTGTGCTAAAACACTACAGATATGCTCACATGCAAACATTCATGAACTAGCGCAATTTTCCACATACGCACGCATTCACATATGCGCAAACACTCTCACACTCTCAAACACACACGCACACACGCACTAATTAGGTGGTTGGTTTATGTTGCTGTGTCATTAGCTTAGCGAACGAGCTCTACTACTTCTTAGCTCTAGAAGCTATGTACTACTGAACTACACATTACCTTTATGCCTAGCCACAATTTTCTTGCAGATGGAATGCTATGATATTAACTTATTATCCATGTGCTGTGCCTGATGCAATACATTTGCATTATAAAACACTTGGTCTATTCTAGAAAAACACTTGTCTTTTGTTCCATTGATAATGACACATACAGTGCACAGTGAGTCCTGGCTGACTTCTCAAACATCTTAGTCTAAGCAGGTCTGGGTGCAGGTCAGCTTTAAATGGGTGTCTAAGTTGTCTGAAATGGCAGGTCACTCCAGTTAGCCACCTCAGTCCACTGGACAATCTGTCCACACAAAGCAAGGCCAGACACTGTCACAACAGGCTCATTCCAAAGTGCTGATTTGTTCTGGTTATTTCTGAAGTAGGTTAGAAAGACAGCCAGGGACAGAGAGAGGTGGAGAGAGAGAGTGAGAGTGAGTGAGAGAGACAAAAGAGAGAGATTAGAGAGATAACTAAATAATTTGAGGGAGAGATAGAGGGAGATAGAAAGAGAAAACAACAACAGTGCATCATTGTGATGACAGAGACAGAGGGGTTATTGTGTGGAGACGAGGCTTTAAATTCCTCCTTAATCTGTCCCTCTATCTGATCTGTAATGACATGGATTTACTCACTTGGGCTTGCACAGGTCTCTAATAACACTGAAAACACTGATTTACTCAGTATGGACCCACACTCACATGGTAGATGGAAATAAAAGACCTCAGCTAGACAGAGAGACAGACTGACAACATAGCTAGGTAGATGGAGTGAGTGGGGAAAAGTAGGAGAGGTAGAAGAGGGGAAAAGTAGGAGAGGTAGAAACAAAAGTAGAAACAGAGACTAAAATCCCCCTGGACCAGAGCACACAGCCCAGGGAGGAGTGATGGAGGAGAAGAGGGACTTAGGGAGTGGGGACGGTTACTGGCTAGTTCTCCCTTTCCCTTTATCTGTCTCCCCTCCTTCCTCAAGTCTCAGTGGCTGGACTCTCCAGCCTGAATGGACCGTGTCACATGGAAGGGGACATTGAGGGGAAAATCCAATAAGGTGCTAGAGTAGATTGACCAGGCCAGGATCAAGGCTGAGTCAAGCATGTCTCTTTCTCTATCTGTTACTTATTGCCTACCCTTTGTTTCTCTCTTTCTCCCTCTTTCTATTCGCTCCTCCCTTCCGCTGCCTCTTTGTCCATCCTACATCCTCATATCCTCCTGTCTTACACTCCACAAATCAACATGTTTTTCTTTATTGCTTGTCTTCTCTCGCCCTTCCTCTGTCACCTCTCTCCCTTCCTCTGTCACCTTCTTTCGCCCTTCCACTGTCACCTTCTCTCGCCCTTCCTCTGTCACCTTCTCTCGCCCTTCCTCTGTCACCTTCTCTCTCCCTTCCTCTGTCACATTCTCTCGCCCTTCCTCTGTCACCTTCTCTCATCCTTCCTCTGTCACCTTCTCTCTCCCTTCCTCTGTCACATTCTCTCGCCCTTCCTCTGTCACCTTCTCTTGCCCTTCCTCTGTCACCTTCTCTTGCCCTTCCTCTGTCATCTTCTCTCGCCCTTCCTCTGTCACCTTCTCTCGCCCTTCCTCTGTCACCTTCTCTCTCCCTTCCTCTGTCACCTTCTCTCGCCCTTCCTCTGTCATCTTCTCTCTCCCTTCCCCCTCCCTCCTCTTTGAGGCCTCTAGATCCCTCTCTTCCTCTCTTCCTCCTGTCCAGTCTCCTCCTGTTGTCACGGTCAGCCTACTGCATGCACAAACAACCATGGCCTGCCTCTCCACTGCACATATGCTCACAGGGGTCAAGCGGCTGAGACAGCTGGGCCAACACGCCCAACCAGTACACCCAGGGGACTCCCAGGGCTGTCCCTTCATCCTGCCTGCCTGCCACCCCCAGACAGACCCCATCAACAGGCCATGGTGGGGGACTGACACTTACCCTGCTCCAGTCTTAAAATTACACATGTATGGGCAATACACACACGCAAGTACACAAACACGTACAGGAACACACACACAGAGACACGTACGCACGCACACACACTGTGAGACTGAGTGTCCTATGATTTACATAATGTCTCAGCGGAGTTGCCCTTCCTACACATACTGCAGCACAGACAAGACCAGCTCCCTCCCATTAAAGAAACTGCAAGTAGGCAGTTTGACTGGCTGGCCAGGTTCTACTATTATTGACCTGAATCGACTGTATCTATCACCAGAGGAGAGTTGAGAAGATGAACCTATGGAAGAATGGATCAATCTGAGGGTATGTCCAAAATCACACCCTATTCCCTATATAGTGCACTACTTTTGACTAGAGCCTCATGGGCCCTGGTCAAAAGTAGTGTACTATATAGGGAATAGTGTGCTATTTCAGATGTAACCTGGGGGTGCTCAGGTTTCATGTGTGGAGGGAATGCTAAAAGGAGGACAAAGCATAGAGGCAGATACTGTAGGTCCCATACTGTGCGCTAGCTAGGTATGGATTTTGGTGACCTGGACATACAATAACCTGACACATAATGTGGTCTCCCAGCCACTCTCTCTCACACATGCACACACCTCCCCAAAACATGAGGACAAACCCCTTTGCTTCATCTGTCTCATTGATGAACGACCATAGCGTCATTAGGGCTGTTCATATCCTTGATCAAAACTGAGATGGAGGAAGGGATCAAGATATATATGATGAACACATGCTGCTGGACATGAATACAATTAATACATACATTCCAGCGTCGCCAACCCCTGCCCCAAAACCAACCACAACTGAATCAATTATTCCGTCTCGCCATCCCCATGGGCAGCAAATGGTTCATGTTACCGATCAACATCACACAAGTGCATATCAATTTCCTATACTAGATAAGTATGTACTTCATTATAAAGACTCAATAGAAAGACCATATTTGAAAAATCAATATATACTCATAGCTAGAGATCAGTGGAGGCTGCTGAGAGGAGAACGGCTCATAATAATGGCTGGAATGTAGCAAATAGAATGGTATCAAACACCTGGAAACCATGGAAACCATGTGTTTGATACCATTCCACTCATTCCACTGCAGCCAATACCACGAGCCCATCCTCCCCAATTAAGGTGCCACCAACCTCCTGTGGCGTATACCCTCTCTCCAGTCTACACACAATGACAAATGATACTACTATAGTTACCAAGTCTTATCTATGCTCCAACACTGCCATCTTGAGGGTGGGCTGGTTCCACTTAAACAGATGGCAGGTTCCATTCTAAGAGAAATCTGAGAAGAAATCATCAGTGAGTAGAACACAATAAAGAGGGAGTGGATCATTAATATATTTATTCATCCACGACTCTACAGGATACTGGCTGGTGGCTTCCAGTAAAATAGGCAGTTGATGAAACAGAGCATGAACAAACAATACAAACAATAATGGGGCAGCTACAACTCAATTATACAAGCAAGCCAGACAGTACACACACACAATAATTCTGCAGAATTATTTAATTTACAGCAGCAGCATATTCTTTAATATATTCACACTTTCAAATATTAGACTTATTTTATGATTCAGTCAAATGACATGAACAATGGATGCCACACAAAAAAAACAGGGAACGATTAAGGACTTATTACTCGTCTTATAATGTATCCAAGTGACCTTGAAAAACGATATCTATATTGCAGAAAAATGTCAATTATCGACAAGATGAAGAGGAAGAGGCCCCTAAAGATGTTTTGACAGGCAGCGTAGCATAAAGCAGTAAGGCTGATTAGGGAATTATGGTGTGTCTGGGGTACTCCTGTCTCCTACCTAGAGTATTCTGGTTCAGGAACTAACAATTCCATCATTACATCCATGCATTGCATCATGTCATGTTCAGTCAGATACCATATAGATAGAGGACTCATCTTTGTATCTGTGCCATTATAGCGTCCGTGACATCATGGGCAGCGCCATTAAGGCTATCTCCATTTCAAAGTAGTCCATTTTCTTCTTCACGACTGGCTGATCCCTCCTGATGACCCGGTTGGACATGACTCCAACCAGGTCACCAGGACGGATCAGCCAATGAAGTTGGAAGTCCCACCCAGTTGACTACACTAACATGGTGGAAGCCCTCAATGGCGCTGCCCATGATAATATGGCCTTTCAGCCACTAGAGCCTCTATCATTCTCTGTCAGATACCCAAAGAACCAATAACAAAGCAGTCAATAGCCTTTGTTTCAGTAAAAGTTGAGGGATGGGCCTGGAGAAATGGAACCACTCTCAAATTCATAGAGCTATGGCTGCAATGCCTTACCATCCTTGATATAACAATTATAGTTTTAACCAGGTTGAGGCTATACAGTGTTTGTTTACAAACATTGCAGTAAAAAAAAGGTACAGGGTTCTGATGGTGTATGCCAGTTGAACAAAGCTCATGAGGCTTTTAAGTTATATTTTTCAAGATTCAATGGTTATATACACATCATTAATCTATATGTTTAAAAAAGGATGTAGCAACTAAGGATTCTAGCTAATAACTGAACACAGTATACTGTAGGTATTGTGTAATAATAGCACCAGCTACTGGAAATGTAGGAAAGGTGAAGAAGAAGAACTGCAAAGGTGTGAGATGAGAGAGACGCAGCTGAAGGAATTTAACGATTACAGCGCTCCAACATGCAATGGAAAACATTTTAAACGTTTTACAACAGAAAATGTAAAGTCCAAGTAGTCTCTCCCTGTTGGCTTGTTTTCTACCTTTTGGTGCGTAGTGAATACAACCCAGGTTTATATCCCAAAATAATAAAAACAGATCACAGGAAGCAGTCACAGGAAGCTCCCTGCCATCCAGGACCTCTATACCAGGCGGTGTCAGAGGAAGGCCCTCAAAATTGTCAAAGACTCCAGTCACCCTAGTCATAGACTGTTCTCTCTGCTACCGCACGGCAAGCGGTACCGGAGTGCCAAGTCTAGGTCCAAAAGACTTCTCAACAGCTTCTACCCCCAAGCCATAAGACTCCTGAACAGCTAATCATGGCTACCCGGACTATTTGCACTGCCCCCCCACCCCATCCTTTTTACGCTGCTGCTACTCTGTTAAGTATTTATGCATAGTCACTTTAACTCTACCCACATGTACATATTGCCTCAACTGCCTCAACTGGCCGGTGCCCCCGCACATTGACTATGCAACGGTACCCCCCTGTATATATAGCCTCCCTACTGTCACTTTATTCTATTGTATATATAGCCTCCCTACTGTCACTTTATTTTTTACTTCTGCTCTTTTTTTCTCAACACTTTTTTGTTGTTGTTTTACTCTTACTTTTTTGTTTAAAATAAATGCACTGTTGGTTAAGGGCTGTAAGTAAGCATTTCACTGTAATGTCTGCACCTGTTGTATTCGGCGCATGTGACCAATAAAATTTGATTTGATTTGATTTGATTTGAGTCAGTCCATTTACTGTTATTGCATGTCGCTTTGATACAAAGGGGCAACAAAAAGATAAAACTGCAAAACGTAAAAACACATGACGTAATACAGACAAATGCTTTCAAAACAAAATAGCTTCAGGTTTGTTGTTGTTTTTACACAATGTTGGCACAATGATAGTTTCACCATGAAATTTTTTTTTTTTAAAACACTAGAATAAATCTAAACAGGTCTTGCATTTTATGTTTGGTCCCACTTTAAAACAAACAACTTGTAAAGGATACACAGTGTACAAAATATTAGAAACACCTGCTCTTTCCATGACAGACTGACCAGGTGAAAGCTGCTGGGTTTTTCACACTCAACAGTTTCCAGTGTGTCAAGAATGGCCCACCAACCAAAGGACATCCAGCCAACTGTGGGAAGCATTGGAGTCAACATGGGCCAGCATCCCTGTGGAACGTTTGCGACACCTTGTAGAGTTTCTGCCCCGACGAATTGAGGGCAAAGGGGGTGGGGGGATGCAACTCAATATTAGGAAGGTGTTCTTAATGTTTAGTACACTCAACGTATAAGCAAAGCCATACCATATATAAAGGGTAATGTAATATTTCTTCAAAGTGGGACCTTGGATTTATTTCTAGTACAATCATCCCAGTCTAAACAGAGGAAAGGGGAGTTCAGCTCAGTTCTGCTAGCAAACAAGCCCCCTGCACCTCTAGAAGACAGACAGGGAGTCAAAAATGCATCTCAACTTAAAACATTTCAAGCGCGCAGACAAACATGCATAGCGATCCTTTGTCAAACTCCAATGAAAGGACAAAAGTCTACATAGTTTAAATGGAGAATTTAAAAAAAACGTTTGAATCTAATAGTACATCAACTGTATTTTATAAGAGGGGAGAAATGAACTCCTGACAAACTAGAGGGATTTTGTTGTGTTTCTTTAAACCCAGTGTTGGCCTGAGTCCCACAGTGAAGGCTCTACAGTTACATTTATACATCTCATTCTGCAAATTCTCCTCTTCCTTCCTGCTTTGCCTCGGTAAGAGTGTCAGGGCTCTCTGGCCTCCTCTGTAGTTGTGATCTCACACTGCACCACAGCAGCGGTTCTGGAAGAGCAGATCGATGACAGAGGAGTCGGCTAGCGTGGACACGTCGCCCAGGTCTCGCTCGTTACGGGCGATCTTACGTAGCACACGCCGCATGATCTTACCTGTGTACACAGAGGGGAAGTAAAGGCAAGTCAGTCACTAATGAAGTTACAAGCTCTCATTCAGAACACCTTTCAAATCAAGCCATAGTGGAAAACATTACATGTGTTCACCATGTTCGTACAGAATAAAATCATAACCAACAATCATAACCAAGCTACACTCTCACCTGATCTGGTCTTGGGAAGGCCTGGGGCATTCTGTATAAAGTCTGGAGTGGCAATGGCACCAATCTTCTCTCGCACTGTCAAAGCAGATAAACAGCATTAGTCATCAGCTCCAATACAGAAACCTATTGTCAGCCTGTGGGATGCATGCAGACAATGTAGAACAATCCCCTTTATCATGTTCAGTGACAGTACTGTAGTTGGCTTTACACACACAAACACACGTACCTTGTTTCTTGAGCTCGGCCTCCAGGGTGTAGCTGAAGCGGACTCCGTCAGTAAGCGTTACAAAGCAGTAGAGACTCTCCCCTTTGACAGGGTGCGGCCTGCTAACTACCGCTGCCTCAACCACCGCCTCGTGCTCCACCAGGGCTGACTCCACCTCCGCCGTGCTCAGCAGGTGACCTGATGTACACACAACCCACAGGATTATCATATAGAACAACAGTCCACTGATCTCTACTGTAAATCATAAGTTAGAGAAAGTTATCTTACATGCATCACTAGAAGACTACCTTTGTCTAATATTTCACAACAGCAGACTGAGTGATATCTTCCTCAGCTCAAGATAAACTAACACCGGTTAGAGCACTATACTGGCAGTAGTGTAGATGGCAGGACAAGAGACCTGACAGTACAGACCACTCCAACACAATGTACATCACATTTCACAGAGCTCCAGCTGATAGAAGTGCTCACCTGAGACATTCAACATGTCATCTATCCTCCCTGTGATCCAGTAATACCCGTCCTTATCTCTACGGCAACCTGGGGGGGAAAACAGCAATACATGAATGCGGTTTCTATGCCAACTACAGAGGGTCTTGATTTAGTATACACAAAACAAAAACAAACTGTCCATGACACAATGAGACTCAATGTGTGCGGTATTGTATAAAACGTCAGTCATTAATGGTGCTCAGGACTGTGTTAGCCATGTTAGACTCATCTTACCATCACCAGTGACATAGTATCCTGGGAACTGCTCGAAGTAGGTGGTCTCAAACCTCTGGTGGTTCCCATACACAGTCCTCATGACTCCAGGCCAGGGCTGTTTGAACACCTGAAGAGGGGGATAAGAAGCAAGGATGTCCAAAGTCAAACAAGCAGTGAAGATCCAATTCATCAAATGTAGACAGCCGACGGCATACCGCAGTAAGAGTGAGAATGAATCTAATATATTGGAGTGAGAATGAATCTAATGTTTAGCATTGGGTAGATCTCTACATAAACTTCTGGATAACTAATTGCTCCTGTTGTCTTACCAGGTAACCCTCGCTTGGTCCCTCAAGCTCCTCCCCAGACTCATTCAAAATGGCAGGGACAACGCCAAAGAAAGGAAACGTCTGGTGGAGAAAGGGGGAAAGACCGGAAGGCAATTTAGACCAACTTATCCCACATGATGACAGGGAGGGAGCATCTTAGTGAACAGGAATGGAGCAGTTGATACTGTCAATATAACAACACTTACAGCAGAGCCAGGCTTCATGGGCGTGGCAGCAGGTAGAGGAGTCAACACGTGGCCACCCTGAGACAGAAGCCAATAGGAAGAGAGAGATTCAGTCAGACCAGACACAGTGCAAGACATTTCAGTTTTTACAGTTACAGAAACAAACTCATCCATGTCTTTAACGTATTAAATCCAGACACTGTGTGACCGAAGGTAAACGCCCCATTCCGCACCCACCGGAAGGATCTTACCGAGAGCTAAAGAACCAAATCACATTCTGTGCTTTTTTGATCAACATGATAATGTAGCCTACAGAACAGCTGAAACAAAAAGCCCAGTGATTTGAACCAACACTCAAAAAATATATGTATTTGGTAGGCCAATTTAGGATGTAGGCTACTTCTGTCTGCCTGTCTGTGCCGTGCTTATGTTTGTAATAGCCTACTGTTACAACACACAATGAAGTTTGTTGTACAATCGATCAAGTCTTTTGTCCACATGTTGAAGTTGGCAGGCTACACCAGACAAAGACCGATCATCGCTGCAGGAGACTAAACATGTGCGTAAAATAGAGAGTCCTGCACATGCACAGAAGCTTCGGTTAGTTAGCTAAATCGGGAAGAGGAGTCCAGACAATTCAGCCACTCCGTTCAATAAAATCTATTCAGTAACATTACATTTTGATGTGTGTTTGTTAATCTAAATGAATGAAAAATAATAATGAAATACTGACGGTCTCAGTCTGCCAGAAGGTGTCGACCACGGGGCACCTCTTCTCCCCCACCACGCTGTAGTACCACTGCCACGCCTCCGGGTTGATGGGCTCCCCCACCGTCCCCAGCACCTTCAGAGAATCCCGCTTGTACCTGACACACACACACACACAGAGGGCGGGAAAGGGTTAACAGACACACCCCCATAGCCTCAGACAAAGGACGGAACCAAACATGCAGACATTTGCCAACACTTGTGTGTGTGTGTGTGTGTATATATATATATATATATATATATCAGTTTATAAACCGGGTGGTTTGAGCCCTGAATGCTGATTGGCTAAAAGCCGTGGTATATCAGACCGTATACCATGGGTATGACAAAACATACATTTTAATTATAATAAGCCATTTAGCAGACGCTTTTATCCAAAGCGACTTACAGTCATGTGTGCATAAATTTTTACGTATGAGTGGTACCGGGGATTGAACCCACTACCCTGGCGTTACAAGCGCCATGCTCTACCAATTGAGCTACAGAGGACCATACATTGGTAACCAGTTTAGAATAGCAATAAGGCACCTCCGGGGTTTTCGGTATATTGCCAATATACCACGGCTAAGGGCTATATCCAGCCACTCCACGTTGCGTCGCACATAAGAACAGCCCTTAGCCGTGGTATATTGGCCATATAGCACAGCCCCTTGGGCCTTATTGCTTAAATATACAGAGGTCAAAAACAGGCTTAATACACAGTAGAAGTGCTAACCCCCTAGAGTCGATGTCCACGGCCACACAGAAATCTAATTAGCCTAATAGCCAAAGCTAAAGATGTGTTTTAAGCTAAAGATGTGTTTTTTTGCAAGGGCTGTGTCTCAATCCACTAAATCCGCCGATATCACCCTTCCTCATCTGCGACGGGAGGTGGCAGAGCTACAGCGGTGTTTGTCAGGATGTCTCCTCTATGGAACGATGACCCCTCTATGGAAAGATGAGACCCTCACGAAAACGATGTGTTCTCCGTTTTGCTCTACGACCCACACAAGAGTCATAGGACTCGTCTGAAGTCGGTACATCCGATCTGCCAACTTCTGTCTGTAGCGTCTGAACCGTTTGGGCTACAGACTAATGTGACCCCTTTGTGGAAAGGTGAATCTCTCATGAACACGTACATGTTTTGCTCTAGGACGCCCACAAGCCTCACAAGACTAGTCTGAAGGTCCCTCAGTACCAGTTAAAAATTAATGGAAGTAAATATGGAGATATCATTGATAGATTAATTTGTATTTTAAGAATAATGACTAAAGGATTTCACCACAAATGCAGTATAAATGTGTGAACGGTGTTAGAGTTAAAGGAAGTTAGAAACTGTTGAGAAAGCATTCCAGGGTGAAGGGGACTAAGAAACGGTTTAAAGGTGGCCGGAGCAAAGTGCCTTTGTGTGTCAAGGGATATAAAAGCTGTATGTATGTTTTTTGGCGCGAGAGCTCTCCATGATTAAAACATACAGATCATTCTTGTTGGTTGCGGACCTTCGTTTAATTCATGATTAAACCAGAGCCTTACACCCTCTGGGAATTATTCAAAGCATTAAGTTTGATTAATTAGAGATAGAAATTCTCGTGACAATCATGTATTTAACTAAACTTCTTATATGTCTCTCAGATATAGGAGACACTTCAGAACAAACTTCCTTTTGATATTTTTTGGGACTGTTTATCCATGTATGAAGCTGAAAGTGTTGACAGTGCTGAGTAAAAACGTAAACAAACTCAAAAACAGCAGTATTTGTTGACAGTCTCTCTAGTCATGGTTTTAAAAGTTTAAAAGCAGACACGGTAATCTGAGCCATCCGACTGGCCAGTGGCAGGCCTATAGTGCACTTGATTTGCTCCCCCGGGAATGGCAGCGTTCGTAACTTCAGACATATGAAATGGTTCAAAATGGGAACAAGTCGCCTACCCGGCGCGCAGGGCAGCTGAATCGGGTGCACCTACTGCCAACAGCCCGAGACAAATAGGAACGCAAGGCTTATCGTTGGGTTTTTTACAGAACAGTTTGGCGATCGACTAGGAATGCTTTCGAGATCGACCAGTGACCCTGGCCTTAAGGGGTCCTAAAACTCAAAATCAAATAGCTAAATGATCCTTGGTATGACCATCTTAAAACAATTCCATATGTTAGCTTAGTAGACCCCCCCCGGCTTAGACTCCAGAGGGTTAAAGGATAATGTAAGTAGATGTCGCACTCAATAGCCCCATCTGTAGATACAGGGACGCTTCTTCTGTACTTTGAAGCCCCATCATACTCAGGCCTGGGTCAAGTTCAATAGGACAGAAATAAATTAAAACAGGGTCAAACAAGGAGGTACTGTCCAATTAGAACTGAGTTTTGTTACAGTGTGCCCTAATGAACACGATCCTGGTGAGAAACAGGCTAAATGAGCAAAGAGTGTGGAGACTCACTTCTGGACGGGCTCGCTCCCATACTTCATGAGGAGGCGGATGGCTGTCGGCGCCGTGTAGAACTTGGTGACTTGGTACTTGTCGACTATCTCCCACATGCGGCTCACGTCAGGGTAGGTGGGCAGACCCTCGAACTGAACACGTATCAGATTCACATCAAAACCGAGTCAGATGGTGTAAACACAACCTTATGATCATAATCTAACTAAGTCATCATTATCTGTCTGATAAAGAGAATGCTGTCTGAACTACAGGAAGAAATAAAGGTGGAAAATAACATCCCCTTTGATCATCCCCTCCTGTTTACACACATTTGATCAGAATACATTTTTATGAGACGCTTTATGAGATTAGTCAATAAAACCATGACTTGGTTATAAAACAAACATCTTTAACGTTTGTCAAAATGGAATATGGACATTTTAGACCTATTTAAGGTCATACAATACTGTAGTCCTGTTGCACAACATTTCAAAGTATTCTTTCAATATAAGGGGAAATAGCAACGATAAGTTTATCACATTTAAATCATAAAAATTCTCTCCCTCTCTCATACATATACAGTTGAAGTCGGAAGTTTACATACACTTAGGTTGGAGTCATTAAAACTCGTTTTTCAACCACCCCACACATTTCATGTTAACAAACTATAGTTTTGGCAAGTCGGTTAGGACATCTACTTTCTGCATGACACAGGTAGTTTTTCCAACAATTGTTTACAGACAGATTATTTCACTTATAATTCACTGTATCACAATTCCAGTATGTCAGAAGTTTACATACACTAAGTTGACTGTGCCTTTAAACAGCTTGGAAAATTCCAGATAATTATGGCTTTAGAAGCTTCTGATAGGCTAATTGACATCCTTTGAGTCAATTGGAGGTGTACCTGTGGCTGTATTTCAAGGCCTACCTTCAAACTCAGTGCCTCATTGCTTGACATCATGGGAAAATCAAAAGAAATCAGCCAATACCTCAGAAAATAAATTGTAGACCTCCACAAGTCTGGTTCATCCTTGGGAGCAATTTCCAAACGCCTGAAGGTACCACGTTCATCTGTACAAACAATAGTACGCAAGTATAAACACCATGGGACCACGCAGCCATCATACCGCTCAGGAAGGAGAAGCGTTCTGTCTCCTAGAGATGAACGTACTTTGGTGCAAAAAGTGCAAATCAATCCCAGAACAACAGCAAAGGACCTTGTGAAGATGCTGGAGGAAACAGGTACAAAAGTATCTATATCCACAGTAAAACAAGTCCTATATCGACATAACATGAAAGGCCACTCCGCAAGGAAGAAACTACTGCTCCAAAACCGCCATAAAAAAGCCAGACTACGGTTTGCAACTGCGCATGGGGACAAAGATCGTACTTTTTGGAGAAATGTCCTCTGGCCTGATGAAACAAAAATAGAACTGTTTGGCCATAATGACAATTGTTATGTTTGGAGGATAAAAGGGGACGCTTGCAAGCCGAAGAACACCATCCCACGGGGGTGGCAGCATCATGCTGTGGGGGTGCTTTGCTGCAGGAGGGACTGGTGCACTTCACATAATAGATGGCATCATGAGGAAGGAACATTTTGTGGATATATTGAAGCAACATCTCAAGACATCAGTCAGGAAGTTAAAGCTTGATCGCAAATGGGTCTTCCAAATGGACAATGACCCCAAGCATACTTCCAAAGTTGTGCCAAAATGGCTTAAGGACAACAAAGTCAAGGTATTGGAGTGGCCATCACAAAGCCCTGACCTCAATCCTATAGAAAATGTGTGGGCAGAACTGAAAAAGCGTGTGCGAGCAAGGAGGCCTACAAACCTGACTCATTGTGGGAAGCTTGTGGAAGGCTACAAGAAAATTTTGACCCAAGTTAAACAATTTAAAGGTAATGCTACCAAATACTAATTGAGTGTATGTAAACTTCTGACCCACTGGGAATGTGAAATAAATAATTCTCTCTACTATTATTCTGACATTTCACATTCTTAAAATAAAGTGGTGATCCTGACCTAAGACAGGGAATTTTTACTAGGATTAAAATGTCAGGAATTGTGAAAAACTGAGTTTAAATGTATTTGGCTAAGGTGTATGTAAACTTCCGACTTCAACTGAGATATATATATATATATATATATGAGAGAGAGTCCAAACAGAATAAGGTGCCATTTCAGACAGCCCTCTTCCTCCCCTAAATTACAATACTAAGCCTGTGGCCGCCCACTCACCAGGACACTGGTGGCCCCATTAGCCAGGGGCCCGTAGGTGATGTAGGAGTGGCCCGTGATCCAGCCGATGTCGGCCGTGCACCAGTACACGTCGTCAGGATGGTAGTCAAACACCAGTTTGAAGGTGGTGGCCACGTAGAGCATATAGCCGCTGATCGTGTGTAGCACACCCTGATTAGAAGACACATGATCACGACAGCAGCATTTATGCGCATGTGAAGACAGAGTGCAATAATCTATCAAACTGAGAGAAGAGAGAAAGGGAGCGAGTTAGAAACAGAAGGCCACTGCTGCATAGCATGTGTACCTTGGGTTTCCCGGTGGAGCCGCTGGTGTAGAGGATGAAGAGGGGATCCTCAGAGTCACACCACTCTGGTTCACACTCTTCAGATACACCACTCATCAGGCTGAGCCAGCACTGATCCACCTCAGGGTTCCACGGCACCTGGCGAAACCACACACACACTCTGGTAAAACCACACAATGACTGACCGGGTGACATGGATCTCTGAATTTTTACAGCCCTTGAGAGAGACCACATCAAGACATTCTGATAACGATCATCGTCAAGAAAGAAAAGTAGGCTAATCTTACTATCTTTGATTCTATTCAGTCAAGTGAAACAACCAAGCCTAATTGATAGCAGTAGGGAGAAAAGTATAAATGCTTTTAATCACTAAATCAGAAGTGAGAATGTTAGCTCAAATCAAATATGCCGCTCAGATGAGCTAAGACTGACAAAAAACGAGAGAGAGAAAGGTGCGGGGATTTCAAGTCTAAGTGAATCAGCGTTGTATACACTTGAACAGTCTGTGAAACAATGGTGAGCGAAGTTAAATGTTTTAACTTCTAGAGTTGACAATCAAATGAATCTCCTAAAATGCTGCTCTCGGGTGTTAAAGGTCACTATATGGGTGGGGCTAATGAAATACACTGAACAGATGTTCTAAAACTATGGGTAGGGCCCTGCATTTTTTGGCAACTATTTTTTCTGAAATATGCCATGTGCATCACATTGATAGTGCTGTTGATATACACTGATATACACTGGTCAGTTTATTAGATACACCACCCTGTTCACAAAAATGGTTTGCACCTACAGACAATGAGTCAAGTGGTCGTGTCTTGCTATATAAAGCAGGCAGACGGGCATCGAAGCGTTTAGTTACTGTTCGATTGAACGTTATAAAGTGGGCAAAACGAGTGCCCTAAGCGACTGATCGTCGGTGCCAGTATCTCAGAAGTGACCAGCCTCCTGGGTTTGTCACGCATGACAGTGTCTAGGGTTTACAGTTAACGGTATTGGCTAGCGGCAGCGGTGTAATGTGTGGGGAATGTTTTCCTGGCACACATTAGGTCCCTTGATATCAATTGAACGTTTCCATGCCCCAAATAATTCAGGTTGTTCTGGAGGCAAAGGGGGGTCCGCCCCGTTACTAGAGGGGTGTACCTAATAAACTGAGTGACTGAATAAACTGAATAAATTGAGTGGTGCACAATCCCAGTAAGATTTTAAAAAAGACATTATCTGAAGCAGGAAATGAAAGACCCCACTTACAGTATGAGAGATCAATTACATCTACATGGAGAGTCAGGGGTCAATTACCTTATCTGAAACCTTCTAGTCATTGTTCATCCTTCAGTGAGTGTGTTTACATGCACACAAATGCGATTTTTGTGGATATTCAGATTAATATAATGGTTAGATTAAAACATTTACATGCTTTGCAAGAATAATGATTTCCCTAATAATCCTGTTTACATGGACACATCTGAAATCAGGCTACCTGATGGCACTCTGACAAATGCAGAAAATTACCAATCAAAATAAACATTCTACCACAGCAAAAACGTTATTTTTGGGAAGCATATTTGATTCGGAGTTCGGACATGTATGTGAAAACTACTTCTAAAATGCTATTATTCAGTTGTTCCGAACTCACTTCACTCGCGCTAAAGAGGGAGGCTCGCTCGGCTGGTGCTAGCACATGCACAGATCAACTACACCGCTGGTGTTTACATGTCTTAATCATTCGAAAGATTGCTCAGAAAACCAGGTGTTTTAATCGGCATATGGTTACTTCGACTTTATGGCGATTAAAATAACCAGAGTAAGGCGTTTACATGACTATTGCATAATTTGCCTACTGCCATAATCAGTTTAATATAGAATTATTAGTGTGCATGTAAACGTATCCAGTGTTGCTTTCAGGTCAATTCAAACAATGGTATTTTATCATTATCTTAAAAGATGCACTATGCAGAAAGTCAGACATTTCCTGGTTGCTAAAATTCTAATAGTTTGCCTAATTTCAGTATGTGACAAAACAAGCAAGTATCGTGTAAAGAATCATTGTACCATCTAAACTGCAGTGAAATATATTTTCCATAACCAAAAATATTGTATTTTCAGCTGTTTGAAAGTAAAACACTCAAAAACTAAACGTCAGAACGGGAAGCATAGAAATAGCGCATATAGAATACATCTACCGCTTCTTAGACTTGCTTTCAATGAGTGACAGATTTATAACACACATTTCTATGTGAATTTAGTCGGGTAGTCCAAAAAGTTACATATTGCAGCTTTAAGTATAGCCAAAAGTAAAGCCAGGTCGAGATCAGGTAAGGGACCCGTGACCAGTGACAGGTGTGAGCTGACAGACCACGGAGACACTCAGACAGAGAGACCCTCTAAAGACAGCAGTTCGGGTGTTACTATGTGTGTGTAACAGGATCCACCCCCAGGGTTAGGCTACCGCTGAGAAGTAGATCACACAGAGGTGTTAAGAAGAAAAGGAAAAGAAATGGAGCGAATTCAAGCTCAGGGAAATCTGAAATACCTGAGGGACGGGACGGATTTTCTTTACTCTGTCTTTCTGTTTCTCCTGCTAGAAGGGGTTAATGGAAACGGTTAGACCTAATTGAACAAACATCAAAAAGGGGTGGCTTCATGTCATTTGAACCATGACATTGAGACAACACCAAGGAGAAAAAGGCAAACGTGTTGACTGTTTCTGGAGATACGTGAAAAACATAGTACAGAGTTAACATTAAAGGGATAATAAGGCATTTATGAATTATACAGTAGCAAATGTTAAAGGTGAGAGACCTTCCCTATGAACACAGGGGTCGTATTCATTAGGCACCAACCGGAAAAAACTGACTAAAACAGGGAGGGACTAGGTGAACTTGTCCAATAAACACCCATTTTTATTTTCAAAACGTTTTTCTATGGTATGTTCTAATGAATAGAACCCTGTGGAGACAGTGGGGCGTGAGGGAGAGCTTCAGCTGCTGGTCTCACCTGCAGGTCAGGGCAGGGCCGCTTGGCAGGGGGAGACAGGGAGCCGAGAGGAATGGCCTCCACCTCCTTGGACAGGTGTTTAAGCATGATACACCTCTGTACTAGGAAACTCCTGACAGACAGAGACGAGAGTGGGGGAGTGTGAAACAGTAGAGGAAGAGAGAAAGTAAAAGAAAGGACAGAGTCGTGATTCACATGCCCCTCTCCAAATAAACATACAGATATCTATTGGCAAGGATGTGTTGTAAATATCAAGACAAACAGAGAGTAGAATTGTGTATACGCGACTAGCTAGTCAGATAGAAAGTGTGTCCTTACTTGTCCTTGCATTTCTGCAGCGCGTCGTCAGCGATCACCTTCAGGTTGATGAGCTTATCTCCTCTGTAGAAGCCATCTGAGAGAGGGGGGCATGATGGGGTGGGGGAGTTCAAAGAGTGCACACTGATCAATGAAGGAGAGAAAGGCAGGGCAGTGATTGATAGACAGGATGTCAAACGAATCATCTTAAATGCATGTCTGGGTTCTAGTCTAATTGAACAGCATCCAACGGGTGTCGCTAATGTGCAACGTTTTTAATTCACTTAATTCCCCTGGTAACAGTCTTTAGCCATAGACCAAAATTGCCCATGACCACACCCGTCACTCACAATGGGTCCCCATCTAAAGAGGTTATGGCAGTTTTCCGATAAGTGTCACTCCAAATCCAAAGCCGTACAGTGATGCAGTAGGCCTGTACAGTGGGCTGGGCTCACTATGATGAGTATAAAACCAGGCTAATTAACACTGTGGATTAGGGGGTCAGGGGATAATCTGTGGCAATGTAATCCAATCTAATAAGAGTTTCATTATTACTGCAGTTTAGTTCGCAGTCTCACCGGCCGTGATCAGCAATGAGCACTGGGAGTCCAGGATCCTCTCGCACAGCGACTCTGCCGAAAAGCCAGCAAACTGGAGAGTACACACACAGAAATACACACATCAAATACACTGTGCATTGTGTGCGAATGCACTCTAAAGTGTTTGCCTATTCTGTTTGCCTTGTAGGGTGTCGGTAGACAAATTTGTTCTTTCGAAATCTGTATGAGTAAAAGCTGGCAAAATGGGTATGCAGCCACTTTACCTACTAATTCAAAAAAGGTGGCTGAAGTGCACTTTAATGACATAAGACTGTATAAAATCAGGCTGGTATGATGTGCCTATAGGCTTTAAGGTTGTCACGATACTAGTAGGAAGTAAGGAAGAAAAGGAAACAAAAACATGAAGCAGACTTCATTTGAGCAAAACAGTCCTAATGTTGGAAAACACAGCCTCATGTTGTCACCCAGAGTCACACTTGTTTATTTTGCAAGCTATAGCACACAATACTTGACAAAGTAGGATTTTAAAGGATCATAAAGTCATCGTTTTCTTTTCTTGACAACACTAAAAACAGGCCTAATCCAGACATAGTTGAGGTGTAGATTGTTAGCTACTCACCACGATTGAGTGCACGGCCCCGATGCGGACACAGGCCAGCATGGCCACCACCAGCTCCACAACCATGGGCATGTAGATGGACACGCGGTCGCCCTTCTTCACCCCCTGGGACTTGAGCACGTTGGCAAACTGGCAAACCTGCTGGAGCAGCTCTCTGTATGTCACCGTCATCTCATCGCCAGGCTCGTTCCCTTCCCTGTAAGGGGGCCAACAACATAGATATAATACAGAGTTATATCATGTTTCTAGAAACACCGTTTCCCTGACTAAGTTGGCCGTAATTTTAGTCACGTTGCCAATGTCTATTGTAGTGTTCTATTTAATTGTATGACTTAACACAGTGTTTACTAAATGGACAGGAGTCAGAAAGTATTCATACCCCTTTACATTTTCCACATTTGGTTGTGTTACAGGCTGTATCTAAAATTGATTACAATTTGGATTGTGTCACTGATCTACACACGATCCCCTTAATGTCAAAGTGGAAATTTATTAGAACATTTTAGAAATTAATTGTAAAAAATGTAAAAGCTGAAATTTCTTGAGTCAATAAGTATTCAACCCATTTGTTATGCAAGCCTAAATAAGTTCAGGAGTAAAAACGTGCTTAACAAATTCCATAAGTTGCATGGACTCATTCCATGTTCAATAATAATATAATATAATATGCCATTTAGCAGACGCTTTTATCCAAAGCGACTTACAGTCATGCGTGCATAATAGTGGTTAACATGATTTTTGAATAACTACCCCATCTCTGTACCCCACTTCCAATTATCTGTATGGTCTCTCAATCGAGTAGTGAATTTCAAGCACAGATTCAACCACAAAGAACAGGGAGGTTTTTCAATGCCTCGCAAAGAAGGGCACCGATTGGTAGATGTGTAAAAATAAAAAAGCAGATACTGAATATCCCTTTGAGCAGGTGAAGTCTTTAATTAAACAGGCGTCCTTCCTAATTCAGTTGCCGGAGACGAAGGAAACCGCTCAGGGATTTCACCATGACGCCAATGGTTACAGAGTTTAATGGTTGTGATATAAGAAAACAGAGGATGGATCAACAACAATGTCATTATTATACAATACTAACCTAAACGACAGAGTGAAAAGGAGGAAGCCTGTACATAATAAAAATATTCCAAAACATGCATCCTGTTCGCAACAAGGCACTTACGTAATACTGCAAACAATGTGACAAAGTTGTTAACTTTTTGTCCTGAATATAAAGCGTCATGTTTAAGGCAAATCCAACAACATCACCGAGTACCACGCTTCATATTTTCAAGCACGGTGGTGGCTGCATCATGTTATGGGTACGCTTGTCATCGGCAAGGTCTAGGGAGTTTATTTTCTTTTGGATAAAAATAAACTAAATACAGCTAAGCACAGGCAAAATCCTAGAGGAAAACCTGGTTCAGTCTGCTTTGCGACAGACACTTGGAGACGAATTCACCTTTCAGCAGGACAATAACCTAAAACACAAGGCCAAATATACACTGGAGTTGCTTACCAAGACGACATTGAATGTTCCTGAGTGGCCTAGTTACAGTTTTCATTTAAAATCTGCTTGAAAATCTATGGCAAGACTTGACAACGGCCGTCTACCAATGATCAACAATCAACTTGACAGAGCTTGAATCATTTTAAATAAGAATAAATGGGCAAATATTGTATAATCCAGGTGTGGAATGCTCTTAAGACTTATCCCCAAATGTTCACAGTTGTAATTGCCGACAAAGGTGCTTCTACAAAAGTATTAACTCAGGTGTGTGAATACTTATGTAAATTAGATATCTGTATTTCATTTTAAATAAATTTGCAAACATTTCTACAAACATGTTTTCACTTTGTCATTATGGGGTATTGTGTGTAGATGGGTGAGAAAAAAACCTATTCAATCCATTTTGAATTCAGGCTGTAACAACAAAATGTGGAATAAGTCAAGGGGTATGAATATTTTCTGAAGGCACTGTAGATGTTTAACCCCCAAAAATGTGATCTGAAGATAGGTAACAATAAACCCCTGCTTATACTCAGACTCAAAACATTCACTCACACCAACATGCTCACAAAGCTAATATTCAAGGTGGACAAATTCTAGTTAAGTATCTCATGTGCCGACAGTTGAAGTAATAAACAGTGACATTGTGGCTCTCTGCTTTACTCAGCAATGTGCCTTAGCTGTGGAATCGTTTGTCTCTTGGAATCTCGTTTAAAACTAAAAATGCATGACTGGCAAACTAAGGACAAGCTCTTAAGATGGCAGGGTGTGCACTAAAGGTTGAATTTGGGATGGTGTGGTTACTGGGCATGTTTGTTTCTCTGTTAATATTTAAGAGTCGATCGACGCCCGTGCTTCAATCTAAGTATCAGAATACAAAAATACCCATCAGAAACCGTCAGTTTAAGCTCTAGAGATATTGCATGGGCTACGTCTCAATCCAACACATCCGCCTATGGCCGCGCTACAGCGGTGTTCGTCAGACCATAAGACATCCTGAATTGGTCTCCTCACGAAAACATATGTAACGTCTGAACGGTTTGGCCTACAAACTATTATGACCACTCTATGGAAAGGGGACTCTCACAAACATGATGGTGTTCTCCGTTTTGCTCTACACCCCCACAAGAGTCACGGGACTCTTCTGAAGGTAACCCATACAAACTAATGTAAGTATGGAGGTAGTTTTGTCCCAACAAAAATAAAGGGTTAAGTATGTGTCCAAAAAAACGACATTATTTTCTGAGCTTTCTTATATCTCCTAGGTATAGGATAGACATTTTTTGACTGTTTGCCATTTATGAATGTGTTACTTCAATGCGTTTCTATGGGCTATAGTAGTAAAGGTCAAATTCAATATTATCTCAAATAACTTTAAAATATATATATCCTAAAGGGGTCCCAAAATTCAAAATCAAACAGCTAAATCATCCATGGTATGACCATCTTGAAACAATTCCATATGTTAGCTTAGTCCCCCCCCCCCAACAGCTTAGACTTTTAGAGGTTAAAGAACTGTGTCCCTTCTTACACAGTTGGCCCATAACAGGAGCCCATAGACTGCTGAGAAAATTAGAGCAAAGCTCACTGTAACCAAGTTCACCCAATCAGCCCACATTCTGCCCAAGGATAGCAATCACTAAGTGTGTTGCTGCTCTGCCATACCTTCACACTCAAATGAACAAGGTAACTCTGCCCGACAGAAATCAGTGTTGGAGAGAAAATAATGGATTTATCTAATTTGAGGTAGCAAATGCATTTGAGCAAACAGCACAGACTTAGGATAAACTTAATAGCCTTTGGATTAACACAAGTGTTCCTCTCCAGTCCAGGCCACACATTGCTTAATAAACAAAACGCAGCCATGTCTAATAGGAAATCTAAAGGAAAGACCGAGCTTGGGGGTCTGGCTGTGAATTTAGATTGTGCAACACAATAGGCCTGCCAGATACTGTATAGAGGGCCACTGTTATCTCGCAACGGTTTATGGGCAAGAGAGCGAGGAGGTTAATACCCATGCAAAGCTCTGCTTTCACACAACATGGATCTCTCACTAGACCGCCCTTGCTCCCTTTTAGATGTATGTTTGTGAGCTGCATTCTGCTCATTAGCAGAAAACTACACCATTGCTGGTAGGTCAAGGTCATCCAAACAGTTTCTCTCCGTATGGTGGTGACAGAGTGTGGTGAAACACACACAGTCCTATAAATAGTCAGCAGAAAAAAACGTAGCACTCACATTCAAGATGTCAAAGTACAGATGACAAACATGCCAACTCTGTTGTGGAGGTTAGCAGATGACAGAAAAAATAACACAGGCCTGCCTACTACCTACACAGAATAAACTAACTATAGTACAAATTTGATCATTTAGGGACAAAACAGCTAAAGTAGCCTAGCCCCAGACAAAAAGCTTGCCTATTACAACATCATCCCAAGACTAAAAAGTAACTTCATAAAGAAAAGGACATTGGACTGAATAAGCTGAGAAGTAGCAGGGCCAAACTAATGGTATGAACAGGCTGACAGTACATTGGAACTGATAGGACAGACATTTCACACTTGAGGAGTCATGAGCACTGGAAGAGACTGCAGAGAGCATGGCCTTTTTCTCTCCCAACTTTAGTAATTGTAATGACTAGCCTGTCGGAAAGGAATACACTTCAAAATTCTACTAGTGAGAAAGAACACCTCCTGTAGTGAGAAGTCAGTTTTCTAAAATCAGTTGAGTTGAGACCACCGAGTAACCCTACGCAGTCCAAGTCAAGTGTAAGCCCAATACTGTTCATCATTAGCCAACAACTGGTAAATGCACGACAATTTGCAAGACAAGACACAAATATACTTGAGACTAGAGCATATCATTGTCAAAACTGCAGCGTACATCGATGTCAACTCCCTGTGGTCTAAATTATCTAGTCTGGTGTGGTGTGGTTAATGGGGTGAGCAAAGAGCATGTGTGTATTGTGTGTCTCAACTTCAAAGCTCTCCTATTCACTCACACCAACAAAACACACAAATAGCTACCACATCCCTAAATAACCCACCCAGCACTAGAAGCCCATCCATCCTCATAGATTCAGTATTCATTCATGGGGACATATCTGACTTGGGGCTAGCTTTACAGAGGGGGGGGGGGAGATCTTGAGCACTAGTCATTTCAGACAAGGCCAGAGACAAAGGACTGAGGATCACTGTAGAAGCATTCAGCCTCCTGTCCTAGCATTCCATCCAATTGTTCCAGAGGGGCATCCTCCTCAAGCAGTGAACCATACAATGGCCAACAAGAGAGTGCTTTAACAGCCTCCATAACCCCTTTTGACACACACACCAGTAGAATGCCACTTTGTCCCCTAGCCTCCTCTCATGAACGTTACGGTCCAGGACGTTGTAGCAGATGTTGGTGGTGGCCCCCTCCATGCACTTGATGTAGATCTCCCCCTTCGTCACGTCAAAGTTGTAGTCCATGAACTGGCCCGTGTGCTTCGACTTCCAGTAGAAGTCTTTTGCAATGTCACCCCAGAACTCTGGAATGAGGAAACATAATGAAGAGCCATTATGATGCCCCATGACAGGTGGCTGATAGGGACAATCATTCTCCACCACCAGGAAGCACAGAAATGTCAGGCAGATTAATTTTGTGTGTCACATTTCCTCGACATGTTCAGTTGTTGGAAAGCTTCAGAATAAGATTTTTCCAAATGTCTAAGCAAGATGAGTAGAGTTACATGCACACTAGCATAGAAATTTGAAAGACATGCTGGCAAAATCTATACACTTGGGTCTGAAGTAAAACAAGACCTACTACTGGCATAAGTTAAAGGTGTTTGTTCATGCAATACTTTTATTTCCACAAGGCTTTGATAAGTGTATTTGTAGATAAACCTACCATCTGAATGTTCAATAGACTTCAGGTAGAGTTCTTTGTACTTCTCAAAGTTGGGTACATGAGCATCCTTCTTCAAGTCTCCTCCTGCATGAAATACGTCCTCCTTCGGTGCTTTGTCTGGAATCATTTTGCCCTCGAGTCAGCTGGCTAGCTATCTATCCTAAATTTCGAAATACGGGACAAAAGATGGCAAAGCTGCGAATACTGGTATTTAGGGTAAATTGTGCTATTTGCTCGTGTCCACTGCAGCTCAAACTACTACGTACAATGCAAACAAGCCTCCAGTGAGTCACGCTCTCATTGCATGGTCTTGCACAAAAACAATCGTACAGCTGGCATAGTTAATTATGACTTCCTTGTTTGAGGATGCTTCTTTAGCCTCCTAGCTACTTTAGAAGTCGACTAACTCGAGTAATGCATAAGAAAGCAATACAGTAACTGAGATTTTAAAAAATGACAGCTAGCTAACTGTCAAACTTAGTAGCTAACGTTAGCTGGTTGCAAATTCAAGCAATATTTCCAGGCAGTGGAACCCAAAGAAACGAGATAGCAGCTAGCTAACGTTAGCGACATCAGCTATCCAACTCGTTAGAAACTACTTTAAAATATAAGCCACGTTGACTATTCAAAATGTTTAAATGTAACTGCGTTTTCAGTTAGCTAGCTAACTTAGACCCACCGCTGGCTAGAGTTCAAATCCTTGTCATTTCTATCTAACGTTAGCTAACTATAAGGAAGTAGCAAACGAGATAGACTTGAGCGCGAGACGAGGCCGTTCAGTTTGATGGTAGGTTGGACACCACTTGACTTGATAGCGCCTTCTTCCATTCAAATTAAGCAACATGAAATGTTTATCTGCAAAAGTATCCGTTTTTCCCCGAAGTGCATGTGGTCTGCCCTTCGTCCAAATGCTCTTTCGAAGGCAGGGACAACGCGAAGGATAAGCGCATAAGAAATGAAGGTAAACTGAACTCCGTTTGGCCCTCAAATGGGCTAAGCGGTAGCCAATCATATTTGAGGAGAGCGATGACGATATCAGCAAAGAGGTTTTAAAGATATCTCTACTTCATCCAAAGCCAAATGGTATTTCTATTGATAAACCTTCCTCTCATCAGGTGTGTGTGTGCGTATGTGTGCCAAATCAAATTGTATTTGTCACATGCTTCGTAAACAACAGGTGTAGACTAACAGTGAAATGCTTACTTATTGGCCCTTCCCAACAATGCCATGTGTATGTGTGCATCTGCAGGGGTCAGTGTCTTGTGTTAATGAGGTCATACAGAGGATGGCACTGGAGATGACCTTCGAGTGGACTTAGGGCTCTCAGTTGTCACCACTGTGTGTGTGGCAGACACTCAATGAAACTGTGGTGCCAATTAAAACAATTGAATAATAACATGACAGTAATTAATTACACAAATTGTATATTGAAACAACAAGTCATCCAGAAACAGGGAAAAAGAACAGGTAAAACCAATGGACACCGCCACAATCGCAGCTACTCAGTTCCCTAGGTGATGCTGCTGCCTCCCCTGGTCTGCTGCTTGGGAGCAATAGACTTCCTGCGTGCCCCTTTGGCCGAGCTGAAGCGTACATGAGCGCCACGCTTGTTGTTCCTCTTCTGCTTGCCCAGCATGTCAGCCCCGTCCTGGGTCTTCTGCTGCTGCTCCTTCAGTAGCTCAGGCACCGGAGGCTGGATGATGGGCAGCAGGGATGTGTAGGGCATCGACTTGTACACCCGTAGCTGCAATGGACAATGAAGAATGTTAGAGTAGGAGCTGAATACACACAGCATTTGTACTTTTGTCTCCTGTGAGTCTTTACATCTATGACAAGCATTGAGTATTGCTGTGTGTGTGTCATTTTTAGGTAAATCCTCCAGGGTTGGGGTCAATTCCAGTTTAATTCGACATTTCAATTCAATTGTTGAATTCACTCATGAAGTGGAGAATTCATGTTGAATTCAAATTTCAACAATCTTCAAGTTATGGAATTTAAATTGAATTAGACTGCTTGAATTGGAATTGTAAAAACATTGAATCTTTGGAATTTAATTGGAATTCAATATTTGTAAATTTCCCAGTAATTGGAATTAATGCACTTAGTATAAAAACATTTACTGCAAGTTTTAAATAATTTCAACATGTATTTATATATTTCCAGCTAGGCAGTCTGAACAGTGACATGATCAGCCTGAAAGCCGGAGGGAATTGAATTCAAATTGGAATTTGTGGAATTGTTGGGGATAATATTGAATTGGGAATTTAATTATTGGAATTGACCTAACATTGGAATTGAGAGGAATTTAATTATCTCTGAATTCAAAGACTGACTTGGAATTTTAATGTAATTAAATGGAATTTACAGGGAGAGACCAGCTAGCACATTTGGCTCCTTGAAAGTTGTGGGAACGCACATTTTTGGATGCAAAGAAAAAGCAATATCTCAGACTGGCCAATAAAAAGAAAATATTAAGATGGGCAGTCTGAGGCATGGCTTTTTCTTTGCAACTCTGCCTAGAAGGTCAGCATCCCGGTGTCGCCTCTTCACTGTTGACGTTGAGACTTGTGTTTTGCGGGTACTATTTAATGAAGCTGCCAGTTGAGGACCTGTGAGGCACCTGTTTCTCAAACTAGACACTAATGTATTTGTCCTCTTGCTCAGTTGTGCACTGGGGCCTCCCACTCCTCTTTCTATTCTGGTTAGAGCCTGTTTGTGCTGTTCTGTGAAGGGAGTAGTACACAGCGTTGTACGAGATCTTCAGTTTCTTGGCAATTTCTCGCATAGAATAGCCTTCATTTCTCAGAACAAGAATGGACTGATGAGTTTCAGAAGAAAGTTATTTGTTTCTGGCCATTTTCAGCCGGTAATCGAACCCACAATTGCTGATGCTCCAGATACTCAACTAGTCTCAAGAAGGCCAGTTTGATTGCTTCTTTAATCAGCACAACAGTTTTCAGCTGTGCTAACATAATTGCAAAATAGTTTTCTAATGATCAATTAGCCTTTTAAAATGATAAACTTGGATTAGCAAACACAACGTGCCATTGGAACACAAGACTGATGGTTGCTGATAATGGACCTCTGTACGCCTATGTAGATATTCCATAAAAAATCAGCCGTTTCCAGCTACAATAGCCATTTACAACATTAACAATGTCTACACTGTATTTCTGATCAATTTGATGTTATTTTAATGGACAAAAAATTGCTTTTCTTTCGAAAGCAAGGACATTTCTAAGTGACCCCAAACTTTTGAACGGTAGTGTATATATTCTTCATTCATTCCTTACTTAGATTTGTGTGTATTGGGTATATGTTGTGAAATTGTTAGCCAGAAGCACAAGCATTTCGCTACACCCACAATAACATCTGCTAAACAAGTGTATGTGACCAATAAAATGTGATTTGATTTGATTGGTTCAGGGAACGAAGCCATACGTTTCCTGACCGATAAAACGGAACGTTTTTTAAAAACATTCTGAGAATGGAAGTACAGATGTTCCCTGTTCTGGGAACATTAATTTGTAGGTTGCAGGGAGGTCTGAGAACATTTTACTATGGTTCCCTGAACGTTTTCCTGGGAGGTTTTATTAACATTCTGAGAACGGAAATTGTAAGTTATTTGAAGGTTTTTGAATAACTTAAAACTTTCACTGAATGTTTCAATACGACTTTTAATAACACTGCTAGTTCTCCCACTTAAAAAGATGAGAGAGGCCTGTAATTTTCCTCATATGTACACGTCAACTATGACAGACAAAATGAGAAAAAAATATCCAGAAAATCACATTGTAGGATTTTTAATGAATTTATTAGCAAATTATGGTGGAAAATAAGTATTTGGTCAATAACAAAAGTTTCTCAATACTTTGTTATATACCCTTTGTTGGCAATGACACAGGTCAAATGTTTTCTGTAAGTCTTCACAAGGTTTTCACACACTGTTGCTGGTATTTTGGCCCATTCCTCCATGCAGATCTCCTCTAGAGCAGTGATGTTTTGGGGCTGTCGCTGGGCAACACGGACTTTCAACTCCCTCCAAAGATTTTCTATGGGGTTGAGATCTGGAGACTGGCTAGGCCACTCCAGGACCTTGAAATGCTTCTTACGAAGCCACTCCTTCGTTGCCCGGGCGGTGTGTTTGGGATCATTGTCATGCTGAAAGACCCAGCCACGTTTCATCTTCAATGCCCTTGCTGATGGAAGGAGGTTTTCACTCAAAATCTCACGATACATGGCCCCATTCATTCTTTCCTTTACACGGATCAGTCGTCCTGGTCCCTTTGCAGAAAAACAGCTCCAAAGCATGATGTTTCCACCCCCATGCTTCACAGTAGGTATGGTGTTCTTTGGATGCAACTCAGCATTCTTTGTCCTCCAAACACGACGAGTTGAGTTTTTACCAAAAAGTTTCATCTGTGGTTTCATCTGACCATATGACATTCTCCCAATCCTCTTCTGGATCATCCAAATGCACTCTAGCAAACTTCAGACGGGCCTGGACATGTACTGGCTTAAGCAGGGGAACACGTCTGGCACTGCAGGATTTGAGTCCCTGGCGGCGTAGTGTGTTACTGATGGTAGGCTTCTGGGATTTTTGCTCACCGTTCTTGTAATCATTTTGACCCCACGGGGTGAGATCTTGCGTGGAGCCCCAGATCGAGGGAAATTATCAGTGGTCTTGTATGTCTTCCATTTCCTAATAATTGCTCCCAAAGTTGATTTCTTCAAACCAAGCTGCTTACCTATTGCAGATTCAGTATTCCCAGCCTGGTGTAGGTCTACAATTTTGTTTCTGGTGTCCTTTGACAGCTCTTTGGTCTTGGCCATAGTGGAGTTTGGAGTCTGTTTTAGGTTGTGGACAGGTGTCTTTTATACTGATAACAAGTTCAAACAGGTGCCATTAATACAGGTAAGAGTGGAGGACAGAGGAGCCCCTTAAAGAAGAAGTTACAGGTCTGTGAGAGCCAGAAATCTTGCTTGTTTGTAGGTGACCAGAGCCTGGTTCGAATCCAGGCTCTGTCGCAGCCGGCCGCGACCGGGAGACTCATGGGCGGCGCACAATTGGCCCAGCGTCGTCCAGGGTAGGGGAGGGAATGGCCGGCAGGGATGTAGCTCAGTTGATAGAGCATGGTGTTTGCAACAGCAGGGTTGTGGGTTCAATTCCCACGGGGGGCCAGTATAAAAAAATATATATATATATATATATATATATATATATGTATTCACTAACTGTAAGTCGCTCTGGATAAGAGCGTCTGCTAAATGACTAAAATGTAAATGTAAATAATTTGCAAATAAATTCATAAAAAATCCTCAATTTGTCTGTCATAGTTGACGTGTACCTATGATTAAAATTACAGGCCTCTCTCATCTTTTTAAGTGGGAGAACTTGCACAATTGGTGGCTGACTAAATACTTTTTTCCCCCACTGTACCTGGAATTAGTCCACTGCGCCACCAGGATGGAGCTAGCATGCCATGTTTTAAAAATTCATACAAGCAGTTCATTTTAATCTACTCAAACAGACCCCATTTCAAAGGAAATAAGCACTCTTTAAGATCAGGTGTGGCCAATTAGCGGGCGCAGCAAACACACCTGAACACACTTAATTAAGAAGATAGAGGATAGAGAGTTTTGTTGACGCTGAGAATGGAATGTATATGTTTTTAAATAACATTCTTAGAACATTCTTTATGTTCTTCGTTTTCTTTATGTTCTGAGAACATGACTTTAAATAGAACCACGAGGAAACCTGCAGAAAATGTTATGCTGAAGTACTGAAATTACCACAGAAAAACATTGCTTCTTAACGTTCTCAGAACAATTTGAGTACATTACTTTAAATAGAACCACGAGGAAACCTGTAGGAAACGTTCTGCTGAAGCAAGCAGTACTGGAGCACCAAGTCTGGGACCAAAAGGCTCCTGAACAGCTTCTACCCCCAAGCCATAAGACTGCTGAACAGTTAATCAAATGGCTACCCTGACTATTTGCATTGACCCCTTTTTATTTGCACTGACTCTTTTGCACCGGCTCTATGCACACTCATTGGACTCTACCCACACATACTACACTGACACTCCAACACACACACACACCCACCCACGCATATTGACGCCACACACACTCACACACTCTGTCACATATGCTGCTGCTACTCTGTTTATTATCTAACCTGATTGCCTAGTCACTTTTACCCCTACCTACGTGTCACAGGAGGTTGGTGGCATCTTAATTGGGGAGGATGGGCTAGTGGTAATGGTTACAGCAGAATGGTATCAAACACATGGTTTCCATGTGTTTGATGGCATTGCATTTATTCTATTACCTCATACCCCTGCATATTGACTCGGTACCGGTACTCCTTGTATATAGTCTCGTTATTGTTATTTTATTGTGTTACTTTTTTCACAACAACAAAAAAGTACTTTTTAACTCTGCATTGTTGGGAAAGGGCTCGTAAGTAAGCATTTCACGGTAAAGTCTACACCTGTTGAATTCGGCGTATGTGACAAATAAAATTGTATTTGTTTTGACGTACCAAAATTCCCACCTAAGAAATATATGGTTCTCAGAACGTTATGTGCTTGCTGGGTATCCTGCACCATTCCCAGAATGTTGTGGGAAGGTTGTATGCAAAATAACCATAGGATAACCACATGCTCACCAAGCTCTAAGAAACATATGGTTCTCAGAACGTTATGTGCTAGCTGGGAGGTAATTGAATAAGAATTAATTTGTTGAATTTACCCCAACCCTAATACTCTCATGCAGAGGATCAAGGAAATGGTCATGGTAAAAATTAGAAGCACTCACCTGCTCTCGGCTGCTAAAGGACACCTGCAGGTCCGGGGGACAGGAGGGCAGGTGGTGTCTCACTTTCTGCTTGTAGGCAAGCCCCAGGATGGCACTCGTCTGCAGGGGAAATATAACATATAGGAAAATAACTTGACATTAACCTAGTAAGTAATGCTCTCTCACACCTAAACCCAACTGTTTACAGTGCTATATAACGGTCAAATCAAATTTGATTAATTGGATCAATATAACCACACATATTTGAAAGTAAGATTGTGGAACTAACAATTCAATGTGATTTGGCTGGCCTTATAGATGGAGCACCTATGTATCCCCACTCTCCAGTACCCCGTTGTCATCCTCCTGCTGCTCACCTGTTTGCCCTTCTCTTGCCAGTGCTGCCAGGTCTCCTCGATCTGGTCGTTGCTGTACTGTGCAATGCGTGGGTCAGCTGGCATCATCTCCTGCACGTCAGAGGCAGCGCTGGCCATGGCTGTGTGCCGGAGCTTCTGCTGGGTCAGGGTCTCCAGGATACGCTTGGCACAGCTGTTTAGTTTTTTGGGCTCAGTTCAGTAAATCTTTATAGTCACAGGTGGGCAATGTGTGCAGCATTAGAAATTGCACAAAACATAAAACCATAGAGCCCCAACACACAATACAAGGAATAGGAAAGCATGTAGGCTTACTGTATAGTAGGACATGTTTTGAAGTCAAAACCAATGGCTCAGCAATGCACTCACAATAGAGGAGTCACAGTGAGACCAAAAACTCCCAGGTTGCACTTTGCCCTTTGGGGTTCGAGACTCACTTCCAGTGGGGTTGTGTTCCCTGGTTGAGCACTTTGAGGGTCTGGCAAGAGCCGACCCTCCTCAGGTCCACTGGCAGTTCCCAGGGGAAGGCATGGGGGTCTCCCACACGCCACTGGGCCTGGCCAAACGTGCCTGAAGGAAACACTTCTAGTTAGCATGACACTAAGTGACATTACCCTCTACCCTAATCTCCAACCAGCCGTGTGTATCTATCCTCTATTATGACTGATAGTTCAAACATTGTCTTGTGATTCTTTTTGACTGTACAGATATGATTAAATAAAAAACAATTGTTCACAAAAAAAGACTGATAGCGAGATCCCCACTGCTAGAGAGACCCCCACGGTGTCCTAAAAGCATTTCACTGTTACTCCACACCTGTTGTTTCCAAAGCATGTGTCGACTAAAATTTGATTTGATTTGAAATGATAAAATTTTCATCTAGGTGCTTTTGAAACACGAGCACACAGGGCAGGTACACTAGCGTTGGGACAGTAACCGAAAGGTTGCCGAGTCGAATCCCCGAGCCGACTAAGTGAAAAAACTGTCTCCTTGATCAAGGCACTTAACGTTAATTGCTTCTGTAAGTCGCTCTGGATAAGAGTGTCTGCTAAAATGTAAATGTAAAAATAAGACTGCAACAACAGGCCCATATGAGAGCACCACACCTATGTAGCTGCCAGCGATGGTCCACAGTCGCACGTTACAGTCCAGGCTGGCGGTGACAATGAGGCGGAAACGTTCCACATACTCCAGACTGACGATGCCCTTCAGGTGACCCCGCCAGGAGCTGAGGAGGGGCGGAGGGGTGAGGGAGACGCTCCAGCCATCCACCACCTGGACAAGTGGAAACCGTGAAGAATTAATGAACGAATGAGACAGGGTTATAAACTCTACAATCCTCTTTGATTGGTATTAATTGGATAATATGTGGTGAAAATAATATATCCATGTACACTGAGTGTATAAAACATTATGAACACCTGCTCTTTCCATTACATAGATTATCCAGGTGAAAGCTATGGTCACTTATTAAATACACTTCAATCAGAGTAGATGAAGGGGAGGAGACAGGTTAAAGAATGATTTTTAAGCCTTGAGACAATTGAGACATGGATTGTGTATGTGTGCCATTCAGAGGGTGATTGGGCAAGACAAAAGATTTAAGTGCCTTTGAATGGGGTATGGTAGTAGGTGCCATGTGAACCGGTTTGTGTCAAGAACTGCAACGCTGCTGGGTTTTCACGCTCAACAGTTTCCCATGTGTATCAAGAATGGTCCACCACCCAAAGGACATCCAGCCAACTTGACACAACTATGGGAAGCATTGGAGTCAACATGGGCCAGCATCCCTGTGGAACGCTTTTGACACCTTGTTGAGTCCATACCCCGATGAATTAAGACTGTTCTGAAGGCAAAAGAGGAGGGTGCAACTCAATATTAGGAAGGTGCTCTTAATGTTTTGTACACTCAGTGTAATTAATTAGTCAATGAGAAAGCAACAACGGATTTGTTGCTATGTATTTTAGAAATGTATTTCCCAGAAACCCACTGAAATCGACATGTAATATTTGTCTGAACAGGGTCGTGTCCGGTAGGCACGAAGCAGAGAAAATGTTTTAAAATGGAGGATGTGCTACTGATATCGGTATTCTGTTGCAAAACATTTCACTACGGTGTGCCATACAGAACATGACTCTGATTTTGTAACCATCTATCTCCTCCTACTCTCACCCACCAAATTAGAATTAGAATGCTAGAAAGGTTTATGACATGTGTTACTCTAGTATGTTTTATCTCTATGCTGCACCTCTGTCCTCTTCTCCACCTTCATCCTGCGAGGCCCAGTCATCTTACAGTACCTGGGGATGAGGCTGGGCAGATGAACTGCCTTTTCCAGCGGGGCCAACCCCTCCCGCTCCCCTTGCATACAGAAGCAGTACCTCTCTATGTCCCACAGCTGGGGAGGGGGATACAAAGTGTTAACTGTAAGTTGCTTCGAATAAGCGTCTGCTTGCAGCTAAACAACCATATCATTCTCATATATCATAACATTCTGAACATAGTTTAAATTACTAGAACAGACAAATGGGGACGTCCGCGCTACTAATTCTCTATGATTCTTCCGACCCACCATGATGTAGCCGGTGCTGTCCCCAGTGAGCAGCATCTGGTCCTGCAGATCAGTGGACATGGTGCTGATGGCCGTGCCCTCGGAGTGGACCGCCCGGAACTTGCCCAGCAGCCCCCCCAGGTGGTGGATGGACCAGGCGTACACGTAGCCATCAGCTGCACTGGTCAGCAGGATGGCTGTATCAGGGCTCCGCTCCCTGGTTCCCAGGAAAAGAGCCTGAGGGAGGGAGGGAGTGAAGGAGGCGATTTGTGTGTGTTCAACAACTTTGTTGGTACTTGTAAATTTACATCATTGTGACCTGATCTGCTCTGATGTCATGGGAATATTGCTCAGTGTCTGAGGGTGTCCAATTCTGCATCCACACTGACTCTCACTGACTGGCCCATTAGCCCGTACCTTCTCCACAGCCAGTCTGGGTTTCTCTAACTCAACTGCACTGATCGGCTGAGGTTTGCCGCTCTTGCGCCGCTGCTTTGGCGACTTCTTCTGATGAGTTTTCTCATTTTCTTTCTCAGCGCCTGACTCCTCCTCCTGGTGGGGTCAAACAAGGTCAAATATCAACTAAGAGAGAAGCCAATGGGAGGGTTAGAAGCAGGCTTGGGGTCAATTCAGTTTTCAATTCAGGCAAATGAAACATCCATTAAAAACACAAGGCGATTTATTTTCAATTCACTTCCTGAATTCACCCTAACCCTGGTCAGCGGATATGGGTCAGAATGTCTCACCTGGATCATCTCAGGGGTGCTGTTGCAAGAGCTGTCCTTGTCCTCCTGAGGAGAGGGGGGACAAGGTGGGGGTGCACCGGGCCCCACTGAGACCCCCTGGCTGGACTGGGAGACTGTGGCCTCCCCTCTGTCCTCTGATGAATCTGTCCACTCGTTCTCATCAAACGAGCCCTTAGACTCTGACGCCTCAAATCTGTCAAAGGCTGACCTGTCAATCACCTGGAAGGCAGGATTGGGCAACAAAAACATAAGATTATTTAGCCTTCTAGCATAGGGTTTTTCAAACTTTTCTTGCCCAGAGACCCCCGCCCAGGCAAACTGCAGACCCAGGGACCCCCATCATATGTTAGCAAAAAATAAATAAACTTGCATCTTGTCTTATCAGGTGAATGATAATGGCAAGTAGAAGTAATCAACATTTAAAAATGAATAGATTTGGTACTAGACAGTTTCATTATTTTGACCTCCACACACTTCATTGGAAGAGGAAGTGTAAACTCTAACATAACCTATTAGCTAGAAAGGTATCTTGGCAGCTGAGAAAATGTTGTTGTTGTAAAGCTCATTTTCTACAATTAAAAAAAGTATCATCTTTGAGCTGAGAGAGCATTTAGCAGTTTTGAATCTAACATCCAGCAATTCTACTCAGTTTGGCATAGAGCTGAGAGACAGTTTTGCAGTTTTAAAGCTAATTTCCTGCAATTCTGTGCATTATTAGTTCTCAAAGATGGTATTATTAAAAAATATATATAGTTCAATATCTTTTCTGCATGCTTTCTATCTGGTTTTGGTCGTTTTTTAAGTTAACACTGAAAATTACCATTTAAACTGTCCGCCTAAGAATTTCCTATACAGAAAAAAACCTGTAATTAGTTTCAATGACTGTAATTTCCTCCATATTAAAACGATAATTCGAGATTTTGGCATGCTAACTGTTCCTGTAGATTTTAATTAATTGCGCTAACTCTAGTTAGCATTGGCTCGTGAAACTACCTATAACTTCCTTCATACTGGACGCAGACATAAAAATGATATCCACGATGGTATTCTGTTGTTGCTAGCAATATTCATAAAATATTTTTTTTTCCAAAAAATTAATAATAACAATAATAATAAATACATAAAATAAATAAAATAAAAAACTCTGACCCCCTGCAGTACCTACGCATACCCTAGGGGGCCACAGACCCCAGTTTGAAACCCCCTGTTCTAGGGGATTGGTCAAAAAGTAAGTATGATCACTCTATCCCCTCACCCGATTGGGCAGCAGTGGTCGCGGACTCTCGCAGGCGTTGAAGCGGCAGAAGGCCCGCCCCGAGTCGATGTTCCATACGATGATGTCGCCGCTGTAGGAGGCGGTCACAAGCATCTTGTTGCCGTGGGCGTGCATGGAGTAGATATCCTCGGCATGGTACTGGTTCCAGATACGGTACTCCATCTCCATATCCTCCTTCACATCCCTGGCAGCCACAGCAACAACCACACTCTCAATTTCTGCTCAATCTGCATGCTTTCTCAATCAGCTTTAACTGTATGTGCACTCGTAAATCAGGTTATTTCTCGAGTTGGGCTCTGGGATATAACAGCCGTTGAGTATCTGATTTAATGGTGGATTGTGGAGGAGGGGGGTTGAGTGTGTTGGAGTATGTGAGTATTTTTTATTTATTTATTTTTATTTAACCTTTATTTAACCAGGTAAGCCAGTTGAGAACAAGTTCTCATTTACAACTGCGACCTGGCCAAGATAAAGCATAGCAGTGCGATAAAAACAACAACACAGAGTTACATATGGGGTAAAAAACATAAAGTCCAAAAATACAACAGAAAATATATATACAGTGTGTGCAAATGTAGCAAGTTATGGAGGTAAAGCAATAAATAGGCTATAGTGCAAAATAATTACAATTAGTATTAACACTGGAATGCTAGATGCAAGAGATTATGTGCAAATAGAGATACTGGGGTGCAAAAGAGCAAAATAAATAACAATATAGGGATGAGGTAGTTGGGTGGGCTAATTTCAGATGGGCTGTGTACAGGTGCAGTGATCGGTAAGGTGCTCTGACAACTGATGCTTAAAGTTAGTGAGGGAGATAAGAGTCTCCAGCTTCAGAGATTTTTGCAATTCGTTCCAGTATGTGCGTGTGTGCTTGTCTGGCATCTGTTGTGGGGGGGGGGTGGGGATGTTGGGGGGGGGGTATGGGATGGACCACGGGAATTATTTGCTAGGATAATAATTGCTTGTCAATGAATTAAATGTAATACAATGGCAATCCGGGTTATATGTTAGAATCCTACGCGTGAACTGCCGACATAATTACGCATATTAATTGATAATGATGGAAAATAGGATATGCATATTTTTTTTTAAATAGTTATATAGATAGATATATATAGAGGTGAAAGCATTGGAAATGCTTTTGGCGGTTAATCTGCTTCTGTTTTGTGGGTGGCACTGTGTGCTGTTTTCGATGGATGGGTCCTGGCCTCTCGGGGCCTTAGGGATCCGGAGGGACGTGGGTGGGATGCTGATCACTGGCATGACGGCTCAACTTGGGATGGGGAGGGGCTTTAGCGGGGGAATTAGTGGAGAACAATTGAAGGGTTACTCCGTAGCAATGCAAATATCACGGTACAGCTATATGGACACTCAATCATTACGGTATTTTTTATTGGTAAATTTACAAACATATATAATGATAAATAGACTTGAAACTTGTATCTCATTATGGTGTATGGTGAAATAAGTATAGCCAGTTATAATTGTAATGGCTTAGCTGATAATAACAATAGAAGAACAATATTTACAATATAATATCTATTGTATACAGGAAACTCATTCAACAATTCGAGATGAAGTAGCGTGGAAAAAAGAATGGGGGGGGGGAATATATGATAGATTCATTTGTATTTTAATGACTAAAGGATTTCACCCCAAATACAGTATAAATGTGTGAACGGTGTTAGTTATAATGTAGTGTCAACCCACTAACAGAGGGGGAGGAGTTAGAAACTGCTGAGAAAGCATTCCAGGGTGAAGGGGACTGAGAAGCTGTTTAAAGGTGGGCGGAGCAAAGTGCCTTTGTGTGTCAGGGGGTATAAAGGCTGTGTATGTATTTTTTGGCGCCAGAGCTCTCCATGATTAAAAATACAGATCATTCTTGCTGGTTGCGGACCTTTGTTTAATTCATGATTAAACCAGAGAATTTACACCCTCTGGGAATTATTCAGAGCATTAAGTTTGATTAATTAGAGATAGAAATTCTCGTGACAAATGGTCCTTCGAGCCGGATCTCAAAATACGTCTTTATCGTTCTGAGGACACCGAAAACCGTGCACGGGCGGATGATAGCATCCGTATAGAATAGACCTGGCCTTCAACGTTAAGGTTATAAACAGGCCGGTGATGAATCTTATGAACGATAAAGACGTTAACGAGATTGAAAAAGCATTTAAATCCGAACTGCAAGGAGAAGGTCAGTAATTTTTATTCATGGATTTTGGTGTAATTATTTGAACTTGTATGAGAATAGTAATTCTTGTGGAGGGCAGAGAATAGTTACCAAAATCTCATAAGATAATTAAAAGGGAGGAAGGGGGTCTGAAATGACTCAAGGTGAATGGCCATCACCAAAATAAACGAGTTAATATTGAGATTGTACGGGGTACAGTGTTTACAATATAAACAGGAAGGGAGATAATAATCATCATGTAAGATAGATACCTAATGATCCATCGAAATACGTGATAATTGTTTCAAGGAAGGGACTAAAATAGGTCGCGTGAGAAAAAAAATGGTTGTCTCATCCGTTTCATGAAACTGGTGTTTTAAAAAAACTCTGGGTTACGGGTTGGATAATTTAAATGGTTAATTACAAAAACAGATCATAAACATTGGCTCAAGAGTCGCACCAAATAATAAGTCCCAGGAAAATAATTCTGGATTGAATTATTACTAAACGGGGGGGATTTCTTATTTTTCCACCATGGGAAATAAATATTCTAAAGTGTCACGAACGTTGACTGATGACTCGTGGAACCAAGGCGCAGCGTGATAAGCGTACATCTTTATTGATACACAACACACGAACAAAACAACAAAACGAAACGATACGTGAAGTCCTGAGGTTACACACACCAAACCTTTACGGATCAAGATCCCACAAACTAACTGGTGCCAACAGGCTGCCTAAGTATGGTCCCCAATCAGAGACAACGAGCTACAGCTGCCTCTGATTGGGAACCACCCTGGCCAACATAGAACTAAACGATCTAGAACAAAAAACATAGAAAACGAAACATAGAAAATCACACATAGAAAGTCCACACCCTGGCTCAACATTTAAGAGGTCCCCAGAGCCAGGGCGTGACAGTACCCCCCACCCCAAAGGCGCGGACTGCGACCTCGCCACACAAACACAAGAGGGTAGGGGCCGGGTGGGCATTCCGCCTCGGAGGCGGATCCGGCTCCGGGCGTGACCACCACCTTTTCTCCACCTCCCCGTTGCGCCCCTGGTCTGGTCCCGCTGACTGGAGCTAGACCCGACGACGGTGGACCAGACCTTACCGGCTCCGGACTGGAGCCGCTGGCCGGAGCTGGACTGGACACCGGTGGAGCGGATTGCTCTGGCTCCGGAGTGGATCCGCTGACTGGAGTTGGACCGGACCCCGGTGGAGCGGATTGCTCTGACTCCGGAGTGGAGCAGCTGACCAGTGCCGGAACAGGCACGGGCCGTGCCGGACTGGACACACGCACCACTGGCTTGGTGCGGGGAGCAGGAACGGGCCGGACCGGGCTGACGACGCGCACCACTGGCTTGGTGCGGGGAGCAGGAACGGGCCGGACCGGGCTGACGACGCGCACCACTGGCTTGGTGCGAGGGACAGGAACAGGCCGGACCGGGCTGGCGACGCGCACCACTGGCTTGGTGCGGGGAGCAGGAACGGGCCGGACCGGGCTGACGACGCGCACCACTGGCTTGGTGCGAGGGACAGGAACAGGCCGGACCGGGCTGGCGACGTGCACCACTGCCTTGGTGCGAGGGACAGGAACAGGCCGGACCGGGCTGGCGACGCGCACCACTGGCTTGGTGCGAGGGACAGGAACAGGCCGAGCCGGGCTGGCGACGCGCACCACTGGCTTGGTGCGAGGGTCAGGAACAGGCCGGACCGGGCTGGTGACGCGCACCACTGGCTTGGTGCGGGGAGCAGGAACAGGCCGGGCTGGACTGGGAACACGCACCACTGGCTTGGTGCAGGGAGCCGGAACGGGCCGGGCCGGACTGGCGACGCGCACCACTGGCTTGGTGCGAGGGACAGGAACAGGCCGGGCTGGACTGGGAACACGCACCACTGGCTTGGTGCGGGGAGCAGGAACAGGCCGGGCTGGACTGGGAACACGCACCACTGGCTTGGTGCGGGGAGAAGGAACAGGCCGGGCTGGACTGGGAACACGCACCACTGGCTTGGTGCGGGGAGCCGGAACGGGCCGGGCCGGACTGTGGAGGCGGACTGGAGGTCTGGAGCGGAGAGCTGACACAACCCGTCCTGGCTGAATGCCTATTTCCACACAATATGTGTGAGGCATCAGCACAGGACGTACAGGGCTGTGCACTCATACTGGCGCTACAGCACGTGGCACTGGCGCAGGATATACGGGACCGAGGAGGCGTACTGGAGGCCACGAGCATTGAGCCGGCACACCCCGTCCTGGCTGCATGCCCATCTTAGCACGACACGTGCGTGGTGCTAGCACCGAACGTACAGGACTGTGCCGGAACACTCGCGGCACAGTACGTGGCTCCGCATAACACGGAGCCTGCCCAGTCTCACGCTTCCTAGCCTGAGTACGGGGAGTTGGCTCTGCTCTAACTCTAGGCTCCGCCAACCACCCTTTTAGCCCCCACAAAAAAAAATATTGGGGCTGTCTCTCGGGCTTCCTCCTCGGCCGGTACCCTCTGCGTTGCCGCTGCTCCTCTCTGTAGCACGCCTCCACAGTCTCCTCCCAAGGACGGCGATCCATTCCGGCCTGAATCTCTTCCCAAGTCCAGGATCCCTTCCCGTCCAGGATCTCCTCCCAAGTCTAGGCTGTCTGTTCCTGGACACGCTGCTTGGTCCTCTTTAGGTGGGATCTTCTGTCACGAACGTTGACTGATGACTCGTGGAACCAAGGCGCAGCGTGATAAGCGTACATCTTTATTGATACACAACACACGAACAAAACAACAAAACGAAACGATACGTGAAGTCCTGAGGTTACACACACCAAACCTTTACGGATCAAGATCCGACAAACTAACTGGTGCCAACAGGCTGCCTAAGTATTCGCCCCAATCAGAGACAACGAGCTACAGCTGCCTCTGATTGGGAACCACCCTGGCCAACATAGAACTAAACGATCTAGAACAAAAAACATAGAAAACTAAACATAGAAAATCCACACCCTGGCTCAACATTTAAGAGTCCCCAGAGCCAGGGCGTGACATAAAGAGGTCCGAGAATTAACGGGGGATGAAATATATATGTTAGGAAGAGATCGAAGAAATATGTTTTATGGATCCATTTGGGAGAAGAGGTATGGATTTATTGGGCATCTCGATGTGGAGAAATTAGAGGCTAAACTGTGGAACGGATTTGAAGAAACAGCGAGGGGAGGGGCTAGACACAGCAAGAGTATGGCTTTTGGAGAGTCAGGAAAGTCTAGAGAATTTTGCTGGAGAGTGTAAGGCCCTGTGTAAATTCTGTAACAAAACAGGTCATAACCATCGCGACTGCAGAGCTAAAGGAAAGGGCAATGTCCGGGAAATGACAGTCTATTTTTTGGTTCCACGGGTAAAATGTTTGAAGAAGTGATTTGTGTCGATTAAGAATTGGCTAAAAACACCACGAAGCGATTATTTGAGAGGTACCTATACATTTCTAACGATATATACGTATGAACTTTCTCACCCAAACGTAGACGTACGTCATGGGTGAGAAAGTAGAGAATATTTGGTCATTTAGCAGACGCTCTTGTCCAGAGCGACTTGCAGGAGCAATTGGGGTTGGGTGCCTTGCTCGGGGGCACATCGTCAGATTTTTCGCCTGGTCGGCTCGGGGATGAGAGACAGTACATAGTTTAAATGATAGGAATATCATTAAATGTATGCTTATCAACGATATCAAGTATTTGTTTTATTAATTAGGGCCGAATCAGAGAGAACAGTTAAAGAAATTGAATAGCGAACTGAAATGGCGATAGAGCTGTGAAAATTGAGTTGAGGACAAAGGAGAATAATTTATGGCTCTGGTTAGCGGGGAAAAAATTGAGACAGTCCAGCGAGTTAGATTGAGCTGTAAGATTTCAAGTAGAGGTCTAAATACTTGACTGGAAGGCAGTGCTTTGATAGATTCTAATGGTTATTACTTTATTGTATAGGTTGGGTAACACCAATGGTGTATGAAAATAAGTGGTGAATTCTAAAACGATAACTTGGTTTCGTTACGTGAACAATGGGATATCGTTTTTACTATTAGGATGATGGATTGAATAAACATTGGTTATAAGTATGAAGTTATTAAACAATAGGTTTATATTTTAAAAACATCAATGCAACAGGTTGCAATGATTAAATTAATAGAAATGGGTTATAGGGTTATATTAGAAGGTGTAGTGAACTCAATGAAACGTGGTATTATATAGTGTCTTCCAGGATTGATGGAAGTCTCCTATAGCATTATGTTAAGGGGATGCCTGGGATAAAATATAATGTCTTACTTACACGGAGTATGTGATTGTATTGGCTAATGAATTAAATATTACATTTACAGGGGCGAAAGGAACAATAGAAGGGGAGACAGATTTTCCTATGGTGTTGGTAAAATAATTGATAATGGATCATTTGAGATGAGATCACATGGAGCAGATTTAGGGGTTCAATAATCATTGTGAGATTAGTTATGAGGAATTAGATTAATACAAACGATTATTGATGAGTTAGGACTGGGGATATCTGTATCATGTTTTGTGTGTACTTACCATCTTTAGATTACTGATGGTAATTGAAGGTTGACAAAATGTATAACCAGGAGAAAGAGATTAGCCTATCTCATTGGAATGTTGCCAAGGGATAGGGGGAGCAGTAGTGAAGTTAGGCAGTATTTAGGTCGTAAAAGGGAGCTACCAAATTAAGTGGGGCCTGGCTATCTTTGATTGTTGTTTTTCAATTGGGTTTTTCAAATAAAAAACAACACACCTAGCATGATGTTTATAAAGGGTTGTTATGTTGAATTTAGGGGATTTTCAACAGTTCATAGGTGGTGTTTACTATGCTGTGGGATAGAACGGTTTGTTGGGTGATTTCAATGGCCTCTGGGCTCTGTTTTGACTTTCTGGTGTTGATTGGTCATCCACACTGGTGGTTCTGGGGGCATGAGAGGATGACTTTGGGATGGTTTATTTTATCAAATTGAGGGTAATTTATAGTGCTGTGAAAAGTGTGAAGAAGATTATAATGTACTAATCTTGGATTACTTTTATGGGTTAGAAGTAAGTTGAGATATTATCAAATGTTGTCATTTACATTTCATTTTTATTATGCTTTAATAAACAACAAGTTGGTATTTGAAACTAAATTAAAGCAATGAGCTGCAGTAATCAGAGGAAGGCACAATCTAATGCGAAACAGCTATTGCCTAGATCATTGATTTAGTAATAAGATCAGGAAGATAGTAATCATAGGAAGCTGGATAGGATAATTTAAGATAGGGACTAGCTGTCCAGAAATAGATGAAGAATGATGAGCTTTTTGGGAATGATAGACTGCTGTAAAGCTTGGGTGCTCCATTATGTACTGCATACTGGTAAATCAAGTGATCTTATCTATGGGAAGGCAATGGCAGCCCATGGTAAAATCATTTGGAACTCTGAGGAAGAACAATTTATGAAGAGAAAAAAGTTGCTCACTTCCCAAACAGTCTTAGCTTTTCCTACATATAACAGGGATTTTACCCAAATGGTAGAGAGTAAAGAGGGATATATGACATTGGTTGTGATTTAAAGATGGTGATGAGGGAGTTTTTTTAGTGGGCTATTAGATATAACTGGGTTAATCACGAACATTGAGTTTTTTTAATTATTTGTTGCTAGGCAGAAGACAGGTGACCTAGGGTCGAAGTGCTTGCTCTTACTTCAATCCATGGTTGTCTTTTGTCTCTCTTCAAACATTGTGAAGGGAGCGGCACCAGGGTTGAGCAGAGTTCAGGCTAAAACCTGTCTCTCCTTTGCTATCTTCTTGATTGATTACAGCATGAAGGGGGGTTTGTGTTAGGTTTGAAAGATTTAAGTATGGACCTGTCATGTCCAACCATCAGTCTTCAGGTCAAGCCCGGGAGAGCCGGGGTAGAACAGAGTTTGAACTAAACATGAGTGTTTTTTCAAGATAAGAGATGGATTGATTGGATTACTATTGATTCTGAACTGAATGAAAGTCGAATTTAGCCGCCATAAAAGACACAGGAAGGGGGAGGAGCAATTGGATAGTCTCAAAAATCTCAAAAATAAATAAGGGATGGCAATTGGATGATAAATTACCAATATTACCTAGGTGATTGTTTAGGTAGGTGGTAATATTGACACATGAGCAGAACCATGTGTCAAGAGGGGGGAAGAGGCTCGTGGTAGGGTTAAATAATATACGAAGGAGAGGACAAAATACTTTTTTTTTTAAACATATTTTTTTAGATACAGTCTAGAAAGAGAATAATGATGTGAGCGGTATGTCAGAGGTTTTGTGCCCCACAGGTGAACTAAAGGAGAAGGTGACCCACTCTATCTAACCAAGTGACTGGTGAGCATCCAGTCCCTAAAGAAGAAAGACTGGAAGCAGGCCTGTTGGGAAAGGCCCTATCAGGTTATATTGGTCACTGCCTTTAGAATAGCAGAAAGAGCAACCTGGGTCCACGTTACCCACTGCAAAAAGGTAAGAACACATACAAGCACCACTGAACACACGCAGAGTTAGAGAGAAGAACTAGACCAATAGGGTCTGGGGATCACCTCTGTTAACGAAGATCTCCTACCCCGACCTATCATCACTGTAGTGTGTTCTCAGGGTGTGAGTATGGGGTGATACCAAGCAGAAAGACTGAGGACAGGAGAGGGTTGGCGGTTTTTGGGAATAGGGGTAACTTGAGCTGCATCATAGTCCGGCAATGGTCTTGATATGTCAAGATCCACCACCAATTACGCTATGCCCTTACCATTGTTAAGAAGTAAAAGAGAAGAGAAGCGACCCGATATACTGACCGTCAAGGACGAGTGGCCTACAAAATGGGAGTCAGAGAAGGGCAGACTGTCGGATTCAAAATAAGGGTTAGGGACGTAGCCAATGGGTGGGGTACATGTCAATAAGCAACTTGGGATTATAAAATCCCATTATATTCGTGTTCGGCCCCCACGGCGGATTGTTCCTAGACTCAAGTGTTTAAACACACTTGGGGACGGGAATATGAGACCGGGCGGGACTGAACATCCAGATGGGGGGTAAAGAGAAACAAAGACATCACCAATTATCAATTGGAGATAGTAGTAATGTGATTGACTTGAGTTCAGAAGCACAGGAGAGAATTCTGAACCTTACAGCCCCTGTAACCAATGTGTGGTGGGCGTGTGCCAGTAAAGGCAGTATAAGGCAGAGAATACCAAAAGGGTGGTTGGATACGTGCGCCCTGGTTCTACTGATTCAGCTAGTTAGAACTAGTCACCAGGAACCAAGGAAAGGGTTAAACAGACGTAGGAGGAGTTTTAACAAGAAGGAGAATAGCCCTATTTAGATGGATGCGATTGGGATACCAAGGGGGGTATGAAATAATTAGAGGAAGGGTTTACTACCACGTTCTTTTGGTGGGTGACAATAAACAAAATTGTGAAGTGGATTAATTATACAGTGGGGGAAAAAAGTATTTAGTCAGCCACCAATTGTGCAAGTTCTCCCACTTAAAAAGATGAGAGAGGCCTGTAATTTTCATCATAGGTACACGTCAACTATGACAGACAAATTGAGGGAAAAAAATCCAGAAAATCACATTGTAGGATTTTTAATGAATTTATTTGCAAATTATGGTGGAAAATAAGTATTTGGTCACCTACAAACAAGCAAGATTTCTGGCTCTCACAGACCTGTAACTTCTTCTTTAAGAGGCTCCTCTGTCCTCCACTCGTTACCTGTATTAATGGCACCTGTTTGAACTTGTTATCAGTATAAAAGACACCTGTCCACAACCTAAAACAGACTCCAAACTCCACTATGGCCAAGACCAAAGAGCTGTCAAAGGACACCAGAAACAAAATTGTAGACCTACACCAGGCTGGGAATACTGAATCTGCAATAGGTAAGCAGCTTGGTTTGAAGAAATCAACTTTGGGAGCAATTATTAGGAAATGGAAGACATACAAGACCACTGATAATTTCCCTCGATCTGGGGCTCCACGCAAGATCTCACCCCGTGGGGTCAAAATGATCACAAGAACGGTGAGCAAAAATCCCAGAAGCCTACCATCAGTAACACACTACGCCGCCAGGGACTCAAATCCTGCAGTGCCAGACGTGTCCCCCTGCTTAAGCCAGTACATGTCCAGGCCCGTCTGAAGTTTGCTAGAGTGCATTTGGATGATCCAGAAGAGGATTGGGAGAATGTCATATGGTCAGATGAAATGTTTGAAAACCATAGCAGCCACCATCTTAGGGGCGGTCAGTGTTTGTATGGGTATTCTTGTATTATGTGGTTGTTGTCTTGTTCCCTGTGTCCGAGGATTGGTGAGTAAGGCGTTGGTGAAATGCAGTATCTCAACAATGATGAGAGATGGACCGACTCCGGACTCTGACCAGGGGAATGTGAAAAACGATCCTCCAGGCTTGGTGGATGACGAGGATTTTGACCCTGAAAGACCGCAATTGGATGAAATGTTTATTAGTTCTGACATAATCTCTGAGATTAATCATGCTTGTAAATACATTTATCCTGAATGTGAAAACATTTAGTCAAAGGGGTGGATTGATAGATTAATTTGTATTTTAAGAATAATTACTAAAGGATTTCACCCCAAATACAGTATACATGTGTGAATGGTGTTAGAGTTATAATGTAGTGTCAACCCACTAACAGAGGGGGAGGAGTTAGAAACTGCTGAGAAAGCATTCCAGGGTTGTCACGTTCGTCGATGAGAGAGGACCAAGGCGCAGCGTTACGAGCGAACATATTTATTATTTAAACGTACACACGAACAAAACAACGAAAACGTGACGTCTATGGTACAACATGAAACCACACGAACAAAATCCCACCAACACAAGGTGAACACAGACAGTTTAAATATGGCTCCCAATCAGAGATAACGAGCCGACAGCTGACACTCGTTACCTCCGATTGGGAGTCATTTGACCAAATAAGGGAAACACAAAACCAAAACGAACACACCCTGGCTCAAAATACAAAGTCCCGGAGCCAGAGCGTGACAGTACCCCCCCCTAAAGGCGCGGACTGCGACCGCGCCTCAAAACCCCAAAATAGGGGAGGGCTGGGTGGGTGTTGCTCCTCGGAGGCGGCTCCGGCTCCGGGCTTGACCACCACCCTACTTCAATCCCCGCATAATGGCCCCGATCCGATCTGACCCAGCTGGCTGGATCAGGACTGACGACGCGCATCCCTGGCTTAGCGCGTGAGGCAGGAACGGACCGGACCTGGCTGACGATACGCACCCTAGGCTTGGTGCGTGGAGCCGGAACGGACCTCACCAGGCTGACGACTCGCATCCCTGGCTTGGTGCGAGTAGCAGGAATGGGCTGGACCGGGCTGACGACTCACACCCTTGGCTTGGTGCGAGTAGCAGGAACAGGCCAGACCAGGCTGACGACTCGCCCCCTTGGCTTGGTGCGAGTAGCAGGAACGGGCTGGACCAGGCCGACGACTCGCATCCCTGGTTTGGTGCGAGTAGCAGGAACGGGCTGGACCAGGCTGACGACTCGCACCCCTGGCTTGGTGCGAGTAGCAGGAACGGGTTGAACCAGGCTGGCGACTCGCACCCCTGGTTTGGTGCGAGTAGCAGGAACAGGCCGGGTCGGGCTGGCGACGCACACCGTGGGCTTTGTGCGTGGAGCAGGAAGAAGCCGGGCTGGGCTGGCGAAGCGCACCTCAGACTCGGTGCGGAGCGCAGGAACGGGCCGGGCTGGGCTGGCGACGCGCACCACAGACTCGGTGCGGAGCGCAGGAACGGGCCGGGCTGGGCTGTCGACGCACACCGTAGGTTTGGTGCGGGGAGCAGGAATAGACCGGACCGTACTGGGGACACACACCACTGGCTCTACACCGGGATCTGGAACGGGCCGGACCGGACTGGCAACACCCGCCAGTACCTCTCGCCGTGCCTCTACACCTACCATCCCCTCTTCTACCAGTGGCCCCCGTAACCTGGCGGCCTCTTCTGCAACCCCGCTGGACCGCTCCATAGCGGCCTCCTGCTGCCCCGACGTCGTGAGCCCCCCCCTAAAAAATTTCTGGGGGTCTCTCCAGGCCTCCAACATTCTCTCCCACCTCTCGCTCCTCTGTCTCCAACCCTCCTCACTCAACTCCTCAATGGGCTTGACCCAGTCGAAGCTGCCACGGAGATCATTTGGCGATGGCCCTTGGACACGCTGCTTGGTCTGGTCTTGGTGGGATTTTCTGTCATAGTCGTCATCTAAAAAGGACCAAGGCGCAGCGTTGCGAGCGAACATATTACTATTTATTTAAACGTTCACACGAACAAAACAATAAACAACGAAAACGTGACGTCTAATGGTACAACACGAAACCACACGAACAAAATCCCACCAACACAAGGTGAACACAGACAGTTTAAATATGGCTCCCAATCAGAGATAACGAGCCGACAGCTGACACTCGTTACCTCCGATTGGGAGTCATTTGACCAAATAAGGGAAACACAAAACCAAAACGAACACACCCTGGCTCAAAATACAAAGTCCCGGAGCCAGAGCGTGACAAGGGTGAAGGGGACTGAGAAGCTGTTTAAAGGTGGGCGGAGCAAAGTGCCTTTGTGTGTCAGGGGGTATAAAGGCTGTGTATGTATTTTTTGGCGCCAGAGCTCTCCATGATTAAAAATACAGATCATTCTTGCTGGTTGCGGACCTTTGTTTAATTCATGATTAAACCAGAGAATTTACACCCTCTGGGAATTATTCAGAGCATTAAGTTTGATTAATCAGAGATATAAATTATCGTGACAATATACTTCTCCCATGTAGTAGTTCAGGAGCAAAAAAAATATATATATATATAATATAATTATTGTAAAATTAACTGTGTCCATAAGGTGTAGATAGTAAGTATAGACCGGAAGTAGAGGCCTGGGCATTGTTGTTCACTAATTAACTCCAAGTAGGGAAAGGATGGCGGGGTTGAAAAGTAATAAAGGGGAGTATATATATAAAAAACATGGGGGATTGGAAGTGATGCAGACAATTACATTGATAGAAGATACAATCTATCTGCAATATTAAGCTGATCCATCCCCCCCCAAAAAAATAAAAAAATAATTAAAAAAAACACACTCTCCATCAAAGGAGCCTTAAAGGTACACTCAGCATTACAACATCGTCAAGCATGAAGTCGTTCCGCTGTGTATGATGATGTCACATTGCTCAGTATTTAACCCTGCAGACTTTAATGACAAATGGGGTTTCGATGGGAGGTGTACTCACAAGTACCACATGACCCTTTTGCTCCAGCCGGACACATATATCCTTTGGTTGATGTAGATTACCCCCGTCACCTGGAAAAAGATCAGGGTCAGAGTTTCTTATCCCCCTATTGGATAAGGCTGAATGAAGGTAGGCTATATACTGATCCCTGATCTGTAGTTAGGGGTAACTTCTACCTCGTTATCATTCAGTATGGGGAGTGTAGCTAGCAGCGCTCCGTTGTTGAAGTTCCACAGGCGCAGGGTGCCGTCCTTGGACCCCGTGATGAGGCGGCGCTTGGGCCCGTCGAATGTCATGGCCGTCACCTCCACCGCCTTCTCCGGGGACGTCTGGAACTGCATGATCTTCTCCCCCGTCAGGATTTCCCACACGCTCACCACGCCGTTATGACAGCCACTCACTACCTGGGACAGAGGGAAGGAAGGAAGGCATATTGAGGTTCAAATGGGACAGAATGTTTGTTTTCTTTCTTTTTCCTCACCTTGTGTTGAACGAGGCGTTTGTTCGTTCATTCATTCTTTCATCCATCCACCTGGTGTTTTAGAGTATACCCAACAACACACCTGTTTGAAGTTGGTGTTATAGAGAGCTGTACACAGGGGCTGCTCATGTGATGTCTGTAGCTTGTGAAGTGTATCCACATCATCCACCACTCCATGTAGAACCCCTATCTGCACACAAAGATTGCCGTTATAATAGGCAAAAAAAACATAGCTGTTGATGCAAGAGTAGTTTTCACATGTTTGTGTGAGATGATAAATTGCATTTGCATGGCTTCCTCGATGCCCATTAGCAGACCACTTAGCCACCGCTAATCTCCCTAGGGCCTTGATTACTCAATCAGTCCCCTTTTATGTGTCCTACAGTATGTGAATGAACAAGATGGGGAGCCTACCAGGAAGGTGGCCAGCACCAGGGTGTTGGTGTCTCTGTTGTAGTGGAAACTGGAGATTGGGAAGCGACTCATGGTCACATTCCTGGAGTGGATGTTCTGGAGACAGGCACAGTCCTGCAGGTCCCACACACGCACATTCTGAGACGAGAGACACAGAGAGAGAGAGAGAGAGAGAGAGAGAGAGAGAGAGAGACACAGAGAGAGACACAGAGAGAGAGACACACAGAGAGAGAGAGAGACAAAGAGAGAGACACAGAGAGAGACAGAGCGAGAGAGAGAGAGAGAGACAGGAAAGAAAGCATATATTGTGTGATCATATGCGTGAAATCAAGCAAAGTGATTCTCTTCCATTCATGCATGGCAGTTCTTGCTCATCACATTTCTCATAACATGATTTCAAGTAATTCTGATCACTGAGTAACCAGAGACCGTAGATCAGGTTTGTCCCCAGACAGACCTTGTCCTTGGAGATGCTAATGATCTTGTTGTCGCTGCTGTTGACCACGATGTGTGTGATGGCTGTGGAGTGGCCCTTCATCTGAGAGGTGGCACAGTTGTTCACGTACGGGTTCCAGATCCTCACAATGCGGTCAAAGCCTCCAGTCACTATGACAGGGATTCATTTACATTCAAAACACAACCCTTCTTTTAACTTTGTTATTAATTTATTTACACACACAAAGTAAAGATATGATGGTAAAAATGTGCAGGAGGTGAAAGAAAACTGCTGATATTTTTGCACGAACATCACCCAATTGCAAATTGCCTTATTATTACACTTTTGTGAAAGAGGATTCATCCTAATCAATCTCTTACCCAGAATGTTAAACTCGGGAGAGTAGTCAAAGCAGAGGATTCCTTTCCTCAGCTGAAAGCATGAGTTGCTGTGATGGAGGAGAAAGCATACAGTCACTTTTGGAAACTAATTGTATTCCTAAACGTACTATCTAAACATTTAGTACTTTAGTGAAAATGGACAAAATGCTACTGTAACAATCAGGGCAATTATTCAGTGTCTTAAAGTAGGACTTTTAAAGGGCACCTGGTCCTAGATCAGCACTCAAAAACACTTTGTGAATATGGGCCCTGTTCCTCTGTACGGTCTATGGAGATACAGAGATGTGTGAGTGGAATAAGGTAAAATAGAGAGTTCCTGGACCACTATGTGTACATGGCAGGGCAGGGGGAACATACTGGATTTTAGCCTTCTGAGAGTGGGGCACAGTGGTGAGCACCATGGAAGTTTGGTCAGAGGCACAGCAGGTGGCGACAGCGTTTAACTCAGGTAGGAAGCGGATCTGATGGCACCAGTTATTGTGCAGGGCCTGGGAGGCGGGGGGGGGGGATGAGCGGCACAGAGGCATGATAAGAAGAGATACCGTAATAATGTGAAAAAAACTACAACATGAGTGGGATACTGAAAAAAGGAGAAAGAAATAAGAAATCAAGACCAACGTAATAAATAGGCAATAGAGTAGTGTAATAAAGGCTGCTGAGAGGGAAATGAAGGTGCATGTGGTCTACTGCAGTCAATCAGTCCATCTTCCGGCCCAGGGCTCCCTCCTGACAGGCAGACTATCATCTTCGACCTGATTAGTATATATTAGTCAGTGATACAGGATACATCCTCAAGGTCACAGATGGGTAATGGGACAGTCCCTTTGAGACAGAGACTGATCCATCACCGAGGTAGAGAAACTCTCTCTCCTTCACCCCATCCTCCTCTCCATCTCTCACAATGCTGTTGTCATCCCCTTCTTTTGTCACCTCTATTCTTTTTCCTTCCTCTCCAACAGGCGAACAAAGAGCCCAAAATGGTTTCGCTCACAAAGGAGATGTAAAACTGTGTTGACAATTATAAAAATAGAGACCTTATCATTAACGTTGTTTTCATTAAATCCTTTACAACATCTCTGCTAGACTCTGTGGAGCAGTATAGAGGGTCACTGTCCACCTAAATCTTTACTCCAGTCCTAAAGATCTACTGGTGGGTAGGCCTTCTTCCAAACCTGCAGTAACAGACCCTAATTTAGCTAATTGTAAAGTGAAGACCTTGATTAGTTGAATATTTGAATCAAGTGTTACTGCTGGGCTGTAACAAAACCAGGCACAGATACCTGCTCTTAGACTGACCAGAATAATTGCCTTTTGAAAGCACTACTTACCACTTTGAAACACAGAAAATACTTGGAGGTGTTCTTCAGCAGAGCTGGGACAGGGATGCGGCAATTCCCCCCTGAGACAGAGAGAGAGAGAGAGAGAGAGGGTAACCATCCACCAACCAACTAGCTGAGAACCATCATAAGGTGAAGGGAAGGGTTTGATCATGTACATTGAAGGGAGGGTTAGTACCAGACTTGAAGGCCCCGCTGTTGAACAGCCCATACTGGAGCACATCACTGGAGATGAAGACAGACACATAACCCTCAATGTCCCCTATCGAAAACACTGCTTTGGTTCCATCTGACCTGGACAGACAGACAGACAGTGTGGGAAATGAGCCTTACACAACAAAATGCATTGTTATCATTAACAGATCCTCCCTTCGACTGATCTGATGTTTTATCTAAATATGTGTTATGCCCTATAGCCAATACCATACCAGTAATTTAAAGTCCTAGCCAATGCCCTATCAGTAACATGATTCACTAGACTAGCTAATGCCTGGTAATCTAATGCACTAGCCAATGCCCTACCAGTAATCCATGACGACCACGTAGCCCTCCAGTCCAGTCAGAGAGAATACAATGTCACACTTGCTGGCGCTGATGTCATAGAACTCTAACACACAGACAGGCATAAAAACACAGAGAAACACGTAAAATAATGTCTAAAGCTATTCAAAGTGAAAGCAAGGGATGTTAAATTGCTACTACCAAATCTGGTCTGATTTGGTTCATGGTTTTATTCAGGGTTACATACAATTCTTACAGACACACTTCAAAACACACACTTGCTGCAGGCTCCACACATGCATACACACACCAACGTCTCGTCCGGTGGAGGAAATAGCCAGGAGGTTAAGGTTGCTCAAGCAGATCATGTCGGTTACCCAGATTTGCTGAATGGAGGTGGAGGGTGGGGCTCGTTTCAGCTGGTCCAACTGATGGAGGACAGACAGAGGAGGAAGGTCAAAGGTCAGTAGACCCCTAGAACCACACATACATACATATATTCAGTATAATTCAAAAGTTTGGACACACCTACTCATTCAAGGGTTTTTCTTTATTTTTACTATTTTCTACATTGTAGAATAATAGTGAAGACATCAAAGCTATGAAATAACACATATAGAATCATGTAGTAACCAAAAAAGTGTTACACAAATCAAAATATTGTTTATAGCTGAGATTCTTCAAAGTAGCCACCCTTTGCCTTGATGACAGCTTTGCACACTCTTGGCATTATCTCATCCAGCTTAATGAGGAACGCTTTTCCAACAGTCTTGAAGGAGTTCCCACATATGCTGAGCACTTGTTGGCTGTGTCGTGACGTGACTCTCATTAATATGATGACTGTTATTTATCGAATCAACTAACTATGTTTAATTGTTACTCAATTCAATTAATCATGTAACAATTAACTCATTATGATTTGGGACACAGTTGACGTTGAGATGTGTCTGTCACTTGAACTCTGTGAAGCATTTACTTGGGCTGCAATCTGAGGTGCAGTTAACTCTAATTAACTTCCTTTCCTGTGGCAGTCCTCATGAGAGCCAGTTTCATCATAGCGCTTGATGGTTTTTGCGACTGCACTTGAAGAAACATTTTCCGGATTGACTGACCTTCATGTCTTAAAGTAATGTTGGACTGTCGTTTCTCTTTGCTTATTTGAGCTGTTCTTGCCATAATATGGACTTGGTCTTTTACCAAATAGGGCTATCTTCTGTATACCACCCCTACCTTGTCACAACACAACTGATTAGCTCAAATGCATTAAGAAGGAAAGAAATTCCACAAATTAACTAAATCCTAATAAGTTGCAAAGAAAAAGCCATATCTAAGGCTGCCCATCTTTTATTTTTATTGGCCAGGCTGAGATATGGCTTTTTCTTTGCAACTCTGCCTAGAAGGTCAGCATCCCGGAGTCGCCTCTTCACTGTTGACGTTGAGACTGGTGTTTTGTGGGTACTATTTAATCAAGCTGCTAGTTGAGGACCTGTTAGGCATCATGGGAAAATCAAAACAAATTGTAGACCTCCACAAGTCTGGTTCATCCTTGGGAGCAATTTCCAAACGCCTGAAGGTACCACGTTCATCTGTACAAACAATTGTACGCAAGTATAAACACCATGGGACCACGCAGCCATCGTACCGCTCAGGAAGGAGACGTGTTTTGTCTCCTAGAGATTAACGTACTTTGGTGCGAAAAGTGCAAATCAATCCCAGAACAACAGCAAAGGACCTTGTGAAGATGCTGGAGGAAACAGGTACAAAAGTATCTATATCCACAGTAAAACGAGTCCTATATCGACATAACCTGAAAGGCCGCTCAGCAAGGAAGAAGCCACTGCTCCAAAACCGCCATAAAAAAGCCAGACTACGGTTTGCAACTGCACATGGGGACAAAGATCGTACTTTTTGGAGAAATGTCCTCTGGTCTGATGAAACAAAAATATAACTGTTTGGCCATAATGACCATCGTTATGTTTGGAGGAAAAAGGGGGCACTTGCAAGCCGAAGAACACCAGCCCAACCGTGAAGCACGGGGGTGGCAGCATCATGCTGTGGGGGTGCTTTGCTGCAGGAGGGACTGGTGCACTTCACAAAATAGATGGCATCATGAGGAAGGAAAATTATGTGGATATATTGAAGCAACATCTCAAGACATCAGTCAGGAAGTTAAAGCTTGGTCGCAAATGGGTCTTCCAAATGGACAATGACCCCAAGCATACTTCCAAAGTTGTGGCAAAATGGCTTAAGGACAACAAAGTCAAGTTATTGGAGTGGCCATCACAAAGCCCTAACCTCAAGCCTATAGAAAATGTGTGGGCAGAACTGAAAAAGCGTGTGCGAGCAAGGAGGCCTACAAACCTGACTCAGTTACACCTGCTCTGTCAGGAGGAATGGGCCAAAATTCACCCAACTTATTGTGGGAAGCTTGTGGAAGGCTACCCGAAACGTTTGACCCAAGTTAAACAATTTAAAGGCAATGTTACCAAATACTAATTGAGTGTATGTAAACGTCTGACCCACTGGGAATGTGATGAAATAAATAAAAGCTGAAATAAATAATTATCTCTACTATTATTCTGACATTCCACGTTCTTAAAATAAAGTGGCGATCCTAAATTACCTAAGACAGGGAATTTTTACTAGAATTAAATGTCAGGGATTGTGAAAAACTGAGTTTAAATGTATTTGGCTAAGATGTATGTAAACTTCCGACTTCCAACTACCATACCCCGTTCAAAGGCAGTTAAATATTTTGTTTTGCCCATTCACCCTCAATGGCACACATACACAATCCATGTCTCAATTGTCTCAAGGCTTAAAAATCCTTCTTTAATCCGACTCCTCCCCTTCATCTACACTGATTGAAGTCGATTTAACAAGTGACATCAATAAGGGATCATAGCCTTCACCTGGATAATCTATGTCATGGAAAGAGCAGGTGTTCTTAATATTTTGTATACTCTTGTGTATATAGACCACTAATCCCATTTAATAAGGTTTAAGTAAGACACCTGCCTGGCGCATAGGTCTTCTAGATCACATTACTGAGATAGCATCCAATGAGTTTCAGAGGTTTTAGAGATATTGAGATATGAGATGTTGATAATCTTGGTCAGGCTTTACAGAAGCACAGAGGTATTAAAACTGAGAGCCCATGGAGAGACTCGAGGCAATCCGCCTGACAACTGTGTCGACAGTGGCCCGCCCAATCAGGCAGGTGATGTGTGGCGCCCCCTGTCCCCGTGGAGCTGAACTACACCTGTCTGATTTATTGCTATGGCAGGTGTCTACTTTATTTCCATGGATGAGTCATTGTGGTGGTGACAGGACATCCATCCTTCTCTATGGAAGAGCAGCATTGACTCAGTTAATATTTTCATCCTACCATGCAATGCACTGAATTCCTCTCTCCTAAGTCTAACCTCTGAAGGGAAGTGCTCTGGTGTTTTAAGTGCACGCACACACATAAATTCGCACTTGCACACACACAGTCGCGTGCACACAAAGGCACACACACTCACGTTGACAGTGCGTGTCAGTTTGAACCTCTCGCTCCAGTAGTTGAGGATACCGTCTCGGCTGATGGACAAGTAGCGTCCCAATTGGACGCGGGTTTTGGGCACGGCCCTGCCCTGCCCCCCGTTCTTCTCTGCCTGGGGGGTCTGGAAGGGGTAAAACTGTAGCCGGACGATGGGCTCACAGTGGGCACTGCAGAGAACCAGACAGAGAAACCACACAGACCTCACAAACCACCAAGACATCAGTCAAAGAACAAAACCTGTGTGTGGATTGTGTTGGACATTTAGGATTTAGAGTATTTTGTTTGTCAAATACCGTACATGAGAAAATGTGGCAAGCTGCAATATTTCTAAAGACCTATTCTCCAACGATTCCATTAAATTACATTATCTTAGCCATTCTCTGTTAATATTTATAGACTGCCTGTATCCATGTCTCCTATAGTCAGAAAATAGACCCCAGGAGGACTGGATGCCGGTGATCTCAGACAGATACACTGAATGATCTACTGCCATTACACCGTGAGTAAGGAGAGTAGCAGTGCTGTGTCATCCACAGACATGAGTCACTGACACAGACAGGGGGATGCCTGCATGCCCACACCAGACACACACACACGCAACCCCACACAGACAGAGAGAGAGAGAGAATAGAAGAATGCAAAGGCAGTGGGTGTAATAAGTGGGGGTTAGAAAGTACTTGGGAGATTCATGGCCAAAATCCTTGGACCCTTTGAATAATTTACATGTGAAACTACAAAGGCGCTGTTAGATGCAAATAATCTCTTTCACACTTTCCACATACATACAATGGGGAGTAGTTGTCCTAGCCATCATGTTATAGCCAACCATAATGGGAACCATCCATGTCTATCTGAAAGCCATCTCTCTTTTGTCTCACATACAGCAATAGCATCCAATCTTTCTCCGGTCTCCCAGGCATGGCACCGTACCATGACAACACACCTAACCCAGGGTTGAAATCATGGACTGAAACAGAGGGACTGCTTGGACTTGTCCAATAAGAAATGCTTGTTTTTGTTTTCCATTGCAAACCATTTTGCTACAGTGTGCCGTAATGAATAGGACCCAAGTGATAGAGCACTTACACAGGGACGATCTTTAGAGGTTTGGGGAAGTAGAGGGGACGGTTCTGCTTCTGTAGGGAGTCCTTCTCTCTGTACTCCAGCAGCATGTAGTTTAGATACTCATCCTACAGGCAGACAGGCAGGCACACATCATGAGCTACTGTATGTCCAAGGGCGAATCAGAAATGGCACTCTATTTCCCACGTGCGATATAGAGAGTAGGGAATAGTGTGTCATTTTGGATGCATGAAAAAGAAAGATGCAATCATTTTATAACCAATGTTTCGACAGCAAAGCTGTCTTCATCAGAGTATAATGACAAACACTGCAGGTCACTAGTTTATATATTTTGAAAGGGGACACACAGGTGTCTGTAATCATAGCTGGCTGTGGCCTGATTTCATTGGTTGATTTACAGATGTAAATAGACATAAAAGTCATGAATGGATAACATGCGATTATAAATACAAATTGGCTACATAAGCCTACAAATATTATTTATACTGGATAGCAAAAACAGAATAATCACAAGAATGGCTTCAGATCAAACTCTACGTTGAATGTGCGGCTCCGCTTTTCTTTTTCAAGTGTTCTACTCCGCTAGCCAGCACCTCTTCTGAGCAGGGGTGCATTTCTTTCGGTTCATTTTGGATGCAGCCAACATGTACGTGGAGAAAAGTAGAGTTATAAATGTTGCTTGCTGCTTGTGAGCATAGAGGTTTGCCAAAAAGTCTAATGATCCATGGGTTTCATGAGCAAGATGCCTGTGGATGTATACATATAGGGAGAAAATATAGTAAAACCATCGGTGAGAAATGAAGAATCATACACAACTCCATTTGAAACAAAAACAATGAGATCATGTGTTATTCAAATAAGTCCTTTCTCCCTCTGGAGTGGTCTGCCCCCTGTGGATGTTGCATTTCAGTCTTGTCTAGAAGAAGTCTGGCCTGTATCAGTGTGTGTGTTGTTCATACTTCAGGCATTCCGGATAGGAGATTTCCACCACAGTCAACCTCTGTGTCTCAGCACACAGACATCCCTGGTCTGACCCTCTGTCTAGTAACAGGGGAGGGATCATCATAAAAAATGGTTTGGAATGCCAGCTGGGGGTTTGAGTCAGAGGGGGCTTACTGTCTGTGAGAGACGCGTGGCGCTCTTTGGGACACACCCACTCAAGCATGTAAAAAGCCTAAGGAAGGATGGAATGACTCTTTTTATCCCCCTAATCCCAATTACTCCCCATCGTGTACCCATTAACCCCTGAGCAATAAAATAAACATAAAAAGCCTTTGTCTACTGTCCTCAAAACTACCAGCTTGGCCAGACAGACAGACACCCACCCAGTCCACACCACCGTCACAGTTGGTGTCCACCTTCATGAAGATAATGTCCACATCTTCATCATCAATGTCACCCATGATCTTTTTGATCGCCTCACGAAACTCTTCCATATCCAATCCTTTCAGAGGAAGACAGGAGAAAAGAGGCTCATTAGAATATAGTGTTGATCCATGGTTGTATTTCTGATCATGCCACGTCTTCAGACGGTGTTGAAAATGAGCACAGAGATGGCACTGCTATAGAGTCAAGAGGCTTTCATGAGGTGTGCGAGACATTAGAACGGTACCCTTGTCTCCAGGCTAATTGCTACCGCATATAGACAGAGATAGAGACATCCAGCTAGTGGACGTCTCTATCAGAACTGGATCAATGGGAGAGGATGGGCTGTGGATGAGAGGCACGAAATCTATGTACCTCCCCCCCCGTCGGTGTCTGCCTCATGGAACATGGCCTCAATGCGTTGAAGGTGCTCCTCGTTGATCTGGTCCTCCACACGTCCCTGGTTCCTCTTCTCCCCCTCCTCTGGGGAGCCACTCTTGGTGCACCCGCAGCCAGCAGTCAGCTACACAACACAAGGGACGGGACAGAGGGGATAACAGTACTACATCTTTTACATCTCACAACCTGACAGACAATCAGACCAAGAAGAATACAGTAGAAGGGTCTGTAATGCACAAGAGGTCTTTACACTATACCTGTGGTCCATTTTGTTTGTGCTTGTCTCCATCAGTAGGGGACCTGGAAGCAAAGTTGTTTATGCAGACACAAATGTGATAAACATTTACAAAATGATGATCCTAAATGTAAATGGCTAGACAGACATCTCATCACTCCATGCACATACCAGGCCTCTGAAGATGCCTTCTTCATCATCTTCATGTTGGTATTGCTGCCCTGGGCAGAAGTACTTCCCATGACTAACAGTAGGCCATATGGCTGTTTTGTTGTTGTCTCAAGGTTTTCAACAATGGAGTTTCACTGAATGATTGACATTCCAGAACAATGCATGCTCTTTATGATGTCACAGCAATGGAATTCCAATCTGGCAAGTTGACCTGGAAATGGTCATGTGAATTTCAAATTCTGAACTAGGATTGCTTGTTTGTGTCAACCCAATAACCGTATACCTTTTCTGCCATATTTCACACATTGCACCTTTATATTAGAGCTAAAAATAAACAGCCAACAGAAGAAAAAATTCTTAGAAATACTGTTTTATTGTTTGTAATAAACTTGATTCAGCAAATACGATTTAAGAAAATAAATCAGAAAAAATAAAACACATTTCCCGCTGAAATAGAATGTATCGACAGAGAGAGAGAGACAAAAAAGGAGAGCAAAGGTGGCAGATGGCCCACAGTGTACAAGAATGTCGTCGGCACAGATTGTTGAGAAAGTCACAGGGGAGATCTGATGAGCTCCACTGATCTTTCACACCCCAAAAACAAGGGCTGCAAGGGCTCCTTCTAATAACCACGCTAATCATTCAAAATATATATAATTATAAATCGGGAACCAAAAAGCTAACAGGGAGTTGATCGAGGTTAAAGTTCAAGATTGGCACAAGGTTAGATTGAAAGAGGCCATTGAGTCTCCCTTGCATATAAAATGCACTTTACAAAAACAATGGCCATATTCCAGACTGACTACATTGCAGATGCCTGTCAGATCTCACAACTCCTGGATAGGTGTTTAATATCAGCAAACCACATCATATGACATAGAAAACTGATACCAGACTGCGCATTCGATGACGTTGCACACAGCCATTGGTTGAAGCAATGCAACACTTCGAATGTAGTCTGCCTGGAACGCAACCAGTGTTAAGATTTGTCTTGGCAAGACCCAAATACCCACTAAATCAGCCACCAGGCTAGTTTAGTCATCAAATAACAAGCTAGATTCAAACAAGACAGTTACGTTTTTAAACCTTCAAGCCAATATCACTAATTTCTGGACTCAACATAGTTAACAAGGATAAACAGTCACAATGATTCAATGTGTCAAATATACACATTCATGTCCCAATACATTTTGGAAAACTGTTTTGGACGTGGTAATCCCAAAAAGTTGACAAATGAAATAAGGTTGGGGTCCTGAAGAATGCAACGAGGACCAAATCTTAATAGAAAAAATAAATAATTATAATATTACAACCAGGCATCCCCATTTAGTAAGGTTTTTGCATGACATTCAAACTTCCTTCATTGCCCTGTCAGTATCTATTAGATTCTAAGGCCTAGAAAGGGCCCCTGTTATGTACTCCTAATTATCGGAAAGGTCATTTCTAGGAGGGCATTTCAGCCAACAGTTGGGTGGCACCAGTTACATTAAGTACACCAATAGGTTCAGAACACTTCAATGAACCATCAATTATATAAAAATGTAATTGGCCTTTGTCAGAGCATTGTATTAACTGAAAGAACAAAAATCTATTCAACAGCTTAAATACCCAAGCTTCCGCCAGATTCTCTAGAAGTCTATTTCAGAGCAGCAGAAAGAAAAAAACAATAAGAGCTAAAATGACAATCCTTTAAAACGTATTACAAATATTTGCCAAAAAGAGAGTACATCAAAGTCACATATGTAGGTTATGAAAAGTATAAGAAAAAATGCATTTAAGAATAAGGCAATTCATAAAACCTATAAGATCTTGGATCTTCTGGCGCAGAGACTGGCAGTTTTATTTGCGTATCAGCGTTTTGGGCCTAGAACCTGTCAATGGTGCAGTGGCTACATAATCAAAACAGATTCAAACGCAAGACAGGAGTGTGTTAAAACATGCCACAGAACCAGGAGTTCAAGAAAAAAATGGAGAAGGTAGAAAACAGAAAGAAAAACATCACAGTCACCTTTTGCATTCCCTAAGAAGATGCATTAGACACTAGAGGCGCTAAATCAAGTTAAAACTTTGATCCCCTGCCAACTGAAGAATTTTAGACTGGGAGAAATGCCAAAAAACCAGAGCAGGTAATTTGGGATGCGCTTGGGACCAGAGAGTTTCAAGCATCCACAGTGCCCATGCCTTCCAACATCCAAGAGACAAACAAAACACATAAATCACGCACAAAGTATTCTACCATAAGCTTGTAGTTTCTAACATGTTTCTTCATAACTACTGTCAGGTTGTTATGTGCTGTCCGAGAATTGCAGCCACATTAAGAGACGTTGGGCTGTATCGTTAAGAAAAAACTCCACTTTCCTGGAATAAAGAATTGCACCATTTAAAAAAAGGTTAATCTCCAAACAAGAGGAGACCAAATGAAAGAAGTGAAAACAACTAGGTTTGGGGGATATGAACAGTTGTGGTTAGTGAAGAAAATAAATGTCCCACAATCACTACATTAAGTAGGAACTCAGACAAAGGGAATTTTCTCAGACCCAGAAAACAATATACACGTGGCAAAGACAGTGATAATTTAGGAAACTAGTAAAATATAATGTACAAAAGTGAGTGCAGGTTCCAATGAACTTGTAACTCCAATTCCCGGAACAGACAGAAATTGAGGGGAAAGACCAACAAAACACAAAAAGTGTAATCTTACAGATGGACAAGATCACTCATCTGGACCCAAAAAGAGCCAAAATGGCTGCCATCTTCCAACACTATGTTTATATGGACCAATGGGACGAACGGGAGAAGTGATTTCAGAAGAGGAGTAGGTACTTCACACACTTGACTTATTTCAACTTGATTTTACAGACCAAAAAAAAAATGTTTTAAATACAGTCCATTCAGAGACCACACAATGCATAACATGATCCGTTTTTTGGTGGGGGCGAAACGTAGTTCGAGGATGGGAGCTGTTGTAGCTGATTGAAGGGGTTTGGTGGGTTGAGGGGTTGTATTAAAAGTTCCATGATCCAGTCTTGAATGTTAGAATTCCTCCTGGTCCTCTGACTCAGCATCCGGTATGACAAAGCCCTCCTGAGATCACAGACAGATGGATGAAGAGGAAGATATCTGGTTAGATATTAGGTTATAGGACTCTACGTAGTGGAAATACACTCAAATTGAGATCTAAGCCTGACCTGGGTCAAATACACTACATGGCCAAATGTATGTGGACACCCATTCAAATTAGTGGATTCGGCTATTTCAGCCACACCCGTTGCTGACAAGCACACAGCCATGCAACCTCCATAGACAAACATTGGCAGTAGAATCGGCCGTACTGAAGAGATCAGTGACTTTCAACGTGGCACCGTCATAGTATGCCACCTCTCCAACAAGTCAGTTGTCAAATATACACTGCTCAAAAAAATAAAGGGAACACTTAAACAACACATCCTAGATCTGAATGAATGAAATAATCTTATTAAATACTTTTTTTCTTTACATAGTTGAATGTGCTGACAACAAAATCACACAAAAATGATCAATGGAAATCAAATGTATCAACCCATGGAGGTCTGGATTTGGAGTCACCCTCAAAATTAAAGTGGAAAACCACACTACAGGCTGATCCAACTTTGATGTAATGTCCTTAAAACAAGTCAAAATGAGGCTCAGTAGTGTGTGTGGCCTCCACGTGCCTGTATGACCTCCCTACAACGCCTGGGCATGCTCCTGATGAGGTGGCAGATGGTCGCCTGAGGGATCTCCTCCCAGACCTGGACTACAGCATCCGCCAACTCCTGGACAGTCTGTGGTGAAACGTGGCGTTGGTGGATGGAGCGAGACATGATGTCCCAGATGTGCTCAATTGGATTCAGGTCTGGGGAACGGGCGGTCCATAGCATCAACGCCTTCCTCTTGCAGGAACTGCTGACACACTCCAGCCACATGAGGTCTTGCATTAGGAGGAACCCAGGGCCAACCGCACCAGCATATGGTCTCACAAGGGGTCTGAGGATCTCATCTCGGTACCTAATGGCAGTCAGGCTACCTCTGGCGAGCACATGGAGGGCTGTGCGGCCCCCCAAAGAAATGCCACCCCACACCATGACTGACCCACCGCCAAACCGGTCATGCTGGAGGATGTTGCAGGCAACAGAACGTTCTCCACGGCGTCTCCAGACTCTGTCACATGTGCTCAGTGTGAACCTGCTTTCATCTGTGAAGAGCACAGGGCGCCAGTGGCGAATTTGCCAATCTTGGTGTTCTCTGGCAAATGCCAAACGTCCTGCACGGTGTTGGGCTGTAAGCACAATCCACACCTGTGGACGTCGGGCCCTCATACCACCCTCAGGAGTCTGTTTCTGACCGTTTGAGCAGACACATGCACATTTGTGGCCTGCTGGAGGTCATTTTGCAGGGCTCTGGCAGTGCTCCTCCTGCTCCTCCTTGCACAAAGGCGGAGGTAGCGGTCCTGCTGCTGGGTTGTTGCCCTCCTACGGCCTCCTCCACGTCTCCTGATGTACTGGCCTGTCTCATGGTAGCGCCTCCATGCTCTGGACACTATGCTGACAGACACAGCAAACCTTCTTGCCACAGCTCGCATTGATGTGCCATCCTGGATGAGCTGCACTACCTGAGCCACTTGTGTGGGTTGTAGACTCCGTCTCATGCTACCACTAGAGTGAAAGCACCGCCAGCATTCAAAAGTGACCAAAACATCAGCCAGGAAGTATAGGAACTGAGAAGTGGTCTGTGGTCACCACCTGCAGAACCACTTCTTTATTGGGGGTGTCTTGCTAATTGCCTATAATTTCCACCTGTTGTCTATTCCATTTGTACAACAGCATGTGAAATTTATTGTCAATCAGTGTTGCTTCCTAAGTGGACAGTTTGATTTCACAGAAGTGTGATTGACTTGGAGTTACATTGTGTTGTTTAAGTGTTCCCTTTATTTTTTTGAGCAGTGTATTTTCTGCTAGAGCTGCCCCGGTCAACTGTAAGTGTTGTTATTGTGAAGTGGAAATGTCTAGGATAAACAACGGCTCAGCCGCAAAGTGGTAGGCCACACAAGCTCACAGAACGGGACCGCAGAGTGCTGAAACTTCCAAACTGCCTCTGGAAGCAACGTCAGCACAAGAACTGTTCGTTGGGAGCTTCATGAATGGGTTTCCATGACCGAACAGCCGCACACAAGCCTAAGACTACCAAGCGAAATGCGAAGCGCCGCCATTGGACTCTGGAGCAGTGGAAATGCGTTCTCTGGAGTGATGAATCACGCTTCACCATATGGCAGTCTGACGGACAAATCTGGATTTGGCAGATTCCAGGAGAACGCTACCTGCCCAAATGCATAGTGCCAACTGTAAGGTTTGGTGGAGGAGGAATAATGGTCTGGGGCTGTTTTTCATGGTTCAGGCTAGGCCCCTTAGTTCCAGTGAAGGGAAATCTTAATGCTACAGCATACAATGACATTCTAGACGATTCTGTGCTTCCAACTTTGTGGCAACAGTTTGGGGAAGGCCCTTTCCTGTTTCAGCATGACAATGCCTTTGTTCACAAAGCAAGGTCCATACATAAATTGTTTGTCGAGATCGGTGTGGAAGAATTTGACTGGCCTGCACAGAGCCCTGACATCAACCCCATCGAACACCTTTGGGATGAATAGGAACGCCGACTGCGAGCCAGGCCTGATCGCCAAACAACCAGAGCCCGACCTCACGAATGCTTGTGGCTGAATGGAAGCAAGTCCCCACAGCAATGTTCCAACATCTACAGGAAAGCCTTCCCAGAAGAGTGGAGGCTGTTATAGCAGCAAAGGGGGGACCAACTCCATATTAATGCCCTTGGTTTTGGAATGAGATGCAGCATGTGTCCACATACTTTTGGCCATGTCGTGTACTTTTCAAACACTTGAGCAGCGTTTGATTGGGTTTGCCTGGCACAAAACAGAACTAATGGAATAGTCCCAAAAGTGCAAACAAAGCTAAATCAATCACACCAGTGTTTTGACATTTATTTGACGCAGGTCTGATCTAAGCATTCATGAGTTTCGAACAGAATGAACCAAATCATGCATGGCCTGATGGAAAGAAACTGCACAAGCTGTATGAGCATACTTTAGCATTCCATTTGAGCTACACACAGAGCAATCGGAAAGTATTCAGACCCCTTCCCCTTTTCCAAATGTTGTTACGTTACAGCCTTATTCTTAATATACACACAATACCCTATAAATGACAGTAAATACAGGTTTTTAGATTTTTTTGCTAATGTATTAAAAATGTAAAACAGAAATACCTTATTTACATAAGTATTCAGACCCTTTGCTATGAGACTCAAAATTGAGCTCAGGTGCATCCTGTTTCCATTGATCATCATTGAGATGTTTCTACAACTTGATTGAGTCCACCTGTAGTAAATTCAATTGATTGGACATGATTTGGAAAGGCACACAAATCAAATCAAATTGTATTAGTCACATACACGTGTTTAGCAGATGTTATTGCGGTTGTAGCGAAATGCTTGTGCTTCTAGCTCCGACAGTGCAGTAATATCTAACAAGTAATATCTAACAATTTCACAACATATACCCAATACACACAAACCTAAGTAAAGAATGAATTAAGAATATATACAGTACCAGTCAAAAGTTTGTACACACCTACTCATTCTAGGGTTTTTCTTTATTTGTATTATTTTCTACATTGTAGAATAATAGTGAAGACATCAAAACTATGAAATAACACATATGGAATCATGTAGTAACCAAAAAAAGTGTGCAAAGCTGTCATCAAGGCAAAGGGTGGCTATTTGAAGAATCTCAAATATAAAATATATTTGATTTGTTTAACACTTTTTTGGTTACTACATGATTCCATGTGTTATTTCATAGTTTTGATGTCTTCACTATTATTCTACAATGCAAAAATAAAGAAAAACCCTTGAATGAGTAGGTGTGTCCAAACTTTTGACTGGTAGTGTACATATGGACGAGCGATGTCAGAGCGGCATGGACTAAGATACAGTAGAATAGTATAGAATACAGTATATACATATGAGATGAGTAATGCAAGATATGTAAACATTATTAAAGTGGCTAGTGTTCCATTTCTTAAAGGGGCCAGTGATTTCTAGTATGTCTATAGGCAGCAGCCTCTAATGTGGTAGTGATGGCTGTTTTAACAGTCTGATGGCCTTGAGATAGAAGCTGTTTTTCAGTCTCTCGGTCCCAGCTTTGATGCACCTGTACTGACCTCGCCTTCTGGATGAACTCCTGAGTGGCGCAGTGGTCTAAGGCACTGCATCGCAGTGCTAACTGTGCCACTAGAGATCCTGGTTCGAATCCAGGCTCTGTCACAGCCGGCCGCGACTGGGAGACTCATGGGCGGCGCACAATTGGCCCAGCGTCGTCTAGGGTAGGGGAGGGAATGGCCGGCAGGGATGTAGCTCAGTTGATAGAGCATGGCGTTTGCAACGCCAGGGTTGTGGGTTCGATTCCCACGGGGGGCGAGTATAAAAAAAAAATGTAATCACTAACTGTAAGTCGCTCTGGATAAGAGCGTCTGCTAAATGACTAAAATGTAAATGTAAATGAAAGCGGGGTGAACAGGCAGTGGCTCGGGTGGTTAATGTACTTGATGATCTTTTTGGCCTTCCTGTGACATCGGGTGCCGTAGGTGTCCTGGAGGACGGGTAGTTTGCCCCCGGTAATGCGTTGTGCAGACCGTACCACCCTCTGGAGAGCCTTGCGGTTGCGGGCGGTGCAGTTGCCGTACCAGGCGGTGATACAGGATGCTCTCAATTGTGCATCTGTAAAAGTTTGTGAGGGTTTTCGGTGCCAAGCCAAATTTATTTAGCCTCCTGAGGTTGAAGAGGCTCTGTTGCGCATTCTTCACCACACTGTCTGTGTGGGTGGTCCATTTCAGTTTATCAGTGATGTGTACGCCAAGGAACTTGAAGCTTTCCACCTTCTCCACTGCGGTCCCGTCGATGTGGATAGGGGGGTGCACCCTCTGCTGTTTCCTGAAGTCCACGATCATCTCCTTTGTTTTGTTGACGTTGAGTGAGAGGTTATTTTCCTGGCACCACACTCCTAGAGCCCTCAACCCCTCCCTGTAGGCTGTACCGTCATTGATGGTAATCAAGCCTACTACTGTTGTATCGTCTGCAAACTTGATGATTGAGTTAGAGGCATGCGTGGCCAAGCAGTCATGGGTGAACAGGGAGTACAGGAGTGGGCTGAGCACGCACCCTTGTGGGACCCCAGTGTTGAGGATCAGCGAAGTCGAGGTGTTTCCTACCTTCACCACCTGGGGGCGGCCCATCAGGAAGTCCAGGACCCAGTTGCACAGGGCGGGGTTCAGACCCAGGGCCTTGAGCTTAATGATGAGCTTGGAGGGTAATATGGTGTTGAATGCTGAGCTATAGCCACTGAACAGCATTCTTATATAGGCATTCCTCTTGTCCAGATGGGATAGGGCAGTGTGCAGAGGGATGGAGATTGCATCGTCTTTAGATCTATTGGGGCGGTAAGCAAATTGAAGTGGGTCTAGGGTGACAGGTAAGGTAGAGGTGATATGATCTTTGACTAGTCTCTCAAAGCACTTCATGATGACAGAGGTGAGTGCTACGGGGCGATAGTCGTTTAGTTCAGTTACCTTTGCTTACTTGGGTAGAGGAACAATGGTGGCCATATTGAGGCATGTGGGGACTGCAGACTGGGATAGGGAAAGATTGAATATGTCCATAAACACACCAGCCAGCTGGTCTGCGCATGCTCTTAGGACGCGGCTAGTGATGCCGTCTGGGCCGGCAGCCTTGCGAGGGTTAACACGTTTAAATGTTTTACTGACTTCAGCCACGGAGAAGGAGAGCCCACAGTCCTTGGTAGTGGGCCGCGTCGTTGGCACTGTGTTATCCTCAAAAGGGGGCGAAGAAGGTGTTTAGCTTGTCTGGAAGCAAGACGTCTCGGCGACAGGGCTGGTTTTCCTTTTGTAGTCCGTGATTGTCTGTAGACCCTGCCACATACGTCTGGTGTCTGAGCCGTTGAATTGCGACTCCACTTTGTCTCTATACTGACGTTTTGCTTGTTTGATTGCCTTGCGGAGTGAATAACTACACTGTTTGTATTCTGTATATTCCTAGTCACCTTGCCATGATTAAATGTGGTGGTTCGTGCTTTCAGTTTCGCGCGAATGCTGCCATCTATCCACGGTTTCTGGTTAGGGTAGGTTTCAATAGTCACAGCGGGTACGACATCTCCTATACACTTGCAGATATACTCAGTTACGGTATCGGTGTATTCGTCTAAATTATTTATTTTCGCAAGCTACCCGGAACATATCCCAGTCCGCGTGATCAAAACAATCCTGAAGTGTGGATTCAGATTGTTCAGACGAGCGTTGAATAGTCCTTAGCACGGGTACTTCCTGTTTGAGTTTCTACCTATAGGAAGGGAGAAGCAAAATAGAGTCGTGGTCAGATTTTCCGAAAGGAGGGCGTGGGAGGGCCTTGTAAGCATTGCGGAAGTTTGAACAACAGTGGTCTAATGTTTTAGCAGCGTGGGTACTACAGTCGATATGTTGATAGAACTTTGGCAGCCTTGTCCTCAAATTCGCTTTGTTAAAATCCCCAGCTACAATAAATGCAGCCTCGGGAAATGTGGTTTCCAGTTTGCATAAAGCCCAGTGAAGTTCTTTGAGGGCCATCGTGGTATCGGCATGAGGGGGCATATAAACGGCCGTGGCTATACCGGAGGAAAATTTGATTGTGACGTATTCTAGGTCGGGTGAACAAAAGGACTTGAGTTCCTGTATGTTACTACGATTACACCATAAGTCGTTAATCATGAAACACACACCTCCGCCCTTCTGCTTCCCGGAGAGATATTTATTCCTATCTGTGCAATGAACTGAGAATCCCTCTGGCTGGACCGAGTATCCCGAGAGAGCCATGTTTCCGTGAAACAAAGTATGTTACAGGCCCTGATGTCTCTCTGGAAAGAAATCAACTGAACATGTTTTATTTTTTTTCTCCTTTATTTAACTAGGCAAGTCAGTTAAGAACAAATTGTTATTTACAATGACGGCCTACACCGGCCAAACCCGGACGACGCTGTGCCAATTGTGCGCCGCCCTATGGGACTCCCAATCACGGCCGCTTGTGATACAGCCCGGAATCGAACCAGGGGGTCTGTAGTGACGCCTCAAACATTAGCGAGTAATATACTCGGAAGCGGTGGGTGGTGTGCGTGCCTCTTAAGTCGAACCAGCAGGCCGCCTCGAGTGCCTCTCCTCCGCCGGCTATGTTTTGGGTCGGCCTCTGGAATCAGTTCAATTGCTCTGGGGAGAGCGAACAAAGGATCTGCTTCGGGGAAGTCGTATTCCTGGTCATAATGCTGGTAGTTCTGGTGCGTTACTGCCGCTCTGATTTCCAATAGTTCTTCACGGCTGTATGTAATGACACAAAATATTTCCTGAGCTAAAAATATACAAAAATAATACATAAAAAACAAAATAGCGCAAAGTTTCCTAAGAGCTAGTCGCGAGGCTGCCATCTCTGTTGGTGCCATCAAACACATGGCTATATAAGATCTCACAGTTGACAGTGCATGTCAGAGCAAAAACCAAGCCATGAGGTAGAAGGAATTGTCCGTAGAGCACCGAGACAGGATTGTGTTGAAGAACAGATCTGGGGAAGGGTACCAGAACATTTCTGCAGCATTGAAGGTCCCCAAGAACACAGTGGCCTCCATCATTCTTAAATGGAAGAAGTTTGGAACCACCAAGACTCTTCCTAGAGCTGGCCACCCGGCCAAACTGAGCAATTGGGGGAGAAGGGCCTAGGTCAGGGAGGTGACCAAGAACCCGATGGTCACTCTGACAGATCTCCAGAGTTCCTCTGTGGAGATGGGAGAACGTTCCAAAAGGACAACCATCTCTGCAGCACTCCACCAATCAGGCCTTTATGGTAGAGTGGCCAGACGGAAGCCACTCCTCAGTAAAAGGCACATGACAGCCTGCTTGGAGTTTGCCAAAAGGCACCTAAATGACTCTCAGACCATGAGAAACAAGATTCTCTGAATGTCCTTGAGTGGCCCAGCCAGAGCCCGGACTTGAACCCGATCTAAACATTTCCAGAGAGACCTGAAAATAGCTGTGCAGCGATGCTCCCCATCCAACCTGACAGAGCTTGAGGGGATCTGCAGAGAAGAATGGGAGAAACTCCCCAAATACAGATGTGCCAAGCTTGTAGCGTCATACCCAAGAAGACTCAAGGCTGTAAACGCTGCCAAAGGTGCTTCAACAAAGTACTGAGTAAAGGGTCTGAATACTTAGGTAAATGTGATATTTCCGTTTTAATTTGTTATAAATATGCAAAAATGTCTACAAACCTGTTTTTGCTTTGTCATTATGGGGTATTGTGTATAGATTGATGAGTGAAAAAAACGATTTCATCCATTTTAGAATAAGGCTGTAACGTAACAAAATGTGGAAAAAGTCAAGGGTTCTGAATACTTTCCGAATGCACTGTACATGCCATTCCACTGACAGAATTTTAAGAGGCTATCGGCAGTTGTTTGAACCGAAACACATGGGCTTAAACCTAAAAAAGCTGAAGTGACCCGTCGAGGCTTTGTGTGTAATGTTGACTAAACTCACATCTGTGGCGTAGAGTATATCCACGATCCTCTGCAGCGTGGGGTCACCCTCTCCTTCCTTCTCTTGGCAGATGAGCTCAATGTTCCTCAGTTTGCCAAAATAAAAGTCCCTCTCCTTCTCCATGTCCTGGATGGTGGACTTCAGTATATTCACCTAGGGGGAGGGAGATGGGCAACAAATGATGCAGTCTGTATATCTCTGAACTTTGGCTAGAATTTCAGTCAAACCAGTTGTTATTATTTCTAACACGACAGGGCACATCAATTTATGAATGGAAGGATGACAGTACCTCCTGAATGAGTTCTGCCCGCTCCTCGTCACCTCCGCCAGCCCCTGGTCTCCGCGCCAAGCTGGGCGCTATTTTGGGTGCTACCTTGGCAACTGCTGCCCGTTGGGGTGCTGAGGGGAACAAGCAACCAATCAGAAAAGAGATGGGGAGAGGTTGTTATTAAGAAGCTCAGTAGGTTTCAGTATGGAAAGACAAGTCACCTCTAGACTGCTTACAGAAGCCATTTCTTGCTGCAAGTCAGTGTTTCTCCTACACTATTTCCATTCTACCCTCAAACTAAAACAATTTTGATTTTGTTGCTTTCAATTGACAATTTTAGCTCAAGAGGTCTCAAGATGTTGATTTTGGGGCCTTTGTGCCCCGCCTAGAACATTATGTAGGGGAACCACTCCTAAAAAGTACAGTGAAAATATATATAAAAACCATTGCACAGGCTCAGCCACCACTCTCACCAGCGTTGAGGACCTTCTTGGGCTTGTTGAGGGCCGACATGGCGGGGCTGGACATGGGCATTGTGTCTTGGCCCTGGCGAGCATCCACAGGGTCATACTCTTTCCCATCATAGTTGGCATCAAAGAACTTCTTGAACCACTGCACAAACTCAAAGTTGTCCTGGAACTTGCTTTTTATCAACTTGTCAACAGGGATGATCTTGGGAAGAACAAAGCACGAGGTACGTGGATTCAACACCACAAAAATTGATTAAATATGGTGGATGTGCACATCATACACAGTTGATTTAGACTAAACATGCATCACAGATGTAGTGACTACCGTTATAAATGCTGTCGGAATGTGGATATAACACACAGAGACTAGGAGACAAGGACCGTCCATTTCTATGGGACTTTGTCATGATACTGGACTGGAGAAAATCCAAACTCTCGCTCTGAAGTTTTTTGCTCTCTGTCTCTCTCACACACACACACACACACACACACACACACACACACACACACACACACACACACACACACACACACACACACACAGGAGAGCACTTCACTGTGCAGTAGCCGAAGTCAACAAATACGCCATCCAACTACTGGATGAGAACTAATGACTAACAGAGTGGAGACTGTATAGGATGCCAACAGTTCTCTCTGCGGGCACAGGAAGGTCAATATCAGTGAGCCACTGTAGAGAGAGGTCATGCTAGCTCAGCAGTAAACACAATTAGCAAGCAGTGGCAGAGAAGTATACAGCAGCTGACATCATTGGTACACACACACTATGGGCAACTCTGATATGTGTAAATCCAAATGAGAAGCTAAAGATTAGGATATTAGGATTAGAGAACATGCTGTTGTTGAATTGTTTTCATGTTACAAGCCAACACATGGTAAAGACAGGAAGCAAAAGGATAAATAGATGAATATGCTTCAAAAGCAACCAGTTCAAAAAATATAATCAGCCCGGCAAATAGAGCTCTGGATGTACACTCTAGAGCCTAGGACATGCTGAGAGGGAAAATAGAATAGCCTACTTACTTTGTCGACACCCATTCTTTTGAAGCCAGCTTGCAAAATCTTGTAGTTGTGAATGAATTCGTGCTCTAGTTTTGCAGCAAATTTGACTTTCTTCAAAGGCACACAGCCGGGGAAGAGCATGTCCATGAACTGGCAGTAGGCCGCACCTTGAGAAGACAGGCACACCAGGGGTCAACACAAATGCTATTGAACTATTCCTCTTTGATCACATATATATTGACACTAAAGCAAAGTAGGCTACACCTTTAGGCTACATCAATTACAGGATTTACTTTCATTTTCCCCAACTATAAGCGATCTCTGCCTTATGATGTAATGCAAGAACAAATGCAGTTGTGCCATCCATAACCTGCCAATTACCTGAACATAACAGCTCTATCTTAGTAAGGTTGATCTGTAACGATTCGTTGATCCATGCAAGCATATCATGACGACTCAAGTTGTCACTGCACACTGAGGTTGAGTAAACGTTCACAGCCATTTTCTGTTGAAGTACAAATGAGAGAAGGTGAAATGTTGATTTCAAGTTTATGTCACGTTAGGAAAAAGCACACAGGTGATTATTTTTTATTAGGATATTTCTATGCCATATAATAATGTCAGAGGCACAACAGGTGGGGGACACACCTAGTACTGGTGAAAAATCTGTCGATGTGCCCTTGAGCAAGGCACTTAACCCTAATTGCTCCTGCCAAATGACTAAAATGTAAATGTAAATGTACTGGTTCAGTGGATACCATTCCTGAAATGAAGGGAAATTATCATGGTCAGGAGATGAGTTGAAGAAAGCTGCAGCCAGTTCTGCTACGGTTCTGTTAACCAAAAACGGAATCACTGCTGAACACTGGCTAACTAGCTAACTATATCAGATAACTAATTAGCTAGTTTAGTTCAGTTGGACTAGCTTCCGTAACGTTAGGTAGTTAACTTAGACGTCTTGGTGAGCGGAAATTACGAGGAGGGAAGTAAGGATTGTCTTGCAGATGTAAGTTAACGGCGTTAGCTACCTAGCTAGCTAGCCTAAGACAGTGAAGCTAATCGACAGCAGAGTCCAACGTTAGTTAGCTAGCTATAACATGAAGTCTGCTTGTAATGAAGGAGTTACTAAGTTACCTACTAACTAAGTTGTAATTTTCAACCTAGCCTACTAACCTAGCTAGCTAGCTTATCGAGCTAGATAGCTAGCAAAGACAAAGTAACGTTAGATAGCTACGTTAATATGTTATATATTAATAGTGCGCAAACTATCGGTAGCTGGCTTATACTGGATGGCTAACCAGTCGTGCTAGCTAGCTAGACCCCCGGCATAGAGAGGTGCATTCAATCCAACCCCGGGCTCAATGGCAAATATTGCTGTATAAATGACTTACCCTGTTTTGGCGTAGGTGTTGCCAGTATATTAATTCAACGTAAACCTTATCTCATATAAATACAGACGTCAACGTTTGCTGCTCCTTTCTTCCCCTGCTAGCCAGTTCAGTCCAGAAATCTGCCGGCGGAATGATTTCTTTAAGCGCAACTGCGTGCGCTTGTTTTCAGGTCAAAAGACTCCAAGACGTAAAGTCTAGACTGCAAAGTCTAGACGCATGCTGGAGCTCACTGGTGGATATGGGCAGAGATGGATAACTGGTCCAATGAGTGTCGAATTTAGTTAACAAAATATGTAATGGATTATTTGCTACGTGTGGTTTATTTGATCAAATATACGTTTCGTAATGCTTAGTTCCGTTGTTACGAGTGTACTGATATAAGTAGGATACGTGACATCCCAGCAACTTTGAAAAAATATCGGAGTTGTGCCTGACATCGCACTCGTATCTGCCCTCTCATTGGCTAGAATGGTCCCACCTGTTATTGCCTCCTGCCAGTGTTGCCAATTTAGCGACTTTGTCGCTATATTTAGCGAGTATTCATACCCCTCTAGCAACACATTTTTAAAAAATCGACTAGCGTCAAATCTAGCGACTTTTTCTGGTGTTAATGGAGACTTTTGGAGACTGACGTGAAAGCACGTATCGTTCTTACTCTTCTCAACGAGCAGCGGGTGCTGCCGTGCCGTGGGCCCCACCCCGGCCTCCCGTCCCCCCGTCCCCGTCCCCCCCGTCCCCCCCGTCCCCGTCCCCCCCGTCCCCCCCGTCCCCCCCGTCCCCGTCCCCCCCGTCCCCCCCGTCCCCCCCGTCCCCGTCCCCCCGTCCCCCCGTCCCAAAGCACTCACAGGCGGCCCAGTCCTCGCGCAGCAGTCCCTCCCAGCTGCAGTCAGAGCAGGAGATGTTCACCCCTCCACGTCCAGACTGCAAATGAAGCCGCTGCTGGCTGATCCCGCCCTGGCTTACATTCAGGGCAGGATGTAAATGTAAAATGTTCTTTGTCTAAAATAAATCACTGCATTTGACTCACACAGCCTCAGTCACTTACTCACCTCGTCCACTGTGTGTGTGCCTCTCTGTGACATAAGCTAAACATCTAACTGGCTAGCTCATCATGTCTGTGGGATTCAAACCCTGAATTCAAAGGCTGGTTGAAGCTGTTTATTGGAGATGATACACGGGCACACTGCCTGTATTGTAAGGCTGATGTAAAAAACACATGACAACTCAAAAACATACTCAAAAGGCAAAGCCTGTATAACAGTTCCACCCAAAACAAGCTTGAGGGAGAGCAAGTAGATCCTCTTAAGCTACTTGACAGCTTGGTTAGACTGATCAAGGACAGACTATGTCTGAGGTTGCTGACTCAAGACAAGTTGTGACGATAACAACTAATGCCTGGCAACAGTGAAGCGCCAAGGGGCGGGGACCAGCCTGTGCGCCAACGATAGGCTGAGTAAGTCTAAACCACGCTCAGACTCTACTCTGATAGGCCAGCATTGAGCGGGAACTATCTCTGTCAGAGTATTTAAAGAAGAACTTAGAACAATGGCTCAGCTCTCTGTCTGCCCTGCGTGGTGTTTCAGTGGACCCGTATATACGAACATCATATTTACCATTGAAGTGTTTTGCATTAATTTAAATACTAGTCTATTTTAGAAGATGTGTATTGACCTCTTTTTGTTCCAATACCAGATTTGAATTGACGCAACTTAACAAAACTCTGTGTGAGTTGTGTGTACTGTCAGTCTGTCACCAACAGCCTGTGACCTGTGGGCCAGAGCACGAAATTCGCCCTCCAAGGCTGTGTGACAGCTCTCCCCTACCTCTTCAATTTATCTGAGGATATCGGGCTTCCTTGTGTTGTGCTGATTTAGCCCACCACTCCAGCTAGTCCGTACTCCGGTGCTAACCTTGTCAAGATATCCTCCACTGCTGTGCTCGTTATCGAGGCCACCAGGCACTAGTCTTCCTTCGACTATTTAAAACTTGAATGGGTCACTTCTTCCCTAGATAACCATGTCTAGGATGGTTATTAGCCTAGCCAGCTATAAGACTTGAGATGTGGATTGTCTCCCCTAGGCATCCCTCTCCCCTGGTATTACTAGCATGCTACAACCTAGCTAGCTAGTTTACCAACTCAACTTAGCTGCCACTGTGTGTCATCAGCTAGTTTACCAACTCCAACTAGCTGCCACTGTGTGTTGTCAGCTTGGTTTACCAAGCGACTTCCATTTGTGCTTGTTTCACATAAATAAGCCTACGTTTAAACATGATATCTCACCTGTCCAGACCTGTGGTCATAGCTAGGCTCACCCAAAATTATTTTGCGGGTGCTGTACAGCTTATTGTAGCTCTCTACCCTTACTGTGTATTGTGGTAGCTGTTGTATACGGTCTCCGGTTACTATTATATTAGTTAATATGATGAATCAGTATATTGCATAAGAAATATTTTATATTTATATTTTGTAATTTATTTTCTTCACATTCTGAGATGAGAGAACACCGCCTCACCATGATGCTGGGCATACATGGCTGCTCCTCTTGTGGAGCTGAACTAGAAGTAGAAGATGGTCATGACCTGTGCCCCGCCTGCCTAGGCATTGGCCACCTGCGTGAGGCCCTTTCTGACCCTTACATTAACTGCGCCATCCTGCCTGTGAAGGTGAGGGCTTGGTTATCACAGATAATTTACCCGTGTTCGGCGTTGTTCGCCAGGACCCACCCAGGGCCACCAAAAGAGTGAAAGCCGATGAAACCGATGGCGCCCCCCTGGTAAAAAACTCAAAAAATAAGAGCCTCACTCGGAAGGTCGATTCCTTATCCTCTGACATAGACCAGCTAAAAACCTTCAAGCCCCCTGAGACGGGGTCTTCTAGCACTCCCTCCAGCATGGGGGACGCAACAGAGGACTCAGATAGCCGTGATGATGACCTGCTCTCCACTCAGGCATCCAACCGGCACTTTAGTGACCAGGATGATGACACGCCCAACATGGTGAAGGAGGTGCCAACCAGTGTTGTGGACCATTCAGTCTCAACGCTAAAGATGGGTCAGAGGAGTCATTCCGAGGCTCTGATCACACTGAGTCAGAAAAAAGCTCTGCCTCACTACGCGCTGTCCTGTGTGCGGCCTTAGCTAGGCTAGAGCTTGATGACCCTCAAGCCACAGCCCCTGCAGCTAACCCGTTCTTTAAGAAGGCCCCGACAGCTACACCGTTCAGTGTGCCACCTTCACCAACTTTTCTTACGGAGCTTCAGAGATGCTGGTCCGACCCGCGGGCTCTCGCCCACCACGGCAAGGACAGTAGGACGCTATCTGCCATGGGCTGGACCATATGCCTAAGGTGGATAAATGCATAGCAGAGCTGATGATCTCCCCAGATGAAGCTCTGAAGGATGACGCCCGCTGTCCCAGACCTCAGTGTAGGGCCACAGATGAGCTACTGTCATGGGCCTACGACACAGCGGCCCGCATGGCCCGCATTGGGAACTCCCTTTCAGTGTTCATGCTAGCACAGAACAGGATGCTCCAGCCGGAGCATGCAGACCTGGACCTCTGCAACCTGAATGACGCATCTCTTCAAGCGTTTGTGTTCATGACCAGAGAGCTAGGCAGACTGATGTCCACCCTTGTTGTGACTCGTCACCAGGTCTGGCTCGCCCAAGCCCCAATGTCCGATGACTCCAGATGGACGCTGAGAAAGCTCCCAGTGGTCCCGGACTGCTCTTCGGCCCCACGGCTGAGTGGGCCATCGAATGTAGAAAACAGCTGAGTTGGGCTACACCGCTGTGGAACCCACAGCCCAGAAACCAGGCATCACAGAGTCATGGCAGAGGGAGGCCTGACGTGCATGAACCTTGCCGCTCTCACTCGGCCCAGCCCTACACACGTCCTTGGTCCTACCACCAGCCTAACACAGGTGCTCGCCAGCTCCAGATGCCCCTCCCCCCCCCACCCCCCCCACCCCCAAGAGGCCGGTGCCGTGGTCAGCACTGCCCCCAACCCCACAAACAGGCGTGGGGGCAGAAACTGAATGGCGGGAGCCGGCCATCAGCCGATTTACCCAGCAGCACCTTACCTACTGGGCATCCCACTCCTCAGACCCATGGGTGGTGATGACCCTCTGACAAGGGTACAGGCTGCAGTTATGACGCCGGCCCCCACCATTCTCAGGGATCAGAATGACTTCAGTCACAGAACCCCTGAAAGCTTGCACCCTCAACCAGGAGATTACATCTCTCCTGGAGAAGGGCACAATCACAAGAGTAAAAGCATCAGAACAGCAAGATGGCATTTACTCAACCTATTTCCTGGTTACGAAGTAAGACGGAGGCTTCCGTCCAGTTCTGGATTTTAAACGGTTCAATGTTTTCCTTAAAGTTCTCCCCTTTCAATGTTGCGGACGATCGACGTTCTCCAGACCGTAGCCGCAGGGGAATGGTTCACGTCCCTGGATTTAAAGGATGCTTACTTTCACGTTCCTGTGTTACCGGAACGCAGGCGTTTTCTGCGGTTCGCCTTCTAGGGCCAGGCATTCCAGTTTGCGGTATTACCCTTAGGTCTCTCCCTGGCTCCTCGCGTCTTCACAAGATGCATGAACACAGCCCTGAGCTCCCTCCACCTACATGGAATCAAGATCTTTCCTTACCTCGACGACTGGCTCATCTGCGCCCCCTCTCACAAGTGTGCGGCCAAGAGCACAGCGCTTACACTGACCAACGTCACCGCAATGGGTCTTACCGTGAACAACGAAAAGAGCAACTTCACACCAAGCCAAAATATCACCTTTATTGGCATGGCTTTGAACTCCCGCACAATGATGGCATGTATAACACCTCAGCGTGTGGACACCATTCTTCTTCTTCTGCAACAATTCCAATTGAATGCATTGGTGAAGGTACGAATGTTCCAACAACTGATGGGCATGCTTGCGGCGGCCTCCGAGGTGAACCGCGGTGTCACGTGCTACCACGCTGTCTCGTCACCGGCTTGACTTTGTTGTTATTATTACTCGACCTGCGCGGAGTGCGAGGGATATAATCCATACTTTCAACCATACTGACGGTCTTCCAGGTATTCGTAAAACCACAGTTACATTCTTCACTTTCGTTCCCAGTCGTTCTGATTGTGTTGTGATTGTGACATCATGTTGTACACATTTTCACATCGTGAAAAGTTTCCCAGTCACTAATTGCACGCATGTCTGTGTGGATGGCTGAGCTCGTGCAGATAATAATAATAAATAATATGCCATTTAGCAGACGCTTTTGTCCAAAGCGACTTACAGTCATGTGCGCATACATGTTTACGTATGGGTGGTCCCAGGGATGGAACCCACTACCCTGGCGTTACATGCGCCATGCTATACCAATTGAGCTACAGAGGACCAGATGTTTCTCTCACACCCCCTCACCCTTGATTTAGCTAGCTAACTAGCATAATTATCTGTAAACTGGTCGAGATGGCTTGTTCTCAGAGGTGTGCCATTTTAACTTGTTTAAAAACAAATATATGCACTGTCAATTGAAAACGTAGCACCCAAGTCTTTGCAATCGCTAAAAATCTCACCTCACATCAACCCTCAGCACTTTGACACGCGAGTCCGGGTATTTATATGCTGACCTCATGCCTCAACACGCTTCTGATTGGTCAGAGTCAATAATCCTGGCCACCATTGATTGGCAGATGTGTGAAGCAAATGTGTGTGTCCACAAAACAGTTTTTCGAGGTCGAGGGAGGGCCTTCCACATAAAGAGATGCGCGTGCAATTATTGAACTGGGAACATTTTCACGCAGGGAGACATCTTACCACATGACGTCACAATCAGAACGATTTGACGCTGTGAAGTTTTTTACATGACATAGGGTTGATCTGAGCGTTCTGACCTCACAACAGCAGTCAAGCACTCAAGGTAATTGGCTAAAGTTGGCTAGCTTGCAAGCTACTTCCAGGCACAAATGAGAGAGAACCTCACTCTGACCATTTTACTGGCCTTAGCAGAGCTGTTTAGGCTGTTATCATATTATCTAGACGTTGTTGACTGTAACTGTGCTGCTGGAAAAAATTAGATAACTTTTTTTGCCAACGTTTACTGATACCGGTCATATTCAACTGGTTTTGCTCGTTTGTAAATTCATCAGTAATTCTGCGCTCTGGCACCCTCAGACGAGAGTGCTCTGAAATCGGAGTAGATAGCCAGAGTGAATTTACGAACGGTCTGGAGGGAAGCAAAAGTAATTCCGCTACCCAAGAATAGCAAAGCACAGCCGACCAATCAGCCTGTTACCAACCCTTAGTAAAGTTTGTACAATTTTTTTTTGACCAGATACAATGCTATTTCACAGTAAACAAATTAACAACAGCTTTTCAGCACTCTTATAGGAAGGGCTTTCAACATGTATGGCACTTAAACAAATGACTGATGATTGGCTGAGAGAAATTGATAATAAAAAGATTGTGGGAGCTGTTTTGTTAGACTTCAGTGCAGCTTTTGACATTATCGATCATAATCTGCTGCTGGAAAAACGTGTTATGGCTTTACATCCCCTGCTATATTGTGGATCTAGAGTTGCCTGTCTAACAGAACACAGGTAGAGTCAAGCATTCTCCAGGGCAGCTGTCTAGGCCCCTTAATTTTTTCAATCTTTACTAATGACCTGCCACTGACTCTGAGTAAAGCCTGTGTGTCTATGTATGCTGATGACTCAACACTATACACGTCAGCTATCACAGCACGTGATATCACTGTAACACCTAAAAAAAGCTGCAGTCAGTTTCAGAATGGGTGCCAAGAAATAAGTTAGTCCTAAATATTTCATGGATTGTAAACTGTTATGGTCAAACATATTGATGCAACAGTAGCTAAGATGGGGAGAGGTCTGTCCATTATAAAGCGCTGCTCTGCCTTAACAACGTTATCAACAAGGCAGGTCCTACAGGCCCTAGGTTTGTCGCACCTGGACTACTGCCCAGTCGTGTGGTCAGGTGCCATAAAGACGGACTTAGGTAAATTACAATTGGCCCAGAACAGGGCAGCATGGCTGGCCCTTAAATGTACATGGAGAGCTAACATTAATAATATGCATGTCAATCTCTCCTGGCTCAAAGTAGAGGAAAGATTGACTTCATCACTACTTGTATTTGTGAGAAGTATTGACATGTTGAATACACTGAGCTGTCTGTTTAAACTACTAGCACACAGCCCCACAAGACATGCCACCAGACGTCTCTTCACAGTCCCCAAGTCCAGAACAGACTATGGGAGGCGCACAGTACTACATACAGTGAGAGAAAAAAGTATTTGATCCCCTGCTGATTTTGTACGTTTGCCCACTGACAAAGACATGATCAGTCTATAATTTTAATGGTAGGTTTATTTGAACAGTGAGAGACAGAATAACAACAACAAAAATCCAGGAAAACGCATGTCAAAAATGTTATACATTTATTTGCATTTTAATGAGGGAAATAAGTATTTGACCCCTCTGCAAAACATGACCTAGTACTTGGTGGCAAAACCCTTGTTGGCAATCACAGAGGTCAGACGTTTCTTGTAGTTGGCCACCAGGTTTGCACACATCTCAGGAGGGATTTTGTCCCACTCCTCTTTGCAGATCTTCTCCAAGTCATTAAGGTTTCAAGGCTGACGTTTGGCAACTCGAACCTTCAGCTCCCTCCACAGATGTTCTATGTGATTAAGGTCTGGAGACTGGCTAGGCCACTCCAGGACCTTAATATGCTTCTTCTTGAGCCACTCCTTTGTTGCCTTGGCCGTGTGTTTTGGGTCATTGTCATGCTGATATACCCATCCACGACCCATTTTCAATGCCCTGGCTGAGGGAAGGAGGTTCTCACCCAAGATTTAATGGTACATGGCCCCGTCCATCGTCCCTTTGATGCCGTGAAGTTGTCCTGTCCCCTTAGCAGAAAAACACCCCCAAAGCATAATGTTTCCACCTCCATGTTTGACGGTGGGGATGGTGTTCTTGGGTTCATAGGCAGCATTCCTCCTCCTCCAAACACGGCGAGTTGAGTTGATGCCAAAGAGCTGGATTTTGGTCTCATCTGACCACAACACTTTCACCCAGTTCTCCTCTGAATCATTCAGATGTTCATTGGCAAACTTCAGACGACCCTGTATATGTGCTTTCTTGAGCAGGGGGACCTTGTGGGCGCTGCAGGACTTCAGTCCTTCACGGCGTAGTGTGTTACCAATTGTTTTCTTGGTGACTATGGTCCCAGCTGCCTTGAGATCATTGACAAGATCCTCCCGTGTAGTTCTGGGCTGATTCCTCACCGTTCTCATGATCATTGCAACTCCACGAGGTGAGATTTTGCATGGAGCCCCAGGCCGAGGGAGATTGACAGTTCTTTTGTGTTTCTTCCATTTGCGAATAATCACACCAACTGTTGTCACCTTCTCACCAAGCTGCTTGGCGATGGTCTTGTAGCCCATTCCAGCCTTGTGTAGGTCTACAATCTTGTCCCTGACATCCTTGGAGAGCTCTTTGGTCTTGGCCATGGTGGAGAGTTTGGAATCTGATTGATTGATTGCTTCTGTGGACAGGTGTCTTTTATACAGGTAACAAGCTGAGATTAGGAGCACTCCCTTAAAGAGTGTGCTCCTAATCTCAGCTCGTTACCTGTATAAAAGACACCTGGGAGCCAGAAATCTTTCTGATTGAGAGGGGGTCAAATACTTATTTCCCTCATTAAAATGCAAATCAATTTATAACATCTTTGACATGCGTTTATCTGGATTTTGTTGTTGTTATTCTGTCTCTCACTGTTCAAATAAACCTACCATTAAAATCATAGACTGATCATTTCTTTGTCAGTGGGCAAACGTACAAAATCAGCAGGGGATCAAATACTTTTTTCCCTCACTGTAGAGCCATGACTACATGGAACTCTATTTCACATCAAGTAACTCATGCAAGCAGTAAAATCAGATTTAAAAATCAAATATAAATACACCTTATGGAACAGCGGGGACTGTGAAGAGACACACACACAGGCACAGACACATGCATACACACACTGTGAGAGTTCAGTGACCGGCCGGAGGAAGACGACACGACAACACCCTCCTCAGGGGATAGGTACTCAGTGTAAAGCCAACTAGTACACAACACAGCTGGGCCCACTAATTGCGTGGTGTCTCCTTCTACAGTCGTGGTCAAAAGTTCTGAGAATGACACAAATATTAATTTTCACAAAGTCTGCTGCCTCAGTTTTTATGATGGCAATTTGCATATACTCCAGAATATTATGAAGTGATCAGATGAATTGCAATTAATTGCAAAGTCCCTCTTTGCCATGAAAATGAACGTAATCCCCCCAAAACATTTCCACTGCATTTCATCCCTGCCACAAAAGGACCAGCTGAGATCATGTCAGTGATTCTCTCGTTAACACAGGTGAGAGTATTGACGAGGACAAGGCTGGAGATCACACTGTCATGCTGATTGAGTTAGAATAACAGACTGGAAGCTTTAAAAGGAGGCTGGTGCTTGAAATCACTGTTCTTCCTCTGTTAACCATGGTTACCTGCAAGGAAACACGTGCCGTCATCATTGCTTTGCACAAAAAGGGCTTCACAGGCAAGGATATTGCTGCTAGTAAGATTGCACCTAAATCAACCATTTATCGGATCATCAAGAACTTCAAGGAGAGAGGTTCAATTGTTGTGAAGAAGGCATCAGGGCACCCAAGAAAGTCCAGCAAGCGCCTTGACCGTCTCCTAAAGTTGATTCAGCTGCGGGATCGGGGCACCACCAGTGCAGAGCTTGCTCAGGAATGGCAGCAGGCAGGTGTGAGTGCATCTGCACGCACAGTGAGGCAAATACTTTTGGAGGATGGCCTGGTGTCAAGAAGGGCAGCAAGGAAGCCACTTCTCTCCAGGAAAAACATCAGGGACAGACTGATATTGTGCAAAAGGTACAGGGGTTGGACTGCTGAGGACTGGGGTAAAGTCATTTTCTCTGATGAATCCCCTTTCCGATTGTTTGGGGCATCCGGAAAAAAGCTTGTCCGGAGAAGACAAGGTGAGCGCTACCATCAGTCCTGTGTCATGCCAACAGTAAAGCATCCTGAGACCATTCATGTGTGGGGTTGCTTCTCAGCCAAGAGAGTGGGCTCACTCACAATTTTGCCTAAGAACACAGCCATGAATAAAGAATGGTACCAACACATCCTCAGAGAGCAACTTCTCCCAACCATCCAAGAACAGTTTGGTGACGAACAATGCCTTTTCCAGTATGATGGAGCACCTTGCCATAAGGCAAAAGGGATAACTAAGTGGCTCGGGGAACAAAACATCGATATTTTGGGTCCATGGCCAGGAAACTCCCCAGACCTTAATCCCATTGAGAACTTGTGGTCGATCCTCAAGAGACGGGTGGACAAACAAAAACCCACAAATTCGGACAAACTCCAAGCATTGATTATGCAAGAATGGGCTGCCATCATTCAGGATGTGGCCCAGAAGTTAATTGACAGCATGCCAGGGCGGATTGCAGAGGTCTTGAAAAAGAAGGGACAACACTGCAAATATTGACTCTTTGCATAAACGTAATGTAATTGTCAATAAAAGCCTTTGACACTTATGGAATGCTTGTAATTATACTTCAGTATACCATAGTAACATCTGACAAAAATATCTAAAAACACTGAAGCAGCAAACTTTGTGAAGAACAATACTTGTGTCATTCTCAAAACTTTTGACCACGACTGTATATAAACTCAGCAAAAAAAGAAACGTCCCTTTTTCAGGACCCTGTCTTTCAAAGATAATTCGTAAAAATCCAAATAGCTTCACAGATCTTCATTGTAAAGGGTTTAAACACTGTTTCCCATGCTTGTTCAATGAACCATAAACAATTAATGAACATGCACCTGTGGAACGGTCGTTAAGACACTAACAGCTTACAGACAGTAGGCAATTAAGGTCACAGTTATGAAAACTTAGGACACTAAAGAGGCCTTTCTACTGACTCTGAAAAACACCAAAAGAAAGATGCCCAGGGTCCCTGCTCATCTGCGTGAATGTGCCTTAGGCATGCTGCAAAGAGGCATGAGGACTGCAGATGTGGCCTCGGCAATAAATTGCAATGTCCGTACTATGAGACGCCTAAGATAGTGCTACAGGGAGACAGGACGGACAGCTGATCGTCCTCGCAGTGGCAGACCACATGTAACAACACCTGCACAGGATCGGTACATCCGAACATCACACCTGCGGGACAGGTACAGGATGGCAACAACAACTGCCCGAGTTACACCAGGAACGCACAATCCCTCCATCAGTGCTCAGACTGTCCGCAATAGGCTGAGAGAGGCTGGACTGAGGGCTTGTAGGCCTGTTGTAAGGCAGGTCCTCACCAGACATCACCGGCAACAACGTTCCCTATGGGCACAAACCCACCGTCACTGGACCAGACAGGACTGGCAAAAAGTGCTCTTCACTGACGAGTCGCCGTTTTGTCTCACCAGGGGTGATGGTTTCGCTTTTATCGTCGAAGGAATTAGCGTTACATCGAGGCCTGTACTCTGGAGCGGGATCGATTTGGAGGTGGAGGGTCCGTCATGGTCTGGGGCGGTGTGTCACAGCATCATCGGACTGAGCTTGTTGTCATTGCAGGCAATCTCAACGCTGTGCGTTACAGGGAAGACATCCTCCTCCCACATGTGGTACCCTTCCTGCAGGCTCATCCTGACATGACCCTCCAGCATGACACTGCCACCAGCCATACTGCTCGTTCTGTGCGTGATTTCCTGCAAGACAGGAATGTCAGTGTTCTGCCATGGCCAGCGAAGAGCTCGGATCTCAATCCCATTGAGCACGTCTGGGACCTGTTGGATCGGAGGGTGAGGGCTAGGGCCATTCCCCCCAGAAATGTCCAGGAACTTGCAGGTGCCTTGGTGGAAGAGTGGGGTAACATCTCACAGCAATAACTGGCAAATCTGGTGCAGTCCATGAGGAGGAGATGCACTGCAGTACTTAATGCAGCTGGTGACCACACCAGATACTGACTGTTACTTTTTATTTTGACTCCCCCTTTGTTCAGGGACACATTATTCAATTTCTGTTAGTCACATGTCTGTGGAACTTGTTCAGTTTATGTCTCAGTTGTTGAATCTTGTTATGTTCATACAAATATTTACACATGTTAAGTTTGCTGAAAATAAACGCAGTTGACAGTGAAAGGACGTTTCTTTTTTTGCTGAGTTTAGGTGTGCCAGGAGATTAGCTCGAGGCTGGGAGACACAGGGACCTGTGAGGATGTCGTACTTTCCTACCTCAGAGAAAGCAGCCCCCCTGTAAATATTATGTGTAGATGATAGTCTAAAGACGGGTGAAGCCTTTTGTTGTTTTGTTTTCCCTTTTTGGCCACAGCCATTTGGTCAACTGCTTAGTTTATTTTTTATTCATTTTTTCCGCTGTTGTTTCAGCGTTGGATGCTACCCTGTACTGGAATCATTTTGTCGGGTGAAAGAAAACCTGTTTATTGACGATACAAAAGGAACCAACCACTGCCTCCGGTCTGTTCATTTCATGCCTCCCGCCTGTGTTAGGGTGTTTCGGACAAGCTGATCCGTCACAGTACACATAGATTTTGTGTTGTAGATATGTGGTAGTAGGGTAGTGGCCTGAGGGTGCACTCTTAATGTGTTGTGAAATGTATTATAATGTTTTTAAAATGGTATAACTGCCTTAATTTGGCTGGACCCTTGGCACCAGCTAATGGGGATCCATAATAAATACAAATACTTAACTGGGTGTGTCTCCCATAGACACCAGTGTAATAGCAGCTGGGTCTGGTCTACCCCATAGACACCAGTGCAATAGCAGCTGGGTCTGGTCTACTTAGTTCACTGACTTTCATTGAAGCAGAAAAAAACAGCGAGTGGGGTGTCTTGCTTCCTCTTCTGTCTCTATTATTACTTCTTTCCACTAGTTACCACAGCCACAAAGTCAAAATTAGCTATAAATATAAATTAGCTTTTTAATCTTTAGGGTTAGGTTTAAAATCACATTTGTGGTAACTATTGACAACCGTTGTTACTACAGGCAACATCAGTTATTTGCAACAAAGAAATATTAACATTTCTTTACACTTTTGCTTTACACCATTTATTTAAACTTTAAAACTGTGGCACTTATGCTGGTTATTAGTACAGACATCAGTGTTGGGGAATAGTGAACTACATTTTTCAGTAGGTTTGTGGTAGTTAAACTAAATTCAAATCTTGGTAGTGTTTTCAGTAGCTAATTACTTTTTTGCCATGTAGCGTTGTAGCTAACTACTGGAACGACACTATTTTTTTTTAAGATGGGGAAATAACATTTCCTCACTTGAAACATCGTTTTTGTGTTTAATAGGCTAAATTACACATTCTTGTAGTCTATGACATTTCGGATTTAGATATGATAATTTGTCCCGAAGTAGCTTGGATGTAGTGAACTACTTTTTCAAAGTAGCTTAACTTCTTCTAGTGTGAAGTAATTGGTAGTTTGGTAAACTACCAATTACTTGCATGATTCCCTCCAATCCAACATGGGCTAGGATAAACTGCTAAAGTTGTATCTCAAATGTAATATCACAGTGACTTCATACCTTTCAACCTTTTATTCTCCTAGATGGTTGTAATGTTGTCACCAAAGGCTCCTCTGTGCGATGAAGGGGCCATTTAATATGAATGGGCTCTTTTCACAAAAGGCTTGACCACATGCATGCATGAAACTACACACTTACAAATCAATGTATGCACTAGAGGTCTTCTCAGGTCCAAAAAGTTGGTAGTGTTTATTACTAGATGTGACACTACTAGTCCCGAGAACAATCAGACCCGAACCCGATTGGACCCGATGACAACAAGTCCTAGACCTGATTGGACCCGGGTGACACATTTTTTTTTATTTGCCAAGTTTCTCTTCTGGTTAACAAATAGATCTTCATATGTTGGCTAGGCCTTTTATAAGTCAATAAATGTACCTTATTAGCGTAAAATAAATAAGCTATAGGCTATGCAGAGCCGGGCTCGGGTCCATTCGGGTCTATCAGCTGTAGTTACATAGACCCAAGACCCTATGACAATCAAACAGCACCCGACCGGACACTCTCGGGTATTCGGGTGAACCCGTGAAGACCTCTAGTACGCACACACACAAATAGGTCATTATCTGCATGGACATTTCCAGTGAAGACATTTCAGTTAGAGCTCATTAAGATGAAAGACCAGTAGTTACTCCCAGTGCTGACCAGCTCGCTGCTTTGAGGTAGGCCTGGTAAATATGTGACCCGATGATCTTTTGGGCAAGTATTGTAGTTCTCCTGAGTGGCGCAGTGGTCTAAGGCTGTGCCACTAGAGATCCTGGTTCGAATCCAGGCTCTGTCGTAGCCGGCCGCGACCGGGAGACCCATGGGGTGGCGCATAATTGGCCCTGCGTCGTCCAGGGTAGGGGAGGGAATGGCCAGCAGGGATGTACCTCAGTTGGTAGTTTGCAACGCCAGGGTTGTGGGTTCAATTCCCATGGGGGGCCAGTATGAAAATAATAATAATGTATCACTAACTGTAAGTCGCTCTGGATAAGAGTGTCTGCTAAATGACTAAAATGTAAATGTAGTTTAAAGGTAGACTCAGCTAAATGACATTGGCACGAGCAACACCGCAGATTTGGAGATGAGCGAGATGCAAGACTTCGCTCTCACACAGTCACACATAGTATCTATGCATGTTCACTTCACGCTGTTCAGTGTGGTAGCCAGGGCATCAAAACAGCGGAGAAGTTGAGCCTCGCGCTTCAACGCTCTTAGTTGTTGCGGAAATTGATCCACTATGCTGTTTACTTTCTGCATCTATAATAATCTATTTGGATGACATTTGTATCACATACACGGGCTTGCGAAAGTATTCATCCCCCTTGGAATTTGTCCTATTTTGTTGCCTTACAACCTGGAATTAAAATGGATTTTTTGGAGGTTTGTATAATTTGACTTACACAACATGCTGGGCTTCCGAGTGGCGCAGTGGTCTAAGGCAATGCATCTCAGTGCTTGAGGCGTCACTATAGACGCCCTGGCTCGATTCCAGGCTGTATCACAACCGGACGTGATTGGGAGTCCCATAGAGCGGCGCACAATTGGCCCAGCGTAGTCTGGGTTTGGCCAGTGTAGGCCGTCATTGTAAATAAGAATTTGTTCTTAACTGACTTGCCTAGTTAAATAAAGGTACAATTTGAAGATGCAAAATATTTTTTATTGTGAAACAAACAAGAAATAAAACAAAAAAACTGAAAACTTGAGCGTGCATAACTATTCACCCCCCCCCAAAGTCAATACTTTGTAGAGACACCTTTTGCAGCAATTACAGCTGCAAGTCTCTTGGGGTATGTCTCTATAAGCTTGGTTCATCTAGCCACTTGGATATCTGCCCATTCTTCAAGGCAAAACTGCTCCAGCTCCTTCAAGTTGGATGGGCTCCGCTGGTGTACAGCAATCTTTAAGTCATACCACAGATTCTCAATTGGATTGAGGTCTGGGCTTTGACAAGGCCATTCCAAGACATTTAAATGTTTCCCCTTAAACCACTCGAGTGTTACTTTAGCAGTATGCTTAGGGTCATTGTCCTGCTGGAAGGTGAACCTCCGTCCCAGTCTCAAATCTCTGGAAGACTGAAACAGGTTTCCCTCAAGAATTTCCCTGTATTTAGCGCCATCCATCATTCCTTCAATTCTGACCAGTTTCTCAGTCCCTGCCGATGAAACACATCCCCACAGCATGATGCTTCCACCACCATGCTTCACTGTAGGGATGGTGTTGGATTTGCGCAAGACATAGCGTTTTCTTTAATGGCCAAAAAGCTCAATTTTAGTTTTATCTGACCAGAGTACCTTCTTCCATATGTTTGGGGAGTCTCCCACATGCCTTTTGACGAACACCAAATGTGTTTGTAAATTGTTTTCTTTAAGCAATGGCTTTTTTCTGGCCACTCCTTCAAAAAGCCCAGCTCTGTGGAGTGTACGGCTTAAAGTGGTCCTATGGACAGATACTCCAATCTCCGCTGTGGAGCTTTGCAGCTCCTTCAGGGTTGTCTTTGTTTAATGCCCTCCTTACCTGGTCCGTGAGTTTTGGTGGGCGGCCCTCTCTTGGCAGGTTTGTTGTGGTGCCATATTCTTTCTATTTTTTTTAACAATGTATTTAATGGTGCTCTGTGGGATGTTCAAAGTTTCTGATATTTTTTTATAACCCAACCCTGATCTGTACTTCTCCACAACTTTGTCCCTGACCTGTTTGGAGAGCTCCTTGGTCTCCATGGTGCCGCTTGCTTGGTGGTGTTGCAGACTCTTGGGCCTTTCAGAACAGGTGTATATATACTGAGATCATGTGACACTTAGATTGCACACAGGTGGACTTTATTTAACTAATTATGTGACTTCTGAAGGTAATTGGTTGCACAAAATCTTATTTAGGGGCTTCATAGCAAAGGGGTTGAATACATATGCACGCACCACTTTTCCATTATTTATTCTTTAGAATTTTTTGAAACAAGTCATTTTTTTCATTTCACTTCACCAATTAGGACTATTTTGTGTATGTCCATTACATGAAATCCAAATAAAAATCTATTTAAATTACAGGTTGTAATGCAACAAGGGGGATGAATACTTTTGCAAGACACTGTACTACAATGCCACCATTAGCGAAATCACACAATGCATATGATTGATGATACCATAAAACGCAACCATGACATCATATTAAACATTTCATAAAAATGTTATTTGTACTATTAATTAAAAAATAAGACCGCCATAGCCCTTGGCTTAACACAATAGCAATCAGTTAAGAAAGATTTAAAAAATTCAACATTATTCTGTCTGCCTCCTTTCACACAATAAAGGAATCTTATAAAAACATTCAATATCTGTCCAAATGATTTACATTATTATTATACCATAACTTCAATTCTATTTACAAAGTTACATTATATTTACAGTACCAAGGTGGCCTGTTAGCAGCAGATATGTTTGAGTTAGTCTCATATGGCTATCATAAAGCAACACAGAGGTAGTCTTGCTGGATCTAACCATCTTTGTTGAGAACATCCCTGCATGTCACTTGGACAGAAAGTGACAGTGCTCATAGTAAGGAGGCCATTGACATCACGTGACCTCATTAAAAAACTAACATACATGAAATCTCAAGCCATCTAATAGAGGCCAAATATCAAGTATTTGCACCAAGTAATTGTATCATAAAAATAGAGGGATAGATTAATAATAACTCAATGAGAGGATTATCAAACTCAAAACTATTAAGACAATCAGATTGTGAACCCAATGATGATGATGAAGAAGCTTTGTCTTGGTAAGAAGTGGCTGCTCTTTTCTATCCATTTCTTCTTGCTTGGATTGGTGAAGTGGGCAGGGCATTTGTGTCAGGTAAGAAAGTGTAAAGTTAAACAATAATAAAAGAGATGCATAAAAGGGTTTAAGTAGAACAAATAAAATATTTTAAATGATCAGATAAGTAGTTTTTTTTGTTGTGGGCATTTTCTATTTTCTAGTTTTTTTTGGCCACAGCCCAGGAGGGTTTACAGTCGTGGTCAAACGTTTTGAGAATGACACAAGTATTGGTCTTCACAAAGTTCGCTGTTATGATATATTTTTGTCAGATATTACTATGGTATACTGAAGTATAATTACAAGCATTCCATAAGTGTCAAAGGCTTTTATTGATAATTACATTAACTTTTTCAAGACCGCCCTGGCATGCTGTCAATTAACTTCTGGGCCACATCCTGACTGATGGCATAATCAATGCTTGGAGTTTGTCAACATTTGTGGGTTTTTGTTTGTCCACCCGCCTCTTGAGGATCGACCACAAGTTCTCAATGGGATTAAGGTCTGGGGAGTTTCCTGGCCATGGACCCAAAATGTCGATGTTTTGTTACCCAAGCCACTTAGTTATCACTTTTGCCTTATGGCAAGGTGCTCCATTATGCTGGAAAAGGCATTGGTCGTCACCAAACTGTTCTTGGATGGTTGGGAGAAGTTGTTCTCTGAGGATGTGTTGGTACCATTCTTTATTCATGGCTGTGTTCTTATGCCAAATTGTGAGTGAGCCCACTCCCTTGGCTAAGAAGCAACCCCACACATGAATGGTCTCAGGATGCTTTACTGTTGGCATGACACAGGACTGATGGTAGCGCTCACCTTGTCTTCTCCGAACAAGGTGTTTTCCGTGTGCCCCAAACAATCGGAAAGGGGATTCATCAGAGAAAATGACTTTACCCCAGTCCTCAGCAGTCCAAACCCTGTACCTTTTGCACAATATCAGTCTGTCCCTGATGTTTTTCCTGGAGAGAAGTGGCTTCTTTGCTGCCCTTCTTGACACCAGGCCATCCTCCAAAAGTATTTGCCTCACTGTGCGTGCAGATGCACTCACACGTGCCTGCTGCCATTCCTGAGCAAGCTCTGCACTGGTGGTGGCCCGATCCTGCAGCTGAATCAACTTTAGGAGATGGTCCTGGCGCTTGCTGGACTTTCTTGGGTGCCCTGATGCCTTCTTCACAACAATTGAACCTCTCTCCTTGAAGTTCTTGATGATCCGATAAATGGTTGATTTAGGTGCAATCTTACTAGCAGCAATATCCTTGCCTGTGAAGCCCTTTTTGTGCAAAGCAATGATGATGGCACGTGTTTCCTTGCAGGTAACCATGGTTAACAGAGGAAGAACAATGATTTCAAGCACCACCCTCCTTTTAAGGCTTCCAGTCTGTTATTCTAACTCAATCAGCATGACAGAGTGATCTCCAGCCTTGTCCTCGTCAACACTCTCACCTGTGTTAACGAGAGAATCACTGACATGATGGCAGCTGGTCCTTTTGTGGCAGGGCTGAAATGCAGTGGAAATGTTTTTTTGGGGGGATTAAGTTCATTTTCATGGGAAAGAGGGACTTTGCAATTAATTGCAATTCATCTGATCACTCTTCATGACATTCTGGAGTATATGCAAATTGCCATAATCAAAACTGAGGCAGCAGACTCTGTGAAAATTAGTATTTGTGTCATTCTCAAAACCTTTGACCACAACTGTATATATACTACTGTTCAAAAGTTTGGGATCACTTAGAAATGTCCTTGTTTTCGAAAGAAAAGCAATTTTTCTGTCCATTAAAATAACGTCAAATTGATCAGAAATACAGCGTAGACAATGTTAATGTTGTAAATGGCTATTGTAGCTGAAACCCGACTGTCACTCTAGGGGACTACACCATGATGGGCCACCCATTGACCTCTGCCCCATGTCCATGGCTGTTGCTGAGGAACTAGATGGCTGCGAAGGGAATGGGGGAAGTTGTTCGCAGGCATAGTAGTCCTTCAGTGGGGCGAAGAGATGGCGGATCACAGGCACACTCCAGGACTTCCCCAGCACCTTCTGCCTCTGCTGGCGATTCATGTTCTTTACATCGGTGTAGTGCTTGGGGAAGCCGAAGATCCTTGAAGTGACAGGCAGAAGAGAACATCTTTAATTTCTACAGAATTTCAAGAAAAAAATTAAAACAACTGAGCAAAATGCCTACTTCTCTAGCTCCGTGATCCACAGGATGTCATCCACGCCTTTCTCTGATACTGGGAGCTTGCTCACGCCCTTGCCCTGTTTGAGGGAGTTCGGGTTGGTGGTGATGGTCCTCACTTTTGTGAACTGTGCAATAGAATACAAAAGAAACAACAAAAAACAAGAAAGTAAGACACCAGGAAATGCTGGGATACAAACAGTTACAGGTTCCAAAGAAAGAGGGGTAGACTAACACAAATGAAAAGGGAAAAACAAGACAACATTTGAAAACAACCAAAGAGGATCAGATTGGGACTAGTTAAATGAAGGTTAAATAGAAAATACATTTGAAAAAAATTCTGACCTTGGCAACTCTTCCCCTTTCAAGGCAGTCCTGCAGAATGACCTTGTCGTTCTGGGATGCGATGATGGGCCTAGAACAGAATCAGACACATTGAACAAAACTTTTTAAAGGCAGGAAGCAGACTCATCACTAAGAAGGAGATAATCAGGCAGACAGGGTCACCAGTGAGTTATTCTTATTATCAGAGAGATGAGCTTAAAGATGTTGTCACATGTGGTGCTGGGTTTTTCCGAAGATCCACATAACAGTAGACTATGTAGAGATCAATTGCATTGAATAAAACATTTCAAGAAACAATGGGGTTGATAAGAAAAATTTATGCACTCACAAACTGTAAGTCGCTCTGGATAAGAGCGTCTGCTAAATGACTAAAATGCAAATGTAATAAGAAAGGATCATTGATCAGCTGAGTGGTTTAGTTTGGTCCAGGGTGCAAACACATACCTGTTCATCCCAGGGATGTTGCCCCAGAAGTATCGCGCTCTGTGGGCCGGGCTCACTTTCACCGCATCCACCAGAACCGGGTTGCACTGAGAACAACAGACTGTTAGTTAGTTGGGTTCTAAACTACAGAACATTTAGACAGTATGATTTGTATACAAATCAAGAGATTTGGTGCTGCGTTCATGTGAAATATTATATTTTCTGACTTCAAACCGGTTAATTCTGAGAGCCAGACCAAAACCAGAAAGACCCAGAAATATAAGCGGCAAACTCGTTTTAAGCTTAAACCATAAGTTTCCCATTAGAATTCCACATTTTCAGAGAAACACGTACGCAGCACGATACAACTGTTCTAAGAGGAGAGTGAGTGGGGCTAGCTAACCTCCAGGAAGCGGCAGATGTCGACCTTGTCGTGGTTGTTCATGAACACCACGTTCTCGAAAAACCAGAAGAACGGCCGCCGGTCGTTTTCTTTGGGCTTCATGATGTGAAGAAGCCGGTAATACTCAAAGAAGAGCCTCCCCGTCCCCTCTACAGACAGAATGACAGAGATGTAATAAGCACCCATAACACAGGGGAATAGTCGGGTTATGCACTGTGACATTTTGACCTTGCGCAACATTTAAACAACACTGCAGAGATGATATCCACATTAGAGCTAACACAGATGTTGCACTCTACTTGCCTATTCCAAACTAACCACGCTGTTGTACACTGCCGTCTGCTGGTAATGTCTACAAGCCGCACTACACTATGCGTAGAAAATACATAAATATATTTTTACTCTGTTGATCTCACAAGGTAAACTATTCAAGTCCTAGACATACCAAACAGTCCCTTCCGTGCTGGGTTCACGATGGACAGATCGTTGCAAGGGCTCCCACCAATGAGCAGATCGAACGGACCCCACTTTAGGATCTGGATTGGACAAGAGTAGTGAGGTCTGTTTTAGTACTGACCGATGTTTCAAATCGTCAGTAAATGCACTGTGCTCACGTTATAAGACGTTATAAGACGTACGTGCTCTTTGGTGATGAGCCGAACATCATCCACATGTATGATCTTGCCTTCATGGTTGATCTCGGATACGGCGATGGACTCCGAACAGATCTCTGAGGCCACATATTTGTCCACCTTGAATCCCAGCTCTTTCAGCACCAAGTAACCTAAGGGTCAAATGAAACGCATGTCCTCCTTCACAATCTGGTTAAGTGCTACATGCAAAGTCTCTGATTATTGAAGTTCCTCTTCTCCTTAGACCTTAAAGGAGTAGAATATAATTTTCAGAGTAGAATCAGAACAGTAGAAAAACAGTAGAATTATGATAAAATGGAATAGTCAAATATTCCCAGTAAGATCTTCATAGTAGAATAAGAACAAATAATAGTGGAATCAGAATTCGAGTAGAAATAAAACAACACATAATACAGTAGTATTTTTGTCAGCAGAATCAGGACAACAGAGTAGAATTGTAGAATTAGAATGGAGGAATTCCGGCGCTGCAGCTAACCTGTGCCAATCCCATCAAACAGCGAGAGGACCTTGATTGGTCGACGCAGGTTGGCAGGGATGGATGGGTATACCCGGTCGGGCTCCTAGAGAGGGAAAAGGTCAAGCACACTCATTCGGTTATTGACCAATAAGAGCAGTACCGGTATGTAAATTACGTCAAATCAAAACAAAGAGCATTCCATTCTAAGGTAGCGCTACAAGAAAATATGGATTGCGGGGCCACTCACGAACTGAAAGGCACTGTTATTTGCAAAAAACTCCTGGACACGGATGCTCCAGTCCAGACGGGGTTTCAGGGCACCGTAGGCATGGTGTGGTTCGCACAGGTAGCAGATCCATGGATCCACGTCCTTCAGAGAGTCAAAGGTACCCGGGCCAACCAAGATGTTTAGGCAGTCCAAACAGTAGGAGCTGGGAGAAGACAGATATTTTAGAACATGACCCATGTCTGGAAGGTTTAGAGTGGATAATGGCATAGGGAGTATCAGTGGAGGCTGGTGGAGCGAGAAATGGGGAGGATGGTCCCTCCTTCCACCAGCCTCCACTGGAGAGAGCGTTAGTAGCAAATACTGTTACTCACCGGCAGCAGCTGTCGTTCCCACAGAGGATGACCTCCAGGCCAGCACAGCACACTGTGCAGTATGACTGGTAGCCATCCTCATCGTATCGATAGAGAGTCTCAGTGAAGTTATCCTGTAGGAAATAGTATATAAAGATTTAGAAATTGGCACAGCAAGGGAAGACATGACCATCTGAAACAATTGAGGCAACACACCCAATATACATTTTGCTTAACATATATGTATGTAGCAAGAACCACAAGAGGAATATATTTTTTGCTTTACCTTGCATTTAAGGCAAAGGCTTCCTTCAAACAGTGGATGGAAAATCTCTATATCGTCAGCCATACAGCACAGGCAGAAAGCTTTGGAAGATAGAAAATGAAAAAGTGAGTGATTCATGAGTGGACAAAACAATGAATGAACCACACTTCCAACACAATACCACTATTTAATACAAAAGCGTGTCCATGTCAGCACAAGCTTTCACCTTCAATGTCCAGTCTTTTATTCTGTACCCTTTGAACCATCTCCTCTGAGAAAATAAAGATACAAAATACAGTATTTTAAATGAGTGGGCAGAGACAGTGTCAGTGCATTGAGAAAAGTAAACAAATAGGAAATACTACCGTTGGGAATGATTTGAAACACAATGATTAACAGAGGATATATCAGTGTGTAGAAAGAGTGGAGATGGCCCACCTCTGTATTTCTGGTCAGGATGTTCATAGACGTAGCCTGGGTCTTTATTTTTGTTGTACTGCTGCTTTTGTTTTTTGAGTGGTGGCTGGCAGTCTGGATTTTGATAATTTTTCCCCTTGTTGGACAAGGCACCTTTATCCTCCTCCTGCCTGAGGTTGAAGGTGCCGTTGTCCAGGTTTAGGGAGAGCTTGGTGAGACACACAGACACCTGGCTCAGGTTGTGCAGTTCGCTGTTGGTGGATGTTGCCTTTTTTGGGGCCGGCTGCTTGCCGTTGGCCGTCCCTTTAGCTGTAAGATCATTAACATCATCAAAATACTGTACCCCATTAACACACAATATATCTATTCCTATTCATACAAGTTGTTATAACATTACAAAATTAAAGAGAGGGATCATGTATGTAATACCCACTGGGCACAGATGTCAGTTCAACATCTATTCCACATTGGTTCAACGTAATTTCATTGAAATGACGTGGAAACAATGTTGACTCAACCAGTGTGTGCCCAGTGGGTAGATACAGAATGATGTGTTAGTCAGCCTCTTAGCTTACCCTCTGTCTGGTGCGGTGGTTGGAACCCATCTGGGCCAGTGGGTTTGAAACCGCCGAAGGCCCAGTCCAGCATTACCCTGAGGTGCTCCTCCCGCTCATCTGAACCCAGGGAAAACACCTTCCTACATCTTGAGGCAGCCACCTACATGGTTACATATCAACAACACACAATCAGATGTGATACACGCATACAAATCAGCACACAGACATTCACACACAATCAGACAGACAGACTGACCTGTAAGGATTGGAATATAGCATCCCTGTACGTGACGAGGGTGGCAAAGCTATTTGCGCAGAAACATTGTGCAAACGCTCCAAATTGCAGCAGTTTCTGGGTGTTTATCTGAAACAGACAGAATAACACTGAGTGATAGGTACCTCCCACTGCACAACAATTCACCTTTACAATCTAATTTTAAAAACTTTATTGCCCATCAAATATGGACACTCATAACTCACACAAACACACTGAAAACAACAAAACTTGATGTCCTCCCTCCTCACCTCGGAAAACATGCCGTCCCCAAACCATTCGACTTTCCGGATGCTTTTGGCTGCCTGCCGACCCTTCCAGGGTTGGACAATCCCTGGCCACAGGGAGTATCCCTCTACCTGTCCCCATACCAGATCCCCAACACTGTAGCCCTTCCCATCCTACAGGGAAAAGCACAGCAGACAGTCAGTCATACACTGCTAAACATATCTGGTGAGATTGAACATCGAAATACATTGATATGTACCATTGTTAGCCTCAAAGCTAATTGTCATGATAATGTAAATCAGAAAAGAGAAAGGATTATTTTACACACTTCAGCTACGCAGAGGGAGAATTTCAAGACTAATGACATAATACTGCTTAACGAATGTATAATATATACATATAACAGTATAATATAATTTAATATAATAACAGTGACAATCTGTTGTTGATGGAGTGAACAGTACCTACCTCGTACAGGCAGGAGGACGTCTTAGATGGTCCTTCAGGGGTGGATGTGGCCATCGGCAGGGCATTGTCATCTTTAGACTGGGGGTCAGTGAGAGAAACACTGAAATGATGCTTCCATAATATATGCACTGCACATAATCATGTTTTATCAAATAAGAAACAAATGGAAATAGATTTAAACAAAAATATAATGTACCTTGTGTGGTGTGGTCTCAGTCCAAATGACATCATCGTCGCTGTCATCGAGAGCGATAATGTCAATAGACTCAGTCGTCTTTAGCTCTGCCGTTGTGGGCAAATTGCAAAGAGGTCAATATTATTTTGAGGACATATAAATACACAATATTTATACAATTGTCTGACAATGATCCCTTAATGAGTGTATGTGATTCTCAGTGCTATCCTTACCTGGTATTGTGTCTGTCTGAACAGGCCTTGGCTCAGTCTCAGCAGGCTCTGTGAGGTCAATCAAATCTGAAAACAAGACATTGAACAATAGGAATTATTAAATATACAGTATATCCGTATTCACCTACGGGGTATGCAAGGTTTTGGTTCCAGCCCAGCACTCACACACTTGTGTCAAATAAACAACAAATAATGGTCTTCAGTCTGAAGAGAGGCTTAGTTGAATTGAGTCTGTAACTGCTGGGCTGGAACAAAAGCCTGCACACCGAGTAGCCCTTCAGAAACAGAGTTGGAGACCCCTTCTCTGAATAAACAGCTTGTCAAGTGTCACATTTCGATAAATATGTAATACAATCTTACCAGATGAGTTGCTCTCCTGTTTTAGAGGACTTGACGGTGATGAGGGTATGCCTTCGTCCTCACTGTGTTCTGTCTCTTCTGTGAGCCAGTTATCCTCATCCTGACCACCATCACCCAGCACGGTAGCCTGGACACATCGATACCAACACAGAAAAAATTAATTTTCCCACACAATGTGACTATAGTAGTAGTGTACATTACAGCAGAGCTAACACTTCAACATAATTTCAAAAAAACATCCCCACATGTTACATGCCAGTCTAGTCCAGTTAGCTACACACCTGAGCGAAGACCTTGTCCCTTTGCAGAGAGCCAGAGGGGAGAGTAAGCAGGGTGCGGATCAGCCTCCGTAGGATAGATGTCTTTCCCATGGTCCTCAGCACCTGTTTCCAGTGCTGCTCCACTGTGGGCCCAGGGGAGGGAGAGTTAGCGGTAGGCTCCTCACCCTCTGAGATCATATACTCCAGGAACTCATCGGTCAGCAGGGCCATGTCCCCCGGGACGCCACACAGCCCCATGAGGGACCCCAGCTCGGCCACCACCCTGCCCGTCACCTCCAGCCTCCCAGCAGGCCTCAGCAGGACGGGAATGTTCTTCAGGGCCACGTTGGGCAGAGGCAGGCTCTCTATCAGGCTCCAGGTGGTAGCCTTGTAGAAGGAGACGCTGCTCCCCAGGAAAGAGTCAACAACATTTTCTTTGAGTTCTGCCTGATGTTCCGACAGGAAGTCCTTCACGCGGATGCCCGTGTTCACCTCCACCCTCAGGAGGTGGTCCTTCTCGTTGGCGAGGAGCGCAGGCTCTCGCCGCCTCAGGAAGCGGTCCACGGTGGGCGCGCGGAGGAAGCTGGCTGCATAGGAGTGCACCAGGCTGGAGGCCTGCTGTAGGATGTTGGCCACGTCAGAGTCGCCCCACTCAAGGAGCTCCTGGAAGGCACAGAGGGGCTCCAAGGCGTGCCCCAGGAACAGCAGGCTCAGTCTGACTTTTAGGTCCCTTAGAAGGGCACACACCTGCTCCGCGTCCCCCTCACTGCCCCGGGACTCAAAGTACTGGAGCAGCTCGGGCCAGGCGTCTGCCATCCTCTGCACCGTCCTGCCCAGGAAAAGGCACTGGGATGACAGGGGAAGGAGAGGGTCCAAGGGTGTCACATCGGCAAATATCTCCTTGAGGTTGTCGTTGGTTGTGGGGCAGGTGGAGTAGTGGTGGTGGATGTCCCTGACCAGCTCCAGGACCTGCTCCGGCAGCGCCGTCACGCCCATGTGACACGCCCGTCCAGCCAGGCCAGGGAGATCGCAGAGGGACACCAGCCCAGGGTTCAGAGCCCTGAGCCCGGTCACCAATACCTGGCTCAGCCCCAAGTCTCCACAGTCTGCAGATTCACAGTAGAACACAGCCAAGTTGGCCAAGGGGAGCTCAAACCTCCTCAGGGTCTCCACCAGACAGTTCAGCTCGGCTGCACCAGCTGACACTGTGGCATCCCTTGGCTGAAGGGTGTCTAGCAGGCGCACGTGTCTGACCCCTGACCCCTGGTCAAAGTAGCCCATCAGGAGCACACTGGTCGTCTCCTGGTCTCTATCCCCTCCGAGCTCCACGCCTCGGTACAGGTAGAGGCAGTAGGGGGTCTGGGAGCAGGCGGCGGTGATGTCCTGAGGATATTTCTGACCCAGAACGTGTCTGGCTACCTGATCCTGGGTCAGTTCTGTCCCGCGCTTTGCTGGGCTGGGCCAGTGCTTCTGGATGAGCTGCAGCAGGCTGGGGCTGAAAGGGGAAAACGTATTCTCCTTCTCCTCTGGCTCTGCCGTTTGAACATCCAGTGCTGTTTCCTGGTTCTGCCAGGGCCCCTCAGACATCTCCACTTCCCTAGCTTTGGGTGACAAAAATGACAACATTGAGCAACCAAAACACAAATAAAGTGGATACCGTGGACTAGTCTTTCATACTAGCATTTCATACTACAAACTAAAGAATAGAGCAGAGAGAGAGAGAGTGAAGTTGAGTCTCACAGAAGTTGAGTTGTGTCAGGGCTTTGGGTCTTTGTGGCTGTTTAGCAGAATTAGCAGGCAGTATGCTCTGTCCAGCCCGCGCCTCCAGAGCATCATACTCCTGGCCGTTGTGGTTGGAGTCAAAGAACACCTTGAACCACTGTAGGAAGTCCAGGCCCGCCTCAGAGCTCCCTCTGATCAGATCCTCCACTGGGATTGACTGGGGGAAGAGAGATTTTACACAACATTATTAAATCATTACATGTAATAAAATGTAATAAGTATTATATTACATATATAATATATGTAATAACACCATGTTGTTACTAGAGTAATTGCAGTGTTACTACACTTGTATAAGAGCAATGCAATGTAGACTTTGTGTGCACATTACACACAGTCCTACTAGACTGCAATATATCATGAACGGGTGTATTGCTGTAGAGTGTAACTCACTTTGATCACCCCACTCCTCCTGAAGCCGGCCTGCAACACACTGTAGTTGTGAAGGGCATCCACCTCATCCCTGGCCTGGAACCTCACTCTCTGTACATCCACAGAACCAGGGAACAGCCAGTGCATTAGCTGGCAGAACACAGCACCTGGAACACACACATTTATAATCATACCCTCAATGCCTGGAGCTCATACAAAATAGCTAACTATGATTGATGTAAAGGAATGTTCTCTAAGTATGACATCAGACACAAACCAGTGTATTATCTAGAGGCAATACATAAGCCTAGAGAAAATATCAACAGTGTGTACAAAGAGCATGTAGCCTACCTGAGCATGTTTGCTCCACCTTAGTGAACCTGGTCTGCAGATATTCATTGAGCCAAGCCAGCAGCTCATAGCGGTTGTGTTTCTCACCAGGCTTGACTTGGACATTCACTGCCATCTCCAGGCCTCCACCTGTAACAAAACCACATATCAATGTAGCCTAATAACAAAAACAAGGAACATAGTATTTGTATAAGTGATAGTATGTGTTAAATGCATTAATTGATATTCAGTAAGGAGTGCACACTCAGCTCCACCAAAATGGATACTTTCATCAGTGGTAAACATCCACGTAAAAGTTAATTTGCATATTGTAAAGGTTGGGGGAAGGAATCGAACATCGCAATTACAATAAAAGTAAGCTATCGCTACAGTGTATCACATCTGCGCTCTTGCCTTGTGCATTCGTGCTTCAAGTTTCATTGCTGAATATTCAAATAGCCTATATTAACAGTCACTATAGTCATCAAATGTTCTGATTTGAAATGTGTACACAAATCGCCAAGGGCTAAATTTACGCATAGGCCTACTTTGTTGTGTCTGCTCATATTCTTTTCCCGCAAAAACACAGAAGCAATGTTTTGGTATTTGGACCAATGAGATAATCTCATTTGAACAGCTGATCCGAGCAGCCACGTGTATAGTTACCATGCAATGTTGAGAGAGAAAACGTGAGGAAACAGAAAATATGCAGGGCTGTTTCTTCAGTTGTCCCAAATGTTATTATAACGTTGTTATAACCAATATTTGGATAGTGTTTTCAACAAGGCTGGTAAACTGTAGACAAAATGGCAAAACATATATTTCTCAGCATTCCAGGCAATAATCTTTCTTTAGACATATTGGTAAATTAAAAGTCTATATCCTTTATTTAAATTGTTCTATGTGTAACGTATGCTATTTATAAAGCTATTTATAAAGCTTAATGAACGTAAAAAGTACAATGCAACCTGGTAAAAGTACTTGTGAGGCTATGAGCTAGGCTAAAGTTATTTGTCTATTGCCCTACGATATATCGAAAAGGTTCAATATTGTTTAGACATGTGCGCTCACCTCGCTCTCCTTTCGTTTTCATGGCTGATAAACTGTCCCAAACTCGTTGTCGGTCGTTCCGCCAAGCTAGCTACTCACCCTTTTGGCTCCGGGAATGCGGGATATTTAACTCGCTGAGACTGTACGGAAGCCCCATAGCTACGTCGTGTCCGCGGGATTCCAACCAATGATCTCTCTATGCTAATGTTGAATGGGGTTGGACAACGTGAAATCGCGGATGAGCCGATCCCGCTTCGTGAGCAATTACGCAAACTAGGTTATAGCTATTTGCGCCGGCCAACCTTCGAAACAATGGAAACACTCACTGTTTTACTGTTTCCAAGTCAGAATCGTAGGCTAAACATCGTCATCTATTGCTGTATCATTGTAGGGTTGTGTTTTCGACATTTGGAGAGCCACAAGGTGTTGTAGACTAGAAAGCCGTAATGCCCATCAAAACGGATCTAGGCGAAATTTACTCAACATCTCTGATTATCTAACCTTTCTAAATGTGGTCACTAAAGGGAAATAAACGAATGTACCCACATATTCATCACATTCCACGACAAATAAACATTTAGGACTATAAAAACACCATGGGGTTAGGTAGGGGGGCCATATGGTTGCACTAACTTGATAGAAACATAACAACCCATTCGTTCCCGACATAGGCCTTAATCTGGACAGGCTAAATCTAGTCTAGTAATTTCACCATTCCGTCCTATTTTAACCATTTTGTGCATAGGCCTACAGTAGCATAGTTTTTCTGTTGTCAAATGGCAGCTCCATCGGGTCTAAAATGGCGACGGTCGAAACTAAACTCAGTTGGGATCGACTCAAACTCCGAGGCATTTAGTTATTAAACAAATGGATTAACATTAACCACGTTTCTATCCAGTAAAGTCGAGTAAATTGATATAGTATAAAAAACACGACAGCTGTGATGGAAAGTTTTGGTCTAATTTTTATAAATGCCGACAGATAGGCCAACTTTGTTCGTTCGACATGGTGGGATCTTTTTATGTCTGTAATATTAATTATGCGGGAAATGGCGGTAGAAACGCCTTTATGCGCAAATATTGATATAATACCATCATATCGAAATACATTGGAAATCATGCAGTTTATTAGGCAAGAGATAAAATAAATGATGATGAACTTCACAGGGTAGTGAAAGTGCATGGTGATGAGTTCAGACCCTTTGACTTTTTCCACATTTTGTTACATTACAGCCTTATTCTAAAATGTCCTCATCAATCTACACACAATACCCCATAATGACAAATCGAAAACAGGTTTTTAGAAATTTTTGCACATTTATTAAAAATAAAAAACAGAAATACCTTATTTACATAAGTATTCCCCTTTGCTATGAGACTCGAAATTTAGTTCGGGTGCATCCTGTTTCCCATTGATCATCCTTGATATGTTTCTACAACTTGATTGGAGTCCACCTGGGGTAAATTCAATTGATTGGACATGATTTGGAAAGGCACACACCTGTCTATATAAGGTCCCACAGTTGACAGTGCATGTCAGAGCAAAAACCAAGCCATGAGGTCCAAGGAATTGTCCGTAGAGCTCCGAGACAGGATTGTGTCGAGGCACAGATCTGGGGAATGGTACCAAAACATTTCTGAAGCATTGAAGGTCCCCAAGAACACAGTGGCCTCCACAATTTAATCAATTTTAGAATAAGGCTGTAACCTAACAAAATGTGGAAAAAGTGAAGTGGTCTGAATACTTTTCCGAATGCATTGTATATATGTATATTGATAGACTTTCCATATCGGTGCCCATCACTAATAGCATGCTATTATGTCCCCAACTTCTTTACACTACCCAAAGGGAAATCTACTTCTAGAAAAAAACAAAGGAAGGGAAGCGCTGCTAAGGTACACAATAGTAGATTTTGGTAGACAGAAGGTCCTCTTTGGTAAAAGGGGTAAATTGGTCATCAAGAAGAAAGGAGGACCAAGGCATTCTTCATGTAATTAATTTAAATGCCTTTATTTGTATGGCATGTTCAATGGAAACAGAGCAAAAAGAGCAGGAAGAGGAGCCATGCAGGTTCCCCAACAAGAGAGGTAGAGGACGTGGAAGAGGCCAACACAGAGGGGGAGGAAGAAATCAAGACTATCCAACTACACGGAGCAGGACCAGAACAAGGATGTGATCTACATTTCTGGAGAACCCCTTTCTGATGATTGTGTAAGGGTCTTGTCTAAAGGACTGTCCTTTGCCCCCACATACTCAACAAATGAATTCAATACAAAGATTGCCCAGTATTTCAGCTATTTAGTTTCTACAGGAATCTACATTGGAAGGCCTGGTACAAGCAAAACATCTAGTTTCAGGTCAGGCAGTTTCTGTGCCCTCAAAAACACATTTTAAGCCCAAGTCCATCTTTTGTCCCATTGTCCAGAATGCCACACTAAATACATTTGCCAAGAAGGTGAATTTTGATGTGGAGAATCTGTTTAAGGGTAAAATTTACTCTAACCAAACACGACGTAACCTTTCTAAGATAGAGAGGGATATTGTTGAATCATTGTCCAAAAATGGACGGATTGTGGTAAAAAAAAGCAGACAAAGGAGGCACTACAGTAGTGTGGAGTAAAGACAAATATGTGACAGAAGCCTACCGTCAATTAGACAATGATGAATTCTACCAATCTCTTACCTTCAACCCTACAGAGGACCTACAAACTGAATTGAAAGGGATCCTCACAGAAGCTAAGGAGAATGGCTACATTTCAGACAATGAGTTCAAATTTATTTTCAATGGCAGTCCACGTATGGCTTCTTTTTATCTTCTTCCAAAAGTCCACAAGAATCTTGAAACCCCCCCCAGGTAGACCAGTCATTAGTGGTAATGAAAGTCTGACAGAACCCATCTCCAAGTACATTGATTACTTTATTAAGCCTTTTCTGCCTTCACTCACAGCCTATCTTCAAGATACCACAGATGTGTTGAACAAAATTAAGGAATTGAACAATATGGGTATAGCTTCCTTTTTAGTCACCATGGATGTGGAGTCTTTATACACCACCATTGATCATGATCAAGGATTGGCAGCTATGCACCCGTCCTGAGACTGAGATGCCTCCCACAGAATTCATTGTCTCACTGACTGAATGGACTCTTAATAATAACATCTTTGTCTTTCAGGACCGTATTTTTAAACAAGTCAAAGGCTGTGCCATGGGAGCTTGCTACAGCCCTTCCTACGCTGGTTTGTACTTAGGTAAATGGGAAAATGACTTCATTTTGGATCCTTCTAAAAACCAGTTATTTGACCGGATTATATTGGGGGGACGCTATATTGATGATGTTTGCCTATTCTGGTCTGGCTCAGAAGAGGAATTTATTTCCTTCCACCAATACCTTAACAGCATTAACCCTAACATCAAACTATCTATGGAGTACATCAAGGATAATATTCATTTTTTGGACCTTGACATCAGTAAAAATGACAAAGGTTGTTTGCACACATCAATCTTTAGGAGGCCTACAGACGGGAATACCATTCTGAGGGCAGACAGCTTTCACCCCAAAAGGCTAAAAGAGAACATTCCATATGGCCAATTCCAAAGAGTCCGCAGAATTTGCGATCAGGAAATAGACTACAATGTCAAATCTGCTGAATTGGAGAATCGCTTCTTGAATCAGGGTTACAGCGTTCAGGTATAAGTGCTGGACGACTTGACAGAGAGAACTTGTTGCAAAGGGGAGCGCCTCGTGATGCATCAGAGAGTGTACTTTGTTACAAAATACAGCATGTCGTGAATAATTATCACTCCTGAGTGGCGCAGTGGTCTAAGGCACTGCATCGCAGTGCTAACTGTGCCACTAGAGATCCTGGTTCGAATCCAGGCTCTGTCGCCGCCGGCCGCGACCGGGAGACTCATGGGCGGCGCACAATTGGCCCAGCGCCGTCCAGGGTAGGGGAGGGGAGGGAATGGCAGGCAGGGATGTAGCTCAGTTGATAGAGCATGGCGTTTGCAACGCCAGGGTTGTGGGTTCGATTCCCACGGGGGGCCAGTATAAAAAAAATATGTATTCACAAACTGTAAGTCGCTCTGGATAAGAGCGTCTGCTAAATGACTAAAATGTAAATGTACTATACACTACACTATACTTGGAGCTCTCCTTTTATACAGACACAAATGCATAGTCATGCTTATACAACCTACACAGTTACTCCATTATATGTACATGATTAACATCCTTCGGTGTCACATGTTGTTTACTCACGAGGGCTACGTGTGTTTCTCTAAATGGGGCCTCTGTCACTTATCTCATTATATTGGTGGCGTGACTCAAAAAATTATATACAGACGTACAGTGAGGGGAAAAAGTATTTGATCCCCTGCTGATTTTGTACGTTTGCCCACTGACATAGAAATGATCAGTCTATAATTTTAATGGTAGGTTTATTTGAACATTGAGAGACAGAATAACAACAAAAGAATCCAGAAAAACGTATGTCAAAAATGTTATGAATTGATTTGCATTTTAATGAGGGAAATAAGTATTTGACCCCTCTGCAAAACATGACTTAGTACTTGGTGGCAAAACCCTTGTTGGCAATCACAGAGGTCAGACATTTCTTGTAGTTGGCCACCAGGTTTGCACACATCTCAGGAGAGATTTTGTCCCACTCCTCTTTGCAGATCTTCTCAAAGTCATTAAGGTTTCAAGGCTGATGTTTGGCAACTCAAACCTTCAGCTCCCTCCACAGATGTTCTATGGAATTAAGGTCTGGAGACTGGCTAGGCCACTCCAGGACCTTAATGTGCTTCTTCTTGAGCCACTCCTTTGTTGCCTTGGCCGTGTGTTTTGGGTCATTGTCATGCTGGAATACCCATCCACGACCCATTTTCAATGCCCTGGCTGAGGGAAGGTTCTCACCCAAGATTTGACGGTACATGGCCCCGTCCATCGTCCCTTTGATGCGGTGAAGTTGTCCTGTCCCCTTAGCAGAAAAACACCCCCAAAGCATAATGTTTCCACCTCCATATTTTACGGTGGGGATGGTGTTCTTGGGGTCATAGGCAGCATTCCTCCTCCTCCAAACACGGCGAGTTGAGTTGATGCCAAAGAGCTCCATTTTGGTCTCATCTGACCACAACACTTTCACCCAGTTCTCAGCTGAATCATTCAGATGTTCACTGGCAAACTTCAGATGGGCATGTATATGTGCTTTCTTGAGCAGGGGGACCTTGCGGGCGCTGCAGGATTTCAGTCCTTCACGGCGTAGTGTGTTAACAATTGTTTTCTTGGTGACTGTGGTTCCAGCTGCCTTGAGATCATTGACAAGATCCTCCTGTGTAGTTCTGGGCTGATTCTTCACTGTTCTCATGATCATTGCAACTCCACGAGGTGAGATCTTGCATGGAGCCCCAGGCTGAGGGAGATTGACAGTTCTTTTGTGTTTCTTCCATTTGCGAATAATCGCACCAACTGTTGTCACCTTCTCACCAAGCTGCTTGGCAATGGTCTTGTAGCCCATTCCAGCCTTGTGTAGGTCTACAATCTTGTCCCTGACATCCTTGGAGAGCTCTTTGGTCTTGGCCAAGGTGGAGAGATTGGAATCTGATTGATTGATTGCTTCTGTGGACAGGTGTCTTTTATACAGGTAACAAGCTGAGATTAGGAGCACTCCCTTTAAGAGTGTGCTCCTAATCTCAGCTCGTTACCTGTATAAAAGACACCTGAGAGCCAGAAATCTTTCTGATTGAGAGGGGGTCAAATACTTATTTCCTTCATTAAAATGCAAATCAATTTATAACATTTTTGACATGCGTTTTTCTTGATTTTTTTGTTGTTATTATGTCTCTCACTGTTCAAATAAACTTACCATTAAAATTATAGACTGATCATTTCTTTGTCAGTGGGCAAACGTACAAAATCAGCAGGGGATCAAATAATTTTTCCCCTCACTGTACGTTAAAGAACAATCACACTCTGTATTGACTATATTCACTATCCAGGCATGCATCTGGAGTACAAAGTATCAATCATGTTCATTCTGTTTTACCCTTATCATTTCATAACACATTATAAAACATATCAATGAATACTTAAACATGGTTTACACATGTCATGTCCATAATCCATTCTCAACCACATACATTTAAGCCTGTCCCAACAGCCATCCTCCCTGGACCTTGAGCCACTATGGTTTTTCCTTGTGACTATGTGCATGTGACTATGTGTGTCAGGTCATAAGCACAAACAAGTGACAACACTAGTTCCATTGTTACTCCCATCTCCACACAGCTACAACGAGAAGTTCTATCTCCATCACATGTCATTGCCATACACAGACCAACTGCAGGGAGCTAGAGGGAACCATCTATTATCAGAAGCACAGCATTTGCACTAAAGAAATGTCTCTGCTCTGTTTTAACCCTTTAATTGGTTCTTAATCCATAAGCATATAAGGCATATAGGCGTTTCATTCTACAACATGCATAATTAATATAGTTGGTTTTTATGTTATCTGCCCTTAAGTGAGACAGAGTAGTTAACCAAAAATTCCCCACAAGCACTGAAGCAGAGAACATTAAAATAATAATTAAACATAATTGGGGAATCATCCAAAGTGATACAGTCATAAGCTTTAAGAGATGTCCTACCCTAAATGATAAATTAGTCCACAGCTATCTTCCTGGTGACTCCCAAAAAACTTAGCTAGACCACAAACCCAAGAGCTCTTTTAAATGCAAATAAAATAAAATAAAATTTTATTGGTCACATGCGCCGAATACAACAGGTGCAGACATTACAGTGAAATGCTTACTTACAGCCCTTAACCAACAGTGCATTTATTTTTAACAAAAAAGAAGAAGTAAAATAAAGTAACAGTAGGGAGGCTATATATACAGGGGGGTACCGTTGCAGAGTCAATGTGCGGGGGCACCGGCTAGTTGAGGTAGTTGAGGTAATATGTACATGTGGGTAGAGTTAAAGTGACTATGCATAAATAATTAACAGAGTAGCAGCAGCGTAAAAAGGATGGGGTGGGGGGCAGTGCAAATAGTCTGGGTAGCCATGATTAGCTGTTCAGGAGTCTTATGGCTTGGGGGTAGAAGCTGTTGAGAAGTATTTTGGACCTAGACTTGGCACTCCGGTACCGCTTGCCGTGCGGTAGCAGAGAGAACAGTCTATGACTAGGGTGGCTGGAGTCTTTGACAATTTTGAGGGCCTTCCTCTGACACCGCCTGGTATAGAGGTCCTGGATGGCAGGAAGCTTGGCCCCAGTGATGTACTGGGCCATACGCACCACCCTCTGTAGTGCCTTGCGGTCGGAGGCCAAGCAGTTGCCATACCAGGCGGTGATGCAACCAGTCAGGATGCTCTCGATGGTGCAGCTGTAGAATTTTTTGAGGATCTGAGGACCCATGCCAAATCTTTTCAGTCTCCTGAGGGGGAATATGCTTTGTCGTGCCCTCTTCACGACTGTCTTGGTGTGTTTGGACCATGATAGTTCGTTGGTGATGTGGACACCAAGGAACTTGAAGCTCTCAACCTGTTCCACTACAGCCCCGTCGATGAGAATGGGGGCGTGCTCAGTGCAACCAGTGCAACCATTGCAGCAATATTGCACAGAAAACGTTTTTTTGTTGACACAGCTTCTAAAATGGAGTATCAAGTCAAGCATTTCATTAACTGCAAAACCACTCATGTCATCTACAGATTGGAACGTCCACAGTGCAAGGTGTTCTACATTGGACGGACAAAGAGACGCCTTCAAGACCGCTTAGCGGAACACAAGTACGCCATACGGGTAGGCAATGAAGACTACCCCATGGCAAGGCACTACAAGTCCTTACACAATGGCAACCCTGCCTCCCTACAAGCTATGGGTGTTGATCATGTTCCGGCCTCAATTAGAAAAGGGGGCCGTCTTAAACAGCTAAATCAGTACCCTGGTTTAAATTAAGATATGGATTTCTCACCTTTCCTGTAGGGTCGTGAGAGGTCCCTTTGCTGGTATCTAGTGGATTTCTTGCTCTTTTTGCTCTGTTGCCCTCAGCTATGTTTGGACTGTTTTGGTCCATGTTTGCTGTGTTCTAGTGTACTATAGAATGGATGGCTCTCCTGTTCTTAACACTTTGCCCAGTCATGTTCAAGGTTAGAACTACCTTTCTGGGGGTTCTGATGTTTCTATTTTTGATAACATATCTACAGTATTTCACTTTTTTTGTGTTTTTTTTTGTTGGTATTTTACCCCCTTTTTCTCTCTCCAATTTCGTGGTATCCAATTGGTAGTTACAGTCTTGTCCCATTGCTGCAACTCCCGTAAGGACACGGGAGAGGTGAAGGTCGAGAGTCGTGCGTCCTCCGAAACACAACCCAACCTAGCCGCACTGCTTCTTGACACAGTGCCCGCTTAACCCGGAAGCCAGTCGCACCAATGTGCCGGAGGAAACACTGTACACCTGGCGACCGAGTCAGCGTGCACTGCGCCCGGCCCGCCACAGGAGTCGCTAGTGCGCGATGGGACAAGAACATCCCTGCCAGCCAAACCCTCCCCTACCCTGGACGCCGCCCCATGGGTCTCCCGGTCGCGGCCGGCTGCGACAGAGCCTGGAATCGAACCAGGATCTCTAGTGACCACTGCGCCACTCGGGAGGCCCAGTATATCACTTTTTAATGGGTATAGTATTGCTTACTAGGTGTTGTCCAATACATTCTGTAACCACTCCCTCTTCTAATCAGGGTTGATTGGAAAAATCTGTTCAAAAGAGGACATTGTATTATCATATTTTTGTACTCCCTGACGAAGGCCATGCAGCCAAAACGCGTCGGAGTTGAACATGCCATACAAATAAAGGCATTTTAATTAATTATATGCAGAGTGCCTTGGTCCTCCTTTCTTTTTGAAGGAAATAATAATATGCCATTTAGCAGACGCTTTTATCCAAAGCGACTTACGGTCATGTGTGCATACATTTTTACGTATGGGTGGTCCCAGGGATCAAACCCACTACCCTGGCGTTACAAGAGCCATGCTCTACCAATTGAGCTACAGATCTACTGTTGCCCCGGTCAACTGTAAGTGTTGTTATTGTGAAGTGGAAACGTCTAGGAGCAACAACGGCTCAACCGCGAAGTGGTAGGCCACACAAGCTCACAGAACGGGACCGCCGAGGGCTGAAGCGCGAAGCGAGTAAAAATCGTCTGTCCTCAGTTGCAACACCCACTACCGAGTTCCAACCTGCCTCTGGAAGCAACGTCAGCACAAGAACTGTTCGCCGGGAGTTTCATGAAATGGGTTTCCATGGCCGAGCAGCCGCACACAAGCCTAAGATCACCATGTGCAATGCCAAGCGTTGGCTGGAGTTGGCTGCTATTTCAACCTCTAAATGCCCGGTTATGAAAAGCCAAGTGACATTTACTGCTGATGTACTGACCTGTTGCAACCTCTACAACCACTGTGATTATTATTTTACCCTGCTGGTCATCTATGAATGTTTGAACATCTTGGAGAAAATCCTGGCCTTAATGGCCATGTACTGTTATAATCTCCACCCGGCATAGCCAGAAGTGGACTGGCCACCCCTCAGAGCCTGGTTCCTCTCTAGGTTTCTTCCTAGGTTTCTGCCTTTCTAGGGAGTTTTTCCTAGCCACCGTGCTTCTACATCTGCATTGCTTACTGTTTGGGGTTTTAGGCTGGGTTTCTGTATAGCACTTTGTGACATCTGCTGATGTAAAAAGGGCTTTATAAATCAAATTTGATTGATTGATTGATTGAGTGGTGAATCACGCTTTACCATCTGGCAGTCCGACAGATTAATCTGTGTTTGGCGGATGCCAGAAGAACGCCACCTGCCCCAATGCATAGTGCCAACTGTAGAGTTTGGTGGAGGAGGAATAATGGTCAGGGGCAGTTTTTCATGGTTCAAGCTAAGCCCCTTAGTTCCAGTGAAGGGAAATCTTAACGCTACAGCATACAATGACATTCTAGACAATTCTGTGCTTCCAACTTTGAGGCAACAGTTTGGACAAGGCCCTTTCCTGTTTCAGCATGACAATGCCCCCATGCACAAAGCGAGGTCCATACAGGAATGGTTTGTCGAGATCGGTGTGGAAGAACTTGACTGGCCTGCACAGAGCCCTGACCTCAATCAACTCCATCGAACACCTTTGGGATTAATTGGAATTCCGACAGCGAGCCAGGCCTAATCGCCCAACATCAGTGCCCAACCTCACTAATGCTCTTGTGGCTGAATGGAAGCAAATCCCCGCAGCAATGTTCCAACATCTAGTGGAAAGCCTTTCCAGAAGAGTGGAGGCTGTTATAGCAGCAAAGGGGGGACCAACTCCATATTAATGCCCATGATTTTGGAATGAGATGTTTGACGAGCAGGTGTCCACATACTTTTGGTCATGTAGTGTATGTTTCAAATGGTCTTCCAGAAGGGCTTTTTAAAAAAAAAAATTTAATTTCACTTTTATTTAACCAGGTAGGCCAGTTGAGAACAAGTTCTCATTTACAACTGCGACCTGGCCAAGATAAAGCAAAGCAGTGCGATAAAAACAACAACAACACAGTTACACATGGGATAAACAAAACATACAGTCAATAACACAATAGAACATCTATATACAGTGTGTGCAAATGTAGTAAGTTATGTAGGTAAGGCAATAAATAGGCCATAGTGCAAAATAATTACAATTTCGTATTAACACTGGAGTGATAGATGTGCAGAAGATGATGTGCAAAAAGAGATACTTGGGTGCAAATGAACAAAATAAATAACAATATGGGGATGAGGTAGTTGGGTGGGCTAATTACAGATGGGCTGTGTACAGGTGCAGTGATCGGTAAGCTGCTCTGACAACTGATGCTTAAAGTTAGTGAGGGAGATAAGAGTCTCCAGCTTCAGAGATTTTTGCAGTTCGTTCCTGTCATTAGCAGCAGAGAACTGGAAGGAATGGCGGCCAAAGGAGGTGTTGGCTTTGGGGATGACCAGTGAGATATACCTGCTGGAGTGCATACTACGGGTGGGTGTTGCTATGGTAACCAATGAGCTAAGATAAGGCGGGGATTTGCCTAGCAGTGATTTATAGATGACCTGGAGCCAGTGAGTTTGGCGCGAATATGTAGTGAGGGCCAGCCAACGAGAGCGTACAGGTCACAATGGTGGGTAGTATATGGGGCTTTGGTGACAAAACGGATGGCACTGTGATAGACTACATCCAATTTGCTGAGTAGAGTGTTGGAGGCTATTTTGTAAATGACATCGCCGAAGTCAAGGATCGGTAAGATAGTTAGTTTTACGAGGGCATGTTTGGCAGCATGAGTGAAGGAGGCTTTGTTGCGAAACAGGAAGCCAATTCTAGATTTAACTTTGGATTGGAAATGCTTAATGTGAGTCTGGAAAGAGAGTTTACGGTCTAACCAGACACCTAGGTATTTGTAGTTGTCCACATATTCTAAGTCAGACCCGCTGAGAGTAGTGATTCTAGTCGGGCGGACGGGTGCAAGCAGCGTTCGATTGAAGAGCATGCATTTAGTTTTACTAGCGTTTAAGAGCAGTTGGAGGCTACGGAAGGAGTGTTGTATGGCATTGAAGCTCATTTTGAGGTTTGTTAACACAGTGTCCAATGAAGGGCCAGATGTATACAAAATGGTGTCGTCTGCGTAGAGGTGGATCTGAGAGTCACCAGCAGCAAGAGCGACATCATTGATATACAGAGAGAATAGATTCGGCCCGAGAATTTAACCCTTTGGCACCCCCATAGAGACTGCCAGGGGTCCAGACAACAGACCCTCCGATTTGACACATTGAACTCTATCTGAGAAGTAGTTGGTGAACCAGGCGAGGCAGTCATTTGAGAAACCATGAGAGGGTACCCACCTTACGAGACTGCTGGCAGCAGTCTTGGTCAGCTAACAATTTTGTAGAAACAAGGAAAACCAACATAGCAAAGAACATCAATCAGTAAAGGCTTTTTTATTGAATAAACGTAACATATATCGAGTACAAAGAAATAATTTCTTTCTGCCTCTCCAAACAGTACAAAAATAGGAGACTGATCTTTTTGAATGACTCACACTTCAAACCACACATTTAGTTAAAAAAAGGTAAATACATTTTTTTGAAAGCACAATGGAAGTACACTATTATTGGAGAAAGTATTTTTCACGAAAGATAAATCATATATATATATTTTAAAAAATAAGTTGCAAATCTAACAACATACAAAAAAGACTATTGATTAATCATGTTCTAAAATGCTTGATAAAATAATAAATCTCAAGCAAGCCTTATACAGTGCCTTCAGAAAGTATTCACACCCCTTGACTTTTTCCACATTTTGTCACTAACCTACACACAATACCCCATAATGTCAATGTGGTATCATGTTTTTACAAATTAATTAAAATTGAAAAGCTCAAATTTCTTGAGTCATTAAGTACTCAATCCCTTTGTTATGGCAAGCCTAAATAAGTTCAGGACTAAAAATGTGCTTACAAGTCACATAATAAGTTACATACATCTTTGTACCCCACATATACAATTATCTGTAAGGTCCCTCAGTCGAGCAGTGAATTTCAAACACAGATTCAACCACAAAGACCAGGGAGGTTTTCGCAAAGAAGGGTACCTATTGGTAGATGAAAAAAACAACAACAAAAAAACAGACATTAAATATCCCTACACTTTGGATGGTGTATCAATACACCCAGTCATTACAAAGATACAGGCATTCTTCCTAACTCAGTTGCTGGAGAGGAAGGAAAACTGAGGATGGATCAACAACATTGTAGTTACTCCACAATACTAACCTAATTGACAGCGTGAAAAGAAGGAAGCCTGTACAGAATAAAAATATTCCAAAACATGCATCCTGTTTGCAACAAGGCACTAAAGTAATCCTGCAAGAAATGTGGCAAAGCAATACATTTTTGTCCTGAATACAAAGTGTTATGTTTGGGGCAAATCCAATACAACACATTACTGAGTACCACTCTCCATATTTTCAAGCATAGTGGTGGCTGCATAATGTTATGCGTATGCTTGTAATCATTAAGGACTGGGGAGTTTTTCAGGATAAAAAAGAAACGGAATGGAGCTAAGCACAGGCAAAATCCTAGAGGAAAATCTGGTTCAGTCTGCTTTCCACCTATCAGGAGGACAATAACCTAAAACACAAGGCCAAATCTACACTGTAGTTACTTGACAAGAAAAAACCAAATGTTCCTGAGTGGCCGAGTTACGGTTTTGACTTAAATCTACTTGAAAATATATGGCAAGACCTGAAAATGGTTGTCTTGCAATGATCAACAACCAATTTGACAAAGCTTGAAGAATTTTGAAAAGAATTAGAAAATGTTGCACAATCCAGGTGTGGAAAGCTCTTAGAGACTTACCCAGATAGACTCACAGCTGTAATTGCTGCCAAAGGTGCTTCTACAAAGTATTGATTCAAGGGTGTGAATACTTATTGCAAATTACATATTTAATTTTCAATACATTTGCAAAAAATTCTAAAAACATGTTTTCACTTTGTCATTATGGGGTATTGTGTGTAGATGGGTAAGAAAACAAATCGATTGAATCCATTTTGAATTCAGGCTGTAACACAACAATATGTGGAATAAGTCAAGGAGTATGAATACTTTCTGAAGGCACTGTATATATTGTGCTACTATTTCAGATTTAGTTGTAAGTAAGCAGAAGATCTGAGTATATAAAACAAAATATTTTAAAGGTGTAGTCATAAAAAGCCTTAAAAATCATAGAAAAAACATTTAGAATATTCAAAATCATAAGCATGACATTCAGCAAACTTAAAAGGATACAGTAGTATTAATAAAGCATGTAAACGACTTACTGTGGGGAAAACAATTATTTAGTCAGCCACCAATTGTGCAAGTTCTCCCACTTAAAAAGATGAGCGAGGCCTGTCATTTTCATCATAGGTACATGTCAACTATGACAGACAAAATGAGAGAAAAAAATCCAGAAAATCACATTGTAGGATTTTTAATGAATTTATTTGCAAATTATGGTGGAAAATAAGTATTTGGTCACCTACAAACAAGCAAGATTTCTGGCTCTCACAGACCTGTAACTTATTTTTTTAGAGGCTCCTCTGTCCTCCACTCGTTATCAGTATAAAAGACACCTGTCCACAACCTCAAACAGTCACACTCCAAACTCCACTATGGCCAAGACCAAAGAGCTGTCAAAGGACACCAGAAACAAAATTGTAGACCTGCACCAGGCTGGGAAGACTGAATCTGCAATAGGTAAGCAGCTTGGTTTGAAGAAATCAACTGTGGGAGCAATTATTAGGAAATGGAAGACATACAAGACCACTGATAATCTCCCTCGATCTGGGGCTCCACGCAAGATCTCACCCCGTGGGGTCAAAATGATCACAAGAACGGTGAGCAAAAATCCCAGTGAATGACCTGCAGAGAGCTGGGACCAAAGTAACAAAGCCTACCATCAGTAACACACTACGCCGCCAGGGACTCAAATCCTGCAGTGCCAGACGTGTGCCCCTGCTTAAGCCAGTACATGTCCAGGCCCGTCTGAAGTTTGCTATAGTGCATTTGGATGATCCAGAAGAGGATTGGGAGAATGTCATATGGTCAGATGAAACCAAAATATAACTTTTTGGTAAAAACTCAACTCGTCGTGTTTGGAGGACAAAGAATGCTGAGTTGCATCCAAAGAACACCATACCTACTGTGAAGCATGGGGGTGGAAACATCATGCTTTGGGGCTGTTTTTCTGCAAAGGGACCAGGACGACTGATCCGTGTAAAGGAAAGAATGAATGAGGCCATGTATCGTGAGATTTTGAGTGAAAACCTCCTTCCATCAGCAAGGGCATTGAAGATTAAACGTGGCTGGGTCTTTCAGCATGACAATGATCCCAAACACACCGCCCGGGCAACGAAGGAGTGGCTTCGTAAGAAGCATTTCAAGGTCCTGGAGTGGCCTAGCCAGTCTCCAGATCTCAACCCCATAGAAAATCTTTGGAGGGAGTTGAAAGTCCGTGTTGCCCAGCGACAGCCCCAAAACATCACTGCTCTAGAGGAGATCTGCATGGAGGAATGGGCCAAAATACCAGCAACAGTGTGTGAAAACCTTGTGAAGACTTACAGAAAACGTTTGACCTGTGTCATTGCCAACAAAGGGTATATAACAAAGTATTGAGAAACTTTTGTTATTGACCAAATACTTATTTTCCACCATAATTTGCAAATAAATTCATTAAAAATCCTACAATGTGATTTTCTGGATTTTTTTCTCATTTTGTCTGTCATAGTTGACATGTACCTATGATGAAAATTACAGGCCTCTCTCATATTTTTAAGTGGGAGAACTTGCACAATTGGTGGCTGACTAAATACTTTTTTCCCCCACTGTATGTATTTTGGCATCTTAGTAAAAACTTACCTTTGAAGTAAAGCAAGTGCTGGTTATGACATACAGTGTTTTACTGATGTAAGCTCTTTGAACAGCACCATGCATGAGTGAGTAGTACTGAGTAGTACTCAGTGAAAAACAAATAACTGGCAGGTCTCCACTGTGAACATATGCTATGTAAAATCAGTACAAAATGTCCAGTATTTTAAAACTGCACAGCAAACTCTCCACATTAATTTACCAACACAAAAAAGGGCTACAAAAGTAGCCAAAATGAGTAGCCAAAATAAAGTGTATATTGTACTTCAATCTGAAGTCCAGAGCACTTTAACAATGTTGAAGGATATCTATGCACCATACTGGGGTTTATCATCCATTGAAATTTACAGATTTAAAAATATACATTTAAGATGACATTAGGACAATGAAACTCCCAAAGACCAATCAAATATTTGTAAATCTTGTAAACATTTTCATATATACAGTATAACAATGAAGTATACTATTTATATAAAACATTCCAGTGACTTTTTGTATAGATCGCCAAGGTAGGTTTTCAGATGCCCTGGATGATTAGGTAATGCCCACTTATTTTTGGTGAAAACAAAAAAACTAACTTCCAGTTAAAGAATATGGATAATTTAGAACAGTAGCACATGCCAAATGTCAAAATGTCCAATATTGAGATGTCTTTACATGTCTTTGCATTGATTTTACAGTACATTTGTTGATGTATTTGGATATGGCTGAGAACGGGTTCTTCTTCATTCTGTCTCTCAGCTCGATTGGACGTTTTTGCATTCAATTGTTTAAAGTATTACGTCACATTGGCATTTGGGAGAAGAAAATGTATATTTCCCAACCCTGACTATGTTGACATCATGAAAATTAAACAAAAATGTCTACTCATTCATAAAGATATCTATATAAATTCTTATATAAAACTTTCTCTAGTTTTAGAAAATCAGTGTGGCATAAAAATATGTCTGACTGTGATCACAACAAATCCACTCAAAGACAACATGAGGGGAAGTCATTTGTTAAAAAAGTTAAAGCAGTGTATAAAACCTTAAAACCCTAAAATAACGCTTTGGCATTTGCCTACCAGGGGATAACAAGATTGTCTAACTTGGCATTGGCACTTCCCATTGACAATCAGTGGTACTTTCCATGTCACTCTCAGACCAGCCTTTTGTTAAAAAGAAGGCTATAAAAGTAAGACCCTCAAATGGTCCCCCTATGGCAGTGCTGGTTTCGCTCAGTGAAAGCAGGTTTGGCTCCTTAGATTTTTTTGTGTAGGGTATTTTTAGTGTGTTGGATGAAAACACCCTGCCTGAACGGAGAGTGGTGAGAGCGGAGTCACCATGTGTACCTGATCTCCTCAGCCTCATGATTGGAGGAGGCCAAAGGGTGCAGATCCAGATCCTCCTCATCTGGTGTAGTGGTAGAGGGAGGAGTGGAACTACAGAGAGGTTGGTCAGGGAGGGCACTATTCACATGCAAAGTAGTCCTTCAGAGGGGCAAACAGGTGTCTGATGACAGGCACGCTCCAGGACCTGCCCAGAAGCTTCTGCCTGGCACCGCGGCCCATGTTGGACACATCTGTGTAGTGGACCGGGAAGCCAAAGATCCTGGAGGGAACAGAGGATTAGAACAGTGGTGTCAAAATGGCATCAGAGGGCATTGTCAGCAAAGTTGGGTCTTATTCATTAGTGCACACCGTAGCAAAACATTTTGCAACAGAAAACGAGCGTTTCTTATTGAATAATGTCCAGTACCTCTTTGTTTCAGTCCTTCCCCGTTTGAGCAGAGGCACCACAGAGTTAGAAAAGGTAGAGGGCGCACAGAAGTGATCAATGGCAAAGATAGGAGGTGCTCCCTCTAACGTTTGAGCGGCACAGTCAGACTAGAATTGTGGGTCTGGGTCTCACTCAACGTATATAAACCCTGGATTGCTGATGCTATGTATTGGCCATTGAGAGGCTTTGAAGCTACCGGTCAGCCATATTGGCAGACCCTAGTAGGAGCAGTCCTCCATAGGAATAAATTGAATTCTACAGTATTTGAATTAAATGTTCCAAGGACAAAATGATGTGTATTTAAGTATTTAGTTTGTTGTAGTGGGGACAGTAATATTAGTACTCTCTAAAACAAACACTAATGTTTTCTTTATTTTTTTATCATTTTTTATTTGTATGTTTAGCTCACATAATATAATTTAAAAGTATGCATTAAGGTTTCTGTAATAGAATAAATGTGTAAAAAACGAATGTAGACATTAATAAAAGTTATAATGTTTTTTATTTGAATTTTTGTTACAATTGAGGAGTACCAAGATGGCTGCGCGGTGGCTTCAATACAGCGCCCCCTGTCAGTCATCCAGGGTTTATACACATAATTGGTCTCACCTCTCCAGCTCGGTGCACCACAGGATGTCCTCTTTGCCGTTCATCATGACTGGGAAGTGCTGGTCTTTGCCCTGCTTGATGGAGTTGGCGCGCGTGGTGATGGTGCGCACCTTTCCAAACTATAGGACAGAGAAAATACACACTCATATTAATACACTATACAGATGCGATCAAAATATTGGCCCTCTTGCACAATTCACTATTTCTTCAAAAATAAGTGGAAATTGCCAAGGCAGCAGCAACTCTTCCCAAATTAAGTCAGTTATACAATTTCACATTAAGTGTGTGCCCTCAGGCCACTACACTCTACCACATACAGTGGGGAGAACAAGTATTTGATACACTGCCGATTATGCAGGTTTTCCTACTTAAAGCATGTAGAGGTCTGTAATTTTTATCATAGGTACACTTCAACTGTGAGAGACGGAATCTAAAACAAAAATCCAGACAATCACATTGTATGATTTTTAAGTAATTAATTTGCATTTTATTGCATGACATAAGTATTTGATCACCTACCAACCAGTAAGTATTCCGGCTCTCACAGACCTGTTAGTTTTTCTTTAAGAAGCCCTCCTGTTCTCTACTCATTACCTGTATTAACTGCACCTGTTTGAACTCGTTACCTGTATAAAATACACCTGTCCACACACTCAATCAAACAGACTCCAACCTCTCCACAATGGCCAAGACCAGAGAGCTGTGTAAGGACATCAGGGATACAATTGTAGACCTGCACAAGGCTGGGATGGGCTACAGGACAATAGGCAAGCAGCTTGGTGAGAAGGCAACAACTGTTGGCGCAATTATTAGAAAATGGAAGAAGTTCAAGATGACGGTCAATCACCCTCGGTTTGGGGCTCCATGCAAGATCTCACCTCGTGGGGCATCAATGATCATGAGGAAGGTGAGGGATCAGCCCAGAACTACACGGCAGGACCTGGTCAATGACCTGAAGAGAGCTGGGACCACAGTCTCAAAGAAAACCATTAGTAACACACTACACCGTCATGGATTAAAATCCTGCAGCGCACGCAAGGTCCCCCTGCTCAAGCCAGCACATGTCCAGGCCCGTCTGAAGTTTGCCAATGACCATCTGGATGATCCAGAGGAGGAATGGGAGAAGGTCATGTGGTCTGATGAGACAAAAATAGAGCTTTTTGGTCTAAACTCCACTCGCCGTGTTTGGAGGAAGAAGAAGGATGAGTACAACCCCAATAACACCATCCCAACCGTGAAGCATGGAGGTGGAAACATCATTCTTTGGGGATGCTTTTCTGCAAAGGGGACAGGACGACTGCACTGTATTGAGGGGAAGATGGATGGGGCCATGTATCGCGAGATCTTGGCCAACATCCTCCTTCCCTCAGTAAGAGCATTGAAGATGGGTCGTGGCTGGGTCTTCCAGCATGACAACGACCCGAAACACACAGCCAGGGCAACTAAGGAGTGGCTCCGTAAGAAGCATCTCAAGGTCCTGGAGTGGCCTAGCCAGTCTCCAGACCTGAACCCAATAGAAAATCTTTGGAGGGAGCTGAAAGTCTGTATTGCCCAGCGACAGCCCCGAAACCTGAAGGATCTGGAGAAGGTCTGTATGGAGGAGTGGGCCAAAATCCCTGCTGCAGTGTGTGCAAACCTGGTCAAGACCTACAGGAAATGTATGATCTCTGTAATTGCAAAGAAAGGTTTCTGTACCAAATATTAAGTTCTGCTTTTCTGATGTATCAAATACTAATGTCATGCAATAAAATGCAAATTAATTACTTAAAAATCATACAATGTGATTTTCTGGATTTTTGTTTTAGATTCCGTCTCTCACAGTTGAAGTGTACCTATGATAAAAATTACAGACCTCTACATGCTTTGTAAGTAGGAAAACCTGCAAAATCGGCAGTGTATCAAATACTTGTTCAATACTTGTGTGTATGTGTGTGTCTGTGCCTGTGTTTGTGTCTCTTCACAGTCCCCGCTATTCCATAAGGTGTATTTTTATCTGTTTTTTAAATCAAATGTTATTGCTTGCATGAGTTACTTGATGTGGAATAGAGCACCATGTAGTCTGTGCGCCTCCCATAGTCTGTTCTGGACTTGGGGACTTTGACCTTTACATTTTAGTCACTTAGCAGACACTCTTATCCAAAGCGACTTACAGTGCATTCATATTAAGATAGCTAGGTGAGACAACCACATATCACAGTCATAGTAAGTACATTTTTTCCTCTTATTTAAGATACTCTTGACCGGAACTGTATATAATGAGAGAGACACAGAGGGACTGAGTGTGGTTTCATTCATATCTGTACTGTATTTGGATATACAATATATATACAAAAGTATGTGGACACTTTTTCAAATTTTACATTTACATTTACGTCATTTAGCAGACGCTCTTATCCAGAGCGACTTACAGTTAGTGAGTGCATAATGAGTGGATTTGGCTATTTCAGCCACACCCTTTGCTGACAGGTGTATAAAATTGAGCACACAGCCATGCAATCTCCATAGACAAACATTGGCAGTAGAATGGCCTTACTGAAGAGCTCAGTGACTTTCAACATAGCACCGTCATAGGATGCCACTTTTCCAACAAGTCAGTTTGTCAAATTTCTGCCCTAATAGAGCTGCCCCGTTCAACTGTAAGTGCTGTTATTGTGAAGTGGAAACATCTAGGAGCAACAACGGCTCAGCCGCGAAGTCACACAAGCTCACAGAACGGGAGTGCCAAGTACTGAAGCGTGTAGCGCATAAAAATCGTCTGTCCTCGGTTGCGACAATCACTACCGAGTCCCAAACTGCCTCTGGAAGCAACATCAGCACAATAACTGTTTGTCGGGAGCTTCATGAAAAGGGTTTCCACGGCAGAGCAGCCGCACACAAGCCAAAGATCACCATGAGCAATGCCAAGCGTCGGCTGAAGTGGTGTAAAACTCGCCGCTATTGGACTCTGGAGCAGTGGAAACGCGTTCTCTGGAGTGATGAATCACGCTTCCCCATCTGGCAGTCCGACGGACGAATCTGGGTTTGCCGGATGACAGGAGAACTTAACTGCCCCAATGCATAGTGCCAACTGTAAAGTTTGGTGGAGGAGGAATAATGGTCTGGGGCTGTTTTTCATGGTTCGGCTTGGCCCCTTAGTTCCAGTGAAGGGAAATCTTAACCTTTCCCTTCACTGGAACCTTAACCAATGACATTGTAGACGTTTCTGTGCTTCCAACTTTGTGGCAACAGTTTGGGGAAGGCCCTTTCCTGTTTCAGCATGACAATGCTCCCATGCACAAAGCGAGGTTCATACAGGAATGGTTTGTTGAGATCGGTGTGGAAGAACTTGACTGGCCTGCACAGAGCCCTGACCTCAATCAACTCCATCGAACACCTTTGGGATGAATTGGAATGCCGACAGCGAGCCAGGCCTAATCGCCCAACATCATTGCCCAACCTCACTAATGCTCTTGTGGCTGTATGGAAGCAAGTCCCTGCAGCAATGTTCCAACATCTAGTGGAAAGCCTTCCCAGAAGAGTGGAGGCTGTTCTGGCAGCAAAGGGGGGACCAACTGCATATTAATGCCCATGATTTTGGAATGAGATGTTCGACGAGCAGGTGTCCACATACTTCTGGTCATGTAGTGTATATTTTCTGTGGCATATTGTTTTTTCTGTGGCATATTGTGAAATATACACTCAGTGGCCCATTCACAAAAATGGTTCGGTCCTACAGACAGTGAGTCATGTGGCCGTGGCTTGCTATATAAAACAGGCAGACAGGCATCGAGGCATTCAGTTACTGTTCGATTGAACGTTAGATGGGCAAAACGAGTAACCTAAGCGACTTTGAGCCTGGTATGATCGTCTGTGCCAGGCGCGCCGGATCTAGTATCTCAGAAACGTCCGGCCTCCTGGGCTTTTCACATACTACAGTGTCTAGGGTTTACCGAGAATGGTGCTACAAACAAACAAAAATCCAGTCAGCAGCAGTCCTGTGGGCGAAAACAGCTCATTGATGAGAGGTCGAAGGAGAATGGCAAGAATCGTGCAAGCTAACTGGCGGGCCACAAACAGGAAAATAACGGCGCAGTACAACAGAGGTGTGCAGAACGATATCTCAGAACGCACAACTCGTTGGTCCATTTCACGGATGGGCTATTGCAGCAGACGACCACACCGGGTTCCACTCCTATCAGCTAAAAACAAGAAGCGGCTCCAGTGGGCACGCGATCACCAACACTGGACAATTGAGGAGGTGAAAAACACTGCCTGATCTGACGAATCCCGGTTCCTGTTGCGTCATGCTGATGGCAGAGTCAGGATTTGGCGTAAGCATGGGTCCATGGCCCCATCCTGCCTGGTGTCAACTGTACAGGCTGGTGGCGGTGGTGTAATGGTGTGGGGAATGTTTTCCTGGCACACGTTGGGTCCCTTGATACCAATTGAGCAACGTTTCCATGCCCCGAATAATTCAAGCTGTTCTGGATGCAAAGGGGGGTCCGACCCGGTACTAGAACCGGGATTCTGTAGCTCAATTGGTAGAGCATGGCGCTTGTAACGCCAGGGTAGTGGGTTCGATCCCCGGGACCACCCATACGTAAAAATGTATGCGCACATGACTAAGTCGCTTTGGATAAAAGCGTCTGCTAAATGGCATATTATATATTATAGATGGGTGTACCTTATAAACTGGCCACTGAGTGTATATTGTAATATATTGAAATAAAACCACTTATTGATTTTTGTCCAGTTCCACTGAGTGAAGGAAAGGTAGATAGTGTTACCTTTGCCACACGGCCATGTTCCAGACAGTCCTGCAGCTCTAGCTTGTCCATCCCAGATGCACACCGAGGCCTGGCACATGAACAATGGGAATTTTATATGGAATACTCCAAGAGATATCCGTAAATGACTATTTATTTTACGGTACTGTTTCCACTAGATTTCAATTGGTATCAATTTGTACTTTCTGGCATTTACTTTAATTCAACACAATTGGCAACTACCAAAGTAAAAGTAATTCATAGGTTATAACTGTGTAATTACAAACCATGCAATTATGTCATTTTTGTATTGTAAATTAAAAACTGGAATATGAAAGATTGTGTTAGTATAGGAAAACAAGTACACTGTGGGAATCACACACCTGTTCATCCCTGGTAGGTTGCCCCAGAAGTACCTAGCCCTGTGAGCCGCAGACACCTCAATGGCATCGATCATCACTGGATTGCACTGTCGGACACACACACACACACACACACACACACACACACACAGACACACACACACACAGGTAAGTGTTTCATTTAATATACCACTGCTATCATGGGTTACACATTTTCTCTCTTTGTGTTGTGTTGTGTTGTGAGTCCACAACGATATATAAAGACTACAACAACGTCTGAAACGCTCTAATGAGGTAATGCCAAAGACCTCTGAGATTGTCACTTGTATTGTATTGATATTGTGGATATAACAAACCTCGAGGAAACGGGAGATGTCCCTCTTGTCGTTGACGCCCATGGCGACCACGTTCTCGAACATCCAGAAGAATGGGCGGTCCTCGCCCTCCTTGGGCTTGGCCTCACTCAGCAGGCGGTAGAACTCAAAGAACAACCTCCCTGTGCCCTCTGGACAGACAGACAGACGGGGGATGAGGAGTACATATTAGGATATTTTTACTACAGTCCAATGTTGACTGAATACTAATATATCAATTGCAAATTTATCTTTGATTGTTATACCTTGTTTTCCCTATACGTTTAGAGCTACAAGTTTATACTGTACATATAAGGTATATAAATTATATTTTATAAGAACTACTTCCCTCCCATTTCAGCCTGTAACACTTGGCATGGATTTTATAGAGTGTAATTGGAGTGAAGTGAAGCATGCTTAGTAATGCATTTATTGAAGTTTGATTAAGATTCATTGATGATTTTTTATGAAGTTTCTTACCGTACAGTCCCTTCCTGGCGGGGTTGACAATAGACAGGTCATTACAGGGGCTTCCTCCTATCACCAGGTCAAATGGGCCCCACTCCTCTATCTGTGTGAGACAACAGCACCACCTAATGTCAGACTGAGTGTAACACAAGTCAATGCCCCAACATTTGTACCCATCTGTTCTCATTCCCAATCCCAATCCCCTCTACTCTAACCCTACATAGTGTCACCTCCCCCTGACACCCCCTCCATATTGCCCACCAACCCCAACACAGGGTAGTATATAACCCCCACTGGATTTTCCAATTACATTGAATGAACTACAGGACAAAATACAAACCCTTCAACCCAAAAAGGCCTGTGGTGTTGATGGTATTCTAAATGAAATGATAAAATATACAGAACACAAATTCCAATTGGCTATACTTCAACTTTTTAACATCATCCTCAGCTCTGGCATCTTCCCCAATATTTGGAACCAAGGACTGAACACCCCCATCCACAAAAGTGGAGACAAATTTGACCCCAATAACTACCGTGGGATATGCATCAACAGCAACCTTGGGAAAATCCTCTGCATTATCATTAACAGCAGACTCTTACATTTCCTCAGCGAAAACAATGTACTGAGCAAATGTCAAATTGGCTTTTTCCAAATTAACGTACGACAGACCACGTATTCACCCTGCACACCCTTATTAACAAAAAAGCTTTTGACTCAATTTGGCGCGAGGGTCTGCTATACGAATTGATGGAAAGCGGTGTTGGGGGAAAAACATACAACATTATAAAATCCATGTACACAAACAACAAGTGTGCGGTTAATATTGGCAAAAAACACACACATTTCTTTCCACAGGGCCGTGGGGTGAGATATGGAGGCAGCTTGAGCCCCACCCTCTTCAACATATATATCAACAAATTGGCTAAGGGCACTAGAACAGTCTGCAGCACCCAGCCTCACCCAACTAGAATCTGAAGTCAAATGTCTACTGTTTTCTGATGATCTGGTGCTTCTGTCCCCAACCAAGGAGCGCCTAAAGCAGCACAGATCTTCTCCACAGATTCTGTCAGACCTGAGCCCTGACATTATCTCAGTAAGACAAAAATAATGGTGTTCCAAAAAAGGTCCAGTTGCCAGGACCACAAATACAAATTCCATCTAGACACCGTTGCCCTAGAGCACACAAAAAACTACACCTACCTCGGCCTAAACATCTGCACCACAGGTAACTTCCACAAAGCTGTGAACAATCTGAGAGACAAGTCAAGAAGGGCCTTCTACACCATCAAATGGAACATAAAATTCGACATCCCAACTAGGATCTGGCTAAAAATACTTGAATCAGTTATAGAACCGATTGCCCTTTATGGTTGTGTGGTCTGGGGTCCACTCACCAACCAAGAATTCACATAATGGGACAAACACCAAATTGAGACTCTGCATGCAGAATTCTGCAAAAACATCCTCCGTGTACAATGTAAAACACCAAATAATGAATGCATGCAGAGCAGAATTAGGATGATACCCGCAAATGATCAAAATCCAGAAAAGAGCCGTTAAATTCTACAACCACCTAAAAGGAAGCGATTCCCAAACCTTCCACAACAAAGCCATCACCTACAAAGAGATTAACCTAGCTGGTCCTGGGGGTCTGTTCACAAACACAAACAGTCCCGACAGAGCCACAGGACAGGAACACAATTGAGAAAACAAATGAGAAAACAAAAATATAATTACTAGACACATTGGAAAGAATTAACCAAAAAACTGAGGAAACTGGAGTACACAGTGGCAGAATACCTGACCACTGTGACTGACCCAAAATAAAGGAAAGCTTTGACTATGTACATACTCAGTGAGCATAGCCTTGCTATTGAGAGAGGCTGCCATAGGCAGACCTGGCTCTCAAGAGAAGACAGGCTATGTGCACACTGCCCACAAAATGAGGTGGAAACTGAGCTACAGTTCCTAACCTCCTACCAAATGTATGACCATATTAGAGACACATATTTCCCTCAGATTACACAGACCCACAAATAATTTGAAAACAAATCAAATTTGGATAAACTCCCATATACAGTGGGGAAAAAAAGTATTTAGTCAGCCACCAATTGTGCAAGTTCTCCCACTTAAAAAGATGAGAGAGGCCTGTAATTTTCATCATAGGTACACGTCAACTATGACAGACAAAATGAGAAAAAAAATCCAGAAAATCACATTGTAGGATTTTTAATGAATTTATTTGCAAATAATATTTGGTCAATAACAAAAGTTTCTCAATACTTTGTTATATACCCTTTGTTGGCAATGACACAGGTCAAACGTTTTCTGTAAGTCTTCACAAGGTTTTCACACACTGTTGCTGGTATTTTGGCCCATTCCTCCATGCAGATCTCCTCTAGAGCAGTGATGTTTTGGGGCTGTCGCTGGGCAACACAGACTTTCAACTCCCTCCAAAGATTTTCTATGGGGTTGAGATCTGGAGACTGGCTAGGCCACTCCAGGACCTTGAAATGCTTCTTACGAAGCCAATCCTTCGTTGCCCGGGCGGTGTGTTTGGGATCATTGTCATGCTGAAAGACCCAGCCACGTTTCATCTTCAATGCCCTTGCTGATGGAAGGAGGTTTTCACTCAAAATCTCACGATACATGGCCCCATTCATTCTTTCCTTTACACGGATCAGTCGTCCTGGTCCCTTTGCAGAAAAACAGCCCCAAAGCATGATGTTTCCACCCCCATGCGTCACAGTAGGTATGGTGTTCTTTGGATGCAACTCAGCATTCTTTGTCCTCCAAACACAACGAGTTGAGTTTTTACCAAAAAGTTATATTTTGGTTTCATCTGACCATATGACATTCTCCCAATCCTCTTCTGGATCATCCAAATGCACTCTAGCAAACTTCAGACGGGCCTGGACATGTACTGGCTTAAGCAGGGGGACACGTCTGGCACTGCAGGATTTGAGTCCCTGGCGGCTTAGTGTGTTACTGATGGTAGGCTTTGTTACTTTGGTCCCAGCTCTCTGCAGGTCATTCACTAGGTCCCCCCGTGTGGTTCTGGGATTTTTGCTCACCGTTCTTGTGATCATTTTGACTCCATGGGGTGAGATCTTGCGTGGAGCCCCAGATCGAGGGAGATTATCAGTGGTCTTGTATGTCTTCCATTTCCTAATAATTGCTCCCACAGTTGATTTCTTCAAACCAAGCTGCTTACCTATTGCAGATTCAGTCTTCCCAGCCTGGTGCAGGTCTACAATTTTGTTTCTGGTGTCCTTTGACAGCTCTTTGGTCTTGGCCATAGTGGAGTTTGGAGTGTGACTGTTTGAGGTTGTGGACAGGCGTCTTTTATACTGATAACAAGTTCAAACAGGTGCCATTAATACAGGTAACGAGTGGAGGACAGAGGAGCCTCTTAAAGAAGAAGTTACAGGTCTGTGAGAGCCAGAAATCTTGCTTGTTTGTAGGTGACCAAATACTTATTTTCCACCATAATTTGCAAATAAATTAATTAAAAACCCTACAATGTGATTTTCTGGAAAAGAAATCTCAATTTGTCTGTCATAGTTGACGTGTACCTATGATGAAAATTACAGGCCTCTCTCATCTTTTTAAGTGGGAGAACTTGCACAATTGGTGGCTGACTAAATACTTTTTTCCCCCACTGTATATTAAGTGAAATACCACAGTGTGCGATCACAGCAGCAAGATTCGTGACCTGTTGCCACAAGAAAAGGGCAACCAGTGAAGAACAAACACCATTATAAATACAACCCATATTTATGTTGATTTATTTTCCCTTTTGTTATAACACTGTACATAGCCATAATATGACATTTGAAATGTCTCTATTCCTTTGTCACTTTTGTTTATTATCTATTCCACTTGCTTTGGCAATGTAAACATGTTTCCCATGCCAATAAAGCCTGTTGAATTTAATTTAATTGAGAGAGAGCGAGAGAGAGAGAGCGAGAGAGAGAGAAGAGTGCTCTTTTTTTCTCAACACTTTTTTAGTTGTTGTTTTATTCTTACTTTTTTTGTTGAAAATAAATGCACTGTTGGTTAAGGGCTGTAAGTAAGCATTTCACTGTAATGTCTGCACCTGTTGTATTCGGCGCATGTGACCAATAACATTTGATTTGATTTGATTTGATTTACTGTGCTTCTGAGCCTCTTACGCAACAGCGAGGGGGAGTGGCCGTCGATTTCCTACTGCCTAAGGGTTATGTGAGAGGGGGTGTAGGTTCCCAAAACAGCCAGGCCGACCCTCTTCGGGCCCAACCCCTCTTTGAGGAGTGCTATGAGTCGCTGACAAAGGGATGAATGGGTTCTGGGGGATTTACTCTGACAAGAGGCTGTGCTTTGTCGTCTAACCAGATGACGTCAAGGACTCGCATGCGACACGGCAGCGTGCCCCTCTCTGCTGTGGTGGAGCTATGTGTTTAGGTTCGACTTGGGAGTAGAGGGGGAAGTTGTGTTTTGTTATGAACAGGGATAAATCTGGGTGGTTGTGTGTTGGTGTATTGTGTGTGTGTGTGTGTTTGTATGTGTGTGTATTGTGTTGAAGCACTCAAAAGAGCCCTCATGAGCCATGCGTCTGTATATGTTTCATTGTGGATCCACATAAAGTAGGGCAGGGGAGCATTCACTAAAACTATAACAGGTGAGGCTCATTAGGCTACAATAAGGTACTACTGTCCTGTCTGGACAGGCAATGGCCCACAGAACAAGCAGTAAACGGGTGTGTCATGTATGTGCAAATGTTTGCATTTCCAAAGACACTGAGGAGTACTCCATGAGACACAAAGGCACTAGCCCTTGGTTCTTGGCAACTTTCTTCCATATGATAAATAATATTGATAAAGTTGATAGAATAATTATTAATGACTAATTATTACACCCTGAAACTGTGTGAAATGTGTTAGAATGTGTGAGTGTAGGACCAGTCAACTGAGAAACCAAGATAAAGAGGCCTCCCAATTTAGGGAGGAGAGAAACTGTCTTTTTAAGGAGTATGAAATATGGTGCAGGATATTGTGAGGACGGCGATAACTAAGAAATGCAGCCTATGATAAGAACATGTGTGTGTGAACTGATGGTCAGGAGAGCAGTTTTAAAGTGGAAAACTACAGCCCGCCTAAAGAGGGGAGGGAGTTTTGTATGACGTGTGAGTATAAAAGATGGACTCTGAAATTGTAATGGCAGAATTCTCAATGAATAAACCTCTGACTATGCAGACAAACGGACTCTGTCCGTTTCATTGATCCAAAAGACTTACAACCTTTTGGGAGACGCACAGAGACACTGAAATAGTTTGTTAAATAATTATCATAACAGTATACCAGTTCAGTTGATAATCCTAAATCATCATATGTTGAATTAGGAGGACTAGAAAGAAATGTTTCATACAGCACCTGCTTTACACAACAACAAAATGAGTCATTGAGAAAGGGATTGGATCTTTGCAATAGAGACAAACTTTGTACTCTACTATCCCCTCTCTCACTCCTCCCTCTAGTTGACTTGACTCAGATTGAGTTTGCTCTGCCCATCCATATGTCAGGAGTGTGAAGAGAGAGAGACAGGGAAAGAGAGAGATGTGTTCTGCTTACATTCTTCCTGGTGATGTTGCGCACGTCGTGCACATACTGGATTCTTCCTTCATGTCGGACGACACCCACTGATATGGAATCCTCACACACCTCTGACGCAATATAATGGTCCACTTTGAATCCTAGGTCTCGCAGCACTAAGTAGCCTAGACACACGCACACACAGAAATATATGTCCTGATATTTTTAGCGTGATCCAAATATTACACTTGAGTAATGCATTGACACCTACGTGCACACACACACACTTACCAGTGGCGATGCCATCAAACAATGAGAGCACACGGATGGGGCGCCTCTGTTCTGCAGGGACAGCCCGGTAGGTCTTTGGGCTTTCCTGAGAAACATATAGACCAAATCACAATGTTTATAGAAACAATTACAGCTATGTAGTAATGTTGCTATGAGTGGGACCCTGAGGTTTTCCAGGCCCTGTGATCTGAGCAAGATGAATGACAGGCCCTAGATACTGTATGTTGTATAAGTTGGTTTGTCTTCAGTATTGTGACAAGGGTCAATGTGAGGAGTTAACTAAAATATCTTGATGGGACTCACAAACTCCTGGCCGTTGTCGTTGATGAAGAACTCCTGCAGCTTCATGCTCCAGTCGTGGCGTCGTTTGAGCACACCGTAGGGCTGCAGGGGCTGGCACATGTAGCAGCGCCACGGGTCCAGGTTACGGGCACTGTTCGACGCCCCCGCGCCCACCAGAATGTCCAGACATTCTACACAGAAACACCTGCAGGGGGAGGAAGGAGACAGACGGAGACGGGTAAAATAAGGTTGAGGGGGAATTAGGGGAGAGAGGGAGATGGATGAGTAGGGGAGGGGAGAGAGGGAGATGGATGAGTGGGGGAGGGGAGAGAGGGAGATGGATGAGTAGGGGAGGGGAGAGAGGGAGATGGATGAGTAGGGGAGGGGAGAGAGGGAGATGGATGAGTAGGGGAGGGGAGAGAGGGAGATGGATGAGTAGGGGAGGGGAGAGAGGGAGATGGATGAGTGGGGGAGGGGAGAGAGGGAGCTGGATGAGTAGGGGAGGGGAGAGAGGGAGCTGGATGAGTAGGGGAGGGGAGAGAGGGAGATGGATGAGTAGGGGAGGGGAGAGAGGGAGATGGATGAGTGTGGGAGGGGAGAGAGGGAGCTGGATGAGTAGGGGAGGGGAGAGAGGGAGCTGGATGAGTAGGGGAGGGGAGAGAGGGAGCTGGATGAGTGGGGGAGGGGAGAGAGGGAGATGGATGAGTAGGGGAGAGGAGAGAGGGAGATGGGGGATGGGGAGAGAGAGAGGGAAAGCAGCGATAGGTGGCAGGTGGAACTAGTGGTAAAAAAAGGTGACACGAGAGAAAAAATATACTTCTAACCAACAGGTGCGAGAGAAAGTAGAAGCTGACTGAAAAGACAGAAGTTAAAAATGAACTAAAATACAGTAGATTACAGTTAAGACACAGAATATTACAGTTAAGATACAGTAGAGATACAGTCTGCGTTTTGATGGCACCCTATTCCCTATATAGTGCACTACTTAATAGTTGACTATAAAGGGAAACGGGTGCCATTTGGAACACACACACAGTAGAATACAAAGTTACAGTTGAAGAAGTGAGTGTTGAGTCCCACCTGCAGCAGTTGGCGTTCCCACACAGCAGCACTTCGCGGCCCCCGCAGCACACGGTACAGTACGATTGGTAGCCATCGTCATCATACATGTAGGAGATCTCAAGATACACGTCCTAACTCACACGTGTACGCACACACACACACACACACATAAAGATAAACAACACTCATTAACAACAATATCTAGATGCCAGTTTTCTACATATTGACAAAAAAGTCACATTTCTTGGCACCAGGATTAACCAGTTGGTGCATGTCCGGTGAGGCAGGAGATCAAAGAAGAATGTGAATGCAAACAGGACCGGCCAGCACATCAGGCAGGATTAGGCGGCCGCCTAGGGCGGCAGATTAACGAGGGCGGCATTTTCCGAGCTACACTGACCAAGACGCATCTCCAACAACACATAACAACTCACATAATTCTGCCCAAAAACAATGAAACCGTAAATACAGGTAACTGCCAAAATAAAGGAAACACCAACATAAAGTGTCTTAATAGGGCGTTGGGCCACCACGAGCCAGAACGGCTTGTGTCTTGAACTCTATCGGAGGGATGCGACACCATTCGTCCACGAGAAATTCCATTGTTTGGTGTTTTGTTGATGTTGGTGGATAATGCTGTCTCAGGCGCTGCTCCAGATTCAATTGGGTTGAGATCTGGTGACTGAGACACACACACACACACACACACACACTAGGACTGCACGAATTGGAAGATTTCAATTTTTGGCCTAGATATTGCAATTGTTGCAATATTCAAACACTTGGGTAAAAACTTGGTCATTCCATCAGACATGGTTAAAACAAGTGTCAGAGTAGAGAACATTACTTCTAAAATGAGATCATATGAAAGAATACAAACTGAGCTAACTGAACGCAAAACCAAATTAAACAAATATTTTCCAACATTGTTTTATTGACCATTTTAACATCAAAATAATGTTGTGAAAAGCTGTGCAAATTATGTAAAATAAATAACAACAATTATATTCAAGCTGTATCTTAAAGCATTTAATTTACAGGTTTAAAAAAACACATCAGCAATCAATGCCTGTTTAATGTTAGTGGCTGGCTGTGGCTGAGGGGTTTGCTGCTGTCGGGCGTTTTTTTTAAAACCACGAAATCGTTGTAAAATAGGGGATGGTTCTTCCACGAATGAATGAATAAATACATTTGTCATGTTGCCTCTTGTTGTAGTCACAACTAAGTCACTTTTTGCACAACACTTGCATTTGGTCGACATCGGTTTGCCCATAGCTGAAATACTGCCATACCATTGAAGATGCGCCCTTATTTGGCACCAAATCAACGTTCTCGTTAGCACTAGCAGCACTCATGTTTCCGACACTTACTCTGCACTTTCTCTCCAGCATTTAACTGTAGGGTTGGGCGATGTATGGGGTAAATTGCCAGGAAGAACGCAATATACAGTACAGTGCAATTTTCCTCATCAATCTACACACGACACCCCATAATGACAAAGCGAAAACAGGTTTTTAGACATTTTTGCAAATGTAATAAAAATAAAAAACAGAAATACCTTATTTACATAAGTATTCAGACCCTTTGCTATGAGACTCGAAATTGAGCTCAGGTGCATCCTGTTTCCATTGATCATCCTTGAGATGTTTCTACAACTTGATTGGAGTCCACCTGTGGTAAATTCAATTGATTGGACATGATTTGGAAAGGTCCTACAGTTGACAGTGCATGTCAGAACAAAAACCAAGCCATGAGGTTAAAGGAATTGTCCGTAGAGCTCCGAGACAGGATTGTGTCGAGGCACAGATCTGGGGAAGGGTACCAAAACAAATCTGTAGCATTGAAGGTCCCCAAGAACACAGTGGCCTCCATCATTCTTAAATGGAAGAAGTTTGGAACCACCAAGACTCTTCCTAGAGCTGGCCGCCCGGCTAAACTGAGCAATCGGGGGAGAAGGGCCTTGGTCAGGGAGATGACCAAGAACCCGATGGTCACTCAGACAGAGCTCCAGAGTTCCTCTGTGGAGATAGGAGAACCTTCCAGAAAGACAACCATCTCTGCAGCACTCCACCAATCAGGCCTTTATGGTAGGGTGGCCAGACAGAAGCCACTCCTCAGTAAAAGGCACACGACAGCCCGCTTGGAGTTTGCCAAAAGGCACCTAAAGGACTCTCAGACCATGAGAAACAAGATTCTCTGGTCTGAGGAAACCAAGATTGAACTCTTTGGTCTGAATGCCAAGCTTCACGTCTGGAGGAAACCCAGGCACCATCCCTACGGTGAAGCATGGTGGTAAAAGCATCATGCTGTGGGGATGTTTTTCAATGGCAGGGACTGAGAGACTAGTCAGGATCGATGGAAAGATGAACAGAGCAAAGTACAGAGAGATCCTTGATGAAAACCTGCTCCTGAGCACTCAGGACCTCAGACTGGGGCGAAGGTTCACCTTCCAACAGGACAACGACCCTAAGCACACAGCCAAGACAACGCAAGAGTGGCTTCCGGACAAGTCTCTGAATGTCCATGAGTGGCCCAGCCAGAACCCGGACTTGAACCCAATCGAACATCTCTGGAGAGACCTGAAAATAGCTGTGCAGCGACGCTCCTCATCCAACCTGACAGAGTTTGAGAGGATCTGCAGAGAAGAATGGGAGAAACTCCCCAAATACAGGTGTGCCAAGCTTGTAGCGTCATACCCAAGGAGACTCGAGGCTGTAATCGCTGCCAAAGGTGCTTCAACAAAGTACTGAGTAAATGGTCTGAATCCTTATGTAAATGTCATATTTCCGTTAGTTTTTTTGTATAAATTTGCACACATTTCTAACAACGTGTTTTTGCTTTGTCATTATGGGGTATTGTGTGTAGTTTGACGAGGGAAAAAAACGATTTAATACATTTTAGAATAAGGCTGTAACGTAACAAAATGTGGAAAAAGTCAAGGGGTCTGAATACTTTCCAAATGCACTGTATAAAGCACACATTGGTAATACCAGAACTGTGATTTGGTGCATAATGTCATTCTCCTTATTTAAATTGTTACTAAAGCCACAAACAATCTCAGTAAAACATTTTTTATCTAGTCTAGGCTACAGAATGATTTCCAAATTGGTAGGGCTATGTTTCTCTCCTCCATAAAAATACTCAGATATCAGTTATATTAGCCTAGCTTTCAAAAACAAATATTATATCCTTATCAAGTGAAGTTATTTCATCTTAATCATCTGGGTAAGCACATTTGCGACATTCTTTCTTCTATTAGGCTACTTTCCGACAGTATCAGACTGTAAAAAAACAATAAGGAAGTGACGGGATTTACTGGGGGGGAGGGGCTGGTCCAACTCAACATACAAATATTTTAACTGTAGCGACCCTTTGTTTATAAACGTGGATACCGACATTGCCACTTCAGCATGCTTTTGTGGCACAGTGGATGCCACACAGGGCTACGGGCCAGAAGGTTGAGGGTTAGCCGACCACCACAAACGAGCTCACTCTCCCTGCCTGTTTCATTACACTACAATCAAAGCCGGCTGAAGACAATGACCAGCTAGGGGGAAATCAGATTTTCAAAATTGTTATGCCTAATTTATAATTATATAAAATATATGCAACGAATTGTCCACCAACAGGTTTCTGTGCTAATGCACCACACAACCAATAAACAAAGCATACTCAGGCACTTCAATATCATGGTTTGCGCTTTTAACACGACAATAAATCGACTATGTCAATCTCGACAAACAGAAAATATATCCCTCCCTACCTTGTAGGCTTACCCAGTATCGGAGGCTTGGCAATCTCCGAATGTCATTAAACTTTTTGGTGTTTTGTAACAGAAGTCTCTTTCCATTCATCAATTGGCCACTGCACAGTTTGGATTGATTGATTGATTTTATTTGTCAGTAAAAAAAAGACATTTATACAAAATTATATTTAAAAGTGACTGGGATGGCACAATAAAGTCGGGGACTTATTTCCATTGTGGTCCTTATTTTTTTTCCATAAATACATTTACAAATACATAGAAACAGACACATTACAAAGATAGAGACTAAACATGGGATGTAGCTCAGTTGGTAGAGCATGGCGTTTGCAACGCCAGGGTTGTTGGTTCGATTACCACGTGGGGCTAGTATGATTTTTTTTTTTTTATAATAATGTATGCACTCACTACCTGTAAGTCGCTCTGGATAAGAGCGTCTGCTAAATGACGTAAATGTAAATGTAAAATGTAAAAAATGCTCAACCTCCAGATGAGTATGACTACAATTCTTACAAGCTTGTTTGGCTGGTAGCTTATTCTTTAGATGTTGTGGATACTGGTCGGGTGAGGTTGTGTTTCTCTAGCGGGATGTAAGCTTGGCTTCTTATATGGTGTCAAGTAATGCTTGCCTTAAACCATGTATTTAGATTGTAGGTAGGTATTGTAGTTAGCTATTGTAGGTAGTTTATCTAGGTAGTTATTGTAGGTTATTGTAGGCAATTATTGTAGGTAAGTATTGTATTCGGCTGAGCCTGGTGAAGCACGAGGCTAGCTAACCCACTACCTGGACCAATAAAGCTAGCTAGCTAGCGGGTAGCTACTAGTAACTATTAGCAACTGTGGATAGTTGTTTTCAATGTTATTTCACGCTTAAGAGTACCTGTAATTATGCCAGCTAGCTACCTACCATTCAGCTGTTTTTCTAACCTCATTATCTGAAGCGTTAACATTAGGTAGTTAGTAGCTACTGTACTCGAAATGTAGCTAGCTTGTTGCTACCTGGATAGCTAACTAAACAATACCTGGAACGACCTAGCTGTAATATTTGGAGACGCTTTCTCTATAAGTTAATTGAAGAACCCTTCAAAAAGGGTTCAAAGAATCCCCTTTAATGGTTCCTCTAAGAAACTTTTGGGGTTCATTTTTTTACTCTCTCCCATTATTATTATTAATAATAATAATTAATCATAATCAGCATAACGATAACAACAATAACACAATATTTTAGTTATCAGTGTTTATTATGATTATGAAATTTAAAGCAGAATTCAAAATTCCAAATATTAGGTAAACTCCCAGCAGAGCCCAAAGTCCTATGGGTATATCCTCTGGCATGATGATGTTGATGTGTTGATTTCCTCTGTTTCCATAGCCAGAATTATTTTGCAGTGCATTTTGATTAAGCAGGTTTCCGGTAATAATAATAATAATAATAATATGCCATTTAGCAGACGCTTTTATCCAAAGCGACTTACAGTCATGCGTGCATACATTTTTGTGTATGGGTGGTCCCGGGGATCGAACCCACTACCTTGGCGTTACAAGCGCCGTGCTCTACCAGTTGAGCTACAGAGGACCACAGTATTATTCATCAGAGGTGTAGGGAGGGTGAAGTCTGTGATACAAAAACAAGTAATTATACAGATGATTAACATGCCATGACTCCTGAGTGGCGCAGTGGTCTAAGGCACTGCATCGCAGTGCTAACTGTGCCACTAGAGATCCTGGTTCGAATCCAGGCTCTGTCGCAGCCGGCCGCGACCGGGAGACTCATGGGCGGCGCACAATTGGCCCAGCGTCGTCCAGGGTAGGGGAGGGAATGGCCGGCAGGGATGTAGCTCAGTTGAAAGAGCATGGCGTTTGGAACGCCAGGGTTGTGGGTTCGATTCCCACGGGGGGCCAGTATAAAAAAATATGTATTCACTAACTGTAAGTCGCTCTGGATAAGAGCGTCTGCTAAATGACTAAAATGTAAATGTAAAACGTGCACACGACAGTATTCATACCTTTGGGTTTTGTGCTAAATGTTAACTTAACGGTTTTCATACATTTACATTTTAGTCATTTAGCAGATGCTCTTATCCAGAGCGACTTACAGTTAGTGCATACATTTTTTAAATATTATTTTTTATACTGGCCCCCCGTGGGAAACGAACCCACAACCCTGGCATTGCAAGCGCCATGCTCTACCAACTGAGCTACACAGGGCCTACACATACACTACCGTTGAAAAGTTTGGGGTCACTTAGAAATGTCCTTGTTTTCGAAAGAAAAGCAATTTATTTGTCCATTAAAATAACATCAAATTGATCAGAAATACAGTGTAGACACTGTTAATGTTGTAAATGGCTATTGTAGCTGGAAACGGCTGATTTTTTATGGAATATCTACATAGGCGTACAGAGGCCCATTATCAGCAACCATCAGTCCTGTGTTCCAATGGCATGTTGTGTTTGCTAATCCAAGTTTATAATTTGAAAAGGCTAATTGATCATTAGAAAACCCTTTTGCAATGATGTTTGCACAGCTGAAAACTGTTGTGCTGATTAAAGAAGCAATACAACCTTCTTGAGACCAGTTGAGTATCTGGAGCATCAGCAATTGTGGATTCGATTAAAGGATCAAAATGGCCAGAAACAAATAATTTTCTTCTGAAACTCATCAGTCTATTCTTGTTCTGAGAAATGAAGGCTATTCCATGCGATAAATTGCCAAGAAACTGAAGATCTCGTACAAAGCTGTGTACTACTCCCTTCACAGAACAGCGCAAACTGTCTCTAACCAGAATACAAAGAGGAGTGGGAGGCCCCAGTGCACAACTGAGCAAGAGGACAGTATTAGAGTGTCTAGTTTGAGAAACAGACGCCTCACAGGTCCTCAACTGGCAGCTTCATTAAATAGTACCCACAAAACACCAGTCTCAACGTCAACAGTGAAGAGGCGACTCTGGGATGTTGACCTAGGCAGAGTTGCAAAGACATTTCTGAGTGACCCCAAACTTTTGAACAGTAGTGTACCTTGTCCATAATGTAGAGGCCTATGGGATCTTCAGTGAAGAGGTAAGGGAGGAGGAAGATGGCTGCTGTGACTGAGTCCTATAAGGTTTTAGAAAAAACATTAATTAAAATTAACTATAGATGATACATGTGATCTGTATAACATTATGAGATAAACCAATACCAATTGTACATACCTTTGTGTGCCTCCTCGTCAGTATACTTGCAGACACACACAAAAGTGAGCAGTTCAGTCATCTGCGCCCAATGCAGCTATAGCCTTTAACATATTCTTACCTCTTTGTTGATTGATATCCATTGAATTGTGTCCATTTTCTGTTTTAGAAATAATTTTTAAAAGGGAGAAAAGTGTCAAACACAGCCTTTTGCACAAATATGAAAAGACAGATGGTATGATAAACAATATACATTTAGATCATACAAGAGAGAAACCTTACCTCTTTCAATTTTTCAATTAAGTGCCTGCCCCTGCTGTAATCTCAAATTCAAATCCACATTTTTCAGTTGCTGCAAGAACCCCCAATAATTATGCAGGTTCCTCAATGAACCCCACCTCCTATGGGGTTCCCGGAATAACCTTTTTGGGGCATTTGTCTGTGCCAAGAACCCAACGGTTCTTTGAGGAACTTTAGAGGATCTTAGAAGAACCCTTGTTGAACAACTAATTTTTGTTGTTTATGATAACTCATGATCAATGGGCCCCACCCCGGTCGGTAATTCGACCATGCTTACTAAAAGTTTAGATAGCTGGCCGCTTGACTAACTTACCAATCAAAATAAAAACAGCTGACCTGGGCTAATTGAGTGACTCCTGATGCACAACCAAATTTCAAATTGCACCTTGTGTATTCTATTATTCTAACTCTAAACATTAAGTTGAGACCCTGACTGAGTTCCTAAAAATAATCACTATAATAATATTTTTTTGGTGAAATTGGCAGGCGGCCGCTAGTTGGCCATACCTGACGTAGGCCAACAAGTCATATTCAAATCGAATGGGGCTTTGGGAGAAAAAGGGAAATTACGATTTTAAAACAATAAACCAGACATCGGAATTTCAGCTGCAAAAAATCCATGATCATCCGACATTGGAGAGGAGAGTGAAAAAAACACCTTAGACATTTTGCGCTGCTTTGGTGCTCTCCGCTCTTTCTACAATCTACATTGTCCTCTTGCATTAGGTTAATAGTCTAACTACCACAAATGTATTGGACATTTAAGCTATGGCAAATAGGGAATAGGCCATTTGGCATGTTGCCCTGCTGTGTGCTCACTGCGCTGCGCTGTTGTGCGCTGCCAGATTCCGGCGGTGCGGTTAAGTTCAAATATGCAAAAACATCATTTGTGACATCACGACGCCAATAGAAGATGCAATAGTAAAATCGGCCAACCCTATTTAACTGCGCACTGTAGTAGGGGACGCTTGTGATTGGCCAGCATGTGCATGCCATGCGGAAAGTGAGAGGCCGCTTATGATTGGTCAGCATCCTCTGTGCATGAGAGTGAATGAACAGAGTTTAGCGCATCTCATTGGAGGAGGTACCATAGTCTAGTTTTTGTTGTATTAACGGAGTGTCAAATAAAGGAGAAAATCACAGCCTATTATGATATAGATACTGCACATACCCTAACACACACACACACACACACACCCTTTAAACCCCCTATGCTCTTTTGAGACCCATCATGGTTAGGAGATCTCTTCTCCTAACCATGGTAGACAAAATAATGGGCAACTGGGCATTTTTATACATGACCCTAAGCATGATAGGATGTTAATTGCTGAAATTAACTCAGGAACCACACCTGTGTGGAAGCACCTGCTTTCAATATACTTTGTATCCCTCATTTACTCCATTATTTTGGCAGTTCCCTGTCACGATCGTCGTTAAGAGAGGAGGACCAAGGCGCAGCGTGATGAACAAACATGTTTATTTATCATTAGCGATAAACACGGACAGTAAACAAAAACAACAAACGACTCGTAACGTCCTAGGTAACATAGACCAACACGGAACAAGAACCCACAAACACAAAGGGAAAAACAGACAGTTTAAATATGGCTCCCAATCAGAGACAACCAGCCAAAAGCTGACACTCGTTGCCTCTGATTGGGAGTCACTCAGGCCAACATAGAAATAAACAAACTAGAACTCCCAACATAGAAATACACCACATAGAAAGAACACACCCTGGCTCAACATATAGAGTCCCAGAGCCAGGGTGTTACAGTACCCCCCCCTAAAGGCGCAGACTGCGACCGCGCCTCAACTAGAGCAAAACAGGGGAGGGCTGGGTGGGCATTCCTCCTCGGCGGCGGTTCTGGCTCCGGCCTTGCCCACAACCCTCCAATAAACCCCCCATAGCGCCCCTGGTCCGGTCTGGCCCCGCTGGCTGGAGCTGAACTGGACGTAGCAGGAGCGGTTAGCTTCAGCTCCGTAGTGGAGCAGTTGACCGGTACCTTACCAGGCACCGGTGACCCAGGCACGGGTTGTGCTGGACTGACGACGCGCACCCCTGGCTTGGTGCGTGGAGTAGGAACGGGCCGGACCGGGCTGACGATGCGCACCCCTGGCTTGGTGCGTGGAGTAGGAACAGGCCGGACCGGGCTGGCGACGCACACCGTAGGCTTGGTGCGAGGAGCAGGGACAGGCCGGACCGGGCTGGCGACGCACACCGTAGGCTTGGTGCGTGGAGCAGGGACAGGCCGGACCGGGCTGGCGACGCACACCGTAGGCTTGGTGCGAGGAGCAGGGACAGGCCGGACCGGGCTGGCGACGCACACCGTAGGCTTGGTGCGAGGAGCAGGGACAGGCCGGACCAGGCTGACGACTCGCACCCCTGGCTTGGTGCGAGTGGCAGGAACAGGCCGGGCCGGCGACGCGCACCGTAGACTTGGTGCGAGTGGCAGGAACAGGCCGGGCCGGGCTGGCGACGCGCACCGTAGGCTTGGTGCGAGTGGCAGGAACAGGCCGGACCGGGCTGGCGACGCACACCGTAGGCTTGGTGCGAGGAGCAGGGACAGGCCGGACCGGGCTGGCGACGCACACCGTAGGCTTGGTGCGTGGAGCAGGGACAGGCCGGACCGGGCTGGCGACGCACACCGTAGGCTTGGTGCGTGGAGCAGGGACAGGCCGGACCGGGCTGGCGACGCACACCGTAGGCTTGGTGCGAGGAGCAGGGACAGGCCGGACCGGGCTGGCGACGCACACCGTAGGCTTGGTGCGAGGAGCAGGGACAGGCCGGACCGGGCTGGCGACGCACACCGTAGGCTTGGTGCGTGGAGCAGGGACAGGCCGGACCGGCGACGCACACCGTAGGCTTGGTGCGTGGAGCAGGGACAGGCCGGACCGGGCTGGCGACGCACACCGTAGGCTTGGTGCGTGGAGCAGGGACAGGCCGGACCGGGCTGGCGACGCACACCATAGGCTTGGTGCGAGGAGCAGGGACAGGCAGGACCGGGCTGGCGACGCACACCGTAGGCTTGGTGCGAGGAGCAGGGACAGGCCGGGCCGGGCTGTGGAGACGGATAGGAGACCTGGAGTGAAGAGCTGCCACAACCCGTCCTGGCTGAATGCCTACCCTCACACACTCTGTGTGAGGCATCAGCACAGGACGTACAGGGCTGTGTACCCGTACTAGCATAACAGCACGTGACACTGGCGCAGGATATCCGGGACCGAGGAGAGGCACTGGAGGCCACGAGCGCTGAGCCGGCACACTCCGTCCTGGCTGCATGCCCACCTTCGCACAACACGTGCGGGGTGCTCGCACAGGACGTACAGGACTATGCCGGACCACTCGTGGCACAGAACGCCGCTCCGCATACCGCGGAACCTGCCCAGTCCCATGCTGCCATGCCTGAGTACGGGAAGTTGGTTCCGCTCTCCATCCAGGCTCCGCCAACCTGCCTTCTGGCCCCCCAAACCCGGTGGCCTCCTCTCCAAATCGCCCTGTGGCAGCCTCCTGCTGCCCAGCCGCCCATGCCGTGTGCCCCCCCCTAAAAATGTTTTGGGGTTGCCTCTCGTCCGTCCGACGATGACACTGCTGACGCCGCTGCTCCTCTCTCGCCAGGGCCTTAATCCTAGCCCATGGCCCTTTGCCCCCGAGCATGTCCTCCCAGGACCACGATTTGCCCACCTGGGCCATCGCCAACCTCTCCATCTCCTTTCCCGGCGCTTCCTCCCATGTCCAGTCTGCCTGCTCCTGGACACGCTGCTTGGTCCTTGTATGGTGGGTTCTTCTGTCACGATCGTCGTTAAGAGAGGAGGACCAAGGCGCAGCGTGATGAACGAACATGTTTATTTATCATTAGCGATAAACACGGACAGTAAACAAAAACAACAAACGACTCGTAACGTCCTAGGTAACATAGACCAACACGGAACAAGAACCCACAAACACAAAGGGAAAAACAGACAGTTTAAATATGGCTCCCAATCAGAGACAACCAGCCAAAAGCTGACACTCGTTGCCTCTGATTGGGAGTCACTCAGGCCAACATAGAAATAAACAAACTAGAACTCCCAACATAGAAATACACCACATAGAAAGAACACACCCTGGCTCAACATATAGAGTCCCAGAGCCAGGGTGTTACATTCCCTGTATATCATTGGGCTATTTAGGTGGGCGCTGATGCCGCCCTATGATAAGCAGTGCCCACTTTGCCAAATTCAGGGGTGCAAAATATCTATGCTGTTGGAGAGTCGCAGCACAGTCATCTAACATAAATCATGTAGCCTATAGTAGAAAGAGTAGTAGCCTATGTGGTTTTTCTGTAGCCTACAGACTGGAGACCATTTAGACGGGCTGGTTGCTTAGCAACAAAACCGACCAACTATTGGGCAAAAGAGACAGGGTTGGCTTAGATTGTTGATAACATGTAAATATAAAAAAAAAAAGTAGTCCGTTTTATTGTAAATAAGACTAGAATATGTTTCTAAACACTTCTAAATGAATGTGGATGCTACCTTGATTACGGATAGTCCTGAATGAATCGTGAATAATGATGAGTGAGAAAGTTACAGACGCACAAACATCATACCCCCCAAAAAATGCTAATCTCCCCTGTTATTGTAATTGTGAGAGGTTAGCATATTTGTGCATCTGTAACTTTCTCACTCATCTTTATTCACAATTCATTCAGGACTATTCGTAATCATGGTAGCATCCACATTAATGTAGAAGTGTTTAGAAACATTGTAAATATTAATATTTACAATAAAAGTGACTTAAAAATGACACAATACATTATTTACCACTAATGTCTATTGGGCACAAAATAATCTGAAACACAACCAAAACAAACAGCAAATCCATCCAACAAGTTTGTAGAGTCACAAACTTGATGTAATCATTGCGTGCTAGGAATATGGGACCAAATACTTAACCTTTGACTACTTTAAAACACATACAGTGGGGAGAACAAGTATTTGATACACTGCCGATTTTGCAGGTTTTCCTACTTACAAAGCATGTAGAGGTCTGTAATTTTTATCATAGGTACACTTCAACTGTGAGAGATGGAATCTAAAACAAAAATCCAGAAAATCACATTGTATGATTTTTAAGTAATTAATTTGCATTTTATTGCATGACATAAGTATTTGATACATCAGAAAAGCAGAACTTAATATTTGGTACAGAAACCTTTTTTTGCAATTACAGAGATCATACGTTTCCTGTAGGTCTTGACCAGGTTTGCACACACTGCAGCAGGGATTTTGGCCCACTCCTCCATACAGACCTTCTCCAGATCCTTCAGGTTTCGGGGCTGTCGCTGGGCAATACGGACTTTCAGCTCCCTCCAAAGATTTTGTATTGGGTTAAGGTCTGGAGACTGGCTAGGCCACTCCAGGACCTTGAGATGCTTCTTACGGTGCCACTCCTTAGTTGCCCTGGCCCCGCCCATCGTACCTTTGATGCTGTGAAGTTGTCCTGTCCCCTTAGCAGAAAAACACCCCCAAAGCATAATGTTTCAACCTCCATGTTTGACGGTGGGGATGGGGTTCTTGGGGTCATAGGCAGCATTCCTCCTCCTCCAAACACAGCGAGTTGAGTTGATGCCAAAGAGCTCGATTTTGGTCTCATATGACCACAACACTTTCACCCAGTTCTCCTCTGAATCATTCAGATGTTCATCAAACTTCAGACGGGCCTGTATATGTACTTTCTTGAGCAGGGGGACCTTGCGGGCGCTGCAGGATTTTAATCCATGACGGCGTAGTGTGTTACTAATGGTTTTCTTTGAGACTGTGGTCCCAGCTCTCTTCAAGTCATTGACCAGGTCCTGCCGTGTAGTTCTGGGCTGATCCCTCACCTTCCTCATGATCATTGATGCCCCATGAGGTGAGATCTTGCATGGAGCCCCAGACCGAGGGTGATTGATCGTCATCTTGAACTTCTTCCATTTTCTAATAATTGCGCCAACAGTTGTTGCCTTCTCACCAAGCTGCTTGCCTATTGTCCTGTAGCCCATCCCAGCCTTGTGCAGGTCTACAATTTTATCCCTGATGTCCTTACACAGCTCTCTGGTCTTGGCAATTGTGAAGAGGTTGGAGTCTGTTTGATTGAGTGTGTGGACAGGTCCCTTTAAGAGTGTGCTCCTAATCTCAGCTCGTTACCTGTATAAAAGACACCTGTCCACAGAAGTAATCAATCAATCAGATTCCAAACTCTCCACCATGGCCAAGACCAAAGAGCTCTCCAAGGATGTCAGGGAAATCTTTCTGATTGAGAGGGGGTCAAATACTTATTTCCCTCATTAAAATGCAAATCAATTTATAACATTTTTGACATGGGTTTTTCTGGATTTTTTTGTTGTTATTCTGTCTCTCACTGTTCAAATAAACTTACCATTACAATTATAGACTGATCATTTCTTTGTCAGTGGGCAAACGTACAAAATCAGCAGGGGATCAAATACTTTTTCCCCCTCACTGTAAAGAATGGGCTGAGGGGCCCATTGTCAAGCTTCCGAAGAAAGACGACCTAAGGGAATGCAGGAATTACAAAGGGATTACTCTAATGTCTGTACACTGCAAAATCCTGAAAAGGATCATCCTTATGCACCTCCAAAAAGCTGTTGACAAGATGCTCAGGGACCAGCAGGCCAGGTTTAGGAAAGACAGACAATGTACGGACCACATCGAAACACTACGCATCATCATAGAACAATCCACAGATGGACGATATGGCCAAAATTTTATGTTTTGGAATTCTACATTTGGTTTATGAGTTGTGCATGACCCTAGGGTGGCAACACATACATTCTAAGTGATTTCAATAGGGCTTTCTCCATTCTGATTGTTTTATACTGTTCAATCAAACGTCAACCAAAAGTTGATCTCATTCGAGATCATTTCCACACTGCCACGTAGGGCTGCAAGATATGGGCAAAAAATCCAGGCCTTATTTTTAAAGACATACTCCGGAACTTTAGTGACTACTAAGTACTTTTTAAACCTCCTGCTTTGGGCTGGATGTGTCAATGTGTAGTTCATGCATGAATAATCTATGTCCAGAATTACTGTCTTACCTCAATTAGCCACAAAATCCCTAGTTTGAAAGCAACGGTTTTTCTGGAAGCTGTGCTGCGCCATTTTCCCTACATTCTCCCCCACGTTGGCCAGCCCCCTATCAATTTGATTTCAACCAATGAGCTTCAGCCTCTCGCTATATGAGTGACACCTAGCAAGATGCACATGATGCACACACAGCAGAGTGAGAGAGAGCAATGACGTGATGCACATATCTGCAAATATGTGATGTACTATGCAATTTTCAGGGACCACTTTTGGCTCGTGAGCGTTACTTTCAGAACTACTGGCTAAAAAGTATACAAAAGTACCAGAGAATCCCTTTAATCAAATATTGCAATTGTGATTTGACTTGCAATTTAGATCAACACACTCAGGTGAACTGTTGTAAATGGAATTATTATTCTAGAGTTAGAATGTAATAGTGGGCACTTTGAATACAGTGTTGTTTGACATGACCACAGAGGGCAACCCAGAAACACTTGGAGGAGCGACATCCAGGCAGAAATGACTGATAGCAGCCTCAATTGGTGTGACCTGGAAAAATTGCCCCGAACCGAGTGAGATGGAGGACATTTGTCAATGGCCTATGCTGCTTATAGGAGCCAAGGGCTTAAGTCAAGTAAGTCAAGCCTTTGCCAGGAATCAGAACTAGGCTAAATAAAGCCAATGCAACTGGCTTGGCTGTTTTACAAACAGTACAACATGGATGGGCATTCATAAAATTGCATCGCGGGCCGACACTGTAGGCTGCACTAGTCTAGATTTGTGGGGATAGAAGGAGAGCAGCCAGGACCGGGCCTGAATACAAAGATGTGTGTGTGTGTGTTTGCGTGCGTGTGTGTGTTTGTCTGTGTATTTTAAACACAGAGACCAAAGTCCACAGACACAAAGGCGCCGCTCTGGGACTCATTGTATAACTGACACAATAACAAAGCTGTAAACTGACTGCAGCTAACGGTCAGTTATAACAAATGTTCAGTCCCAGAAACATGGGACACACCATTATCATCAACCATCAACAACCATCATCACCACTGCGATTTTAGAGTATGTGTTGTTGCTAGAGTCGAACCATAGGGAGGTCACATGTCCCATTTGAGGATCCTCTGAAGTCAGTTCCAGAAACCCGGAGGCATATTCAAAAAACATCTCAGAGTAGGAGTGCTGATCTAGAATCATTTTAGCCTTTTAGACAGTGCTGGAAAAAGTAATCAATTGTCATACTTCAGTAAAAGTAAATATACCTAAATAGAACATGACTCAAGTAAAAGTCACCCAGTAAAATACTACTTGAGTAAAAGTCTAAAATTACACTACATGACCAAAAGTATGTGGACACCTGCTTGTCAAACATCTCATTCCAAAATCATGGGCATTCATTGCTTCCATTCAGCCACAAGAGCATTAGTGAGGTTGGGCACTGATGTTGGGCGATTAGGCCTGGCTCGCAGTCAGCGTTCCAATTCATCCCAAAGGTGTTCAATGAGGTTGAGGTCAGGGCTCTGTGCAGGCCAGTCAAGTTTTTCCACACCGATCTCGACAAACCATTTCTGTATGAACCTTGCTTTGTGCACAGGGGCATTGTCATGCTGAAAGAGGAAAGCACAAACTGTTGCCACAAAGTTGGAAGCACGGAATCATGTAGAATGTCATTGTATGCTGTAACGTAAAGATTTCTCTTAAATGGAACTAAGGGGCCTAGCCCGAACCATGAAAAACAGCCCCAGACCATTATTCCTCATCCACCAAACTTTACAGTTGGCACTATGCATTTGGACAGGTAGCATTCTCCTGGCATCCGCCAAACCCAGAATCGTCCGTCGGACTGCCAGATGGTGAAGCGTGATTCATCACTCCAGAGAACGCGTTTCCACTGCTCCAGAGTCCAATGGCGGCAACCTTTACACCACTCCAGCCGACGCTTGGCATTGCGCATGGTGATCTTAGGCTTGTGTGCGGCTGCTCGGCCATGGAAACCCATTTCATGAAGCTCCCGACGAACAGTTCTTGTGCTGACGTTGCTTCCAGAGGCAGTTTCAAATCAAATCAAATTTTATTAGTCACATATACAGTGGGGAAAAAAAGTATTTAGTCAGCCACCAATTGTGCAAGTTCTCCCACTTAAAAAGATGAGAGAGGCCTGTAATTTTCATCATAGGTACATGTCAACTATGACAGACAAAATGAGAAAAGAAATTCCAGAAAATCACATTGTAGGATTTTTAATGAATTTATTTGCAAATTATGGTGGAAAATAAGTATTTGGTCAATAACAAAAGTTTCTCAATACTTTGTTATATACCCCTTGTTGGCAATGACACAGGTCAAACGTTTTCTGTAAGTCTTCACAAGGTTTTCACACACTGTTGCTGGTATTTTGGCCCATTCCTCCATGCAGATCTCCTCTAGAGCAGTGATGTTTTGGGGCTGTCGCTGGGCAACACGGACTTTCAACTCCCTCCAAAGATTTTCTATGGGGTTGAGATCTGGAGACTGGCTAGGCCACTCCAGGACCTTGAAATGCTTCTTACGAAGCCACTCCTTCGTTGCCCGGGAGGTGTGTTTGGGATCATTGTCATGCTAAAAGACCCAGCCACGTTTCATCTTCAATGCCCTTGCTGATGGAAGGAGGTTTTCACTCAAAGTCTCACGATACATGGCCCCATTCATTCTTTCCTTTACACGGATCAGTCGTCCTGGTCCCTTTGCAGAAAAACAGCCCCAAAGCATGAAGTTTCCACCCCCATGCTTCACAGTAGGTATGGTGTTCTTTGGATGCAACTCAGCATTCTTTGTCCTCTAAACACGATGAGTTGAGTTTTTACCAAAAAGTTATATTTTGGTTTCATCTGACCATATGACATTCTCCCAATCCTCTTCTGGATCATCCAAATGCACTCTAGCAAACTTCAGACGGGCCTGGTCATGTACTGGCTTAAGCAGGGGGACACGTCTGGCAATGCAGGATTTGAGTCCCTGGCGGAGTAGTGTGTTACTGATGGTAGGCTTTGTTACTTTGGTCCCAGCTCTCTGCAGGTCATTCACTAGGTCCCCCCGTGTGGTTCTGGGATTTTTTTGACCCCACGGGGTGAGATCTTGCGTGGAGCCCCAGATCGAGGGAGATTATCAGTGGTCTTGTATGTCTTCCATTTCCTAATAATTGCTCCCACAGTTGATTTCTTCAAACCAAGCTGCTTACCTATTGCAGATTCAGTCTTCCCAGCCTGGTGCAGGTCTACAATTTTGTTTCTGGTGTCCTTTGACAGCTCTTTGGTCTTGACCATAGTGGAGTTTGGAGTGTGACTGTTTGAGGTTGTGGACAGGTGTCTTTTATACTGATAACAAGTTCAAACAGGTGCCATTAATACAGGTAACGAGTGGAGGACAGAGGAGCTTCTTAAAGAATAAATTACAGGTCTGTGAGAGCCAGAAATCTTGCTTGTTTGTAGGTGACCAAATACTTATTTTCCACCATAATTTGCAAATAAATTCATTAAAAATCCTACAATGTGATTTTCTGGATTTTTTTTTCTCAATTTGTCTGTCATAGTTGACGTGTACCTATGATGAAAATGACAGGCCTCTCTCATCTTTTTAAGTGGGAGAACTTGCACAATTGGTGGCTGACTAAATACATTTTTTCCCCACTGTACATATTTAGCAGATGTTATTGCAGGTGTAGTGAAATGCTTGTGTTCCTAGCTCCAACAGTGCAGTAGTACCTAACAATTCACAACAATACACATAAATCTAAAAGTTAAAGAATGGAATTAAGAAATATATCAATATTAGGACGAGCAATGTCGGAGTGGCATTGACTAAAATACAGTAGAATAGAATACAGTATATACACATGAAATGAGTAAAGCAGTATGTAAACATTATTAAAGTGACTAGTGTTCCATTATTAAAGTGACCAGTGATTCCATGTCTATGTATATGGGGCAGCAGCCTCTAAGGTGCAGGGTTGAGTAACCGGGTGGTAGCCGGCTAGTGTTGGCTATTTAACAGTCTGATGGCCTTGAGATAGAAGCTGTTTTTCAGTCTCTCGGTCCCAGCTTTGATGCACCTGTGCTGACCTCGCCTTCTGGATGGTAGCGGGGTCAGCAGGCCGTGGCTCGGGTGGTTGATATCCTTGATGATCTTTTTGGCCTTCCTGTGACATCGGGTGCTGTAGGTGTCCTGGAGGGCAGGCAGTGTGCCCCGGTGATGCGTTGGGCAGACCGCACCACCCTCTAGAGAGCCCTGCGGTTGCGGGCAGTGCAGTTGCCGTACCAGGCGGTGATACAGCCTGACAGGATGCTCTCAACTGTGCATCTGTAAAAGTTTGTGAGGGTCTTAGGAGCCAAGCCGAATTTCTTCAGCCTGCTGAGGTTGAAGAGGCGCTGTTGTGCCTTCTTCACCACACTGTCTGTGTGGATGGACCATTTCAGATTGTCAGTGATGTGTACGCCGAGGAACTTGAAGCTTTCCACCTTCTCCACTGCGGTCCCGTCGATGTGGATACAGGCGTGCTCCCTCTGCTGTTTCCTGAAGTCCACGATCAGCTCCTTCTTTATGTGGACGTTGAGGGAGAGGTTATTTTCCTGGCACCACTCCACCATAATCAGGCCTACTACTGTTGTGTCGTCTGCAAACTTGATGATTAAGTTGGAGGCGTGCATGGCCACGCAGTCATGGGTGAACAGGAAGTACAGGAGTGGGCTGAGCACGCACCCTTGTGGGGCCCCTGTGTTGAGGATCAGCGAAGTGGAGGTGTTGTTTCCTACCTTCACCACCTGGGGGTGGCCCGTCAGGAAGTCCAGGACCCAGTTGCACAGGGCGGGGTTCAGATCCAGGGCCCCAAGATTAATGATGAGCTTGGAGGGTACTATGGTGTTGAAGGCTGAGCTATAGTCAATAAACAGCATTCCTACATAGGTATTCCTCTTGTCCAGATGGGATAGGGCAGTGTGCAGTGCGATGGCGATTGCATCATCTGTGGATCTATTGGGGCGGTAAGCAAATTGAAGTGGGTCTAGGGTGTCAGGTAAGGTAGAGGTGATATGATCCTTAACTAGCCTCTCAAAGCACTTCATGATGACAGAAGTGAGTGCTACGGGGCAATAGTTATTTAGTTCAATTACCCTTGCTTTCTTGGGTACAGGAACAATGGTTTGAACTCAGTAGTGAGATGATTTTTACTCGCTACGCGCTTCAGCACACAGCGTCCCGTTCTGTCATCTTGTGTGGCTGACCACTTCGCGGCTGAGCCGTTGTTGCTCCTAGATGTTTCCACATGACAATAACAGCACTTACAGTTGACTGGGGCAGCTCTAGCAGGGCAGTTGACTGGGGCAGCTCTAGCAGGGCAGAAACTTCACAAACTAACTTGTTGGAAAGGTGGCATCCTATGACAGTGCCACGTTGATAGTCACTGAGCTCTTCAGTACGGGCCATTCTACTGCCAATGTTTGTCTATGGAGATTGCATGGCGGTGTGCTCGATTTTATACACCTGTCAGCAACGGGTGTGGCTGAAATAGACAAATCCACTCATTTGAAAGGGTGTCCACACACTTTTGTATATATAGTGTACATATACCAAAAATAACGACTTAAGTACTTTACAACACTGGCTGGTCATAACGGTATTGTTTATTGTTGTTCTTAAAATTCAAATTCTATATTGCGCCAAATTTGCGCACACCCCATGTTCCATAATGTTGTCATGGAAAATATGAATGTTGTTTCCAACTACCAATCAGCAATTGCGCTGTAAATCCGGCTGCATATTGGAACGTTGAGATTGCTGAAAGGCCAGTCTCTTTGGCAAATGACAGAAGTGGCAAGGAGTGGAATGTTAGCTAAAAAGACTGGTACCCAGACTGATCTATTGGACTGGAGGTATTCGATAGAAGCAGCCAGCCAAGCCTGGTATCGATGCCTCTAGTCCAGTGGTTACCAACCTTTTCTGAGTCAAGATCACTTTTGGAGTCAAAAAGCAAGCCAAGATCTACCGCTCAGATTTATTTTAAACATGACTTAAAAAATGTAAGCCTATGCAACATTAACCTAATAAAGATAGTTCTGTAGGACTGAGGTTTGTGCATTAGGCCTAATACAGTATCACAGCATATTGGCTATCCTTGGCCTGCCAATATTGTTCTTCTCAGACCATATTATATTTCAAATCTCGAGCTTTGATAACAAAATAGATCAGTTGTTGTATCACTTGCGAGGCACAGCTGAGCATTAATTGAAATTGCTCGCTCTTTTCCTCCAGTGAGATTGACCAGAGAGAGGGGACACAGTCTTCCACCTGATGGCGAGACTCGAGTAGCACCACATTATTTCTGCCTCATGCACAAATTCATGCTGTTCCTATGACCAGAGTAAGTGAAATATTCCTTTATATTAAAATAGACACGAAGATCTGCTAATAATAAAAATGCAGGCCTATCGATACACTTGGCTACTCATTGATTGCAGCTGCAGTGCTGGTTGTAGCATGAGTTGAAGTAGGGAGAAGGGAGTTTTATGTTTTGTAAAAGTGTTGACAGTGCTGAATAAAAACAAACATGAATTCACTCATAAAAACATTAGCTCTTTGCTGTATGTGTTGACAGTTTCTGTCTGTTCATGGTTTTAAAAGTTATGAAATCTCACATAGGCTAGTATCAAACTTTGCCGTGGGATCCTGGAAGCTGTATGCACGTTGATTTGAGCTATCAGATTGGCCAGCGCAGTAAGCACACTTGATTTAGCTATCCTGGTCTGCCGGGTAGGTGGAGTTTGTCCCTTCAGACAAATTAAATGGTTCAAAATGGGAACACTTTGCCTACCCAGCACGCAGGGCTTCTGAATCAAGTACACCTACCACCAACAGCGCAAGACGAATTGAAACAAAGTAGGAACGCAAGGCTTTATCGCTGGCTTTTCTACAGAAATGTTTGGTGATCGACTAGGAATGCCTTGAAGATTGACCAGTTGGTGACCACTGCTCTAGTCCCTTACACAAGAAAGAGAGGCAAGCCCAGGCATGTACGACTCTAAAATTCTGTACACAGTGGCTCTATTGACAGAATAGCTCTCGATGACTACTGTGGAAATTCTTCTTCCAGAGAGCTGCACAAACACATTAATAAACATTTTGACACATCGCAGGGCTCGGAGTGGATTAAATGTTTAGGCAGGTAGGTGTGTGTCTGTGTGTCATTCATCTCAGGGTGTCCTGCCTCTTTCAACAATTATTTTATATTCTACAAGTACAACGTGGGATCTACTTTATACTCAGTGGGTGTTGTAAGGATGGTTGTGTGAGAGTGATGACAGTTAAAGATAATATTGGTGTATTTCTTGGGAGTGTGCAATTTCTGACTGAGAGGGCCTTAGAGAAGTGCACTAACCTTGCATGCTTGGCAAAGGCCTCCTTCAAAAAGTGGGTGGAAGGTTGCCGCTCTTGTTTTCCCACACGAGAGGCAAAACTCTGCCAGAAAAAAGACCGACAGTTTATGTTCCATAGCTACATCAATTAGAGATATTTTTTTTTAGGAATGTCTGAAACCAAAATGAGAACATACCTTCTATACTTCTGTTATTCTTCAAAACTTCATGCACCATTTGTTCTGAAGGGCAGAGTGGATACACAGAGAGAGACACACACATCCAGGTCAATAATCAAAGACAGGTCTTGACACACATGAATAATAACATACTACTGTATAGTAATAAAGAACAGTCTTAAGGGAATTAGCTACATATGTTTGAAACAGACGACTCCAGGATCGTATTCATTAGGGCATAACATTTTGAAAACGTTCTGCAAATCCAAGTAGTCCCTCCCTGTTTCAGTCTGTTTTTTTTCCGTTTGGTGCCTAATGAATACGACCCTGGTACCCCAGGTTGACCCCTGTTTGGTTGACCTCTCACCTCTACTGTAGACCTCCTCTGGGCTGCTCTTGGCCTTACAAAGGCTGATGCGGGGCCTCTTGGCTGTGGGGAAATACTCAGGCAGACTGACGTCCAACACCTTGTGGTTCAACGGGTTGCTGTCTAGAGAGGACACACACAACAAAAACAACAGTCAAATTATAAGAAAGTATACCTCAAATAATCTAGATTAAGTTATTGCCCAAACAAAATGTTGTATTACTTCTTTTTTTTATCTCACTGACAGTAAATTATTGGCCAAGTAATATCGGGGTGAAAGTAAGCCGGTATGGTCCGGTATGGAGTAGCTGTTACGGCGTACCAGTATAACATGAGCCTATCACAATAATTAAAACAAAGATGCCAAGAAAACTGAAGCCAATTCCAATATTATTTATCATTACTGCATGTCAGTTGCATGAAAAATGAGCGAATGGACTTCAAAACGTGTGGAATACGCTCCAAAATGAAGTGTGGTTTGGCGATAAAAGTTACATTTTGCGAAGGCAGAGATGAGTGGCAGAGACTGAGACGCTCGTGGACAACAGTGGACGCATCAATTCAGGTTACAAGTGTAGGCCTAATGAATGACAATCACTGAATGTCATTCATTACACTTTTTGGTGTTTCTTTCCATTCATCAATGCTCCCTTTTTTACATTAGCAGATGTCACAAAGCACTTATACAGAAACCCAGCCAAAAACCCCAGGGAGCAAGCAATGCAGATGTAGAAGCATGCGTAATTCTATGATTAGGCCCCCCCCAAAAAAAATTGCACGCCACATGCACACTTAGGATGTCCAATACCGGGAATAAATTAAATCTACTTTCACCCCTGGTTGATCCCCTGACAAACCAATGGAACCATAACCAATGGAGTTCTGTGGATGACATCATGAAGCATACTAGACAGGAGGCAACCCATAACCACCCCTCCACTGAAATAGCAAAGTGCCAACATACAGTTAACAGAGTGTCACGTTCGTTCATAGACGGGACGGACCAAGGCGCAGCGTGATATGCATACATGTTTATTTGAACCGAATAAACAACGACAAAACAACAAACTAAACGAAACGTGAAGTCCAAGGTACACAAACAACATACCTCACACGGAACAAGATCCCACAACCCACTAGTGCCAATAGGCTGCCTAAGTATGGTCCCCAATCAGAGACAACGAGCGACAGCTGCCTCTGATTGGGAACCACACCGGCCAACATAGATCTAGACATACTAGATCCTATAACATAGAACAAGCACAACAAGGAATATACACACCCTGACTCAACATATAAGCGTCCCCTGAGTCAGGGCGTGACAGTACCACCCCCCAAAGGTGCGGACTCGACCGCACAACATAAACATAACAGGGCGGCAGGTAGCTTAGTGGGTAAGAGCGTTGTGCCAGTAACCGAAAGGTCGCTGGTTCTAATCCCCGAGCCGACTAGGTGAAAAATCTGTCGATGTGCCCTTAAGCAAGGCACTTAACCCTAATTGCTGATGTAAGTCGCTCTGGATAAGAGGGTCTGCTAAATGACTAAAATGTAAAAATGTAATAACAGGGTAGGGGCCGGGTGAGCATTCCGCCTCGGAGGCGGATACGGCTCAGGGCGTGACGACCTCTCACTCTTCGCCTCCCTGTTGCGCCCCTGGTCTGGTCTAGACCTCGGCGCGTTACTTCCCCTCTCCTTCCTCCCACGATACGCCAGGCCCAGTCTGGACCCTGGTGTGGGAGACCCCGAACCTGGAGAGGGGCTGACGTCATGGTCTGGACTGGAGCCACTGACCGGAGCTGAACTGGGCACCAGTGGAGCGGACTGCTCTGGCTCCGGAGTGGAGCAGCTGACCGGTGCCGGACCAGGCACCGGTGGAACGGGCACGGGCCGTGCCGGACTGGACAAATGCACCACTGGTCTGGTGCGAGGAGCAGGCACGGGCCGGACCGGACTGGCTACGCGCACCACTGGCTTGGTGCGAGGAGCAGGAACAGGCCGGGCCAGGCTGGCGACGCGCACCACTAGCTTGGTGCGAGGAGCAGGAACAGGCCGAACCGGGCTGGCGATGCGCACCGCTTGGTGCGAGGAGCAGGAACAGGCCGGACCGGGCTGGCGACGCGCACCGCTTGGTGCGAGGCGCAGGAACAGGCCGGGCCGGACTGGCGACGCGCACCACTAGGTTGATGCGAGGAGCAGGAACAGGCCGGACTGGCGACGCGCACCACTGGCTTGGTGCGTGGAGCAGGTACAGGCCGGGCCGGGCTGGCGACGCGCACCACTGGCTTGGTGCGAGGAGCAGGAGCAGGAACAGGCTGGGCCAGGCTGGGAACACGCACCACTGGTTTGGTGCGAGGAGCAGGAACAAGCCGGGCCGGGCTGGGAACACGCACCACTGGTTTGGCGCGAGGAGCAGGAACAAGCCGGGCCGGGCTGGGAACACGCACCACTGGTTTGGCGCGAGGAGCAGGAACAGGCCGGGCCGGACTGGCGACGCGCACCACTGGCTTGGTGCGAGGAGCAGGAACGGGCCGGGCTGGCGACGCGCACCACTGGCTTGGTGCGAGGAGCAGGAACAGGCCGGGCCGGGCTGGCGACGCACACCACTGGGTTGGTGCGAGGAGCAGGAACGGGTCGTACAGGGAACACGCACCACTGGCTTAGTGCGCGGATCAGGAACGGGACGGACCGTACTGGCGACACGCACCACTTGCTTGGTGCGAGGAGCGGGACTGGGTTCCTTTATTAACCCCCGCTCCTTCTGCTGCCTAACCAGCTCCTCTCGCCGTGCCTCTACACTTTCCTTCTCCCTTTTAGCCTCCTGTAGCGCCTCCCTCTGACCGAATAACTCCTGCTCCCTCTGAACCAATAGCCCCCGTAATATGGTGGCCTCCTCTCCTAACCTGCAGATTCGCCCTTCCACGGCCTCCTGCTGCCTCGTCATCCACCCCGTGTGCCCCCCCCCCCAAAATGTTATTGGGGTTGCCTCTCGGGTCTCCGTCGTCGGCACGGTTGGCGCCGTTTCTCCTCTCCTACCTGGGCATCAACCTTCATCGCCTCCCGATAACGGACGGCCTCCTCCTCAGTAATTCTCCCCCAACCGAGGAGGACATCTACTAAAGTTACCTCTCGTTGAATCCCCGGCGTTTGCTCCTTCTGGGCACGCTGCTTGGTCCTTGTTTGGTGGGATCTTCTGTCACGTTCGTTCATAGACGGGACGGACCAAGGCGCAGCGTGATATGCATACATGTTTATTTGAACCGAATAAACAACGACAAAACAACAAACTAAACGAAACGTGAAGTCCAAGGTACACAAACAACATACCTCACACGGAACAAGATCCCACAACCCACTAGTGCCAATAGGCTGCCTAGGTATGGTCCCCAATCAGAGACAACGAGCGACAGCTGCCTCTGATTGGGAACCACACCGGCCAACATAGATCTAGACATACTAGATCCTATAACATAGAACAAGCACAACAAGGAATATACACACCCTGACTCAACATATAAGCGTCCCCTGAGTCAGGGCGTGACACAGATCATGTGCAGACAGAGACTGGGGGAGAAAGACAGATAGAAAGACAAAGAGAAGGTTGAGTGTGTGAGATGCCAAGTAGAGACATAAATAAATGACGTAAGTCTTTAGAAAAATGTATGCACTCACTAACTGTAAGTCGCTCTGGATAAGAGCGTCTGCTAAATGACTAAAAAAATGTAAAATGTCTTCTAATAACAGCTTATCAAGAAGCTAATTATTAGAATCAGGTGCGCTAGATTGGGTTTGGAGCGAAAAGCTCTCCAGGAACAGGGTTGGAGAACCTGATCTAGAGAAAGTAATGGTGGAACTCTTTTAAATCTGTCAGCAACTATTGTCTCACAGCCCTGGGGGCTATCGTTTCAGTTGGATGCTATAACAGTGATACATTGGACTACAGATGTGCTTCCAAGCTTACTCCGGCACATTCACAATTACTGTATGATGTGAAAACTGAAATGTTGATTAAAGGGATACTTAGCTTTTTAGAAGTTTAGCTTATTTTCGATTTGGAGGACCCTACGGGAAGTAAAAAAAGAAAGAAAGAAAAAGGCAACTATCCCTTTAACGTGCCCATTGTGGACAAGAGAGGACAGAAGGGGGCCAGGAGAAAACCCCAGCCATGGCATTTAGACCTTATATTGGCTTTGGTTGGTGAGTCTCACCAGGGTTCTCTGTGGGTTTCAGGCCCTCCTGGCCCTTAGGCAGGAAGCCCCCGTTGGCCCAGTCCAGCATGGGCTTGACCTGGTCCTCTGGCCCCTCTGACTCACACGGAGGGAGCGGCTTCTCAGCACGCAGACTGGCCATCTGAGAGAGGGAGGGGAAAAGAGAGGGAGGGGAGGAGGCAGGGATGTGGAAGAGGGAGTCAAGGTGGGGTGAGAGAAGGAGAGAGGGAGGGGAGGTAGAGGGCGGGGTAAGAAGTTAGGTGGAAGATAGAGAAAGGGAGAGGGAAGAAGGAGGGGGCAGAGATAGAGAAAGGGAAATGAGGAGAGATGATTGTCAACCTTGTTAACCTTGCTAAACAAACAGACGATCAGACTAACAGGCAGGTACTCTAGACAGACAAAGCAGACAAGAGAAACAGAAAGGTAGACATTGACAACACACACTAATTCATGTATACATTCTTCTTCGCCCACCTCCTCCTCCCCCTCCCTCCTTACCTCCAGTGCCTGGAAGATGGCCCTGCGGTAGGATGCCAGCTTGGCGTAGGAGGCTTGGTTGAAGAACTTGGGGAAAGCAGTGATGGAATCCAGCTTGTCAGCTGAAACCTAGTGAGGATGATGAGTGGAAGCCAAGGACAAGACATCAGCAGGTGGAGATATGGAAGGTTAAAAGCTCATTCATTGCTTTACTGTAAAACAAGGTCCGTATTCACAAAGCGTCTCAGAGTAGGAGTGCTTATCTAGGATAAGGTGCCCCCTGTCCATGTAATGTTATTCATTATGATCTAAAAGAGAACTGATCGTTGACCAGCACTCCTACTTCATGTCGCATGAGCCTTGTTTACACCTTGCACTAATATGTGGGTTTCATGATCTTATCAATATGATCCAATCACTATCTGTCACGTCTACACATAGTATTAAAATGTATCTCTTATCCATCCACTGTGCCCGCATTTTGACCAGATTTCCTAGTACCTCCCTGTATGCAATTTCTTTGCATACAGGTAATATGTATTTATTTATTTTAAGAGATAATTATTGATGCTGTAAGTCATTGGTACTGCCTGTCAATGATTTTAAAGGCCGGTATAATTATGATTTAAATGGTTTGACCATCCAGATCGGTCTACACTTGATTGATATCCAGACACAATGCTTGCCTGACTACCTCCAGAGGTGGTCAGGAAGATCTGATCACAATCAGATCACAATGCGTCTTTTAATCGTCTACACCTGTCTAAAAATCTGGGCACAATCAGAATGTGGACAAGATCAGTACAAAAAGACGCATGTTAACCCCAGGTATAAACAGGGCTTTTGTCAATGCTGACCCTGAAATATAGCAGACTTTATGACAGACATGCTAACATCCTAAATGTTTCTCTTGGCCAAAACAATGATGGAGTGTTGTGGTTGTTGTGAGTACACAGGGTGGGAACCCTCCTCATCAATGCTCACCTCAGAGAACTTGCCATCACCGAACCACTGCAGCCACCTCATGCCATGCGTGGCCTGTCGTTTGCCCGTTGCGCGCCAGGTGACCACGATGCCTGGCCACCAGGAGAACCCCTTGATCTTCCCCCACACCATCTCCCCAATGCCAAAGCCCTTGTTGTCCTGCGAGGGGAGAGGAGGGGGGGGGGGACAGTTAGAGGGGTAAAGAGATGTGTGTGTGAACTAGATTTGGAGTTTGAGACAGGTGGGTCTTTGACTCTAGGACATGTCAGTGCATACACATACTGACAGGTCCACATCATGGATCTACCACTGCTAGGGGACTGTGGGTTCCATTAGTCTTTTTGTGGATACAGGTTGGCCTCCAAACACACATTACAAAGACTCAGTCTTACTATGAGACCATGTTATACTGAATTTACTTCATGTGCCACTGCCACTGACTAACCACACAGCTGTGTAGACCTGTGAGGTTACAGACATCAAAGACAACGGAGGCAGAGATGTACAAACACACACTGTCAGCCATGCTCCACACACACATTGTCTCTGCAGGTGGACAAACAGAAGAAGGGATGGGAGACTTCTATGATCTTACCCCCGTTCTCCTCTTTTGTTTTCTGTTCCACCTTAACTCCCTCTTCTATTGGCCCTACATTTCCCCCTTTGTCCTCTCTCCCCCTCCCTCACTTCTTCCCCTCTCCCTGTCTCTCCTCCTTCCCTCTCCCTCTCCCTCCCTCTCTCCCCTTCCGTTACCTTGTACTCTGGCTGGCAGGCAGGCTCTGTGGTGTGGGAGGTCAGAGAGGTGGAGGAGGTGGAGGTACTCTGGGCCGAATCCTTAGAGTCCTGCTCCAGGAGCTGCAGGGAGGGGTTCTCAGGGACCACTGACACCAGGGGCCCGGAGCCAACACTGCAGGCCAGGCTCTGTGGAGAGCGAGAAAGGGGGGAGGAGGGAGAGAGGGGAAGAAGGGAAGGAGAGAGGGACCCGATGCATTAAACATTCCCTGGTTTTCTCGAAATCCCTGTTGGAGGATTCCTGCTTATTCCCTCCAATTCTGGGAATTCCTCCAACCGTGATTTCGGGAAAACCAGGGAATTTATTGAATGTTCCCAGAATTTTGCAACTCTAGTTTTATGAGAAGGTTATATGTTTTGAAGTGTCTTAAAACCTATGTGTAATTACACAATTACCAAGTACGCACAACTGTTAAACCCGTATGTGTTTTTTTGTTTAATTTGGTCCCTATCAACCTGATGTTCTCTGCTCTACCCAATCCTAGTTCTTAGCTGTGTTTTGGCATAGTGCTCTTGGCCCAAATGGAGTCCCTCACCTACACAGATAATCCAGACCAACACCTTGGAACCTACTCAGTGTTCTTTAATCCAGACCAACACCTTGGAACCTACTCAGTGTTCTTTAATCCAGACCAACACCTTGGAACCTACTCAGTGTTCTTTAATCCAGACCAACACCTTGGAACCTACTCAGTGTTCTTTAATCCAGACCCAACACCTTGGAACCTACTCAGTGTTCTTTAATCCAGACCCAACACCTTGGAACCTACTCAGTGTTCTTTAATCCAGACCAACACCTTGGAACCTACGCAGTGTCCTTTTCTCTTTCTGATGTAATTAACAATCTCACTGGTAACTGAAATAATGCAACCCTTACACAGGTACTTCAGACTGACAGAGAGACACAGGGTATGAGAGAGAGGTGAGAGAGAGAGACAGAGGGAGAGGAAGAGAGAGAGGTGAAGAGAGAGTGCAAGAGAGTGAGAGACAGAGAGGGGGAGAGACAGGTCGAAAGTTGGGGACAAAGAGAGCGAAAGAGAGAGAGAGCACAAGAGGGAGACAGAGTGAAAGAGAGAGGGAAAGAGAGAGATAAAGAGAGGCGTTGAACGTTGTCAGCGCAGTCACGAAGCGGAGATGCCGAGCACTTTCTCATCACATGATGAACTGCAGACAAGCATGTTTTAGCTGGCTCACGCTGGAAAGAAGAGACTTCAGAAAATAAACGACGAGGATCCAATTGAACACTGACTGTCACTCCCCTTTGTCCCAGAGGTCCTGAAACCAGTTGGCATACAGTGAGGGAAAAAAGTATATGATCCCCTGCTGGTTTTGTACGTTTGCCCACTGACAAAGAAATGATCAGTCTATCATTTTAATGGTAGGTTTATTTGAACAGTGAGAGACAGAATAACAACAACAAAAATCCAGAAAAACGCATGTCAAAAATGTTATAAATTGATTTGCATTTTAATGAGGGAAATAAGTATTTGACCCCGTCTCAATCAGAAAGATTTCTGGCTCCCAGGTGTCTTTTATACAGGTAACGAGCTCAGATTAGGAGCACACTCTTAAAGGGAGTGCTCCTAATCTCTGCTTGTTACCTGTATAAAAGACACCTGTCCACAGAAGCAATCAATCAATCAGATTCCAAACTCCCCACCATGACAAGATTGTAGACCTACACAAGGCTGGAATGGGCTACAAGACCTTTGCCAAGCAGCTTGGTGAGAAGGTGACAACAGTTGGTGTGATTATTCGCAAATGGAAGAAACACAAAAGAACTGTCAATCTCCCTCGGCCTGGGGCTCCATGCAAGATCTCACCTCGTGGAGTTACAATGATCATGAGAACGGTGAGGAATCAGCCCAGAACTACATGGGAGGATCTTGTCAATGATCTCAAGGCAGCTGGGACCATAGTCACCAAGAAAACAATTGGTAACACACATACGCCGTGAAGGACTGAAATCCTGCAGCGCCCGCAAGGTCCCCCTGCTCAAGAAAGCACATATACAGGCCCGTCTGAAGTTTGCCAATGAACATCTGAATGATTCAGAGGAGAACTGGGTGAAAGTGTTGTGGTCATATGAGACCAAAATCGAGCTCTTTGGCATCAACTCAACTCGCCGTGTTTGGAGGAGGAGGAATGCTGCCTATGACCCCAAGAACCCCATCCCCACCGTCAAACATGGAGGTTGAAACATTATGCTTTGGGGGTGTTTTCCTGCTAAGGGGACAGGACAACTTCACCGCATCAAAGGTACGATGGGCGGGGCCATGTACCGTCAAATCTTGGGTGAGAACCTCCTTCCCTCAGACAGGGCATTGAAAATGGGTCGTGGATGGGTATTCCAGCATGACAATGACCCAAAACACACGGCCAAGGCAACAAAGGAGTGGCTCAAGAAGAAGCACATTAAGGTCCTGGAGTGGCCTAGCCAGTCTCCAGACCTTAATCCCATAGAAAATATGTGGAGGGAGCTGAAGGTTCGAGTTGCCAAACGTCAGCCTCGAAACCTTAATGACTTGGAGAAGATCTGCAAAGAGGAGTGGGACAAAATCCCTCCTGAGATGTGTGCAAACCTGGTGGCCAACTACAAGAAACGTCTGACCTCTGTGATTGCCAACAAGGGTTTTGCCACCAAGTACTAAGTCAAGTTTTGCAGAGGGATCAAATACTTATTTCCCTCATTATAATGCAAATCAATTTATAACGTGCGTCTTTCTGGATTTTTTTGTTGTTATTCTGTCTCTCACTGTTCAAATAAACCTACCATTAAAATTATAGGCTGATCATGTCTTTGTCAGTGGGCAAACATACATAATCAGCAGGGGATCAAATACTTTTTTCCCTCACTGTAGCTATTACCTCCTTCAGCCAGACCACGTCATCTGAGCGTGATGTATGTTGTTTGTTGTTGAACGCTGAACGAGAGACCACGGTTTATTGTTTTTCTAAAGCTTAGAGACGATCTAATGTTAAATACTGTTGAAGTAATATGGCTACAGGTTCATCTGCCTCACCTAAAGCCCATTCTTGTGGGAAGCTGCTATAGACCACCAAGTGCTAACAGTCAGTATCTGGATAATATGTGTGAAATGCTTGATAATGTAAGTAATATCAACAGATAAGTATGTTTTCTGGGTGATTTAAATATTGACTGGCTCTCATCAACCTGCCCACTCAAGATTTTTTTTAAACTGTAACCAGTGCCTGCAACCTGGTTCAGGTTGTCAGTCAACCTACCAGGGTATTTACAAACAGCACAGGAATGAAATCATCAACATGTATTGATCACATCTTTACTAATGCTGCAGAAATTTGCTTCAAAGCAGTATCCAAATCCATAGGATGTAGTGATCACAATGTAGTAGCCATATCTAGGAAAACTTCCAAAGGCTGGGACTAATACAGACGTGGTCAGAAGTTTTGAGAATGACACAAGTATTGTGTTATGAGATATTTTTGTCAGATGTTACTATGGTATACTGAAGTATAATTACAAGCATTCCATAAGTGTCAAAGGCTTTTATTGACAATTACATTACGTTTATGCAAAGAGTCAATATTTGCAGTGTTTACCCTTCTTTTTCAAGACCTCTGCAATCTGCCCTGGCATGCTGTCAATTAACTTCTGGGCCACATCCTGACTGATGGCAGCTCATTCTTGCATAATCAATGCTTAGAGTTTGTCAGAATTTGTGGGTTTTTGTTTGTCCACCCGCCTCTTGAGGATTGACCACAAGTTCTCAATGGGATTAAGGTCTGGGGAGTTTCCTGGCCATGGACCCAAAATGTAGATGTTTTGTTCCCCGAGCCACTTAGTTATCACTTTTGCCTTATGGCAAGGTGCTCCATCATGCTGGAAAAGGCATTGGTCATCACCAAACTGTTCTTGGATGGTTGGGAGAAGTTGCTCTCGGAGGATGTGTTGGTACCATTCTTTATTCATTTTTTAAAAACATTTTAGTCATTTTAGCAGACGCTCTTATCCAGAGCGACTTACAGTTAGTGAGTGCATACATTTTCCATTCATGGCTGTGTTCTTAGGCAAAATTGTGAGTGAGCCCACTCCCTTGGCTGAGAAGCAACCCCACACATGAATGGTCTCAGGATGCTTTACTGTTGGCATGACACAGGACTGATGGTAGCGCTCACCTTGTCTTCTCCGGACAAGGTGTTTTCCGAATGCCCCAAACAATCGGAAAGGGGATTCATCAGAGAAAATGACTTTACCCCAGTCCTCAGCAGTCCAATCCCTGTACCTTTTGCTGACTGATGTTTTTCCTGGAGAGAAGTGGCTTCTTTGCTGCCCTTCTTGACACCAGGCCATCCTCCAAAAGTATTCGCCTCACTGTGCGTGCAGATGCACTCACACGTGCCTGCTGCCATTCCTGAGCAAGCTCTGCACTGGTGGTGCCCCGATCCCGCAGCTGAATCAACTTTAGGAGATGGTCCTGGCGCTTGCTGGTCTTTTTTGGGTGCCCTGATGCCTTCTTCACAACAATTGAACCTCTCTCCTTGAAGTTCTTGATGATCCGATAAATTGTTGATTTAGGTGCAATCTTACTAGCAGCAATATCCTTGCCTGTGAAGCCCTTTTTGTGCAAAGCAATGATGACGGCACGTGTTTCCTTGCAGGTAACCATGGTTAACAGAGGAAGAACAATGATTTCAAGCACCACCCTCCTTTTAAGGCTTCCAGTCTGTTATTCTAACTCAATCAGCATGACAGAGTGATCTCCAGCCTTGTCCTCGTCAACACTCTCACCTTTGTTAACGAGAGAATCACTGACATGATGGCAGCTGGTCCTTTTGTGGCAGGGCTGAAATGCAGTGGAAATGTTTTTTTTTTGGATTAAGTTCATTTTCATGGCAAAGAGGGACTTTGCAATTAATTGCAATTCATCTGATCACTCTTCATGACATTCTGGAGTATATGCAAATTGACATCATCAAAACTGAGGCAGCAGACTTTTTGAAAATTAGTATTTGTGTCATTCTCAAAACTTTTGACCACGACTGTATAGACCACCATTCTTTACATCACCCTTAGTAAACCTCTGGAAAAGCTGGTGTTTGACCAGATACAATGCTATTTCACAGTAAACAAACTGACAACAGACTTTCAGCACGCTTATAGGGAAGGACACTCAACAAGCACAGCATTTACACAAATAACTGATGATTGGCTGAGAGAAAGTATTGATAAAATGATTGTGGGGCTGTCTTGTTAGACTTCAGTGCAGCTTTTGACATTTTCGATCATAGTCTGCTGCTGGAAAAACGTATGTGTTATGGCTTTACACCCCCTGCTATGATGTGGATAAAGAGTTACTTGTCTAACAGAACACAGAGTGTGTTCTTTAATGGAAGCCTCGCAAACATAATCCAGGTAGAATCAGGAATTCCCCAGGGTAGCTGTCTAGGCCCCTTACTTTTTTCCATCTTTACTAATGACATGCCACTGGCTTTGAGTAATGTGTCTATGTATGCAGATGACTCAACACTATACACGTCAGCTACTACAGCAATTGAAATAACTGCAACACTTAACAAAGAACTGCAGTTAGTTTCAGAATGGGTAGCAAGGAATAAGTTAGTCGTAAATATTTCCAAAACTAAAAGCATTGTATTTGCGACAAATCATTCACTAAACCCTAAACCTCAACTACATCTCGTAATGAATAATGTGGAGATTGAGCAAGTTGAGGTGACTAAACTGCTTGGAGTAACCCTGGACTCTGGTCAAAACATATTGATACAACAGTAGATAAGATTGGGAGAAGTCTGTCCATAATAAAGTGCTGCTCTGCCTTCTTAACAACACTATCAACAAGGCTGGTCCTACAGGCCCTAGTTTTGTTGCACCTAGACTACTGTTCAGTAGTGTGGTCAGGTGCCACAAAGAGGGACTTTGGAAAATTGCAGTTGGCTCAGAACAGGGCAGCACGGCTGGCCTTTAAAAGTACACGGAGAGCTAACATTAATGACATGCATGTCAATCTCCCATGGCTCAAAGTGGAAGAGAGATTGACTTCATCACTACTTGTTTTTGTAAGAGGTGTTGACAAGCTGAATGTACCGAGCTGTCTGTTTAAAATACTAACACACAGCTCGGACTCCCATGCTTACCCCACAAGACATGCCACCAGAGGTCTCTTCACAGTCCCCAAGTCCAGAACAGACTATGGGAGGTGCACAGTACTACATAGAGCCATGACTACATGGAACTTTATTCCACATCAAGTAACTCATGCAAGCAGTAAAATCAGATTTAAAAATCAGATAAAAATACACCTTATGGAACAAAGGGGAATGTGAAGAGACACACACAAAGGTACAGACACATGCATACGCACACATTGTGATATTGTTGTATGGTGGCATTAAACATTTTGTATTGTAGATATGTAGTGGTGTAATAATGTTATATGATGTACTGTTTTATCTTTTGTTTTATATGTAATGTAAGTGCTTTAATATGTTTGGACCCTTGGCAGCAGCTAATGGGATCCCTAATAAATACATATACAAATACTCCTTCCAGGCCACAGCGTTTCTCACAAAGGCAGCCCTTATGGTTGCTGTGTGTGTGTGTGTGTGTGTCTCCAACAGTTTGGTTTCTCCTCCTCATATCTCCTGTTTGAGCGTGAGAAGCGTGCGTGTGTGTGTGACTGTTTCAGAGTTTTTTTTCTTTTTCAGAGAACTGACATAAGACAAACAGAGCTACATTCCTCCAGCCACATGTTATGTCCTATCATGTCCTACTCTATGTTAGTTGTGTTAGTTGTAAGGATGTTGCCATGGTTCAGAGTGACTGCCAGGAGTATGACTACCTAGTCATGTCATCACTGACAGGATTGACACATTTTTTTATATCAAATCATGTCTGAGGTACTGTTAGAACAGAGTAATTCATTTCTGTGGGGGTGTTACATTTTTATGAAATCAGAAATGATTCAGAGGTGGATTTGTGTTTCTTTGTGAGTACATAAAACATCAGAGCTGAATATTTTGACAGATGGGAGCCCTGGGATGTATAGTGTCTGTTCATTAAGTTGTTGCATATTCAGTCTACTCTGAATGGCGTGTGTCCTCATGCAGTGTGTGTGTGTCCTCACCAGAGGGCTGCTGCGGTGCTCCAGCTTGCTCTGGCGTCCTCCCCTTCTCTGCTCGCGGCTGCGTGGTTTGGTGTGAGGGGCCAGCAGACCGGCCTGGAAGATGGTCCTGGGAGAGGGTCTCTGTCTCAGACCCGAGCCAGACTCCGAGCCCCCCACCCCTGCTACCTTGGCCTTCTGCTGTAGAGAAGACACAGCACTGGTAAACCATGGTTGACCAACTCCCTGCCCAACCTGGCTGACATTTGGACCATCATAAGAAGGTTAATGTCCATTCCAGTATTCTAATTCCTAATTCTATGGCATACAGTGTCTGGCTACGAGAGAAAACACCATCACCGTTCAGGTTTTGTTGATGAGATGGGCATCAAAGCAGACTAACTGGTTCTACTGTTAGGATTGTCGCATTAAGCACTATACATTTGGGCAGGTAGCGTTCTCCTGGCATCCGCCAAACCCAGACTTGTCTGTTGGACTGTCAGATGGTGAAGCCACTTCGCGGCTGAGCCGTTGTTGCTCCTAGACGTTTTAACATCACAATAACAGCAATTACCGGGGCAGCTCTTGCAGGGCAGAAATTTCACGAACTGTTGGAAAGATGCCACGTTGAAAGTCACTGAGCTCTTCAGTAAGGCCATTCTACTGTAAATGTTTGTCTATGGAGATTGTATGGCTGTGTGCTCGATTTTATATACCTGTCAGCAACGGGTGTGGCTGAAATAGCAGAATCTACTAATTTGAAGGGGTGTCCACCACAGGAGGATGCTGATAATAATGGCCGGAATGGAGCTAATGGAATGGCCTCAAACACCTGGAAACCATGTGTTTGATGTATTTTATACCAATCCACCTATTCCGCTCCAGTCATTTCCACAAGCCCGTTCTTCCCAATTAAGGTGCCACCAACCTCCTGTTGTGTCCACTTACTTTTGTATATATAGTGTACATTGAGCAACTGCTCTCTATGTATCCCCTCTTGATCCCACATTCTTCTGTCTCTTACATAGCAGGCGTAAAAGAAACACAGACCAGAAAAGTAGCCGCGCAATGGATTATGGTCATTGTAGTTCAGTATCATGTTTTCTGCGCTAAACTATGTAGAACATTGGCCTGTTGGAAACTACAACTCCCTACTACATTGCACAGTTCGGGCATGATCTGATTTATCTCTAGAGAAACTGCAGCACAATGTGCAGAGTCTGGGGGAGTAGAGAGTTGGGCAGTGCATGTGTCTGTGTGTGTCAGAGAGAGATAGCATTCATTTGTGTGTGTGTGTGTGTGTGTGTGTGTGTGTGTGTGTGTGTGTGTGTGTGTGTGTGTGTGTGTGTGTGTGTGTGTGTGTGTGTGTGTGTATCTAAGTATGAGTATGTATCTAAATGTGTGTATCTATGTATGCCGTAAAGTAAACCGTCTGCGTGCATGTGTGTGTGTATGTGGGTGTCTATGTAGTGTGAATACTCACCTCACTATAGGAGGCGTCCCAGATGCACTCCTCCTCCTCAGATGACCTCTTCCTGGTTCTCTTCCTGCTCCCAGACAACTGGTTCACATCTGAGTCTGGAGAGAGAGAGGGTAAGAGAGAGAGCGAGAAAGAGAAGGATGGGGAGAGACATGATTATTATTTGACCATGCTTGTCACTTATGAACATTTTTGAACATCTTGGCATGGTTCTGTTATAATCTTCACCCGGCACAGCCAGAAGAGGACTGGCCACCCCTCATAGCCTGGTTCCTCTCTAGGTTTCTTCCTAGGTTTTCGCCTTTCTAGGGAGTTTTTCCTAGCCACCGTGCTTCTACACCTGCATTACTAGCTGTTTGGGGTTTTAGGCTGGGTTTCTGTACAGCACTTCGAGATATTAGCTGATGTAAGAAGGGCTATATAAAATAAAATTGATTGATTGATTGATGAGGGACAGGGTAAGGATGGTGACTTATGAAAACAGCCAATCAGTTGTGTTGTGACAAGGTCCATATTATGGCAAGAACAGCTCAAATAAGCAAAGAGAAACGACAGTCCATCATTACTTTAAGACATGAAGGTCAGTCAATACTGAACATTTCAAGAACTTTGAACGTTTCTTCAAGTGCAGTCACAAAAACCATCAAGCGCTATGATGAAACTGGCTCTCATGAGGACCGCCACAGGAATGGAAGACCCAAAGTTAACTCTGCTGCAGAGGATAAGTTCATTAGAGTTACCAGCCTCAGAAATTGCAGCCCAAATAAATGCTTCACAAATTCAAGTAACAGACACATCTCAAAATCAACTGTTCAGAGGACACTGCTAAAGGACACCAATAAGAAGAAGAGACTTGCAATGGACATTAGACCGGTGGAAATCTGTCCTTTGGTCTGGAGTCCAAATTTGAGATTTTTGGTTCCAACCGCTGTGTCTTTGTGAGACGCGGTGTGGGTGAACGGATGATCTCCGCATATGTATTTCCCACCATAAAGCATGGAGGAGGAGGTGTTATGGTGTGGGGTTGCTTTGGTGGTGACGCTGTCTGTGATTTATTTAGAATTCAAAGCACACTTAACCAGCATGGCTACCACAGCATTCTGCAGTGATAAGCCATCCCATCTGGTTTGGGCTTAGTGGGACTATCATTTGTTTTTCAACAGGACAATGACTCAACACACCTCCAGGCTGTGTAAGGCCTATTTTACCAAGAAGGAGAGTGATGGAGTGCTGCATCAGATGACCTGGCCTCCCGCGACCTCAACCAAATTGAGATGGTTTCAAATCAAATCAAATTTTATTTGTCACATACACGTGTTTAGCAGATGTTATTGCGGGTGTAGCGAAATGCTTGTGCTTCTAGCTCCGACAGTGCAGTAACATCTAACAAGTAATATCTACCAATTTCACAACATATACCCAATACACACAAATCTAAGTAAGGAATGGAATTGAAGAATATATACAGTGGGGAGAACAAGTATTTTATACACTGCCGATTTTGCAGGTTTTCCTACTTACAAAGAATGTAGAGGTCTGTCATTTTTATCATAGGTACGCTTCAACTGTGAGAGACGGAATCTAAAACAAAAATCCAGAAAATCACATTGTATGATTTTTAAGTAATTATTTTTGATTTTATTGCATGACATAAGTATTTGATACATCAGAAAAGCAGAACTTAATATTTGGTACAGAAACCTTTGTTTGCAATTACAGAGATCATACATTTCCTGTAGGTCTTGACCAGGTTTGCACACACTGCAGCAGGGATTTTGGCCCACTCCTCCATACAGACCTTCTCCAGATCCTTCAGGTTTCGGGGCTGTCGCTGGGCAATACGGACTTTCAGCTCCCTCCAAAGATTTTCTATTGGGTTCAGGTCTGGAGACTGGCTAGGCCACTCCAGGACCTTAAGATGCTTCTTACGGAGCCACTCCTTAGTTGCCCTGGCTGTGTGTTTCGGGTCGTTGTCATGCTGGAAGACCCAGCCACGACCCATCTTCAATGCTCTTACTGAGGGAAGGAGGTTGTTGGCCAAGATCTCGCGATACATGGCCCCATCCATCCTCCCCTCAATAAGGTGCAGTCGTCCTGTCCCCTTTGCAGAAAAGCATCCCCAAAGAATGATGTTTCCACCTCCATGCTTCACGGTTGGGATGGTGTTCTTGGGGTTGTACTCATCCTTCTTCTTCCTCCAAACACGGCAAGTGGAGTTTAGACCAAAAAGCTCTATTTTTGTCTCATCAGACCACATGACCTTCTCCCATTCCTCCTCTGGATCATCCAGATGGTCATTGGCAAACTTCAGACGGGCCTGGACATGCGCTGGCTTGAGCAGGGGGACCTTGCGTGCGCTGCAGGATTTTAATCCATGACGGCATAGTGTGTTACTAATGGTTTTCTTTGAGACTGTGGTCCCAGCTCTCTTCAGATCATTGACCAGGTCCTGCCGTGTAGTTCTGAGCTGATCCCTCACCTTCCTCATGATCATTGATGCCCCACAAGGTGAGATCTTGCATGGAGCCCCAGACCGAGGGTGATTGACCGTCATCTTGAACTTCTTCCATTTTCTAATAATTGCGCCAACAGTTGTTGCCTTCTCACCAAGCTGCTTGCCTATTGTCCTGTAGCCCATCCCAGCCTTGTGCAGGTCTACAATTTTATCCCTGATGTCCTTACACAGCTCTCTAGTCTTGGCCATTGTGGAGAGGTTGGAGTCTGTTTGATTGAGTGTGTGGACAGGTGTCTTTTATACAGGTAATGAGTTCAAACAGGTGCAGTTAATACAGGTAATGAGTGGAGAATAGGAGGGCTTCTTAAAGAAAAACTAACAGGTCTGTGAGAGCCGGAATTCTTACTGGTTGGTAGGTGATCAAATACTTATGTCATGCAATAAAATGCAAATTAATTACTTAAAAATCATACAATGTGATTTTCTAAACCTGCAAAATCGGCAGTGTATCAAATACTTGTTCTCCCCACTGTACATATATGGACAAGCAATGACAAAGCGGCATGGACTAAGATACAGTGAGGGAAAAAAGTATTTGATCCCCTGCTGATTTTGTATGTTTGCCCACTGACAAATACATGATCAGTCTATAATTTTAATGGTAGGTTTATTTGAACAGTGAGAGACAGAATAACAACAAAAAAATCCAGAAAAACACATGTCAAAAATGTTATAAATTGATTTGCATTTTAATGAGGGAAATAAGTAGTTGACCCCCTCTCAATCAGAAAGATTTCTGGCTCCCAGGTGTCTTTTATACAGGTAACGAGCTGAGATTAGGAGCACACTCTTAAAAGGAGTGCTCCTAATCTCAGCTTGTTACCTGTATAAAAGACACCTGTCCACAGAAGCAATCAATCAATCAATCAGACCTCAGAAGACCTCAGAAAAAAAATCGTAGACCTCCACAAGTCTGGTTCATCCTTGGGAGCAATTTCCAAACGCCTGAAGGTACCACGTTCATCTGTACAAACAATAGTACGCAAGTATAAACACCATGGGACCACGCAGCCGTCATACCGCTCAGGAAGGAGACGCATTCTGTCTCCTAGAGATGAACGTACTTTGGTGCGAAAAGTGCAAATCAATCCCAGAACAACAGCAAAGGACCTTGTGAAGATGCTGGAGGAAACAGGTACAAAAGTATCTATATCCACAGTAAAATAAGTCCTATATCGACATAACCTGAAAGGCCACTCAGCAAGGAAGAAGCCACTGCTCCAAAACCGCCATAAAAAAGCCAGACTACGGTTTGTAACTGCACATGGGGACAAAGATCGTACTTTTTGGAGAAATGTCCTCTGGTCTGATGAAACACAAATAGAACTGTTTGGCCACAATGACCATCGTTATGTTTGGAGGAAAAAGGGGGTCCCTTGCAAGTCGAAGAACACCATCCCAACCGTGAAGCACGGGGGTGGCAGCATCATGCTGTGGGGGTGCTTTGCTGCAGGAGGGCCTTGTGCACTTCACAAAATAGATGGCATCATGAGGAAGCAACATCTCAAGACATCAGTCAGGAAGTTAAAGCTTGGTCGCAAATGGGTCTTCCAAATGGACAATGACCCCAAGCATACTTCCAAAGTTGTGGCAAAATGGCTTAAGGACAACAAAGTCAAGGTATTGGAGTGGCCATCACAAAGCCCTGACCTCAATCCTATAGAAAATGTGTGGGCAGAACTGAAAAGGTGTGTGCGAGCAAGGAGACCTACAAACCTGACTCAGTTACACCAGCTCTGTCAGGAGGAATGGGCCAAAATTCACCCAACTTACTGTGGGAAGCTTGTGGAAGGCTACCCAAAACGTTTGACCCAAGTTAAACAATTTAAAGGAAATGCTACCAAATACTAATTGAGTGTATGTAAACTTCTGACCCACTGGGAATGTGATGAAATAAATAAAAGCTTAAATAAATAATTCTCTCTTACTATTATTCTGACATTTCACATTCTTAAAATAAAGTGGTGATCCTAATTGACCTAAGACAGGGAATGTTTACTAGGATTAAATGTCTGGAATTGTGAAAAACTGAGTTTAAATGTTTTTGGCTAAGGTGTATGTAAACTTCCGACTTCAACTGTATATGGAGAGTGTTTAGTGCCAAAAAATAAGGGGTTAAATACATGTAAAAACAAATAACAAATGTTTCCTGATCTTTCTTATGTCTCTCAGATATAGGACAAACACTTCAGAACAAACTTCCTTTAGAATTTTTTTTGGGGGGGACTATCTGTTGTTCCATGTAGTGAATCTGTTATTCAATGCGTTTGTATGGGCTAATAGCAGTAATGCCCCCATTTTTTTCTTCATATTTTTTTTTTTTTTTATATACATTTTTTTATACTTCAAGGGGTCTTAAAATTCAAAAACAAATAGCAAAATGATCCTTGGTATGACGTTCTTAAAACAATTCCATATAGCTTAGTAAACCCCCCCGGCTTAGACAGGGCTTTGACTGTTTGACTGCCAAAAACAAGGGGTTAATTACATGTATAGAAAATATTTCCTGATCTTGCTTATATCTCTCAGAACTAGGACAGACACTTCAGAACAAACTTCCTTTAGATTTTTTTGGGGGGACTATCTGTTATTCAATGCATTTTTATGGGCTAATAGCAGTAAGGCCAAATAAAATGTTTCATCAAATAATTTGTAAATATATTTTTCTGATACTTCAAGTGGTCTTAAAATTCTAAATAAAATAGCAAAATGATCCTTGGTATGACCTTCTTAAAACAATTCCATATAGCTTAGTAGAACTCCCCCTCCCCCGGTTTAGTCAGGGTTTAGACTGTAATGGTTAACTACCACATTTTCTACCTAAACTATGTAGAATATTGGTCTGTTGGAAACTACAACTCCCTACTACATTGCACAGTTCAGGCTTGATCTGATTTATCTCTAGAGAAACTGCGCAATGTGTGCATTGAGCTCAGACAAAAAACAAACTAAATAGAATTCAAATAATTGAACTGATGTCAGGTCAATTACAGTAGTTGTTTGAAAACCGAAAAATAACCTACATTTCTGTTAATCGCTTAGCACTACTGTAAACCAACTGGAGAGCTCAAAATATTTGAAATGTCCCTTTCCAGTCTTGCTGCCATGCATGTTTGCTACTATCAGTGTTGTTTGTGTTCCTGACCTGCAGGTGAGGCAGCGTCTCCGTTCTGCTTGGGGCTGAAGGGGGAGGGCGGCTCGGCGGCGGTGAGCGGGCTGTTCTCATTGGTCATCTCCGCGCCACTGTCGCTCTCTGATGGTCCCTCGGCTGCAGGAATGTCCCCGTTCACCTCAGCCTGGGGACGACAGGAGATGGGCTATCAACTCAGTTGAAAACAGCAAAACAGTCCAAACAAACCACTCCAAACACACAACAGCAGCCAACTACCCATGGACCAGTCCACTTCCATCACAAACCACCCCACCTAACAAATAGAGCCTATTCACTTAACATAACATCACACAACAAGATTTTACATCAAAATAGCTCAGAGCTTTCATCAGAAAACTTGCATATTACCAAGTCAAGCTAAGGATAGTAATTTCCTGTCTAAGTGTGCTATATGTGCTTTCACTGTGCATGATTGGTGTTTGCCTGCTGTATGTACCACTGAAAACACTGCTACTCCTACTGCTCTCTCCTCGTCTGACCATGTGTTCTCGCATACCCCGAGAACATCTGGTCAGCGGGGTGGTGGCACAGGAATCCTCATCTCTCCCAAGTGGACATTCTCAATTTTTCCCCTGACCCATCTGTCTATCTCCTCATTTGAATTCCATGCTGTCACAGTCACTAGCCCATTTAAGCTTAACATCCTTGTCATTTATCGCCCTCCAGGTTCCCTTGGAGAGTTCATCAATGAGCTTGACGCCTTGATAAGTTCCTTTCCTGAGGATGGCTCACCCCTCACAGTTCTGGGGGACTTCAACCTCCCTACATCTACCTTTGACTAATTTCTCTCTGCCTCCTTCTTTCTACTCCTCTCCTCTTTTGACCTCACCCTCTCACCGTCCCCCCCTACTCACAAGGCAGGCAATACGCTTGACCTCATCTTTACTAGATGCTGTTCTTCTACTAATCTCACTGCAACTCCCCTCCATGTCTCCGACCACTACTTTGTATCCTTTTCTCTCTCGCTCTCCTCCAACAGTACTCACTCTGCCCCTACTCAGATGGTAATGCGCCGTCGCAACCTTCGCTCTCTCTCTCCCGCTACTCTCTCCTCTTCCATCCTATCATCTCTTCCCTCTGCTCAATCCTTCTCCCTCCAATCTCCTGATTCTGCCTCCTCAACCCTCCTCTCCTCCCTTTCTGCACCCTTTGACTCTCTATGTCCCCTATCCTCCCGGCCGGCTCGGTCCTCCCCTCCAGCTCCGTGGCTTGATGACTCATTGCGAGCTCACAGAACAGGGCTCCGGGCATCCGAGGGGAAATGGAGGAAAACTAGACTCCCTGCGGACCTGGCATCTTTTCACTCCCTCCTCTCTACATTTTCTGTTTCTGCTGCTAAGGCCACTTTCTACCATTCTAAATTCCAAGCATCTGCCTCTAACCCACGGAAGCTCTTTGCCACCTTCTCCTCCCTGCTGAATCCTCCCCCCCCCCCCCCCCCCCCCCCCTCTCTGTGGATGACTTTGTCAACCATTTTGAAAAGAAGGTTGACGACATCCGATCCTCGTTTGTTAAGTCAAATGACACTGCTGGTCCTGCTCACACTGCCCTACCCTATGCTTTGACTTCTTTCTCCCCTCTCTCTCCAGATAAAATCTTGCGACTTGTGACGGCCGGCCGCCCAACAACCTGCCCGCTTGACCCTATCCCCTCCTCTCTTCTCCAGACCATCTCCGGTGACCTTCTCCCTTACCTCACCTCGCTGATCAACTCATCCTTGACTGCTGGCTATGTCCCTTCCGTCTTCAAGAGAGCGAGAGTTGCACCCCTTCTCAAAAAACCAACACTCGATCCCTCTGATGTCAACAACTACAGACCAGTATCCCTTCTTTCTTTTCTCTCCAAAACTCTTGAGCGTGCCGTCTTTAGCCAACTCTCTTGCTATCTCTCTCAGAATGACCTTCTTGATCCAAACCAGTCAGGTTTGAAGACTGGTCATTCAACTGAGACTGCTCTTCTCTGTGTCACGGAGGCTCTCCGCACTGCTAAAGCTAACTCTCTCTCCTCTGCTCTTGTCCTTCTAGACCTGTATGCTGCCTTTGATACTGTGAACCATCAGATCCTCCTCTCCACCCTCTCCGAGCTGGGCATCTCCGGCGCGGCTCACTCTTGGATTGCGTCCTACCTGACCGGTCGCTCCTACCAAGTGGCGTGGCGAGAAGCTGTCTCCGCACCACGTGCTCTCACCACTGGTGTCCCCCAGGGCTCAGTTCTAGGCCCTCTCCTATTCTCGCTATACACCAAGTCACTTGGCTCTGTCATATCCTCACATGGCCTCTTCTATCATTGCTACGCAGACGACACAGAACTAATTTTCTCCTTTCCCCCTTCTGATAACCAGGTGGCGAATCGCATCTCTGCATGTCTGGCAGACATATCAGTGTGGATGACGGATCACCACCTCAAGCTGAACCTTGGCAAGACGGAGCTGCTCTTCCTCCCGGGGAAGGACTGCCCGTTCCATGATCTCGCTATCACGGTTGACAACTCCGTTGTGTCCTCCTCCCAGAGTACGAAGAGCCTTGGCGTGACCCTGGACAACACCCTGTCGTTCTCCGCTAACATCAAGGCGGTGACCCGATCCTGTAGGTTCATGCTCTACAACATTCGGAGAGTACGACCCTGCCTTACACAGGAAGCGGCACAGGTCCTAATCCAGGCACTTGTCATCTCCCGTCTGGATTACTGCAACTCGCTGTTGGCTGGGCTCCCTGCCTGTGCCATTAAACCCCTACAACTCATCCAGAATGCCGCAGCCCGTCTGGTGTTCAACCTTCCCAAGTTCTCTCACGTCACCCCGCTCCTCCGCACACTCCACTGGCTTCCAATTGAAGCTCGCATCTGCTACAAGACCATGGTGCTTGCCTACGGAGCTGTGAGGGGAACGGCACCTCCGTACCTTCAGGCTCTGATCAGTCCCTACACCCAAACGAGGGCATTGCGTTCATCCACCTCTGGCCTGCTGGCTCCCCTACCTCTGCGGAAGCATAGTTCCCGCTCAGCCCAGTCAAAACTGTTCGCTGCTCTTGCACCCCAATGGTGGAACAAGCTCCCTCACGACGCCAGGACAGCGGAGTCACTCACCACCTTCCGGAGACATTTGAAACCCCACCTCTTTAAGGAATAACTGGGATAGGATAAAGTAATCCTTCTACCACCCCCTTACCCCCCCCCCCCCCCCCAAAAAAAAAGTGCTGAAAAAATTAGTCAGTCTGTCTCGGCGTGGCTTCAATATCATTGTGGGTCTATAAATCATATGACCCAGCCTCCTCTTTGCTAATTCTGCCACTAAGACATCATTACGTTTTTTCTCAATCGTGTACAAGCATTTTTGGAACAATGTTGTCATCACAATCCAATTCCATGTATTCAATACAAAGGTTGGTTTGCTCATAGTTTTGTAGACTTTCCATTGGCGCACAGAAACACAATCCACAACAGAAATAAGGAAAGGTGAATACAATAAAGGAAAACAACTGAAATGAATGCATTGGCCTACATCCACACACTAAAGCAAAGCTTTATAATGGAAGGTAACAATGTTGGAGATGATGACTTAAGAGTAACTCGAAGTTACGTAGAAGTAACCCAACTTCACTCACTGCATCTCTGCATATTGTAAAAAACTAAAAAAAACAATTAGACAGTCCCCATTGCCTAGATCTTTCCATATCTTGTACATCAGGGGTCCCCAACTACATTCAGTCGCGGGCCGATTTTTTCTTCAGCGGATGGTCATGGGGCCAGAACATAATTATAAATCATTTGTAGACTGCAAATTGACCGCAAGAAGCCCAAACAGATATAGTGTTTGACAAAAACATAATACTTTCAAATCTTGATTAATTGGGATACGTTCACATGTTTTTCTATTTATGTGATTAAATAAAAATCACTTTGAGCTGATTTCCTGGTGATTTTACAGTCTTAACTTAAGGGGCCAAATAAAATCACCTGCGGGCCAGATTCGGCGTGCGGGCAGCCAGTTGGGGAACCATGCTGTACATGGTATGACACTGATGGGATGACTTAGAATTTCGTGCAGTAGTATTTACTGATTGCCCGAAACAGTGAACACATTTGCACACCTTTCTCTTCTGATTAAAACAATGTGTTAATATTCTGTGAACAAAACACTTAACACTGAATTTGTATTCACTGATAACATTTGTATTTAATGTTTTGCAAAAGGTGATCTAAGATATGTAAGTCAGGTACTAAAGCAAGAAAATGATCAGATGTTCTGTAAATGTATTTGTGCAGTTGAACATAGCTGTTCTGCTACAGATACATTTCAACACAGATCACAAATGTGCTTGTACGCGATTGTGAAAATCTGTAATGTAATGCCCAAAACAAGCATATGGTGATGTCATAGTTGTAATGAATACTCGGACAGAGTGGTAAGATCCAATCGCAGAATAGCGATGCTTTATTAGAGTACAGACAAGGGAATAGCTTAATCGTGGTCGGGTGGGCTGTGGTCAAAACCGGGTCAGGCAGAGACAGGCAGAGGTACCAAGGGAGCGGGCTAGTCGTAGTCGAGGGCACAGGCACAGGATCAGAGGACGGTAATCACTGGGATAGACAAGCAGAGGATTAAGCAATTCGGGGAGTCAAACAACGAGGCACAGGTCAGGTACACGGGTAATCAAAACAACGAACTCTCTCTCTGAACAAAACGCTTAGCAAGTCACAATGGAACAATACCTCGCACCGACTGAACTTCTGAGCACACCTTATATCCTACACTAATTACTGACAGGTGTGCTCAGAACTCAGGTGAACCAGATCGAGTCTGATGACTCCCCCTCTCTGTAGATCGGGGAAGTGTCAGACTCTGTCTAGACCCAGCCAACCCCCGATCCCTTACAATAGCAATGATGTCATTTGCACTGTATATATTCGTCAAGACAGCATCCCTCCCTCAGCTTATATAGATACAGTGCCTTCAGAAAGTATTCACACCCCTTGACTTTTTCCACATTTTGTTGTGTTACAGCCTGAATTTAAAATGGATTAAATTGAGATGTTTGTCACTGGCCTACACACAATACCCCATTATGTCAATGTGGATGCTGTTTTTGTTTTTTTTAACAAATTAATTAAAAATGAAAAGCTGAAATGTTTTGAGTCAATAAGTAAGCAACCCCTTTCTTATGGCAAGCCTAAATAAGTTCAGGAGTAAAAATATGCTTAACAAGTCACATAATAAATTGCATGGAGTCCCTCTGTGCAATAATATTATTGAACATGATTTGTGAATGACTACCGCTTCTCTATACCCCACACATACAATTATCTGTAAGGTCCCTCAGTTATGCAATGAATTTCAAACACAGATTCAACCACAAAGACCAGGGAGGTTTCCCAACGCCTCGCAAAGAAGGGCACCTATTGGTAGATGGGTTAAAAAAAATACAGACATTGAATATCCCTTTGAGCATGGTGAAGTTATTAATTACAATTTGGATGGTGTATCAATGCACCCAGTCACTACATAGATACAGGCAACCTTCCTAACTCAGTTGCCGGAGAGGAAGGAAACCGCTCAGGGATTTCACCATGAGGCCAATGGTGACTTTAAAACAGTTACAGAGTTTAATCGCTGTGATAGGAGCAAACTGTGGATGGATCAATAACGTTGTAGTTACGCCACAATACTAACCTAATTGACAGAGTGAAAAGACGATAGCCTGTACAGAATAAAAATATTCCAAAACATGCATCCTGTTTGCAACAAGGCACTAAAGTAATACTGCAAAAGAATGTGGCAAATAAATTAACTTTTTGAATACAAAGCCTTATGTTTGGAGCAAATCCAATACAACACATTACTGAGTCCCACTCAACATATTATCAAGCATACTGGTGGCTGCATCATGTTATGGGTATGCTTGTAATCGTTAAGGACTGGGGAGTTTTTTAGGATAAAAATAAATGGAATGGAGCTAAGCACAGGCAAAATCCTAGAGGAAAACCTGGTTCAGTCTGCTTTACAACAGACACTGGGAGATGAATTCACCTTTCAGCATGACAATAACCTAAAACACAAGGCCAAATCTACACTGGAGTTGCTTACCAAGAAGACAGTGAATGTTTCTGAATGGCAGTTACAGTTTTGACTTAAATCTACTTGAAAATCTATGGCAAGACCTGAAAATGGTTGTCTAGCAATGATCATGCATGAAGAATTTCGAAAATAATAATGGGCAAATATTGCACAATCCAGGTGTGGAAAGCTCTTATAGACTTACCCAGAAAGACTCACAGCTGTAATCGCTGCCAAAGATGCTTCTACAAAGTAGGGTGTGAATACTTATATCAATAGGATATTTCTTTATTTAATTTTCAATAATTTGTCAAACATTTCTAAAAACATGTTTTCACTTTGTCATTATGGGGTATTGTGTGTAGATGGGTGAGAAAAATATATATTTAATACATTTTGAATTCAGGCTGTAACACAACAACATGTGGAATAAGTCAAGGGGTATGCATACTTTCTGAAGGCACTGTATATCCCCCGTCTGTAATTTGTACAGTGAGGGGAAAAAGTATTTGATCCCCTGCTGATTTTCTACATTTGCCCACTGACAAAGAAATGATCAGTCTATAATTTTAATGGTAGGTTTATTTGAACAGTGAGAGACAGAACAACAACAACAACAAAATCCAGAAGAACGCATGTCAAAAATGTTATAAATTGATTTGCATTTTAATGAGGGAAATAAGTATTTGACCCCCTCTCAATCAGAAAGATTTCTGGCTCCCAGGTGTCTTTTATACAGGTAACGAGCTGAGATTAGGAGCACACTCTTAAAGGGAGTACTTCTAAATCTCAGCTAGTTACCTGTATAAAAGACACCTGTCCACAGAAGCAATCAATCAATCAGATTCCAAACTCTCCACCATGGCCAAGACCAAAGAGCTCTCCAAGGATTGTCACGGTTCAGACAGACGACCAGAGGACCACAATTGCGTCACACCAGAAAGTTTATTAAACTTAAGGGAAAAGGGAAGTAGGGAGTGAATGAAGGCTCCAGGGGTAACAGGGATCCCGTCCAATGTGCTGGGTCTGTGCCCCCCCCAATGGCAGCGATGCGTCCTATGAAGCCGGTGGTGGGTGGTCCAGAAGTCCTGGGGGGGGGAGACACAGACACAACAGGGCGGAATGAAACAAGGCAGCAGTACAGTTCAAGGGAAATCCAAAATACGTAGTAGCAAGGCAGAAGGCTGGTCAGAGTTACCGGGATTGAAGAGTAGTCAGGAGTCGTAATGGCAGAAGCAGGTCTGGATCTCCTGAGGCAGAAGAGTATCCAAAAAACAGGCAGGTCCGGGGTCACAAAACCAGGGTGAGCCAGAAGCGCGAGCAAACAGGTTCCGGGTGTGAGCTTTGCAGACGATCTGACACCGGAGAGCTGAAAGACAGGGCCTTAAATACTGGGAGAGGTAGTGGGTAATGCAGCGCAGCTGGCAGAGTAATTAGAGCAGAGCAGAGCAGGGACAGGTGGAGCTAGTTAGGCTGAGTAGAGAGAGTGGTGAGCAGAGTGGAAGAAAATTAAGGTGGTAACCCGGTGGAGTGAGAGGCCCATGACAGAACCCCCCCCCCAAGGGACGGCCCCAGAAGTCCCAAGAGCAACACCACGCCGGGCGGGAGGAGGGGAGCCGGAGGAGGGCTAGAACTCCTCCGAACGGTCCGAGTGAACGTCCTCATCCTCGGAGGAAGCCGGAGGGCCGTGGTCGGGAGATGGGACAGGTCCCGAGACAGGATCAGGCACAGGACAGGAAGCCGAGCGGGCAGGACGGTTAGGGACCCCTCTGGGGCGGCCCCTACGGATTGCAGGTTGATCAGGATGCCGTTGGTGGAAAGCGGTGATGAGAGTCCTATCCACAATCCGACTAGCTGGCACCCAGGTCCTTTCCTCAGGTCCATAGCCCTCCCAGTCAATGAGGTACTGGAGACCCCTACCCCTCCGTCTGGACCGAAGCAGGCGGCGGACGGTGTAAACCAGACCACCATCGACGAGCCGTGGAGGAGGAGGACCAGGCGCAGCAGGGACCAGCGGACTCTCATGGATGGGCTTAATCTTAGACACATGGAAAGTGGGGTGCACCCTCAGGGAATTAGGCAGTTGGAGCCGGACAGCAGTTGGGCTAATCACTCTTATGATAGGGAATGGGCCAATGAACCGAGGTGCCAGCTTCTGCGACTCCACCCTGAGTGGCAGGTTCTTCGATGACAACCACACCCTTTGACCAACATGGTAGGTGGGAGCAGGAATTCTCCGACGGTTGGCCCCGGTAGTGTAGCTGGCAACGGATCTGAGGAGTGTGGCTCGGGCTTGTGACCAGGTGCGGCGACATCGACGGGCAAAAGCAAGTGCAGATGGGCAAGTAACCTCCTCTTCCTGGCTGGCAAATAGAGGAGGCTGGTATCCATAAACACATTGGAAAGGGGACATACCGATGGCAGAGCAGGTCAGAGAATTGTGTGCGTACTCCACCCATGTCAATTGCTGCGACCAGGAGTGGGGGTTGCGTGAAGTCATGCATCGCAGTGCCTTCTCGAGCTCCTGATTAGCCCGCTCTGACTGCCCATTGGATTGGGGATGGAATCCGGAAGTCAGACTGACTGTGGCTCCCAGCAGGTGACAGAACTCCTTCCAAAAAGCGGAGGAGAATTGTGGACCACGGTCAGAAACTACATCCTTTGGCAGTCCGTGGATCCGGAAGACGTGTTCCAGGACCACCTGGGCGGTCTCCTTGGCGGTTGGGAGCTTGGGGAGGGGAATGAAGTGTGCCATCTTGCTGAAACGGTCAACGATGGTGAGAATGACGGTCATGCCACTTGAAGGGGGCAGCCCCGTGACAAAGTCAAGGGCGATGTGAGACCAGGGACGTCTGGGCACAGGCAGGGGCTGCAGCAATCCGGCTGGGGGCTGGCAGGACGACTTGTGTTGGTTGCAGATGGGGCAGGCTTGGACGAATTCCCGTACATCCTTCCTCAGAGAGGGCCACCAGAACCTCTGGGCGAGCAGGTTGTAAGTGCGGGTGGAGCCAGGGTGACAAGCTAGGCGGGAGTCATGTCCCCACTGAACGACCTGGGACCTCAGGTCTTCGGGGACAAAAAGGCGGTCAGCTGGGCAAGTGCTGGGACCTGGCTGGTTACGGAGAGCCTCCAGCACCTGTTCCTCAACAGCCCAGGTCAGAGCTGCAACGATGCAGGGACTTGGCAGAATCGACACAGGGTCCTTGGAGGGGGTGTCATCCTTCTGGAATTGACGGGAGAGGGCGTCTGGCTTGGTGTTGCGTGATCCAGGCCGGTATGACAGAGTGAAATTAAACCTGGTGAAGAACAGGGCCCAGCGGGACTGCCTGGAGTTCAACCGTTTGGCCGTGCGGATGTACTCCAAGTTCTTATGATCGGTCCAAACGAGAAATGGAATGGTGGACCCCTCCAGCCAGTGACGCCACTCCTCCAAGGCAAGCTTCACAGCCAGCAGCTCACGGTTCCCTATGTCGTAATTGCACTCAGAGGGGGACAACCGACGTGAGAAAAAGGCACAGGGATGGAGCTTCCTATCCTCCGCAGCCCACTGAGAAATCACAGCACCAACTCCCACATCCGAGGCGTCCACCTCCACAATGAATTGCCGGTCCACATCAGGCATCTGGAGGATGGGAGCGGAGGTGAACCTCACCTTGAGGGTACTGAAGGCTTTGTCGGCTGCTGGGGTCCAGGTGAAGGGTTGCTTGGTGCTGGTTAGAGCAGTGAGAGGGGCAGCAACGGTACTGTAGTTCCGGATAAACTTCCTATAGAAGTTAGCAAACCCCAGAAACTGTTGCAGCTTCTTTCTGTTCTCCGGAACTTGCCATGAAGTGACTGCTGATACTTTGGCAGGATCCATTTGGATACTTCCCTCTGCCACTATGTACCCCAGGAAGGCCACTGTCTTGACGTGAAACTCACATTTCTCTGCCTTGGCGTAGAGGGAATTCTCCAGAAGACGATGAAGGACTTGCTGGACATGGCGGGTGTGTTCAGACAGGTTTCTGGAGTAGATTAAGATGTCATCCAGGTAAACGAAGACAAACTTGTTTAACATGTCCCGCAGTACATCATTCACTAGAGCCTGGAACACAGCAGGAGCATTGGTGAGGCCAAAAGGCATAACCAGATACTCGTAGTGGCCTGTTGGTGTATTGAATGCGGTTTTCCATTCATCTCCCTCCCGGATCCGCACTAGGTGGTAAGCGTTTCTGAGATCCAACTTGGTAAAAACAGTGGCTCCCTGGAGCAACTCAAAAGCAGAGGTGAGCAGAGGCAGAGGGTAACGGTTTTTCACTGTGATGTCGTTGAGTCCCCTGTAGTCGATGCAGGGGCGAAGAGATCCGTCCTTCTTCCCCACAAAGAAGAAGCCAGCACCAGCAGGAGATGAAGATGAACGGATTAATCCTGCGGACAGAGAGCCATTGATGTAGTCCTCCATGGACTTTCTTTCAGGAGCAGACAACGAATAAAGACGACCCTTTGGAGGAGCTGTTCCAGGGAGGAGGTCGATGGCACAGTCGTACGGTCGGTGAGGGGGCAGAGATGTGGCTCTTGCTTTGTTAAACACCTCTCTGAGACCATGGTAGCATTCTGGGACATTGGAGAGGTCAGGAGCGGAGTTAGTAGGTACTGGCCGAGGGGGTAGTGCGGCAGCAAGCAGGCAGGTTCGGTGGCAGTCCTCTCCCCACTCCCTGATCACCCCGGTCACCCAGTCGAGCTGAGGGTTGTGCCGGCGGAGCCATGGGTAACCCAGGATGAGGGGTTGGCCTGGAGAGGGGAGCAGGTGAAACTGGATAGTTTCTTGATGGTTTCCGGACAGACCCATCGAGACCGGGGCCGTGACATGAGTGACCGATCCGAGTAAGTGTCCGTCCAGTGCCCGGGCAGGAATAGGAGGTGTCAAACGGAGGTTCTCCAGTCCCAGTTGGCGTGCCAGCTTGATGTCCATTATGTTGGCTTCGGCGCCAGAATCCACCAGAGCAGCCAGGGTGTGAGTTGAGTCAGAGAGGCGGAGGTGAACTTGCAGCAGGGGTTTGCGGTCGGAGGACTGGATGGTCATTGAACTCAACCGGACTCCCCCTATGCCCGGTGAGCTTCGGCCCTTTAAAGGGCAGGTTACCACACGATGTCCATCACCTCCACAATAGAGGCAGAGGTTAGAGGTGAAGCGGCGCTGGCGCTCTGCAGGAGTGAGAGAGGCTCGCCCAATCTCCATAGGCTCAGACTGATCAAGCTGACCTGAGTGAGTGGCAGTAGATGACAGGAGCCCAGTCGGATCTCTCCGAATGCCGGTAGTAGGTGGACCTTGGCGCCCCCTCTCACGACGACGGGTCTGTATCCTTCTGTCGATCCTGACAGTCAGTGCGATGGCTTCATCAAGAGTGGAAGGCAGTTCATGGGAGACCAACTCGTCCTTGATATAGTCAGCCAAACTATGGAAGAACGCGTCCACCAACGATGGTGTGTTCCAAGAACTTCGTCTAGCCAGGGTTCGGAAGTCGATGGAATGGTCTGCGACTGTACGTCTGCCTTGTCGAATACTGAACAGTTCACGAGACGCCTCTGCGGTGGGTGAATCCAGGTCAAACACCTTCAGCATCTCCTCAGCAAACAGGTCGAAGGTTGCACATGCGGGGGTTTGACGTTCGAACTCTGCTGTTCCCCAGAGTCGAGCTCGGCCCGTCAGGTGAGTGATGGCATACCCAACTTTAGCCCCCTCCGTGGCGAAGGTCCTTGGCTGCAAGGAGAACTGAAGTCGGCAGCTAGTCAGGAATGGCCGGACCTGGGTTGAATCGCCGTTGAACCGCTCGGGGTTTCCAATCTTGGGTTCCGGAGCAGCGGCTGCAATGACCGGGGCAGGTAACTCGGGGGCAGGGCTGGTGGGCAGACTGGCTGGGGTAAGGTTGGTGAGGAGTTGAATGATCATGGCGAGTTGTTGTTGCTGCTGCTGGAACTGCTGCTCATGCTCATCGGTTTCCATGTCGGGGAAAGTGTGCGCTGAGTCCATAATGGTCAGATCGTACTGTCACGGTTCAGACAGACGACCAGAGGACCACAATTGCGTCACACCAGAAAGTTTATTAAACTTAAGGGAAAAGGGAAGTAGGGAGTGAATGAAGGCTCCAGGGGTAACAGGGATCCCGTCCAATGTGCTGGGTCTGTGCCCCCCCCAATGGCAGCGATGCGTCCTATGAAGCCGGTGGTGGGTGGTCCAGAAGTCCTGGGGGGGGGAGACACAGACACAACAGGGCGGAATGAAACAAGGCAGCAGTACAGTTCAAGGGAAATCCAAAATACGTAGTAGCAAGGCAGAAGGCTGGTCAGAGTTACCGGGATTGAAGAGTAGTCAGGAGTCGTAATGGCAGAAGCAGGTCTGGATCTCCTGAGGCAGAAGAGTATCCAAAAAACAGGCAGGTCCGGGGTCACAAAACCAGGGTGAGCCAGAAGCGCGAGCAAACAGGTTCCGGGTGTGAGCTTTGCAGACGATCTGACACCGGAGAGCTGAAAGACAGGGCCTTAAATACTGGGAGAGGTAGTGGGTAATGCAGCGCAGCTGGCAGAGTAATTAGAGCAGAGCAGAGCAGGGACAGGTGGAGCTAGTTAGGCTGAGTAGAGAGAGTGGTGAGCAGAGTGGAAGAAAATTAAGGTGGTAACCCGGTGGAGTGAGAGGCCCATGACAAGGATGTCAGGGACAGGATTGTAGACCTACACAAGGCTGGAATGGGCTACAAGACCCTCACCAAACAGCTTGGTGAGAAGGTGACAACAGTTGGTGCGATTATTCGCAAATGGAAGAAACACAAAAGAACTGTCAATCTCCCTCGGCCTGGGGCTCCATGCAAGATCTCACCTCGTGGAGCTGCAATGATCATGAGAACGGTGAGGAATCAGCCCAGAACTACACGGGAGGATCTTGTCAATGATCTCAAGGCAGCTGGGACCATAGTCACCAAGAAAACAATTGGTAACACACTACGCCGTGAAGGACTGAAATCCTGCAGCGCCCGCAAGGTCCCCCTGCTCAAGAAAGCACATATACAGGGCCATCTGAAGTTTGCCAATGAACATCTGAATGATTCAGAGGAGAACTGGGTGAAAGTGTTGTGGTCAGATGAGACCAAAATCAAGCTCTTTGGCATCAACTCAACTCGCCATGTTTGGAGGAGGAGGAATGCTGCCTATGACCCCAAGAACACCATCCCCACCGTCAAACATGGAGGTGGAAACATTATGCTTTGGGGGTGTTTTTCTGCTAAGGGGACAGGACAACTTCACCGCATCAAAGGGATGATGGACAGGGCCATGTACCATCAAATCTTGGGTGAGAACCTCCTTCCCTCAGCCATGGCATTGAAAATGGGTCGTGGATGGGTATTCCAGCATGACAATGACCCAAAACACACGGCCAAGGCAACAAAGGAGTGGCTCAAGAAGAAGCACATTAAGGTCCTGGAGTGGTCTAGCCAGTCTCCAGACCTTTATCCCATAGAAAATCTGTGGAGGGAGCTGAAGGTTCGAGTTGCCAAACGTCAGCCTCGAAACCTTAATGACTTGGAGAAGATCTGCAAAGAGGAGTGGAACAAAATCCCTCCTGAGATGTGTGCAAACCTGGTGGCCAACTACAGGAAATGTCTGACTTCTGTGATTGCCAACAAGGGTTTTGCCACCAAGTACTAAGTCATGTTTTGCAGAGGGGTCAAATACTTATTTCCCTCATTAAAATGCAAATCAATTTATAACATTTTTGACATACATTTTTCTGGATTTTGTTGTTGTTATTCTGTCTCTCACTGTTCAAATAAACCTACCATTAAAATTATAGACTGATCATGTCTTTGTCAGTGGGCAAACGTACAAAATCAGCAGGGGATCAAATACTTTTTTCCCTCACTGTATGTTCCCACTGTAATGAGCCTATACTCCAAAGTGTTATGTTTTATGTTAATTGTTCCGATATTGTATATTCTGTATGATGTCTATGTTGCCTATGTTAGGTTAAAGCCTTATTCTAAAATGGATTACAAATAAATAAATAAAAGTCCTCATCAATCTACACACAATACCCGATAATGACAAAGCAAAAACAGGTTTTTAGAATATTTTTGCTAATTTATTGAAAATAAAAGACAGAAATTTCACATTTACATAAGTCTTCAGACCCTTTACTCAGTACTTTGTTGAAGCACCTTTGGCAGCAATTAAAGCCTAGAGTCTTCTTGGGTATGACGCCACAAGCTTGGCACACCTGTATTTGGGGAGTTTCTCCCATTCTTCTCTGCAGATCCTCTCAAGCTCTGTCAGGTTGGATGGGGAGCGTTGCAGCACAGCTATTTTAAAGGTCTCTCCAGAGATGTTCGATTGGGTTCAAGTCCGGGCTCTGGCTGGGCCACTCAAGGACATTCAGAGACTTGTCCCAAAGCCACTCCTGCGTTGTCTTGGCTGTGTGCTTAGGGTCGTTGTCCTGTTGGAAGGTGAACCTTCACCCCAGTCTGAGGTCCTGAGCGCTCTGGAGCAGGTTTTCATCAAGGATCTCTGTTGTTTTATACCCTAAACCTCCTTGACTTTTCTGAGCTCAAGGGGCTAAACTGAAGAGAATTCAGCTCCTGAGGAGATACTCATGTTCAGGAAATCAAACTCAAGCCCTGGATTACTGTAGAATCTATGAGTAAAAACAGACTCTTATCTTAAGTTAATTTCTCAGGTTAAAACAACACTCCTTCAGAGAACAGCAGCTAATAAGTGTTTAGGGGAAATGGAAAGTGTTGTAAACTAAGGTACCGTAAAACTTCAATTAATAGCCTGGGCGTTTATTTGCTTAAATCACTGAACACAATAGGCGCTTATTACAGACAGGCTTCTATTTGAGCTTTTGCTCATTTGCATAGTTAATGTTTTAATTCCAGCATTCACTTCCTGCATTTTAATCAATTTCTTCATTTCCTGCACTAATGTGTTATCATTTACACAGTGTCATGTTTCTTTTGTCTTAGTATGCCTATATTAAAAAATATATATATAAAAATTCCTTGACTGAATAATGATTCTCCTCTTTGACTCCTCTTTGACTGTCAGAGGAAGGCCCAAAAAATTGTGAAAGACTCCAGTCACCCAAGTCATAGACTGTTCTCTCTGCTACTACACGGCAAGCGGTACCAGAGTCTAGGTCCAAAAGGCTCCTTAACAGCTTCTACCCCCAAGCCATAAGGCTGCTGAACAATTAATCAAATGGCCACCCAAACTATTTACATTGACATCCCCACCCCCCTTTGTTTTTACACTGCTGCTACTCGCTGTTTATTATCTATGCATAGTCACTTTACCCCTACCTACATGTACAAATTACCTTGACTAACCTGTACCCCCGCACATTGACTGGGTACCGGTACCCCCTGTATATAGCCTCGGTATTGTTATTGTATTGTGTTACTTTTTATTTTATTTTTTACTTTAGTTTATTTAGTAAATATTTTCTTAACTCTATTTATTGAACTGCATTGTTGGTTAAGGGCTTGTAAGTAAGCATTTCACGGTAAGGCACATGTGACAAATACAATTTGATTTCATTAGATTTTTGGCAGTTCTTACTTTTGCCACTAGAAGGCGATCGGCCGATTTCTAGGGCTCTGTACTCCCGAAGTTGTTGACTGTTTTTGTGCATGTCAGTTAGCTAGCAGTTCTCAGCTGTTAGGAGCCAATGGCTAACAGTTTATTACTGGCCAAAAAAATAGGATGATTGCCATAATTCTTTCCAGTCATTACTGAATTATTGAATGTAACAAATCAAACATTAAACCTCGTAAACAATTCATGGTAATTCATGGTAACTTTGTAAACAATTACGGTAATTTTGTCACGCCCTGGCTCTGGGGACTCTTGTATGTTGAGCCAGGGTGTTAGTTTCTTTGTGTAGTGTCTATGTTTCGTTTCCTATGTTCTGTTCTAGGTTATGTGTTTCTATGTTGGCCGGGGTGGTTCTCAATCAGAGGCAACGACAATCAGCTGTTGCTTGTTGTCTCTGATTGGGAACCATACTTAGGCAGCTTTTTGTGCACTTGTGATTCGTGGGATCTTGTTCCGTGTAGGTTTGTGTATGACCGAGGACTTCACGTTTCGTTTTGTTGTTTTGTTATTTGTATCGTGTTGCTAAGTACACTATTAAAGAGATGTACGCATATCACGCTGCGCCTTGGTCCACTCATTATGACGATTGTGACAAATTTAGACCCGCCATTTATTTGAAACAGCCATTTATTTGCTGAAATGTGTACCGTTGCCCGGCTATTAAAATGAGACTTGCCATTTAATTTAAGTTTTACAGTATGCATGCGTGTGTGTGTTGGGAGGGGGGGGGTTAACAGTGAGAGTGATGGGATCTGCTGACTTTATTCAACTTAAAGGAGAGGAATGTTAGTTACAGTCGTGAAATAGATGCACAGTAGCTACAGGAACACACAAAAACACCTAAATAAAACAAGAAGACCACAAAAAACTATAACAAAGTAGAGAGATACAGAGAGTTAAAGCATCTATCCAACATCTTTAGGCTGAGAGAGGGGGGAGGAAGGGGCGAGAAAGGTGGAACTCCCTGAGGGGGAGACAGACAGGGAGTTGGGGGTGAGAGAGTTAAGGGCCTTCACCCCATAGGCAGGCTTCCTCCTCAGGAAGCATAAGCCCTTGGCCTTGGGAACAATGCAGGCGGTTGTGGGATATCAGGAATCTTTCTCTGGAATGCCAGTCTGAGTCACGGTTCCCTTCCCGCCACAGCTGTCCTCCAGTGGCACAGTCACTTGCCAAAGCTAACACAGCCAACCAGCAGGCACCGGGGAAGACACAAGCCAACCCAGGCCAGGCTAGCACAGAGCACAGCATCACAGTAGAGCTGAGCACAGTTCAATGCCATACCACACACTGTGCACTCTCTCACTCTGGGAAACCAGCACTACAATACAAACGCTATACAAAGAAATAAGCTGTTTTTCTCACTGGCTGCTGTGCCCTTCTGTCTCTCTCTCTCTCACTCTCTCTCTCTCTCTCGCTCTCCCCCTCCCTCCCTCCCACCATCCCTCCCTCTCTCAGGCAGCACTCAGGCAGTGAGATTCTTTCTCACGCACCTCCAACAGTGTGTCAGCCCAAATCACACCTCACCTAAACCAACCTGGGCCACACAGCACAGCACAGTATAACATAGTAGAGCACGGCACAGTACAGTACAGCTATAGACCCCAAAGCACTCAATGTACCGTGGATAGAGGGATTATTAAGCCCACAGGGGCAGAGGTAGAGTGAGATAATTAGAGAGAGGGGGAAAGAGAGAGAGAGAAAGAGAGACAGAGACAGAGTGAGAATGAAAGAGAGAGAGAGAGAGAGAGAGAGAGAGAGAGAGAGAGAGAGAGAGAGAGAGAGAGAGAGAGAGAGAGAGAGAGAGAGAGAGAGAGAGAGAGAGAGAGAGACAGAGAGAGAGAGAGAGAGAGAGAGAGAGAGAGAGAGAGAGAGAGAGAGAGAGAGAGAGAGAGAGAGAGAGGGAGAGAGAGAGAGAGAGACAGCTAGGTCAGCAGGTCAGCGCCAGTTTCTCTCATTAGTGAGATTAGACCCCGAGAGCTGCCTTGTCCCAGACCAGGACACCCATCTGCGCCTGTCAACGCTTCGTCTGCTACCCCCCTCGCCCCTCCCTACCCTCCTGTCTGTACCCCTTCAACCCTCCTCCCCTCTCAGCCCCACATCTGGCTAGGAGAGTGTGCAGCTAAGGCAACATCTCAGTGCAGACGGCTATGGAAACGGTGTCTGACATAAGACAATGCACGTGTGGATTGATTAAAAGTGTGTTGACAGATTAAAAGAGCAAGACCTTTGGTTGATCTGTCTGTCTGTCTGTCCATCCGTCTGTCTCTACCCACTCAAAAACATCTTCCCTGACAAAGTACACCCCCCCCCCCCACTAGCCCAAGCTGAAGGGGCCCAGACAAGGCTCAGCCACAGCCTCTGCTTTTGTAAAAGGAGAACAAAGTATGAGTGGAAACTAAAGGCTGGGGCTCAGACCAGGTGGCTAGAAGCCCTTTCAGTATCTCTGTCTCCCTGACACCTCAGCCCTTGATCTGATTTCTGGGTTGGACACAGAGAGGGGAAAGAAAGGAGAGGTTAGGAAGGAATGGACCGAGTCGGAGCGAGAGATAGGCCCTTTCAATGGACCCATTCCTGACCTACAGTATAACAGACACATGGCAAGGCATAACACACACACACCTTCCAGACACATTTACAACATGAGGCACTGGCTTGCCATGTAAATGTGCTTAGCGGATGTCAGTTACTCTTATTTTCAAAGTCTATACTTGCTCCCCTGGCTTGGCACAAAGACACCAAGATAACAGCGTTACAGAAAACCATAAAGGGGAACTACGTAAACTATACACCTATGAATACCACGTCTGTGCTTTAACTGCTTTCCATAGAACAATCTTCTTCTTATCTGGGATCACAGATTCACATAGTTGAGAACCAGTTTGTAAGGCAGACCCAGGAATGATAAAAAAAAAATCCCATTGTAAAAGCATGTAGAAACCCATAAGGCATTTCATGGAGTGTCACTGTACACTAGTGTTCCAAGGTATACCGGTACTTTTTCGATACCAAAAAATAAATACATTTGATACTAGAATTTTGTTACATTCGGTACTTCTGTCAAATGTGTTTCTCGTCATTGACAGGATAAAGTCTGTCTATCAGCGTAGCCGCTTTAAAGCGCTAAGAGCAAAGTGCCTGCTCCACTTACTCATTCATTGCTAGAGCTGTCTGGCTGCATTGTTAGCTCCCCACTCATGCTGCACAGAAATTAACACACTTAAATAATGCAACATGGTATGTAGAAATGTTTAAACTGTTCAGAACACTTTTACAATGCAAGACGATGCCGGTTGCTTTCAGCTTTATTTGTAGGCTAACTTTCCTTGCTAGCTTACAGCTGAATTCACTACTCTAGTACTATGTTTGTGATAATATGCAAGCCATAACACAAAATATGCTGATTTCAAAGCTGATTGTCACCAAAAACTTTATTAATTGACTTTGTCTCCTTCGCCACCAAAAAGTAATTCACTTCTCGTCTCCCTCGCCTCCTGTCTGGTTTCCACTAGATTCCATAGCCACAAAGTCAGATTCCACAGCCATGTTCTACTTTGTGAATGATGTCATTACTTTCTTAAAGAGACAGCATACACTTTTATAAAAGAAGAGATCGCTTCTTCTATGCAAATGTTATTGATCAGTACAATAAAAGTATATGTTCTCCTAGCAGTTGCCAATAAAATAAGTCCTAAATGGGAGGTATTGTTTGTCATCTGTAGCCCCATGAAATCAGCTAAAACAAGCTCAATAACTGAATGCATGCACACACTCCTATTGAATAATATGAATTCACCTGTATTGTGAATAGACCTAGGCTACATCTTAATTTACCCAGTTTATCAATAGAGATTTAACATTCAAATAAATTATTACCATTATGTTGTTTTGTAGTTATATTGGTAAAAAAACAAAGTCAAATATATTGTATGATTGTATCATTTATTAAATAATGCATACATGGCTGTATGTAATGATATTGAAGATGCCCAACAATTGAACAGAGCAGTAGCTGAGTTTATCTGTCTGGATGAAGTGCCATTCTGTGACTCTGGCTAATCCGCCTTCTTTTTTTTGTTGTGGTATCGTTTTGGTATCGTGATGGTATCGAGTATCATGATACTAAACCTGGTATCAGTATCGAAGTCAAAATTCTGGTATCGTGACAACATTACTGTACACGTTCTGAAACAAGATGGCGACCACCGGGCCGGCTCTCGTCCGTCACACTTCTGAGCCCCTTGGGCAAGAACCAACAGGCCTAAGAAAGGAAGCGCCTAGGAGTCCTACAGTGTCTAATGCTATGGAAAGTGGAAACACACACACACATACCGCACCAGCAGACAAAGTTGAAACACAACTATGCCCCCCAAATGGTGATCCATCCATCATGAATATAGCGCCCCTTACAAGGTATTTAGACAGAGCCAAGCAGGCCTCCCACAGGCCTCCAGAAGTTTCTGACAGCCTGGTCCCTGAGGTAGGGGGTGAGGTGATTGAGGTAGAGGGTAAGGGAGTTCCAGTAGCTGTGTGGCTTACTGTACTGTAGCAATAGAGCAGGACCTGAAGCAACAGGATGAGAAATGGGGAGAGAGAGAGAGAGAGAGAGAGAGAGAGAGAGAGAGAGAGAGAGAGAGAGAGAGAGAGAGAGAGAGAGAGAGAGAGAGAGAGAGAGAGAGAGAGAGAGAGAGAGAGAGAGAGAGAGAGAGAGAGAGAATAAAGAGTAGGTAATTCTAGTGTTAAACTGGCAGGTCTCTCTCTAGCTGTTCCCTGATGCCCTAAAGACTAGTGTGGGCTCTGAGCCATAAATCACACTGAATAGTGGTTCAGAACTATCACACTCTGGGCTAGAGCAACAGCCAACACTACACTACCAACCTGCTCTAACACACAGACACCACAGAAGATAAGTTATTACATTTATTACAATGATATGCAGATAAATAATAATAATATGCCATTTAGCAGACACTTTATCCAAAGCGACTTACAGTCATGCGTGCATACATTTTTGTGTATGGGTGGTCCCGGGGATCGAACCCACTACCTTGGCGTTACAAGCGCCATGCTCTACCAGCTGAGCTACAGAGGACCACATGTATTTAGATAGTCCCTATAACAACATTTTTCAACACAGCGATGGTACTAATGGTATAATCTAGGAGTGAAGGCCAAAATCCAACTGGCAAAGGATGCTACTGGGGCTGCCTGGAAGTAACTTTTTTCTAATGTAACTAACGGGGCAGAAAGATTGTTCTACTGAATGGAAAAAGGAGGATCTGAGGGCAAAACCAATCCAACCGAAACTATCAGTCACAGTGTATCATGATCCAGTTTTGTGTGAGAGTATTAGTGGTCGAACCAGAAGGCGTACTATCTGGCAGTGAGAGCTATAAGAATCTCAACTCTTGGAGCAGTAGGAATATCTCATCTGATATGATGTTTAAAACCATCTGTTGATGAAAATGTGGAGTTGCCTGACAAAAACACTTTTGAGGATGAAAACACAATGGTTGTTTGCTGAGAAGTGCCACACACTTCAGTTCACCAATAGAGTATAGGAATGTGTAGATGGATAACAACACATTAGTAATACGGGGGTGGGGGGGCAGTCACTAAAGCCAGGCAGCTCAGCTGAGTTACAAAGTGATATGAAGGAGGAGATGTAGGCTATGGCTGTGAGAAATGTATTTATATTGGTGCACAAAGCGGTGGTTTTAGGGCAGAAACCCCAGTGGAAAACAAAAGTGCGTATGAACAATGGATATTTGGTCACTTTGTTGGCAATAGTAGGAGTGCGACCTGTCCTGACATGTTCTGAGCAGTGCGGCCTGTCCTGACATGCCCCCCCCCACAGAGGCTGCGGATCTGTAGGTAACACAGTGTTGTTTCAAATGATGTACAGTGAGCAAATTTTAGAGCAGATGGTGTTAATAAACTTCTAGCATAGGCTACCTGTGTTTTGTTTCAATCAAAGCAAAAATGTGATCTAGTGGCATGCTGTTGAGTTGTGGCCGCATGATAATATGCCATTTAGCAGACGCTTTTATCCAAAGCGACTTACAGTCATGTGAGCATACATTTTTACGTATGGGTGGTCCCGGAGATCGATCCCACTACCCTGGCATTACAAGCGCCATGCTCTACCAATTGAGCTACAGAGGACCACGCATGAGAGAACAATCATCCTAAAATCTCATTAGAAATTAGGTGTTTCTTTGTCTTACAGTAAAATTATAATATGCTATTATATTCGGTTCTGTTATGTACAATGCTATCATTATGTGATCTTGCAGACATTGATTCAGCTTTGATCTAACTATTAAACAAGCACCATTCACCAGAGTTGCCTGTTCTCTACGAGTAGCACATGCTTCGGGACCTTTAGCAGTTGGGAAGAAAGGTCCAGAAAAGTCGGATCTGCAGCCACTCTGTAAAATAAAAATGGAGACCCACACTACTTACTGTTGCCGTCATCTTGTCACTCTCCACCATGATGGCTGAAGAATACTTGTTGGATGGCATTACTGTTGCAGTTAACTTCGTCAATGATTGTTATTTTGTTTCTCTTCTAACCTAGAGGCAAAACAAACAAGGCAATGCAGTAGTTAGGAGAGTGCATGAAACAGTACATTTAAATGTGCAATATTTAATGCATTAAAAAAATATACATACATTTCCCAATCTTCCCTCACTTTAAAAGCTTTGCAAAGTAAACAGATACAGAATCTTGAGTCAAAGCTTCTTCTCCTTTGGGGAGTCCTGAATCTACTCAAGTACAACCTGCTCTTATCCAAATTATGCTTTTCCACATTGGAAAAGAGCGAACCTGAACACACTCCTGAACACACTAAAAAACCACTTTTCCCAGAGGTATTCATCATCTAATCACTGTAATCAACCAAAATCACACTGAATCACTAGCTAAGTGATTGCTTGAACATGTATTACTATTAGGGCTGTCCCCGACCCAAAAAATATATTGGTAGACCGAAAGTCATCTGTTCTTTTGACCAATCGATTGGTTGAAAACATTTTACGTGTATTTTTCCATATACAGTGAGGGAAAAAAGTATTTGATCCCCTGCTGATTTTGTACGTTTGCCCACTGACAAAAACATGATCAGTCTATAATTTTAATGGTAGGTTTATTTGAACAGTGAGAGACAGAATAACAACAAAAGAATCCAGAAAAACGCATGTCAAAAATTGTATACATTGATTTGCATTTTCATGAGGGAATAAGTATTTGACCCCTCTGCAAAACATGACTTAGTCCTTGGTGGCAAAACCCTTGTTGGCAATCACAGAGGTCAGACGTTTCTTGTAGTTGGCCACCAGGTCTGCACACATCTCAGGAGGGATTTTGTCCCACTCCTCTTTGCAGATCTGCTCCAAGTCATTAAGGTTTCAAGGCTGACGTTTGGCAACTCCAACCGGCCACTCCAGGACCTTAATGTGCTTCTTCTTGAGCCACTCCTTTGTTGCCTTGGCCATGTGTTTATGGTCATTGTCATGCTGGAATACACATCCACGACCCATTTTCAATGCCCTGGCTGAGGGAAGGAGGTTCTCAGCCAAGATTTGACGGTACATGGCCCCGTCCATCGTCCCTTTGATGCGGTGAAGTTGTCCTGTCCCCTTAGCAGAAAAACACCCCCAAAGCATAATGTTTCCACCTCCATGTTTGACGGTGGGGATGGTGTTCTTGGGGTCATAGGCAGCATTCCTCCTCCTCAAACACGGCGAGTTGAGTTGATGCCAAAGAGCTCGATTTTGGTCTCATCTGACCACAACACTTTCACCCAGTTCTCCTCTGAATCATTCAGATGTTCATTGGCAAACTTCAGACGGGCCTGTATATGTGCTTTCTTGAGCAGGGGGACCTTGCGGGCGCTGCAGGATTTCAGTCCTTATTTATGTCACTGGTGGGTGCCAGAAGGTATGCGTGCCAAGATAGCTTGGGGGCCACTTGTGCTAATCTTAGAAGGAGTATGTGATGGAATAGCCTGGCTAGGGTGCCACACGATACCATGTAGGGGGATCCTATTGTAGGAGATGAGTGACACTCAATAATGGTTGGCAACTGTTGGATGGAAGTAGCTCGGAAAGCATTATATAAACTGATAGGTTTTCTATGTAAGTCCTTCGGATGACAATAGGCTACGCCCGTACCGCTTGTCATATGAATCCAGTACTGTAACTATTAAATAACTATGAATCCACTCTCCATCTGTTTAACTATTCTCTTACATCCTGAAGTACGAGATACCAGAGAAACTCGTCATAACAGATTGGCGTCTAAACGAACAGGATGCAGTTTACAGCCGAACTAACAGGTAAGCAGACTTTTTTATTAGGTTAAATTCTGCTTATCTGTGGTAAAGCTGAGCTGTAACGAACGTTTAAAATTCAATATTTTTTTGAGGGGAACAGATAAGTGGTATTCAAGTACGTAAATAGATGTAAGGAGAAATATCAAATTAGACAATGACATGGTGCTATGATTCTAAACAGGGTTTGTTCAGAGTAATGAGTAGAAAACAACAGAGGAGAAGGAGAGTGGGTTTAACAAGATTGGGCGTAGGGTCTTCCAATGGGCACAACAGTATAAAGATAGGTTTGAGTCCTATAATGTGAAAAAACATTATAAACTTGTTCAGAGGTTTGAGTCCTCAATATGACGAGATTATAAAGTGTGATAAAATAGGTTTGAGTCCTATGGTGTGAAAAGCATGTCAGAGGTTCGAGTCCTCAATGTGATAAAATAGGTTTGAGTCCTATGGTGTAAAATAATCATCATAAAGTGTTAGATGTGAAGAGGTTCAAGGCCTCAACCGTGTTATTAAAGCCATATGAGAAAATGAGTCCTTTGTGAAATTACTCAAAACGGTCAGGAAAGAGAGAGAGAACAATAACTCATACTGCATAAAGAATCAGAGCAGATACAATTAAGCATGTTGAATCATGGCACCAATGACAAAATAGGCAAAGAACATTTTAATAAAGATCAAGTTGGGGATTTGATTCAAGTATGTGATTACTAATATTGCATGAATTAATAAAAGTAATGGATAGCCAACTTAGTAGACCGGTATTGGGAAAGACAGTCACCATTAAGATTAAATCAGAGCTTCATTTACCTCGAAGAGAGAGAAAGGAAATGACGAAATTATTACAGACAAATCAGAATTTAAAACAAGTCTCTTTTAAAAGTAGTGAAAATCAGACATTGTGCGAATGGATGTTAAGTAAATTAGGATTTTTCTATGGGGAACAATATATCAGTGATTTATCAGCATGGACAGATAATGAATATCCTAAAGAAGATATTTTTAAAAGGGATAGGTTAAAGAAAGTCAGCTAACGAAGTTAAGTAATTGAAGGGAACAAAATATGCTATTTTATGAACAAAGAGCTGAAAGTAATTTTAATCTGAAGGGTGCATAATAAATTATATGAATGTGTATGATAATTTTATGTAAATGTGGATAATAAGCTTTGATATAACATTATATTGTGGTTCCGTACATCAATGCCCATCATATAATATCAAGGAGTGGTATGGAGAGCGTGAGGTTATTTTAGAGTGTAGTGGAAAAGTCTATGTTTTAATGAGAGGCTTGACTTTGACAGGGTTTCCTGAAGGTTAGAAAACCGGCGAGGATCCAATGACAGGAAGGTCAGTGTCCTTGAAACTACAGTCTGGTTTTTTGGGTTCCGCTGGGAGTATGTTTAAAGAAGTTGATTTGTGTAGATTGAGAATCGTAAAAAAAAAACACGAAAGGATTGTTTGATGTGAGTACCTAGGAGTTTCTAACGTTCTATATGGAGTATGTGAAGATATGAAAATAGGATGAAATGTATGTGTGTAATCGATTACTAGATTTTTTACATGTTTAAATCTTTTGTCATTTAGCAGACACTCTTATCCAGAGCGACTTACAGCTATTGAGTGCATACATTTTCCATACTAGAGAGGTGATAATGTCATAATTAGAATAATATTTATATATTCACTTGCTCACCCAAACGTAGACGTACGTCAGGGGTGGGAAATAATGAATAAAGGTTTTCTGAGTTTGTGCTGTTGATGGATCATAGAGATAAGGTTTAAGAAATGAACTGCCCATAAGTGGAATTTATAGACTTAACTTATAAGATAGTACAAAGCCAATTTAGGCTTTCTATTAAACTAATTATCATTGCGGATCTAAGGTGATGAAGTGAAGGAATTTCATTTTGTATCAGATGGTCAGAAGATAAGCCAGTGTAATTGGGCTATTTGCGGGATTTCTTTGTCATTTCAATAGCATTGGGTCAATGGCATAGAGTAAAATCTGGGTTTCTGAGTGCAATTCAACTGCTGGTATGTTTTGCTTAGACAGATACTACAAAGTATTTGGTTGGGTGATGTAGAATGGAAGATTTAGCAGCGTGCTTGGTTCAAATTGAAAGACTCACTTATTTAACAGATATAGCGAGATGATTTCGAGGTAGTCATTTTTTTGCGTTGCCTAAGGGTTTGCTAGATTAAACGATTGAGAATGGTGGCGTAATGTCAATCAATAGATTGAATATTAATACTATGGATACAAATTCAATATATGCTTGTCAACTACAGCAAGTGTTTGGTTTATTGCTTGTAGCCTACTTAGAAAGGCCAGTTACCCAGATCTGCTGACTTCTAGTAATGGCGGATTGGTATTATCTTAGTTGATAACAGGGGATACTAATAGTATAGTGACGACGCACAAGGAAGTGAGTGTGTTATCTTAATGGGAAGTGAAGCAAGGGGGCAAAGAGAATAAAAAGAGTATTAAAAAACACCAGGGATAATGAAGCAGTGTTGGAAGGAAGCAGAGTATGAAAGATAACCTTAACTGAGGAATATAACTTTTAGCTGAGATCACTACAGAAGTATTACTGACTCAATATGGTAACAGAGAAACTGAACCAAACATGAAGCTACAACAGCAATCTAGGATTGGGAAAGTTGTCGAGTTAGTTTTTAACCCTACGATAGAGGTAAATGCAGAATGCTGTTTGAGAATGGTTTTTATTTTTTGTCTGGAGAGTTTCCAGGTATTTGATCGGTGAGTGTTAGCAAATGGGGCTCGCTGAACGTGAGAGAGCTGTAAGTGACATAATGGGATAAGTTTGGTGTAACCGGATCACTGGTTGCTGCGGAAAATGAGGAAGTAAAAAGGGGGGAGAGTGTTACCGGTGTGAAATGGCTAGCTAGTTAGCGGTGCCAACTAGTAGCGTTTCGATTGGTGACATAACTGGCTCTGAGACCTTGAAGTAGTTGCCTTGCTCTGCAAGGTCGTGCCTTTTGTGGACCGACGAGTAAAGGTGCTTCGAGGATGACTGTTGTTGATGTGTGCAGAGGGTCCCTGGTTCAAGCCCATGTAGGGAAGGAAGCAAAACTGTTACATTGATGCTGTTGACCTAGATCACTGGGTGAATTGTTAAGATTATACAAAAGAGATTGGCCTACCAACCCATGGCGGCATAGGATAACATAGTAATGAAAGTGGCATCCCTGTGAATAGATGTTTTGTTTGTTTTGACTATAACTTCACAATCATTTGTCACCTGCTAAAGTACCGTTAGATGGAAAGACAGCGGTAGAGGATAATAGAGATTGTAGAGGGTTTTCAGTGTTAAGAGGAAAGTAGGTTAATTGGGAGATGAGAAATGTTGAATTGGATTGTTTGAGTAGACTGGTATTAAAATAATGCTTTCTAGTTAGGTGAATGAAAATATGTAATTAGGTAGTAGTGGTTTGTGGATAGAATTGACTAATGCCATGATTTAGTAAGCGGGTGAAAGAGAGTTGTGCTCGCTGGGCTATATCGGCATGTAAAGGACGCAGAGGGTAATGTAAAGTAGAGTTCTGAATAGGTGAATAGGAAACGTTCTTTAACAATTTTCTATTATTATTATTCAATTCTATAGTTTGCGTAACACCAGTGAGTTATGCAGACAGGTAATTAATTCTAAAACGATAATCTGTTTCTGGTACGTAGCACAATGGGAGGTAGTTTTTACTATTATGCTGATGGAGAAGTACACATTTTTTGTAAGTTCTGAATGTATTAAACAATAGCTTTATATTTTAATACATTAATGCAACACGTTTAGCTGATTACATTACCGGAAAGGGGTTATAGATTTATATTAGAAGGTGTAGTCAAATCAATGAAACGTGGTATTATCTGATGTGTTTTGATTATAATTATTTCTTATAGGATTGGTGGAAGTACCCTAGAGTAGGTATGTTAAGGAAGACGTAGGAGATCCCATCTCAAACAACTTTTTAATAGACGCTTGGAATCAAATTCTTTACGCGTAGTAATTGATTATATTTGTGAATGTCTCAAATATTACATTTAGAGGGGTGACAGGAACAATCTAAGGGGAAAGTCATCCAGTAACAATACCATGATGATTTGATATGGGATAAAATGAAGCCGATTTTGGGGTTTAATAATCATTGTGAGAATTACAGAGAATGACGTATAAAGGGTTATCAATTAAAAATACTCATTGTAAACTCAAAGAACCTTTAGTGCTTTTCATCTTTTGAAAGATTTTATGTAATCTTCTTCTAGAGTAGTTATGAGGAATTAGATTGAAACAAACGATTATTGATGTGAGGTAGGACAGGGTATATCTGCATCATGTTTTGTGTGTAATTAATATTTTTGGATTGCTGATTATAATTGAATGTTAACGAAATGTATACTTTCTCTTCCAGGAAAATGGGGATTTCCTTATCTCTCATTGGGATGTTTCCAAAGTCTTTGGGCTAGGGGGAGCAGTTAGTAAAATGTGTCAGTCTTATAATTAGGTCATAAGAGGGAGCTACCGAATTAAATAAGGCCTGGCCATTTTTGTTTGTTGTTTTCCAGATGAAGCTGCATGTATCTAATCATAGACAAGTTAACTAACAAAAAGCCTACCAAAATGTCGGAAATTATAAGCAGAAACATATCTAAATCAGGCAAAAAAAGATCTCTGCTGTCTCTAACTGTAGACTACAGCGCATTTTATATTAGTGGGTTAGGGTCGGTTGTGGGCTTCAGATTTTCACTTTATCACATACCATAGCCTATAGTCGGGCGGTTGCAGATGGGTTACTATAGTGTTTCCCAAACTCAGTCCTCGGGACCCCAAGGGGTGCACGTTTTGTTTTTTGCCCGGACACTACACCGATTATTGAAATTATCAAAGCTTGATGATTAGTTAATTATTTGAATCAGCTGTGCAGTGCTAGGGCAAAAACCAAAATGTGCACCCATTGGGGTCCCAAGGACCGAGTTTGGGAAACCCTGGATTAGCAATTGGGTCAATATCACCATAAGGTGCCTTTGAGACTTCCCCATTTCCCCCCCAAAAAACTGAGATTTTCCATTGAACTTCATATTCATTGTATTAAGTATATGTTATGCTGTTAGAAATGCATATTGGTCAAGCTCCCACACTTTTTATAAATTAACTGCAAGCAGACAATTTACATGCAAACAGCAAAATATGTCCACCCTGTCATGGACAATTTCAAAGCAGAATAAATACATTGTAATTACATAGTGATTATAAAACGTACATTTTCAGAAAACTATTTAGTCACTTTCTCAACAAAATATTTTAGTTTATGGGAAAAGTATTTGGATAATAATGAAATTATGGCAAACTATTTGTTTCTCTATAAAATCTGCGAGAGTTGCACTTTCTTTTCTAAATAAAATCTAACAAAAAATATATCTGGTCAAACTTTCAAACAATACTATTTGGCCCTCATTTGTTTATAAAGGAATCACACAAAAGATTTTGCTAACTTGTGAAAATAATTTGTTTATTTTCATAGAACATGAAAATAACAGGGTGGACAGTGACATGACAGGGTGGACCCTGGGCATGACAGGGTGGACACGTTGTGAAATGTCATTGAATGGCCTCATAAATGCAAGGAACAATGCAAGAAAATGATGTAAAAAATGCCTTTTCCCATGTAGGGGGAAATTACAAGTTGAACAGACTGTTTTTGATCCACTCTACCTGCATGCAGCCACTGAATAAAGATGCCCAAAATGAGACATTAATGTGGCCTTCTAGCGTTAAACTCTGTACATCATTCTGCACAGTGAAAGTCAAACATTCAACTGTAGAACAAGAAGAAAAATGTTTTTTAAGTGGAGAACAGTTGATTTGAAAAAACTGAATATTACAGAAAGATCACTTGGACGCATCTCCAAACAGTCTCTCCCTTTCTGCAGAGACATGGCTCAGTTCTGCAGTTGCTGTTCCACATACTTCCATGCAGACACTTCAATCTGTACAGAGCGCTTGTTCAGAGCCTGTGGTTCTGGTATTAGGCAAAGTACCTGCCAGTCATGGTACCAACAGATGTCGTCCCGAAGACTTGGCCATTTGAACTTGTTTATGCCATGGCGTTGCATACACTTAACTTTCACACTGTGCCCTTCTGCATCCATGATGATACCTGGGTATGCTTCATTGTCATAATTAACGACGCACCACTCTCCAATGTGCTTTACCTCAATCATTTCTGGTCTCCTAGGATTATCTGGTGTCTTTCCACATGCTGGGGACTTGTCAGATGAAACAGGAACATTAGCTAGAGTGACCTCTTGAAGGTTAAAGCAGGGGCAGTCCAAAACACCTTCCTCCCTTTTACACAGACATGAAATGTCTCTGTATTTCATTTGGCCGGGTGTCAGACTGATAGCTTGGTGGATTCTCATAGTGCCTTTTATGGCAGCTATTGCAGGTACCTCAGGCTTTGATTCAATATCCCTCTCTGGGATGAAGAACAGCTCGACAGATGTGTCCAGGCTTTTCAGCTTGTTATACAAGCTCTGGGCATCAGGAATGTCTCCTCCATGGGCTACAATCCGGTCTGCTGACCTCTTGAGGGCCCCACCCACACCGTCTGGTGCCCCCTTCCCATGATTAGCCTCAAAGAAATTCCACGTTATTTCTTTGAAGTCATACTTGTAGGGTTCCGTTGAGAGGTAGAAGAAATTTCCCTTTTGTCGATACTGCGTTGCAGGCCCATCGCTGAAAAAATGAAGTGTGCTGACTTCTTGATCTTCTCTGTCATCCACTGAGATAAACGAATGTTCTCTTCCCCAGGGGTTTTCAGCATCGGGTGACAAGTTAGGAGGCATTCACTGCACTCACCATAAGCACAGACCTTGGCTTTCGGGTCACACATGGTTGCTTCAGACATTTCCTCAATATTTCTTGAGGACAGTAACCCTTGGCTCTGCAAGGCATTGGCAATGAATTGCAAGTTCTCATGTTTTTTGCAGAGACATGTGTCACGGTCAGAGGAAGAAGGGGTTACCACCCAAAAGGGTCTGAGACGGCAAAAGGAGGTGTATGACATTTGGCCAATTTGCTCAGAGAGAAACCTCCTATGCAAGTTCTTCATTGTATCAGTAAGCAACCACTTTTGCATTTTTTTCTTCAGCCGTGTGACTGTTTGTTTGCGGCCAGTTGTCATTCGACTAACATCATCTCGAAGAAAAAATGATGTAACGTTCTTCCTAATCTCATTTCGACTGAAGCACCTCCTCCCACGGTAGGTTAGATCCACAGGATACTTTGCTCTCTTCTTAGAGTAGCCAAAAGCAGTCTGGGCATGCTTTTGGAGTTTATACTTCTTAAGAATGTTTCCACTGACCACTTTTGCTATCAGCTGCTTCTCTCGGTTTGTTTTTGCATGTTCATATTTTCTTCTAATATCTTCAATCAGGGATGTATGGAAAAGAAGAGCTCTTTTGATGGGTGAATTCACTTTTTGATGTGCCAACAAAGCATTGACTTTTGTACGTGGTGATTTGGACGCACTTTCTTTCTTGGCCCGATAGTACCTCTTCTTATATTTCTCAGTTTTACTTTTCTCTTTTGTGAGCTGTGCCTCTAATATTTCGATCTGTTTTTTCAGTTTTCTCTTCGAACTCCTTCGAATGCTTTCCCCTTGACGCCGTTGCCTGAAACACAAAATATTTGTAAGGATTTTTTTTTGCAAGTTAGTTATCAATATGTCATTTTATGGGGACATAAACAGTTGATAATTGTCCTTCAAATAAATCTAAACTTTCTAATAAGTCTCATCAGCTAAACTTCCAATGATCTAACCTGGAGGGCCCTGGCTCATGCTGATTTTCAGGAGTTTCAGCAGGGGAGTTGGGTGGTGTCTCTGACTGTAGCAAAGCACTGGCCCTGTTTCTGGCTCTGGCTTGACTTTTTGCCTCTCTCCATTTCTTTCTTTTTGCCCTCTTCTCTCTCTCACTGAGCTCATTGACACCCTTCTTCTTTCCAGTCTCTCTGTCTTTTTTCCATTTGACCCTTTCTTTCTCAAGGTACTTTCTTCTTCTGTCTGGGTCAGCATCACGACGTTCCCGATATCTCCTTGCTATCTCAGCTCCTTTTTATCTCATTCCTTGAAAAAGACGATTCAAAATGTTCCCTTACACACTTTAATTGGCAGTCCCGGTAAACTAGGCTTGCATTATCAAACTAGGTTTGCTGATACCGATATCGCCAAAAAAATTGTCCATATTGTCCATTCTTACTATGTATAGCATGTACTGTTATAAAATGTGTGTAATAGCTGTTGTAATATGTGTAACATTATCAGTATGTGGCCTAAACTATGCACATGTCCTTCCTGTCATGAACCATGTCCACCCTGTCATGGAAGGCTTGCTGACAGGGTGGACAATGACAGGGTGGACATTTTTGGCTAATGTTAGCATTTAATGAGCACATGGTGGACCTTCACTTAACAACATACTACAGTTAGCAAGCTGACTGTGTACTGTTTTACAAATATATTTCAAAGTTCTGATAGGTTTTTCTATCAATTGATATTTCACTATGACAGAGTGGACATGTTAAGCTTGACAACATCCAACTACACACATAATATGATGAAAATTATGAAACATAAGTGTAAATACTTACTCTGCAACTAGACACTGCTTCAGCCTTCATTGAAGAAAGACAAAATGCTCATAGTGATGTCACTGAAAACATCAGTGGGTTTCTTAAAGGGGCAGTTACCCCATAATGACAGGGTGGACAGCAATTTCAGGGACACATGCAAAATGTTCAATATGATTATGAAAATACAATATGCATGATCAAAATTACTTGTTTTATCAAATAACTTATTGTGGACAGTAAAACCATGTAAAAAAAAAATGGATTTAGTATCATTTAACCACTTATTACACACACTGTAGTTAGCAGAGCAGTGTGTGGGACATGCCAAAATCACATACATCCCAATGAGAAAAATTTAATAAAATGAAGGAAACACTTTTTTAGAGACTTATCATTCTACTGATATGTGTGCAAATGTTTGGCCACTTATAATAAGACCTCAGACTTTCATTATTCTGCTACATTTTCATGATGACTGAGTGAGTCTGATGAGGACACCAAAGGCACCTCATAGTGATATTGACTCAATTGCGGCTGGTGCGGATGAACAAACAGCTGACGCGCGCACCACTAGCGTGCTCACTCTCCAAGAATAAAGACCCAACTTCAAAGACCGCAAATTTGATTTTAAAAAATCCACGCAGGTGCACAACGGTTCACGGAATTGTGTCATACTTAAGCGACTAGCCTACAGTTATAGCCTATTATATTATGTTTCAGCATTCAAATTGAAATTCCACTACAGGGAATGATTATCAAGGCATACAGAAAACATTTATTTCAAGTAAGCCATTAGAAAATACTCAACTATCTGTCTCTCTTTCACCGCATGGAGTAGGAAACATGCACTTGTTTGTATGAAAAACAACGAAATCGCGCAATCGAACTTGAAGTGATTTTGAGGAAATTGTGCCAATACCACAAGAAAAATCTAACCCTTCAATAGTCAAATTGAAGTTCAACCAACTTTGAAATAAACGTCCAAGACACGCCATAAATAAATCACCGCCTTCTTGGAAAGCACAAACTACTCACGCATAAAAATCCATTAAATTCCACTCGCAACATCTGTAGCCTACTGTAGGCTACAATACTCAGTGCGCGTGACGCAGATCAACTCTGAATTGAAACTATGCAATATTAAACATTCCCATACAGAAAATGATCATATTATTTTATTGCAGGCTAAATATCCCTATATTTGCCATGTTTGAGGATATGTAGGGTATTTCCCCTTCCTTCCTTCCTTGTCTGCCATTTACATAATCATTGTTGCATCAATTGAATCGAAATGTACCCTATGTTTTCCGCAAAATACATTTAATTAAGTTGACTCTCTATCGAACAAATTACTGTAACAGTAGGAAAGTTAGCAAACCTCATGCAGGAATTCTTCCAGTCTCTAGCAGCATACTGTTAACTGATCTCCTAAATGCTGTTCTGTAGATTTGCCTGCATAAACACTTATCATAAGAATGGCAACTGCACAAAACTTTACCTGTTGCAGGGGTTGTTGTTCGGAAAGAGAGAGGGGGAAGAGTTGTGATTGATTGGTCCTCTCTCACTGCTTGCACAATGCTTGCACACTGCTTGCCAAGGTCCCTCGAAGTGTCACACTACTTACCTCAACCTATGCACGCCTTTATATCCTGGGGGGCAAATATCTAAGCGGAGTTCTCTTCTTTTCAATCTTGCCTGTTGTAATCTTTTTTTCTTTGTTTTTTTTGCCACAATATTCAGGCGTGACTTTTCCCGGGTCTCGAATCACACTGTAGCTGAATGGAAACTAGATTTACCTTTTCCAGTGTTAACCCTTAATACACCTGTATTGCATTTATACACCATTTATACACAGTTCTGACAACGGTCTAGTACCCTACTGGTCCTTATTAGGAGAGTGCGTGAAGCGTAATGTCCACAATAAACTAACTCTTCCAACATTTGATGTTGTCATTGGAAAAGGATTGCTCATTGTATTAATTTACTGAAATAGTATTAAAGGTAGAGTCAGTAATATGACACGTAGATGCTCAAAGTAAACAGCATAGTGGGTCAATTTCCGCAACAACTAAGAGCGTTGGAGCACAAGGCTAAACTTCTCCGCTGTTTTAATCCCGTAGCCACCACATTGTAAAAGCGTGAAGCGAACCCGAGCACATGTGCAGATACTCTGTGTGATTGTGTGAGAGTGAGGTATTGCATCTTGCTCATCCAAAATCTGCGGTCATGCTCGTGCAAGGTCATTTGGCTGACTCTACCTTTAAATCCATTGGTATAATAACAAATGCATAATCATATAACTGTGCCCATTTAAATTATATCACAGAGTATTGTTATGACTCATGACTGAAATAAAACTTTTGAATTTGGTTTCCTTATTGAATCCAATAATGTGGGTATGAAATACTCAGGTGTGAATATCAAGACCTTCTCAAGCACACCATAGCCTAAGGTTATGCAATATCACTGGAAGTGCACTATGCAGAATTGATGGGCACAGGTTGCATTTTCACAAGATGACAACTAACCATACATCTTACTTATTGGTACAAGCAAAATACAATATGTGGATGGTTATAATATAATAGCCTACCAAAATGTCGGAAATTATAAACCGAAACATATCTAAATCAGGCAAAAAAAGATCCTGCGTCCCCTGTCAACAAAATAGTTCTGCTGTCTTTGACTGTAGCCTACAGCGCATTTTATATTAGTGGGTTAGGGTCGGTTGTGGGCTTCAGATTTTCACTTTATCACATAGCATAGCTTATAGTCGGGCGGTTTGTATTTTTAAAAATCCACGCATTTGCACAACAGTTCACGGAACTGTGTCATACTTAAGCAACTAGCCTACGGTTATAGGCCTATTATATTATGTTTCAGCATTCAAATTGAAATTCCACTACAGGGAATGATTATCAATTATTTAAAATAAGCCATTTAAAAAATCAGGTGGTACATTTTTCAGTGAAGATTGAACAATGTGCAATACAAGCAGAGGGTTTCATTTCATTGTAATTACAGCACCATTTAAGGCCAAATCTGCTCCAATAGGCCTATGTTATCCAAGGCAAGTTATCTTTAATGCATTAGAGGTCATGTTTAGAGGTGAGGCTTGTCATACTTCCAGGGGAGTTGAACTACTGCCACTAATGTAACAATGCATGAACAAATAAAGCATACAATACATTACAACAGATTGTGTATTTTTGTGATAAATAAATTTTCAATTCGATAAAAAAAAGTGGTTGATTTAATAAACTGAAATGGATAGTTTTTCAGCCTTGAATGCACGGTTTTAGCAAAATGAAAATACGGAATGTGCTGAGTTGAATAGCAAGATAGCTTAATTTGAGTTTACCATCACGGAAGTAGCCACTAAAGTAAAACATTTCAGGCCGACAGCAATAATGTTGCAACTGCAATTTACCAAAGATACTTTACCAGATTCTGTGAGCAATGACTTTCAGAACTTGAACAAATTCAACGAACAGGTGAGCATTCGATAACGCGAAATGGTCGTTTTGAGCGTTAGATAAGAACAGTGAAGCTACACTGCAGTTGGATGCAAATCTTAGCTGTATGCTTGTAGTCATGAATTGACATACCGGTAGTAGTCAAACTTTTTTGGAATCATGCTGTTTTTAATATGATACAATGTTGCAAAATGAAGATGAAACACATTTGTGTCGACAAAGATATACATTTGCTAGACATTTGTGCCTGAGCAAAGATTGCCTATTATATTGACAAGATAGTCAAATGACTGCTCTAACAATGGAAATACGTATCCTCAAAGATGGAAGGCAGGCTGGAGGAGGCAAGATCAGGCGGGGCCATTCTAGCCAATGAGAGGGCAGATACACGTGCGAAGAACAGTTCTTAGGGATAGAGGACTCATCTTTGAATCGGTGCCATTATAGTGTCTGTGACAGCATGGGCAGCACCATTGAGGCCGTCTCCATTTTATTTAAAGTAGTCCATTTTCTTCTTCTTCATTGGCTGATTGCTCCCAACTCATAGGAATCCCCACCCAGTTGACTACTTTAAAATGGTGGAAGCCCTAAATGGCAATGTCCATGTTAAAACAGGTTATATCCATAATGAGTCCTCTATCTATCTCTATGAACACAGGCACAACTCCTATATACATTTACATTTACATCATTTAGCAGACGCTCTTATCCAGAGCGACTTACAAATTGGTGCATTCAACTTATGATAGCAAGTTGCCGAAATGCCACGAGTTCACTTATATCAGTGCATTCGTAACAACCTAACCATTACGAAACTTCTATTAGATCAAATAAGCCTCAGGTAGCAAATTAGCAATTACATTTTTTGTTGACCAAATTCAACTCTCTCATTGACCTCTACACAAAAATTCCTCACTTTGTGGGCTTATTTTCATAGACAGATTTTGGGCAGAGTAAAACCTCTCACTTTGCCTCTTCCTCTTTGGTTACATGACTAGCAAGTGTCACATGATTCATAATTCTAATTAGGTTTAGCCCACCTTACCTGTCGACCAAGTAGATCTGTGGCAAAATAGGAATCACTGTATTGAAGAGGCCAATAAACACTATTTTTTAACTGTTTCCCTGTAGCAATTCACAAGTCTGACTGAGATTATTTTCAATTTCCTGTTGGAGCCAAAAAAGGTAAACATACACACACACACACACATTAACTTATTTTTTACATTTTAGTCATTTTGCAGACACACTTATTCAGACCGACTTACAGTTAGTGAGTGAGACAACCACATATCAAAGTTGTAGTAAGTAAATGTTTCCTCAAAAAATATGTTATCAGCAAAGGCAGTGCTATTAGGAAAAGTCAAGTGCTAGATTACATTTTTTTGGGGAGGGGGGAATAAGACTGAGATGTCTTATTTAATATATTATTTGAAGAGCTTTTTCATTCATGTTGTGCTGTGTGGACAGACAGTCACTTGGCTGGTGTTTCATTCATTGTGTTGTATATGCAGACGGACAGGTTCCTGCATCAGCTGAGTGAGTTTGCAGGAGAGAATGGAATGAGTGCAGGCCCACTGAGGAACCTCATGAAGAGCGTCCTGCTGCTTCCCCATGGTGAGACTGACAGAGCACTCACAAATAAGCAGATTTAAAAATAACTTTTGCTTTTAGCTGCAAGTATGTACAACATGAAATACACATAAACCAAAATATTGTAAAGATTCCATCACACATCTTAGATGGACGGTATATCAAGGAAACTGTCCTTTCTTCTGGTCCATACTGTTACCACCATAGAGATACTGAACAAAAATATAAACTAAAAATGCAACAATTTCAAAGATTGTACTGAGTTACAGCAAATCAGTCAATTTAAATAAATAAATTAGGCCCCAATCTATGGATTTCACATGACTGGGAATACAGATATGCGTCTGTTGGTCACGGATACCTTAAAAAAAAGGGATGGGCCTATCTGGTGTGACCACCATTTGGCTCCTTCGCAAAGCGTTGATCAGGCTGTTGATTGTGGCCTATGGAATGTTGTCCCACTCTTCTTCAATGGCTGTGCGAAGTTGCTGGATGTTGGCGGGAACTTTAAAACGCTGTCGTACACATCGATCCAGAGCATCCCAAACATGCTCAATGAGTGACATGTCTGATGAATATGCAGGCCATGTAAGAACTGGGACATTTTCAGCTTCCAGGAATTGTGTACAGATCTTTTCGACATGGGGCCGTGCATTATCATGCTGAAACATGACGTGATGGTGGCTGATGAATGTCACGGTATCTCTGTGCATTCAAATTGCCATCGATAAAATGCTATTGTGTTCGTTGTCTGTATCTTATGCCTGCCCATACCATAACCCCACCGCCACCATGGGGCACTCTGTTCACAATGTTGACATCAGCAAATCGCTCGCCCACACAATGTCATACACATGGTCTGCGGTTGTGAGGCCGGTTGGACGTACTGCCAAATTCTCTAAAACGACGTTGGAGGCGGCTTATGGTAATGAAATGAACATTAAATTATCTGGCAACAGCTCTGCTGGACATTCCTGCAGTCAGCATGCCAATTGTATGCTCCCTCAAAACTTGAGACATCTGTGGCATTGTGTTGTTTGACCAAACTGCACATTTTAGAGTGGCCTTTTATTGTCCCCAGCACAATGTGCACCTGTGTAATGATCAGCTTCTTGATATGCCACACCTGTCAGGTGGATGGATTATCTTGGCAAAGGAGAAATGCTCACTAATAGGGATGTAAAGAAATGTGTGTGCAAATTTGAGATAAATAATAATTTTGTGCGTATGGAACATTTCTTGGATCTTTTATTTCAGCTCATGAAACATGGGACCAACACATTACATGTGTTTATATTTTTGTTCAGTGTATATTTAAGTATGTGGTTACAACAACCTCAAATTGTAAATCCATATGAATTCAATAACTTTTTGATAGCATCCCTTTTGATTTAAACAAAACTTTCCATACATGTTTGGACCTGAAAGCCAAAACATTCATGAGATAGAGGTGCTCAATGTTGACCCATTTTGCATACCCCACCATCTTTTCATCACTGGAAAATATAAATGGTTTAGTTTGATATCCTTTAAAAGCTTACAAACAGGGTTGTTGAACTATTTTATAATTTCTTGAAAAAAATGTTGTTTTAGCAAAAATTCTTCAATTGTTTTACCTTTAATGTAAATTATAAAAAAAATGCATAAACTCAGATTTTTTTCATATTCGCATATGTTGTAGTTTAGACCCTACTTTACATCATCTGATGTTTTTGTGTTGTACCGCCATCAGTTGAGACACAACATACTCATGAATATAGGGTGGGTGTCATTTCAATCATATAAATATATTTAATAGAATGGACCTATCCCTTTTGAACAATTTAGCTGGTACACCATGGGTAGGCAACCTTGGTCCTGGAGTGCTGCAGGCACTTCAAGTTTGTGATTTAACAGACCTGGAAGACCAGCCACTGTGGTAGGTTGATAATTGCTAGACAACCATTTTCAGGTCTTGCCTTAGATTTTCAAGTAGATTTAAGTCAACTGTAACTTGGCCACTCAGGAACATGCACTGTCTTCTTGGTAAGTAACTCCAGTGTAGATTTGGCCTTGTGTTTTAGATTATTGTCCTGCTGAATGGTGAATTAATCTCCCAGTGTCTGGTAGAAAGCAGACCGAACCAGGTTTTCCTGTAGGATTTTGCCTGTGCTTAGCTCCATTCCATTTCTTTTTTATCCTGACAACTTTAGCACTGTTACAGACTTACTCCTCTTTTTTTAACAATAGCCTATATAAAAATCTAAACATCTCTGGTGCTGCTGCATGGGCTCATTCGTTGTCTTGCTATCATTACACAGGCTGTGTGACTCATTTCTTGGTCGACTCATATCAACATCTCTATGCATTAGTGGTGGGGTAGGCTAAATACCTACAACAGAATAGGCCTAATTAAAAGAACAGTGATGAAGGAAATGAAATAGAGAGAAGGCGCGAGAGAGAAGGCCAACACTCATAAAAAAATATACAAAAAGTCTGCTCCAGCCAAATTGCGCATTCTCCGCTCCACTCCACTCACATCCTCTGGGCATAACACAAAAACCTCAGATGATGTAAAATAGGGTCTAAGCTACAACATAGTCAAATGTGAAAAAAATCTGAGTTTACGCGTTTTTAGATAATTTACGTTTAAAGGGTAGGAGGTAACATAAACGTAACCAGATGTAACATATGGATTTGCATTAGTATACGCATCAATAGTCCCAATGCAATGTTACACCTCAGTTTAAATTTTTCGAGTTATTACATAAGACCGATCAGAATGCCAAAGTCATGCCGGAAAATATTTTTGCGGGGTGTGAGTAATATGGAGGACCTGGCAAGCCAGCCTATTACCTATAATGTAAACTCCAACAGAAATAACTTCATATTAAACCAAATCATTTGCACTCATGACTACTAGTTTCAATGTCATTTTCAGCCAACTTACAAGCAAATACTTTATGAATTTATTGTTACAAATCAGCTTTCAAGGTTGCTAGCCAACTAGCCTGCTAACGTGACATTAGCACTGCATGAGTCAGCCAGTTTCTATTAACACCTAACTTACAGCTACAGTGAGGGAAAAAAGTATTTGATCCCCTGCTGATTTTGTACGTTTGCCCACTGACAAAGACATGATCAGTCTATAATTTTAATGGTAGGTTTATTTGAACAGTGAGAGACAGAATTTCTCCCTCACTTTTCTCCCTCACTGTACATTAAAGTAAACCAATGTTTTGGAAATACATAACGCCATCTAACCAGTCATCAAATAATGTTGCCGGTATATGCAGTTATCTTAGCAAGCAAGCCAGCCAGATAAAGTTACTTATTTTAGCCTGCTAGCTAGTCTAGCCAGCTAACTAGCCTAGCTAGCCAACCACCACGGTCGACATAGCTAAGTAGTAAGACAGAGAAAAACATCAACTAGTCTAGCACAGGTAGGAACCCACAGAAAACACACAAAAAACCCAGCAGATATAAAGTAGAGAGAGTGGAGACTTCCCGATTGATGGCTGAGTTGGCTACCAAAGAAGAGCCAAGGAGAGAGGTGCTTCAGAGGGAGAGGCCGTTTCACCGGCCGAGGGAGAGTCAGCTAATCCAATAGCGATATAGTAAGGTAAATCCAAAGTAGATAGATTCCAGAGGCAATAATCCAGAGGCGGCATTGGGCACAGCAAACAAGGGGAAGAGTCAACAATAAGATGGCAATCGGAGATGGAAGCAATCACAACAGCACAGTCAGTCAGCTACTGTAGCGCACTAGTACTAAGCCAAGGTTGAAAAACTGATAAAGCGAAAATAGGTTTTTAGACATTTTTGCCAATTTGTTAAAAATAAAAAACAGAAATACCTTATTTACATAAGTATTGCTATGAGACTCGAAATTGAGCTCAGGTGCATCCTGTTTCCATTGATCATCCTTGAGATGTTTATACAACATGATTGGAGTCCACCTATGGTAAATTCAATTGATTGGACATGATTTGGAAAGGCACACACCTGTCTATATAAGGTCCCACAGTTGACAGTGCATGTCAGAGCAAAAACCAAGCCTTGAGGTCGAAGGAATTGTCCGTAGAGCTCCGAGACAGGATTGTGTCGAGGCACAGATCTGGAGAATGGTACCAAAACATTTCTGCAGCATTGAAGGTCCCCAAGAACACAGTGGCCATCATTCTTAAATGGAAGAAGTTTGGAACCGCCAAGACTGTTCCTAGAGCTGGCCGCCCGACCAAACTGAGCAATCAGGGGCGAAGGGCCTTGGTCAGGGATGTGACTAAGAACCCGATGGTCATTCTGACAGAGCTCCAGAGTTCCTCTGTGGAGATAGGAGAACCTTCCAGAAAGACAACCATCTCTGCAGCACTCCACCAATCAGGCCTTTATGGTAGGGTGGCCAGATGGAAGCTACTCCTCAGTAAAAGGCACATGACAGCCCACTTGGGATTCTCAGACCACTTGGGACTCTCAGACCATCTGAAACAAGATTCTTTGATGAAACCAAGATTGAACTCTTTGGCCTGAATGCCAAGTGTCACGTCTGGAGGAAACCTGGAACCATGTTTTTCAGCGGCAGGGAAACTAGTCAGGATTGAGGGAAAGATGAACGGAGCAAAGTACAGAGAGATCCTTGATGAAAACCGGCTCCAGAATAGTCAGGACCTCAAACTGGGGCGACGGTTCACCTTCCAACAGGACAAAGACCCTAAGCACACAGCCAATACAACGCAGGAGTGGCTTCGGGACAAGTCTCTGAATGTCCTTGAGTGGCCCAGCCAGAGCCCGGACTTGAACCCGATCGAACATCTCTGGAGAGACCTGATAATAGCTGTGCAGCAACACTTCCCATCCAACCTGACAGAGCTTGAGAGGATCTGCAGAGAAGAATGGGAGAAACTCCCCAAATACAGGTGTGCCAAGCAAACTCATGGCTGTAATGTTTCAACAAAGTACTGAGTAAAGGGTCTAAATACTTATGTAAATGTGATATTTCCGTTTCTTTGTTGTTGTTTTTAATTTTTATTCTAAAAATCTGTTTTTGCATTATCATAATGGGGTATTGTGTGTAAATTGATGAGGGAATAAACAATTAAATCCATTTTAGAATAAGGCAGTAACGTAACAAAATGTGGAAAAAGGGGTCTGAATTCTTTCCGAATGCACTGTAGGTAACCAGATCGTTACTACCCACTGGGCACATACTGTTTGAATCAAATTTCAATTAAATTACGTTGAACCAATGTGGAATAGACGTTGAATTGACATCTCTGCCCAGTGGGTAAGTCTTTGACCACACTATGCTGTTACTTTGGTGAGTAAAAACTCATGCTTCCTACCCTTTTAAGGTTAAAATGATATTATAAAAACTTTTTTTTTGGGGGGGGGGGGGATTTGACAACCCTGTTTGTAAGCTTTTAAATTATAGCAATCTCAACCATTTATATTTTCCAGACATGGATGTCTCATGGTATGGGGGGTATGCAAAATAGGTCTACTTTGAGCACTTTTATCTCCTTGAATATTTTGGCATTCAGGTCCAAAATGTCACTTTCTGAGCACTTCTACAATGGGCAAATATGTATGGAAGGTTTCATTCAAATCAAAAGCGGTGCTGTCAAAAAGTGATTGAATTCAAATAGATTTACCCAAAAGGGACAAAGTGTTGTTGTTTAATTTAACTCAAAACCAAAATTCTAGGTGCCCTGAAGAAAAATCTGACGGCAGACCAAGTCAAAGAGGACCTTCTCGCTTTAGGTATGTTGTAATATGAAATCCCATATACTGTCAGTGGTGGAAAAAGTACCCAATTGTCATACTTGAGTAAAAGTAAAGATACCTTCATAGAAAATTACTCAAGTAAAAGTGAAAGTCACCCAGTAAAATACTACTTGAGTAAAAGTCTAAAGGTATTTGGTTTTAAATATACTTAAGTATCAAAAGTAAATGTAATTGCTCAAATATTCTTAAGTACAAAAGTGAAAGTATAAATTATTCCAAATTCCTTATATTAAGCAAACCAGACTGCACAATTTTAGTTTTATTTTAGTTTTTGGATAGCCAGGGGCACACTCCAACACTCAGTCATCATTTACAAACGAAGCAGGTGTGTTTAGTGAGTCCGCCAGATCAGAGGCAGTAGGGATGACCAGGGATGTTCTCTTGATAAGTGCAATTTTCCTGTCCTGCTAAGCATTCACAATGTAACGAGTACTTTTGGGTGTCAGGGAAAATGTTTGGAGTAAAAAGTACATCATTTTCTTTAGGACTTGTTCTCAACTGGCTTACCTGGTTAAATAAAGGTGAAATAAAATTAAATTAAAAAGTAAAAGTTGTCAAATATAAATAGTAAGGTAAAGTACAGATACCCCAAAAAACGACTTAAGTAGTACTTTAAAGTAATTTTATTTAAGTACTTTACACCACTGAATACTGTACGTATCAAAGCTAATAAATATTCCTGTCTCCACAGTCCTCATTACTAATGAGTTTTAGTGTCATTGGACAACATATATAATGTTGTATAATCTTTTCATTTTTAGGACTCATTGAAGACAAGGCAGCCCATTTTTCACAACAGGTATATTTTATATCATATCCTCCATGCTGTGTCAGTACTCTATTTAAGTACAGTGTTCAATTGAGAAAAAATGTAAAATATGTATTTTATATATATATATATATATTTTAGTGGAACCTCCACTACGCTGTGTTGTCCAGGCTGGCTGTAGGACAGACTCTGATGGTCAACCAGCTGGTGGACATGGAGTGGAAGTTTGGTGGTAAGACTTCAGTTTAATCAGGGACCGATATTTTAGGGGCCTGTAGAGCAGTAGTGCTGATCTAGGATCAGTTTAGCCTTTTTAGATAATAATGAATAATTATATGGAAAGGAAGGACCTGATCCTAGATCCGTACTCCTACCCTGAGATATTTACGAATAGGGGCCCAGGATAGAATTGCCGTTGTAAATAACCCTCATCGTATTATAGATAGATGGATGTTTTATGTTGTATATAGTGTGCATTTGGGATGGATGAATTACCCTATTCCGGGTCCTCTCCATTAATGTACATAAAGGATGAGGGTGAAGGGGAGAGAAAGGGGGCAAGACGGAGATGTATAAAGGCCACTAATTCGCTCTATACACTTGAATAGGCACGACCAGAGCCTTGTATTTAGAGAGTTGGGCCAATGCGGTTTCTGCATTATGATGCATTTACATGACACTTCAACATTCTGTGGCAGCCATTTTTTGCCCGGGCCAAACACTTCTTGCTCCGATCAAACGCTACGTCACAACCACGGACGTTAGTTTCTTCGCCGCAATGAGTCTGGATCTGAATACCTCCCCTAGGATTTCTAGAACGCAAACACATTCTAACCATTCTGATTGGTCCCAGAAACCGATGGGTTGGGCCAGAGCCAGAACACACGTGGGTAAAGGGGTGTTTTGAAAATGTAATTGGCTTTGATACTCTGATTGCTTAGAGGATCCAATCACTGATGACTTTGTTTTGTACAACACCCCTCATCAGAAACGACTTCAACGATGGCAGTCTGACTGAAGTATGTAGCAAACATAGAGAAGTGCGCTTGTCTATAATCCAAGCGTCTAGAGCACTTGGCTGAAGCCCAGCTAATGGTGTTTACTTTGACTTCGGATTCAAATTTAAATGCCTCTCTCTTTTGATAGTTAAAAGTGCTGTTCAATTACAATATGGACAATGTACAATAAGGCATTGTGATTAAATGCACAATTGAATGTTGTCTGTCTCCATAGTGACCGTGGGGACAAGTGAACTTCAGAAAGTTGGAAACACCTTTCTACAGGTATTATTTATGTTGCTATCATGATTACGTATAAATGTACAGTGCCTTCAGAAAATATTCATACCCCTTGACTTATTCCACATTTTGTTGTGTTACAGCCTGAATTCAAAATGGATTACGTTGATTTTTTTATCTCACCCATCTACACACAATACCCATAATGACAGTGAAAACATGTTTTTCTAAATTTTTGCAAATGTATTGAAAATGAAATATAGAAATATCTAATTTACATATGTATTCACACCCCTGAGTCAATACATGTTAGAATCACCTTTGGCAGCGATTACAGCTGTGAGTCTTATTCAAGGTCTGTCAAGTTGGTTCTTGATCATTGATAGACAGCCATTTTCAAGTCTTGCAATAGATTTCTAAGTTGATTTAAGTCAAAACTGTAACTAGGCCACTCAAGAACATTCAATGTCGTCTTGGTAAGCAACTCCAGTGTATATTTGGCCTTGTGTCTTAGGATATTGTCGTGCTGAAAGGTGAATTTGTCTCCCATGTGTCTGTTGGAAAGCAGACTGAACCAGGTTTTCCTCTAGGATTTTGCCTTAGCTCTATTCCGTTTCTTTTTATCCTAAAAAAAACTCCCTAATCCTTGCCGATGACAAGCAGCAGCCATCACTATGCTTGAAAATATGAAGAGTGGTACTCTGATGTGTTGGATTTGCCCCAAACATAACACTTTGTATTCAGTACAAAAAGTAAATTTCTTTGCCACATTATTTGCAGTTTTACTTTAGTGCCTTATTGCAAACAGGATGCATGTTTTGGAATATTTGTATTCTGTACAGGCTTTCTTCTTTTCGCTCTGTCATTTAGGTTAGTATTGTGGAGTAACTACAATGCCAGTTTTCTCCTACCATAGCCATTAAACTGTTTTAAAGTCACCATTGGCCTCATGGTGAAATCCCTGAGCGGTTTCCTTCCTCTCTGGCAACTGAGTTAGGAAGGACGCCTGTATCTTTGTTGTGACTGGGTGTATTGATACACCATCCAAAGTGTAATTAATAACTTCATCATGCTCAACGGGATATTCAATGTCTGTTTTGTTTTTTTACCCATCTACCAATAGGTGCCCTTCTTTGCGAGGCATTGGGAAACCTCCCTGGTCTTTGTGGTTGAATCTGTGTTTGAAATTCACTGCTTGACTGAAGGACCTTACAATTATCTGTATGTGTGGGGTAGAGAGATGTGGTAGTCATTCAAAAATCATGGTAAACACTATTATTGCAGTCCATGCAACTTATGTGACTTGTTAAGCACATTTTTACTCCTGAACTTATTTAAGCTTGCAATACAAAGGGGTTGAATACTTATTGACTCAAGACATTTCAGCTTTTCATTTTTTATTAATTTGTAAATTATTCTAAAAAACATAATTCCACTTTTATTATTGGGTATTGTGTGTAGGCCAGTGACACAAAATCTCAATGTAATCCATTTTAAATTCAGGCTGTAACACAACAACATGTGGAAAAAGTAGAGTGGTGTGATTTACTTTCTGAAGGCACTGAATAGATTGACCAGCTTATCAAATATGGCAAATAAAATATGGATTCAGTGTGTATCTGCTGTCTAGACCATAAACCCATAGCTTAGAGGTTAAAATAATGATTGATAAACAGTCAAATATTTTGTAAGAAGTGTGAATTATAAATGTTATAGCTTTATGGGCTAACTGACTGAACGATGAGGGTGTGATAGATCGCTATGACAACAGTTTTAGCCGTTAGTTTTCACGGTCTGTTTTCCAACTTGTCAGAATTCCTGCGGACTGCTAAATACTGTATTTTTCCCCTTCAGCTGCTTTGATTTGTTGACAAAAATATGTTGACACATAGTGAAACTAGCACTCTGAATGACCATAGCATGAGTATATGTTTAGTACTAGCACAATATACAGAATCTGTCCTCACCATGTCTAATATTTCGAAGACATTGGCACATTTCTGTGTTCTACTACACTATTTGAAAATATCTCTACATCTCTTCCAGCTTAAGTTGGTCATCAGAAAGGGGAACTCAACTGAAAATGTCTACATGGGTGAGTCTCTAACTCTTAACCCCAGTCAATATGTCATTGGTTCACTTTGCTTATTGTTCTTGGTATCATTCACAGATTTGGTCTGTTTTTTTGTTCTTTCTTTAGAGTTGACCCTTCCCCAGTTTTACAACTTTCTCCATGAAATGGAGAGGGCCAAAGCCAGTATGGACTGTTTCAGCTGAGCCTGATCGCCAGTAGCATGAGAATGTACTGAATATGTGTCCTAGAGGGGCAGCAGAAAACATGAGTGGAGATGCCAGTGACAGTGATTGACACTGGGTGTGTCCCAAATGGCACCCTATTCCCTTTATAGTGCACTACTTTTGAACAGGGGCAATTTGGGACATGCATGGAGTTCAAAATAGAACATACAGAATCTGAATGAATGTTCCAGATTCTCACATACCATTCCAAGATTTCAATATTTTTTGTGTTATTTTGACATTTGTCTTTTGAAACGTGCACAATTGTTTTGCAGTAGTGATTTTGTGTGCGTGAGTAACTGTCCGTGGGTTTGTTTTGAGAGAAAGTATTATATTGTAACCCAATGACTTTAATTCCATTGGCTGTCACTACAAGTGATGTGAGGCATACGTGTGACAATTTTTTGCAATCCCTCATCATTTATATTACAGATTTGCTTAACTTTATTTGTATCAAAATCAAATGGAACATGATTCACATTTTTCTCCAAATAAAGTATTCAGATGTTGTCATATTGGTCTGCTGTAGTTATTCACATAATGATGAATGAATGATAGAAATTCTGAATAATATCCTCAGACAATTACACAACAAGACAGTCAGCTATTACGCTGACATAGAAGATACTGTCAAATTGGTTCTAATAACAGGTTTCAGTAGATATTCCACTGACACCATCATGAGATAAAACTTTTTTTCTATACTTTTCCCCCCCTACCCTACCATCCCTACCCTAATTGTAATAAACAAACAGACAACAATACTTCTACTGCTACTTTAAGCTATTTCACTCACATCTACGGTACCTGTAGTTAATTAATTATAGATGTATTCCTAATTTCCTTTTTCTTCAAGTGCTGGATTTTTAACCACAGCGGCCAATCCACCATTCATTCTGATCTTAACTCCAACCCTCAGATATCCACAGATGAATCCATCTTTCCCAGTATAATGCCATTTTGCTATTTCCTTTTGCAATACATACCTCCATTTTACTATGATGTCTTACAAGGGTCCTGAACCTCACTATTTGTAAAATGTCTACCGATATTGCCCGAAAAATATACTTTACCAAAGAGTATAAGGATATTTCCCATTGACTGAATGTGTTTTTTCAGATCCTCAACAATACAATTTGCAGGTCCATCTGAACCCTGATATTATGACAACCATTTCTGGACCTGACTCCAAAAGTGACCCACCGATGGACAGTACCAGAAAATATGTTCCATTGATTCTGTTTCCTCATGGCGGAGTGCACAAGGCTGACTGTTTAATGCCTCATATATTGAGCATTCTTTTTGTAGCAAGTATTTTATATAATTGCTTAAATTGAAACAAACAGATTGATATGTCAATGATTGTTTTATATGTCAGTTCATAGACCCGATGCCGTGGTATTGGAACATCAAAAAACTGTTCCCAACTGACTTGAATTGTATATGGTATTGCTGTCAAACTTTTTGACTTTAAGTGAAACTGATATATTTTTCGATTTATACTAATAATTTCAAGTCATTTATGATTTTTAATGGGTGGCAGACAGATTAATTATTGAATTTCTTTAAGTAATTGTCTCTTCCATTTTTGTGGCAGAGCAACGATGAGTTGGTTATAATTTTGTATTGAGCATACACCTCCATACACTATTGTTAGTCGCTTGTGTGACAATTTTACCGTTCTTGTTTACAATGTCCTTCGTAGATATTATACCCTTCTTATACATTTATTATACTTTTTTTTTTCACTATCAGTATATTGGAGTTTAGCCATATTATTTGCTGTAATATTAGAACTGCCTTTGCTGGAGGATGAAATTGAAATTGTAACCAACTATATGACTTCATAATTTTTGGGGGGATACTTTAAACAGGGATCCATTGTCGTCTTGGGTTTAATGTATTTTCTTTCTGAACACATCTTCTGCCTGGTCCTACTCACACACACTCTTTCAGTTTCTCAAGTTGCTGGCCCTCCCAAAATCTGGGATTCAATCTCACTCTCCCTCTTCACCCGCTTCTCCTCTTTCATCTTTTTATCCGCTCTTCCCTCTGTTAGGCCTACTGCTGCTAGGTAGCTCTCTCTCTGCTCTCTCCCTCCCCTCTGTCTGTTTTGATTGCAGGAGTGAAGTCTGGTGTGCGGGAGTCAGGGTTCCAGCTGCAGCTCATTCACCATAATCACCTCAGCCTTAAAGACCCGGTCAAACTTGCCACTCATCGTCAGATCATAGTCAAGACGACCATGTTAGTCTCGCTGTTGACTCAACCTGCTTGTTTTCGCTCTTTGTGTTTTTGGCCTGTTCTATTTACTTTTCTCCTGTGCCACAGATTATTGGAACCTGACTCCTGCCTCCGCTTCACTCCTGCCACCACCATCCTGCTTTCCACTACCGGACCTCCCTTTTGGACTCACCACGGACACTAGGACGTTACGGTACCACTCCTGCTCAGAACGTGGATCTGTTACCCTCCCTGTAAACCTGGACTTGCTCTTCCCCTATTTTTGGAAACCTGGACAATTGCACATTGTAAATAAACCTGTTAAACCTTCTCTGGCTCGGTGTAGTTGTCTGCATTTGAGTTCATATCTAGTTAAATCGTGACACCCTCCCTACCTCCCTGACAATCCCCTGCAAGTCAGTGCTTGTCCCAGCCGATACTAAGCCTATTCACAAGCAGAAAGGAGGGAAATATTGGTCTCTACTTAAGTGGGCTCCAGAAGTTTTGGGACAGTGACACATTTTCTGTTGTTTTGGCTCTGTACTCCAGGACTTTGATACAATCACTATGAGGTTAAACTTTAATTTGAGGGTATTTTCATCCATATCAGGTGAACTGTTTAGAAACTACAGCACTTTTTGTATATAGTCCCCACATTTTAGGGGACCAAAAGTATTGGGACATTCACTAATGTGTAGTAAAAAGTGTAGTATTTAGTCCCATATTCCTACCACACAATGACTACATCAAGCTTGTGACTACAAATGTGTTGGATGCATTTGCTGTTTGTTTTGGTTGTGTTTCAAAATATTTTGTGCCCAATAGAAATGAATGGTAAATAATATTGTCATTTTGGAGTCAGTTTTATTGTAAATAAAAATAGAATATGTTTCTAAACACTTCTACATTAATGTGGATGCTACCATGATTACGGGTAATCTTGAATTAATCGTGAATAATGATGAGTGAGAAAGTTACAGACGCACAAATATAATTCCCCCAAGACATGCTAACCTCTCACCATTACAATGACAGGGGAGGTTAGCATTTTTGGGGGGTTATGATATTTTTGCGTCTAACTTTCTCACTCATCATTATTCACGATTCATTCAGCATTATCCGTAATCATGGTATCGTCCACATTAATGCAGAAGTGTTTAGAAACATATTCTATTCTTATTTACCATAAAGGTATATGATCCAGTAAAACAAATATATGAGATATATTGATGCACATGACACAGTTTTGAAAGGAGGAGGAGGGAGGAGAATTCTATTAATACAGTGAGGGAAAAAAGTATTTGATCCCCTGCTGATTTTGTACGTTTGCCCACTAACAAAGAAATTATCAGTCTATAATTTTAATGGTAGGTTTATTTGAACAGTGAGAGACAGAATAACAACAAAAAAAATCCAGAAAAACGCATGTCAAAAATGTTATAAATTGATTAGCATTTTAATGAGGGAAATAAGTATTTGACCCCTCTGCAAAACATGACTTAGTACTTGGTGGCAAAACTCTTGTTGGCAATCACAGAGGTCAGACGTTTCTTGTTGTTGGCCACCAGGTTTGCACACTTCTCAGGAGGGATTTTGTCCCACTCCTCTTTGCAGATCTTCTCCAAGTCATTAAGGTTTCGAGGCTGACGTTTGGCAACTTGAACCTTCAGCTCCCTCCACAGATTTTCTATGGGATTAAGGTCTGGAGACTAGCTAGGCCACTCCAGGACCTTAATGTGCTTCTTCTTGAGCCACTCCTTTGTTGCCTTGGCCGTGTGTTTTGGGTCATTGTCATGCTGGAATACCCATCCACGACCCATTTTCAATGCCCTGGCTGAGGGAAGGAGGTTCTCACCCAAGATTTGACGGTACATGGCCCCGTCCATCGTCCCTTTGATGCGGTGAAGTTGTCCTGTCCCCTTAGCAGAAACCCCCCCCCAAAGCATAATGTTTCTACCTCCATGTTTGACGGTGGGGATGGTGTTCTTGGGGTCATAGGCAGCATTCCTCCTCCTCCAAACACGGCGAGTTGAGTTGATGCCAAAGAGCTCCATTTTGGTCTCATCTGACCACAACACTTTCACCCAGTTCTCCTCTGAATCATTCAGATGTTCATTGGCAAACTTCAGACGGGCCTGTATATGTGCTTTCTTGAGCAGGGGGACCTTCAGGTGCTGCAGGATTTCAGTCCTTCACGGCGTAGTGTGTTACCAATTGTTTTCTTGGTGACTATAAATAATAATAATAATATGCCATTTAGCAGACGCTTTTATCCAAAGCGACTTACAGTCATGCGTGCATACACATTTTGTGTATGGGTGGTCCCGGGGATCGAACCCACTACCTTGGCGTTACAAGCGCCGTGCTCTACCAGCTGAGCTACAGAGGACCACTATGGTCCCAGATGCCTTTAGATCATTGACAAGATCCTCCCGTGTAGTTCTGGGCTGATTCCTCACCGTTCTCATGATCATTGCAACTCCACGAGGTGAGATCTTGCATGGAGCCCCAGGCCGAGGGAGATTTACAGTTATTTTGTGTTTCTTCCATTTGCGAATAATCGCACCAACTGTTGTCACCTTCTCACCAAGCTGCTTGGCGATGGTCTTGTAGCCCATTCCAGCCTTGTGTAGGTCTACAATCTTGTCCCTGACATCCTTGGAGAGCTCTTTGGTCTTGGCCATGGTGGAGAGTTTGGAATCTGATTGATTGATTGCTTCTGTGGACAGGTGTCTTTTATACAGGTAACAAGATGAGATTAGGAGCACTCCCTTTAAGAGTGTGCTCCTAATCACAGCTCGTTACCTGTATAAAAGACACCTGGGAGCCAGAAATCTTTCTGATTGAGAGGGGGTCAAATACTTATTTCCCTCATTAAATTGCAAATCAATTTATAACATTTTTGACATGCGTTTTTCTGGATTTTGTTGTTATTATTCTTTCTCTCAATGTTCAAATAAACCTACCATTAAAATTATAGACTGATCATTTCTTTGTCAGTGGGCAAACGTACAAAATCAGCAGGGGATCAAATACTTTTGTCCCTCACTGTACCTGCATGTTATCAGAAATCTGCCTTTCTCAGAAATCCAACTCTGTCCACTCCTGTTTCCAGTGTATTCTAGTGAGGAAAACCCCTTGTCAAGTAATATCCATAGTAATTAAAATGAAAGCAAACACTTTCTTGCATGTGTGTGTGTGTTTAAGTAGGTGTGTGAGAGGGAGAATACCGTTGGTGAAGAGGAAGTAGAAGCTTGATTCAGGTTAGTTATTTCTCAGAACCTACTGCCATTACTTATGCCTTTCATACTTTGATGACAGTGGTACTTTGAGCAGTTTCACAGTTGGGTGTATCCTCTGGTAAGTCCCCCAGTATCAATACAAGAGTTCAAGAACTTGCAGCTACAGCTTTTCTTTTTTCCAAAGATTATCTTTGTCAAACATTTTCTGGCTTCATGTACAGTGGGGAAAAAAAGTATTTAGTCAGCCACCAATTGTGCAAGTTCTCCCACTTAAAAAGATGAGAGAGGCCTGTAATTTTCATCATAGGTACACGTCAACTATGACAGACAAAATGAGAAAAAAAATCCAGAAAATCACATTGTAGGATTTTTAATGAATTTATTTGCAAATTATGGTGGAAAATAAGTATTTGGTCAATAACAAAAGTTTCTCAATACTTTGTTATATACCCTTTGTTGGCAATGACACAGGTCAAACGTTTTCTGTAAGTCTTCACAAGGTTTTCACATACTGTTGCTGGTATTTTGGCCCATTCCTCCATGCAGATCTCCTCTAGAGCAGTGATGTTTTGGGGCTGTCGCTGGGCAACACGGACTTTCAACTCCCTCCAAAGATTTTCTATGGGGTTGAGATCTGGAGACTGGCTAGGCCACTCCAGGACCTTTAAATGCTTCTTACGAAGCCACTCCTTCGTTGCCCGGGCGGTGTGTTTGGGATCATTGTCATGCTGAAAGACCCAGCCACGTTTCATCTTCAATGCCCTTGCTGATGGAAGGAGGTTTTCACTCAAAATCTCACGATACATGGCCCCATTCATTCTTTCCTTTACACAGATCAGTCGTCCTAGTCCCTTTGCAGAAAAACAGCCCCAAAGCATGATGTTTCCACCCCCATTCTTCACAGTAGGTATGGTGTTCTTTGGATGCAACTCAGCATTCTTTGTCCTCCAAACACGACGAGTTGAGTTTTTACCAAAAAGTTATATTTTGGTTTCATCTGACCATATGACATTCTCCCAATCCTCTTCTGGATCATCCAAATGCACTGTAGCAAACTTCAGACGGGCCTGGACATGTACTGGCTTAAGCAGGGGGACACGTCTGGCACTGCAGGATTTGAGTCCCTGGCGGCGTAGTGTGTTACTGATGGTAGGCTTTGTTACTTTGGTCCCAGCTCTCTGCAGGTCATTCACTAGGTCCCCCCGTGTGGTTCTGGGATTTTTGCTCACCGTTCTTGTGATCATTTTGACCCCACGGGGTGAGATCTTGCGTGGAGCCCCAGATCGAGGGAGATTATCAGTGGTCTTGTATGTCTTCCATTTCCTAATAATTGCTCCCACAGTTGATTTCTTCAAACCAAGCTGCTTACCAATTGCAGATTCAGACTTCCCAGCCTGGTGCAGGTCTACAATTTTGTTTCTGGTGTCCTTCGACAGCTCTTTGGTCTTGGCCATAGTGGAGTTTGGAGTGTGATTGTTTGAGGTTGTGGACAGGTGTCTTTTATACTGATAACAAGTTCAAACAGGTGCCATTAATACAGGTAACGAGTGGAGGACAGAGGAGCCTCTTAAAGAAGAAGTTACAGGTCTGTGAGAGGCAGAAATCTTGCTTGTTTGTAGGTGACCAAATACTTATTTTCCACCATAATTTGCAAATAAATTCATTAAAAATCCTACAATGTGATTTTCTGGATTTTTTTCCCTCAATTTGTCTGTCATAGTTGACGTGTACCTATGATGAAGATTACAGGCCTCTCTCATCTTTTTAAGAGCAAATACATGTTTTGCTGTGTGTGTGTGTGTGTGTGTGTGTGTGTGTGTGTGTGTGTGTGTGTGTGTGTGTGTGTGTGTGTGTGTGTGTGTGAGAGAGAGAGAGAGAGAGGAGAGAGAGAGAGAGAGAGAGAGAGAGAGATGAGAGAGAGGAGAGAGAGAGAGAAGAGAGAGAGAGAGAGAGAGAGAGAGAGAGAGAGAGAGAGAGAGAGAGAGAGAGAGAGAGAGAGAGAGAGAGAGAGAGAGAGAGAGAGAGAGAGAAGAGAGAGAGAGAGAGAGAGAGAGAGAGAGAGAGAGATGAGAGAGAGAGAGAGGAGAGAGAGAGAGAGAGAGAGAGAGAGAGAGAGAAGAGAGAGAGAGAGGAGAGAGATGAGAGAGAGAGAGAGAGAGAGAGAGAGAGAGAGAGAGAGAGAGAGAGAGAGAAGAGAGAGAGAGAGAGAGAGAGAGAGAGAGAGAGAGAGAGAGAGAGAGAGAGAGAGAGAGTGAGAGTGTCTCGGTTCTGTATACTCCCTGAAAGCTTTTGAGTCTCACATGACGAGACAGTGGAAGCAGCCATGAATCCACCAAACTGCAGTCTGGGAGCACAATGTCACTGCTAGACCACTGTCCTTTTGGAGGAATAGAGGAAAACACTAGTGAGACCAATGTGTCTATCGTCTTCCTTTACCAGTATTCCAGCATCACTATACTCATACCTGATTTACACTATAGTGGGCTGGCTTGGATATCTTATTTACAATGTTGTTCTTTCCAGCACGGTTCCAGTAACGAAGGTGGTAACTATTGTTGGTCTCAGTAGTGTTAAAAGGGTATTAGAAAAGCATCCCATTCCTACAGAAACCTTTGGTGGCTCTAGCATACTTGTATAAAGTATGACACTGATAACATCCTTTTTCTCTACTCCTCTGCACCCCATATAGCCCTGAGGAGCCCAGCTGTGAGGGGGGTGGGTTCACTAGGGCAGGCTTCTCCCAGCACACTTTGCCCAGAGGGTCTCAGCAGGTTGGGGCTTGTTGGGGCGTATTGTCTGGCTGCAGAGGCAAGAGACAGAGAATTTAAAACATCTTAGAACATGTGTAATAGAAACCTCCTCCGTCCTTTGGAATTTATACTTCTGTGAGTGTGAGACAAGAAAGTAGCCTTCTTCTAACCGGAAATTCTCATGGGACTGTATCATAACCCACTGGGCACAGACGTCAATTCAACGTCTATTCCACGTTGGTTGAACTTAATTTCATTGAAATGACGTGGAAACAACGTTGATTCAACCAGTGTGTGCCCAGTGGGAAGTCCTTGTTAATGGTGCAAAACCTCTTTGAATTTGGCTCAGTGAAAAGGAAAATCAGAAGAGACAGGGAGTCATCTACACGAAAGTACTACAGAAGCCAGGCTTTTACAATAGAGTTGGAAGATTCCCATAATATTCCCAGAGTTGGAAGATTCCCATATCATTCCCAGAGTTGGAAGATTCCCCATATCATTCCCAGAGTTGGAAGATTCCCATATCATTCCCAAAATTGGAAGATTTCCATATCATTCCCAGAGTTGGAAGATTTCATTATCATTCCCAGAGTTGGAAGATTTCCATAAAATACCCAGAGTTGGAAGATTCCCATATTCTTCCCATACCATTGTTTCTGTTTGTCAGCCCTCTGCTCCTACAGAGGGAGATAAAAGGAAGCCAAAAGTAAAATAGCACATTCCTGAACAGACCCCAGGATACTGTAGGCAGGTTGACGTCCTGGAGGCAGAACTAAGCGATTTAACCTTAGATAGGCCAGCTGCATTCACAATTGTAAAGAATGTATGAAAACTACAATTCTTAATTTCAGGGGGGGGGGGGGGGGGGGGGGAGTTTAGTAGGCATGTGTGTGTATATGAGTGTGTATGAGTGGATGGGGGGTAAGTGTAGTAGGCGTCTCCCCCACTCACCGCAGGGCGAGACTGACCCGGGTCTGTGGTTTCAAAGGGGAAACAGATGTCGACTCCAACATGTCTTACTAATCCCACTTCTTCTTTGCCTGTTACTGTTACCCTCTCTCTCTGCTTGGTCTCTCTCCTTTTCTGTCTTTGTGCTCCTGTCTTTCTTTCTTTTATTCTCTCTCTCTTTATCACCCTCACACAAGTACAGAAACGTACTTGCAGATACTCGAACACACACAAGCAAACACACACACACACATACACTGACCCTCTGGAGCCAGGGTCTGTTGAGGGTAATTGATGGCTTCCTGCCCAGCACTGTGAATAACATGCCAGTGAGCCTGTCTCTCCCTGACCACAGGACTAACAGTACTGCCAGGACCTGTGTGTGTGTGTGTGACAGCCCAGGCCTGTGTGGTGGATAGGGGGCTTCCTATCGTATTTCACCCCACATTGAGGCCCTCTAATTTGGGCAGGACAGAGGCACAGGACTAGGTCCCAGAGGAAAGCGGGACTCCAACACTCAGACTCTGGCTGTGGAGAGATTATACTCTTCTCTCTCTCTCTCTCTCTCTCTCTCTCTCTCTCTCTCTCTCTCTCTCTCTCTCTCTCTCTCTCTCTCTCTCTCTCTCTCTCTCTCTCTCTCTCTCTCTCTCTCTCTCTCTCTCTCTCTCTCTCTCTCTCTCTCTCTCTCTCTCTCTCTCTCTCTCTCTCTCTCACACACACACACACACACACACACACACACACACACACACACAGTGCCTGTGGCAGGATTATCTTGCTGACACACTATAGAATATGTGTCAGCTGTGGGTTGTCCTCTGTATCTATTGTCCTGAGCCTCTTGCACAACCATGACACGTGCACACACACACGCACACACACTCTCCCCTGCATTGTGGAGCTCCTAGTTCAAACAAAGCCCTGTTCCAGCATGGTTGTGGACCCCACAGCAAGTCCCATAATCACCCAACTCTGGAGATACCATTCTAATCTTTCTCTGTTGTGTGCTCCTGTTCCTTAGTTACCGGTTGCTGCGGTTGCCTGCACTAATCACGTTTCCCTGGCAACCATGCCCATCCCAATGTCTGCGATCCTGCTGTGGTTTTTCTGGGCCTGTCCCAAGGTTGCCTCCTCCCCCACCCAGCCACCCACTCAGCTGCACTCCACCACTCTGCTCTGCTTTGCATCCCAGGGGGAAGACAGGGCACTGAGAGGGCGGTGCCCACACACACACATGTACGCATTCACACACATGCACGCACTTGCACGGAAAATACACACACACACACACACACACACATACACACACACACACACACACACACAAACAGACAAACAGGGCTTCCGAGTGCACTACACCTGTGACCTGGTAAATGCACACACACACCAGGTGCATTTCTGTAGGCTAATCTAAATGATTGTGGAACCTGCAGCCTGTTTCCACTGGCTGCAGGACAACAGGAGAATTCTCATGCAAAGCATTTATTTATGTTAATCGTTAACAATGCAGCCTGTTTGTACCTCGGAACAAGGCGCTCTCTCGTCATTTTTGTTTGTTCAATTCATACGCTTTGAAAGGAGGCCCAGTTAATTGAGCCTCACAGCTACATTATCAAAGGAAAAACTAATACTACAGTGTGTAACTGTGTTAAATCTGGTAATGGGGTGCTGTGTTGCAATTCTTCAAGAAAACGCCAACACAACAAAAAGCAGTTTCTGAGCTTGAAATATCACTACCATTCACTCTCTATCACTACCACTCAATATCTATAACTACCATTCACTATCTATCACTACCATTCACTATCTATCACTACCATTCACAATCTATCACTACAATTCACTATCTATAACTACCATTCACTACATACAGTGGGGAGAACAAGTATTTGATACACTGCCGATTTTGCAGGTTTTCCTACTTACAAAGCATGTAGAGGTCTGTAATTTTTATCATAGGTACACTTCAATTGTGAGAGACGGATTCTAAAACAAAAATCCAGAAAATCACATTGTATGATTTTTAAGTAATGAATTTGCATTTTATTGCATGACATAAGTATTTGATCACCTACCAACCAGTAAGAATTCCGGCTCTCACAGACCTGTGACAGACTAGTTTTTCTTTAAGAAGCCCTCCTGTTCTCCACTCATTACCTGTATTAACTGCACCTGTTTGAACTCGTTATCTGTATAAAAGACACCTGTCCACACACTCAATCAAACAGACTCCAACCTCTCCACAATGGCCAAGACCAGAGAGCTGGCTGGGATGGGATGGGCTACAGGACAATAGGCAAGCAGCTTGGTGAGAAGGCAACAACTGTTGGCACAATTATTAGAAAATTGAAGAAGCTCAAGATGACGGTCAATCATCCTCGGTCTGGGGCTCCATGTAAGATCTCACCTCGTGGGGCATCAATGATCATGAGGAAGGTGAGGGATCAGCCCAGAACTACATGGCAGGACCTGGTCAATGACCTGAAGAGAGCTGGGACCACAGTCTAAAAGAAAACCATTAGTAACACACTACGCCGTCATGGATTAAAATCCTGCAGCGCACGCAAGGTCCCCCTGCTCAAGCCAGCGCATGTCCAGGCCCGTCTGAAGTTTGCCAATGACCATCTGGATGATCCAGAGGAGGAATGGGAGAAGGTCATGTGGTCTGATGAGACAAAAATAGAGCTTTTTGGTCTAAACTCCACTCGCCGTGTTTGGAGGAAGAAGAAGGATGAGTACAACCCCAAGAACACCATCCCAACCGTGAAGCATGGAGGTGGAAACATCATTCTTTGGGGATGCTTTTCTGCAAAGGGGACAGGACGACTGCACCGTATTGAGGGTAGGATGGATGGGGCCATGTATCACGAGATCTTGGCCAACAACCTCCTTCCCTCAGTAAGGGCATTGAAGATGGGTCGTGGCTGGGTCTTCCAGCATGACAATGACCCGAAACACACAGCCAGGGCAACTAAGGAGTGGCTCCGTAAGAAGCATCTCAAGGTCCTGGAGTGGCCTAGCCAGTCTCCAGACCTGAACCCAATAGAAAATCTTTGGAGGGAGCTGAAAGTCCTTGTTGCCCAGCGACAGCCCCGAAACCTGAAGGATCTGGAGAAGGTCTGTATGGAGGAGTGGGCCAAAATCCCTGCTGCAGTGTGTGCAAACCTGGTCAAGACCTACAGGAAACGTATGATCTCTGTAATTGCAAACAAAGGTTTCTGTACCAAATATTAAGTTCTGCTTTTCTGATGTTTCAAATACTTATGTCATGCAATGAAAAGCAAATTAATTACTTAAAAATGATACAATGTGATTTTCTGGAGTTTTCTCACAGTTGAAGTGTACCTATGATAAAAATTACAGACCTCTACATGCTTTGTAAGTAGGAAAACCTGCAAAATCGGCAGTGTATCAAATACTTGTTCTCCCCACTGTATATCAATTTCATTCACTATCTATCATTACCATTCACTATCTATCACTACCATTCACTCTCTATCACTACCATTCACTCTATATGACTACCATACACTCTCAATCACTACGATTCACTATCTATCACTACCATTCACGTTCTAGCACTAGCATTCACTATCTATCACTACCATTCACTATCTATCACTACCATTCACTATCTATCACTACCATACACTCTCAATCACTACGATTCACTATCTATCACTACCATTCACGTTCTAGCACTAGCATTCACTATCTATCACTACCATTCACTCCACATGTCTACCATTTACTATCTATCACTATCATTAACTCTCTATCACTACCATTCACTATCCATCACTACCATTCACAATATATCACTACCATTCACTCTCTATCACTACCGTTCACAATTTATCACTACCATTAACTATCTATCACCACCATTCACTATCTATCACTACCATTATCTCTCTATCACTACCATTAACTCTCTACTGTATCACTACCATTCACTCTCTATCACTACCATTCACACTCTATCACTACCATTAACTATCTATCACTACCATTCACTCTCTATCACTACCATTCACTCTATATCATTACCATTCACTCAATATGACTACCATTCACTCTCTATCACTACCATTAACTATCTATCACTACCATTAACTATCTATCCCTACCATACACTATCCATCACCACCATTAACTATCTATCACTACCATTCACTCTCCATCAATACGATTCAGTCTCTATCACAACCATTCACTATCTACCACTACCATTATCTCTCTATCACTACCATTAACTATCTACTGTATTACTACCATTCACTCTCTATCACTACCATTCACTCTCTATCACTACCATTCACTGTCTATCCCTACCATACACTATCCATCACTACCATTCACTATCTACTGTATCACTACCGTTCACTATCTACTGTATCACTACCATTCACTATCTATCACTACCATATACCTTCTATCACTACCATACAATTTTATCACTATCAGTCACTATCTATCACTACATTACTCTCTATCTCTACCATTAACTCTATATCACTACCATACACTCTCTATCACTACCATTCACTATTTATCACAACCATTCACTATTTATCACTACAATACACCCTCCATCACTACCATTCACTCTATATCACTACCATACACTCTCTATCACTACCATTCACTATCTATCACTACCATTTACTATCTAACACCACCATTCACTATCTATCACTTCCATTCACTATCTATCACCACCATTAACTATCTATCACTAACATTCACCCTCTATCACTACCATTCAATATCTATCACTACCATTAATTTTATATCACTACCATTCAAACTCTATCATTACCATTCACTATCTATCACTACCATTCACTATCTATCACTACAGTTCACTGTCTATCACTACCATTCTCTATCACTACCATTCACTCTCTCTCACTACCATTCACTATATATTCCTACCATTCACTATTTATCCATACCATTAACTCTCTATCACTACCATTGACTATTTTATTTATTTATTTTATTTCACCTTTATTTAACCAGGTAAGCCAGTTGAGAACAAGTTCTCATTTACAACTGCGACCTGGCCAAGATAAAGCAAAGCAGTGCGATAAAAACAACAACACAGAGTTACATATGGGGTAAAACAAAACATAAAGTAAAAAATACAACAGAAAATATATATACAGTGTGTGCAAATGTAGCAAGTTATGGAGGTAAGGCAATAAATAGGCTATAGTGCAAAATAATTACAATTAGTATTAACACTGGAATGATAGATGTGCAAGAGATGATGTGCAAATAGAGATACTGGGGTGCAAATTAGCAAAATAAATAACAATATGGGGACGAGGTAGTTGGGTGGGCTAATTTCAGGCTGTGTACAGGTGCAGTGATCGGTAAGGTGCTCTGACAACTGATGCTTAAAGTTAGTGAGGGAGATAATAGTCTCCAGCTTCAGAGATTTTTGCAATTCGTTCCAGTCATTGGCAGCAGAGAACGGGAAGGAATGGCGGCCAAAGGAGGTATTGGCTTTTGGGATGACCAGTGAGATATACCTGCTGGAGCGCATACTACGGGTGGGTGTTGCTATGGTGACCAATGAGCTAAGATACGGCTATGATAGACTACATCCAATTTGCTGAGTAGAGTGTTGGAGGCTATTTTGTAAATGACATCGCCAAAGTCAAGGATCGGTAGGATAGTCAGTTTTACGAGGGCATGTTTGGCAGCATGAGGGAAGGAGGCTTTGTTGCGAAATAGGAAGCCGATTCTATATTTAACTTTGGATTGGAGATTCTTAATGTGAGTCTGGAAGGAGAGTTTACAGTCTAACCAGACACCTAGGTATTTGTAGTTGTCCACATATTCTAGGTCAGACCCGTTGAGAGTAGTGATTCTAGTCGGGTGGGCGGGTGCCAGCAGCGTTCGATTGAAGAGCATGCATTTAGTTTTACTAGTGTTTAAGAGCAGTTGGAGGCTACTGAAGGAGTGTTGTATGGCATTGAAGCTCGTTTGGAGGTTTGTTAACACAGTGTCCAATGAAGGGCCAGATGTATACAAAATGGTGTCATCTGCGTAGAGGTGGATCTGAGAGTCACCAGCAGCAAGAGCGACATCATTGATATACACAGAGAAAAGAGTCGGCCCATGGGCAAGTTGCAGCGGAGGGTGCAGAGCTGGTGGCCGGGGTAGTGGTAGCCAGGTGGAAAGCATGGCCAGCCGTAGCAAAATGCTTGTTGAAATTCTCGATTATTGTAGATTTATCGGTGGTGATAGTGTTTTCTAGCCTCAGTGCAGTGGGCAGCTGGGAGGAAGTGCTCTTATTCTCCATGGACTTTACAGTGTCCCAAAACTTTTTGGAGTTAGTGCTACAGGATGCAAATTTCTGTTTGAAAAAGTTAGCCTTTACTTTCCTAACTGCTTGTGTATATTGGTTCCTAACTTCCCTGAAAAGTTGCATATCGCGGTGGCTATTTGATGCTAGTGCAGTACGCCACAGGATGTTTTTGTGCTGGTCAAGGGCAGTCAAGTCTGAGGAGAACCAGGGGCTATATCTGTTCTTAGTTCTGTATTTTTTGAATGGGGCATGTTTATTTAAAATTGAGAGGAAATTACTTTTAAAGAACAACCAGGCATCCTCTACTGACGGAATGAGATCTATATCCATCCAGGATACCTGGGCCAGGTCAATTAGGAAGGCCTGCTCGCTAAATTGTTTTAGGGAGCATTTGACAGTGATGAGGGGTGGTCGTTTGACCGTGGACCCGTTACGGACGCAGGCAATAAGGCAGTGATCGCTGAGATCCTGGTTAAAGACAGCGGAGGTGTATTTAGAGGGTAAGTTAGTCAGGATGATATCTATGAGGGTACCCATGTTTACGGATTTAGGGTTGTACCTGGTAGGTTCGTTGATAATTTGTGTGAGATTGAGGGCATCTAGTTTGGATTGTAGGATGGCCGGGGTGTTAAGCATATCCCAATTTAGGTCACCAAGCAGTACGAACTCTGAGGATAAATGGGGGGCAATCAATTCACATATGGTGTCCAGGGCACAGCTGGGGGCTGAGGGGGGTCTGTAGCAAGCGGCAACAGTGAGAGACTTATTTCTGGAAAGGTGGATTTTTAGAAGTAGAAGCTCAAACTGTTTGGGCACAGACCTGGATAGCATGATAGAGCTCTGCAAGCTATCTCTACAGTAGATTGCAACTCCACCCCCTTTGGGAGTTATATCTAGACGGAAAATGTTGTAGTTGGGGATGGACATTTCAAAATTTCTGGTGGCCTTCCTCAGTCAGGATTCAGACACTGCTAGAACATCAGGGTTGGCGGAGTGTGCTAACGCAGTGAATAACTCAAACTTAGGAAGGAGGCTTCTGATATTAACGTGCAGAAAACCAAAGCTTTTACGGTTACAGAAGTCAACAAATGATAGCTCCTGGGGAGTAGGAGTGATACTGGGGGCTGCAGGGCCTGGGTTAGCCTCTACATCACCAGAGGAACAGAGGAGGACTAGAATAAGGATACGGCTAAAGGCTTTAAGAACTGGTCTTCTAGTGCGTTGGGTACAGAGAATAAAGCGGGCAGATTTCCGGGCGTTGTAGAAAAGATTCAGGGCATTATGTACAGACAAGGATATGGAAGGATATGAGTACAGTGGAGGTAAACCTAAGCGTTGGGTAACAATGAAAGATATAGCATCACTGGAGGCACCGATTGAGCCGGTCTCTGCGTGTATGGGGGGTGGAATAAAGGAACTATTTGAGGCAGTTTGAGAGGGACTTGGGGTTCTACAGTGTGTTAAGTTGCGTCAATTCAAATCTGGTATTGGAACAAAAAGAGGTCAATACACGTCTTCTAAAATAGACTAGTATTTTAATTAATGCAAAACACTTCAATGGTAAATATGATGTTCGTATATATGGGTCCACTGAAAAACCACGCAGGGCAGTCAGAGAACTAACTGTCCCAACCCAAAGTTATTATTTTAATACTCTGACAGAGATAGTTCCTGCTCCAAGCAGGCCTATCAGAGTAGAGACTGAGCGTGGTTTAGACTTACTCAGCCTATCGTTGGCGCACAGGCTGGTCCCAGCACCTTGGCGCTTCACTGTTGCCAGGCATTAGTTGTTATCTCCACAACTTGTCTCGAGTCAGCAGCCCCAGACACAGTATGTCCTTGAGCGGTTTAACAAAGAGGCTGTGTGTGTGTCTGTGTGAATCACAAGTCTGTCTCGGCCTACCCCCTAATGGTTCCCCACATTAATCACAGCTTGTTATGTTAAGCAATTTATATCAGTACAGTACAAACCTATTATGTTTAATCATTAATGCTTTCTTATTAAGCTAACAGCACATCTAAAATATAAGAGAATAATTTCCCACAAGTGAAATTGTATAATAAGAACTAACTGGAACAGCAATAGGCAAGGCATATTGACATGGGAGAGAGGCATAAAGCAATCACAGGTGTTATTAGAGAGAGCTAAGACAACAACTGGTAATGGCGATAAAGTTTGGGCTGAGGCTAAACAGAATAAACAGGACAGGGTAAAGGAACAGTCCAGCAGGCATCAGCTGTGCAGCTGAGTGATCATAAGGTCCAGTGAACAGCAATATGTGAGTCCGAGAGCAGTTCAAATTGGTGCTTCAGCATAGCGAGCAGGAAGCACGGTTGTAGTTTGCGTGTGCTAGCGGGTCGGGGCTAGCAGATGGATCTTCGTGGTCGTCGCAACGGGAAGCCTGTTGAAACCACAGACGATTACGCCGGCAGACCAGTCGTGATGGACCGGCAGGGCTCTGAGGTGACTCTAGGAGGTTGACAGAGAGGTAGATAGCCGGGAGATGTGCCTGACTCAAGGCTAGCTCAAGGCTGATTAGCCACAACAACATTAATTTGGTTGCAGCTAGCTAGTTGCGATTATCCAGTGTTAATGGTCCAGTGATTCAGTGATTCCAGCAGAGAATCCGATAGGTTCTGGGTTGATAACTCGCTGTGCAGACAGTGCAGACTGGCCGATAATAGTCCAGGCTAGAGCTGGCTGGTAGTTAGTGCAGGCCACGGACACTATGATTCACTACCATTCACGCTCTATCACTACCATTCACTGTCTATCACTACCATTCACTATCTATCACCACCATTCACTATCTATCAATACCATTCACTCTCTCTCAATACCATTAAATATCTGCTGTGTCACTACCATTCGCTGTCATTCACTAAAATTCACCTTCTATCACTACCATTCGCTCTCCATCACTATACCATCCACTAACTACTGTATCACTACCATTCACTATCTATCAATACAATACACTCTCTATCACTACCATTCATAATCTTTCAATACAATACACTCTCAATCACTAAGATTCACTATCTCACTACCATTCACTATTTATCACTACCATGCAATATTTATCACAACCATTCACTCTCTATCACTACCATTCACTATCTATCACTAACATTCACTATCTATTGTATCACTACCTTTCACTATCTATCACTACCATACACTCTATATCAGTACCATTCACTATCTATCACTACCATTCAATATCTATCACTACCATTCACTATCTATCACTACCATTCACTATCTTTTTTTCTTCTTTTTTTTCTATCACTACCTCTCACTATTTATCACTACCATTCACTATTACTGTATCACTACAATTCACTCTCTATCAGAACCATACACTCTATATAACTACCATTCACTATCTATCAATACCATTCATTCTCTATCGCTAATATGAATACGCTATCACTGCCATTAACTCTCTGTCAATACAATACACTCTCTATCACTACCATTCACTGTCTATCAGTACCATTCACTCTCTATCACTACCAATCACTATATATAACTACCATACACTCTCCATCACTACGATTCACTATCTATCACTACCATTCACTCTATTTAGCTACCATTCACTATCTATCACTACCATTCACTATCTATCACTTCCATTCACTATCTATCAATACCATTCACTCGCTATAATTACCATTCACTATGTGTCTCTATCTATCACTACCATTCACTGTATATCACTACCATTCACTGTATATCACTATGATTCACTATCTATCACTACCATTCACTATCTATTACTAGCATTCACTATCTATCACTACCATACACTCTATATCACAACCACACACTATATATCACTACCATTCACTATCTAGCACTATCATCCACTCTCTATCGCTACCATTCACTATAAATACCATTCACTCTCTATCACTATCATTCACGCTCTATCACCACCATTAACTATCTATCACTACCATTTGCTATCTATCACTTCCAATAACTCTCTATCAATACCATTTAATATATATAACTACCATTCACTATCTATCACAACCATTCACAATCTATCACTACCATTCACTATATATCACCACCATTCCCTATCTATCACTACCATTCACTAACTATCGCTACCATTCACTATCTATCAATACCATTCACTATATATTGCTACCATTCACTATCTATCACTACCATTCGTTATCTATCACAACTATTCACTCTCTATCACTACCATTCAAAATCTATCACTAACATTCAATACCTATCACTACCATTCACTATATATCACTAACATTCAGTATATATCACTATCATTCACTATCTACTGTATCACTACCTTTCACTATCTATCACTACCATACCCTCTATATCAGTACCATTCACTATCTATCACTACCATACACTCTCAATCACTACGATTCACTATCTATCACTTACCATTCACTTTATATCCTTAGCATTCACTATCTATCACTACCATTAACTCTCTATCACTACCATTCACTATCCATCACTACCATTCACTATCTATCACTAACATTCACTATCTATCACTACCTTTCACTATCTATCACTACCATACACTCTATATCAGTACCATTCACTATCTATTATTACCATTCACTTTCTATCACTACCATACACTCACAATCACTACCATTCACTATCTATCACTACCATTTGCTATCTATCACTTCCAATAACTCTCTATCAATACCATTTAATATCTATAACTACTATTCAATATCTATCACAACCATTCACAATCTATCACTATCATTCACTCTCTATCACTTCCATTCAATAACTATCACTACCATTAACTATATTACTATCATTCACTATCTATCACTACCATTAACTCTCTAGCACTACCATTCACTATCTATCACTAACACAATCTATCACTACCACTCACTCTCTGTCACCACCATTCACAATCTATCACCACCTTTCAGTATCTATCACTAGATTTCACTTTATATCAACACCATTCACTCGCTATCATTACCATTCTCTATCACTACCATTCTGTCTCTATAACTAACATTCACTCTTCATCACTATCATTCACCTTCTATCATTGCCATTCGCTCTCCATCACTACCATCCACTAACTACTGTATCACTACCATTCACTATCTATCAATACAATACACTCCCTATCACTACGATTCACTATCTATCAATACAATACACTCTCAATCACTACGATTCACTATCTATCACTACCATTCACTATTTATCACTACCATTGTTCCACCATTGGGGTGCCAGAGCAGCGAACAGTTTTGACTGGGCTGAGCGGGAACTATGCTTCCGCAGAGGAAGGGGAGCCAGCAGGCCAGAGGTGGATGAACGCAATGCCCTCGTTTGGGTGTAGGGACTGATCAGAGCCTGAAGGTACGGAGGTGACGTTCCCCTCACAGCTCCATAGGCAAGCACCATGGTCTTGTAACAGATGCGAGCTTCAACTGGAAGCCAGTGGAGTGTGCGGAGGAGCGGGGTGACGTGAGAGAACTGGGGAAGGTTGAACACCAGACGGGCTGCGGCATTCTGGATGAGTTGTAGGGATTTAATGGCACAGGCAGGGAGCCCAGCCAACAGCGAGTTGCAGTAATCCAGACGGGAGATGACAAGTGCCTGGATTAGGACCTGTGCCGCTTCCTGTGTAAGGCAGGGTCGTACTCTCCAAATGTTGTAGAGCATGAACCTGCAGGATCGGGTCACCGCCTTGAGAGAGAGGGGAGAAAGAAGTCAAAGCATAGGGTAGGGCAGTGTGAGCAGGACCAGCAGTGTCATTAGACTTAACAAACGAGGATCGGAGTAGAGACTGAGCGTGGTTTAGACTTACTCAGCCTATCGTTGGCGCACAGGCTGGTCCCAGCACCTTGGCGCTTCACTGTTGCCAGGCATTAGTTGTTATCTCCACAACTTGTCTCGAGTCAGCAGCCCCAGACACAGTATGTCCTTGAGCGGTTTAACAAAGAGGCTGTGTGTGTGTCTGTGTGAATCACAAGTCTGTCTCGGCCTACCCCCTAATGGTTCCCCACATTAATCACAGCTTGTTATGTTAAGCAATTTATATCAGTACAGTACAAACCTATTATGTTTAATCATTAATGCTTTCTTATTAAGCTAACAGCACATCTAAAATATAAGAGAATAATTTCCCACAAGTGAAATTGTATAATAAGAACTAACTGGAACAGCAATAGGCAAGGCATATTGACATGGGAGAGAGGCATAAAGCAATCACAGGTGTTATTAGAGAGAGCTAAGACAACAACTGGTAATGGCGATAAAGTTTGGGCTGAGGCTAAACAGAATAAACAGGACAGGGTAAAGGAACAGTCCAGCAGGCATCAGCTGTGCAGCTGAGTGATCATAAGGTCCAGTGAACAGCAATATGTGAGTCCGAGAGCAGTTCAAATTGGTGCTTCAGCATAGCGAGCAGGAAGCACGGTTGTAGTTTGCGTGTGCTAGCGGGTCGGGGCTAGCAGATGGATCTTCGTGGTCGTCGCAACGGGAAGCCTGTTGAAACCACAGACGATTACGCCGGCAGACCAGTCGTGATGGACCGGCAGGGCTCTGAGGTGACTCTAGGAGGTTGACAGAGAGGTAGATAGCCGGGAGATGTGCCTGACTCAAGGCTAGCTCAAGGCTGATTAGCCACAACAACATTAATTTGGTTGCAGCTAGCTAGTTGCGATTATCCAGTGTTAATGGTCCAGTGATTCAGTGATTCCAGCAGAGAATCCGATAGGTTCTGGGTTGATAACTCGCTGTGCAGACAGTGCAGACTGGCCGATAATAGTCCAGGCTAGAGCTGGCTGGTAGTTAGTGCAGGCCACGGACACTATGATTCACTACCATTCACGCTCTATCACTACCATTCACTGTCTATCACTACCATTCACTATCTATCACCACCATTCACTATCTATCAATACCATTCACTCTCTCTCAATACCATTAAATATCTGCTGTGTCACTACCATTCGCTGTCATTCACTAAAATTCACCTTCTATCACTACCATTCGCTCTCCATCACTATACCATCCACTAACTACTGTATCACTACCATTCACTATCTATCAATACAATACACTCTCTATCACTACCATTCATAATCTTTCAATACAATACACTCTCAATCACTAAGATTCACTATCTCACTACCATTCACTATTTATCACTACCATGCAATATTTATCACAACCATTCACTCTCTATCACTACCATTCACTATCTATCACTAACATTCACTATCTATTGTATCACTACCTTTCACTATCTATCACTACCATACACTCTATATCAGTACCATTCACTATCTATCACTACCATTCAATATCTATCACTACCATTCACTATCTATCACTACCATTCACTATCTTTTTTTCTTCTTTTTTTTCTATCACTACCTCTCACTATTTATCACTACCATTCACTATTACTGTATCACTACAATTCACTCTCTATCAGAACCATACACTCTATATAACTACCATTCACTATCTATCAATACCATTCATTCTCTATCGCTAATATGAATACGCTATCACTGCCATTAACTCTCTGTCAATACAATACACTCTCTATCACTACCATTCACTGTCTATCAGTACCATTCACTCTCTATCACTACCAATCACTATATATAACTACCATACACTCTCCATCACTACGATTCACTATCTATCACTACCATTCACTCTATTTAGCTACCATTCACTATCTATCACTACCATTCACTATCTATCACTTCCATTCACTATCTATCAATACCATTCACTCGCTATAATTACCATTCACTATGTGTCTCTATCTATCACTACCATTCACTGTATATCACTACCATTCACTGTATATCACTATGATTCACTATCTATCACTACCATTCACTATCTATTACTAGCATTCACTATCTATCACTACCATACACTCTATATCACAACCACACACTATATATCACTACCATTCACTATCTAGCACTATCATCCACTCTCTATCGCTACCATTCACTATAAATACCATTCACTCTCTATCACTATCATTCACGCTCTATCACCACCATTAACTATCTATCACTACCATTTGCTATCTATCACTTCCAATAACTCTCTATCAATACCATTTAATATATATAACTACCATTCACTATCTATCACAACCATTCACAATCTATCACTACCATTCACTATATATCACCACCATTCCCTATCTATCACTACCATTCACTAACTATCGCTACCATTCACTATCTATCAATACCATTCACTATATATTGCTACCATTCACTATCTATCACTACCATTCGTTATCTATCACAACTATTCACTCTCTATCACTACCATTCAAAATCTATCACTAACATTCAATACCTATCACTACCATTCACTATATATCACTAACATTCAGTATATATCACTATCATTCACTATCTACTGTATCACTACCTTTCACTATCTATCACTACCATACCCTCTATATCAGTACCATTCACTATCTATCACTACCATACACTCTCAATCACTACGATTCACTATCTATCACTTACCATTCACTTTATATCCTTAGCATTCACTATCTATCACTACCATTAACTCTCTATCACTACCATTCACTATCCATCACTACCATTCACTATCTATCACTAACATTCACTATCTATCACTACCTTTCACTATCTATCACTACCATACACTCTATATCAGTACCATTCACTATCTATTATTACCATTCACTTTCTATCACTACCATACACTCACAATCACTACCATTCACTATCTATCACTACCATTTGCTATCTATCACTTCCAATAACTCTCTATCAATACCATTTAATATCTATAACTACTATTCAATATCTATCACAACCATTCACAATCTATCACTATCATTCACTCTCTATCACTTCCATTCAATAACTATCACTACCATTAACTATATTACTATCATTCACTATCTATCACTACCATTAACTCTCTAGCACTACCATTCACTATCTATCACTAACACAATCTATCACTACCACTCACTCTCTGTCACCACCATTCACAATCTATCACCACCTTTCAGTATCTATCACTAGATTTCACTTTATATCAACACCATTCACTCGCTATCATTACCATTCTCTATCACTACCATTCTGTCTCTATAACTAACATTCACTCTTCATCACTATCATTCACCTTCTATCATTGCCATTCGCTCTCCATCACTACCATCCACTAACTACTGTATCACTACCATTCACTATCTATCAATACAATACACTCCCTATCACTACGATTCACTATCTATCAATACAATACACTCTCAATCACTACGATTCACTATCTATCACTACCATTCACTATTTATCACTACCATTGTTCCACCATTGGGGTGCCAGAGCAGCGAACAGTTTTGACTGGGCTGAGCGGGAACTATGCTTCCGCAGAGGAAGGGGAGCCAGCAGGCCAGAGGTGGATGAACGCAATGCCCTCGTTTGGGTGTAGGGACTGATCAGAGCCTGAAGGTACGGAGGTGACGTTCCCCTCACAGCTCCATAGGCAAGCACCATGGTCTTGTAACAGATGCGAGCTTCAACTGGAAGCCAGTGGAGTGTGCGGAGGAGCGGGGTGACGTGAGAGAACTGGGGAAGGTTGAACACCAGACGGGCTGCGGCATTCTGGATGAGTTGTAGGGATTTAATGGCACAGGCAGGGAGCCCAGCCAACAGCGAGTTGCAGTAATCCAGACGGGAGATGACAAGTGCCTGGATTAGGACCTGTGCCGCTTCCTGTGTAAGGCAGGGTCGTACTCTCCAAATGTTGTAGAGCATGAACCTGCAGGATCGGGTCACCGCCTTGAGAGAGAGGGGAGAAAGAAGTCAAAGCATAGGGTAGGGCAGTGTGAGCAGGACCAGCAGTGTCATTAGACTTAACAAACGAGGATCGGAGTAGAGACTGAGCGTGGTTTAGACTTACTCAGCCTATCGTTGGCGCACAGGCTGGTCCCAGCACCTTGGCGCTTCACTGTTGCCAGGCATTAGTTGTTATCTCCACAACTTGTCTCGAGTCAGCAGCCCCAGACACAGTATGTCCTTGAGCGGTTTAACAAAGAGGCTGTGTGTGTGTCTGTGTGAATCACAAGTCTGTCTCGGCCTACCCCCTAATGGTTCCCCACATTAATCACAGCTTGTTATGTTAAGCAATTTATATCAGTACAGTACAAACCTATTATGTTTAATCATTAATGCTTTCTTATTAAGCTAACAGCACATCTAAAATATAAGAGAATAATTTCCCACAAGTGAAATTGTATAATAAGAACTAACTGGAACAGCAATAGGCAAGGCATATTGACATGGGAGAGAGGCATAAAGCAATCACAGGTGTTATTAGAGAGAGCTAAGACAACAACTGGTAATGGCGATAAAGTTTGGGCTGAGGCTAAACAGAATAAACAGGACAGGGTAAAGGAACAGTCCAGCAGGCATCAGCTGTGCAGCTGAGTGATCATAAGGTCCAGTGAACAGCAATATGTGAGTCCGAGAGCAGTTCAAATTGGTGCTTCAGCATAGCGAGCAGGAAGCACGGTTGTAGTTTGCGTGTGCTAGCGGGTCGGGGCTAGCAGATGGATCTTCGTGGTCGTCGCAACGGGAAGCCTGTTGAAACCACAGACGATTACGCCGGCAGACCAGTCGTGATGGACCGGCAGGGCTCTGAGGTGACTCTAGGAGGTTGACAGAGAGGTAGATAGCCGGGAGATGTGCCTGACTCAAGGCTAGCTCAAGGCTGATTAGCCACAACAACATTAATTTGGTTGCAGCTAGCTAGTTGCGATTATCCAGTGTTAATGGTCCAGTGATTCAGTGATTCCAGCAGAGAATCCGATAGGTTCTGGGTTGATAACTCGCTGTGCAGACAGTGCAGACTGGCCGATAATAGTCCAGGCTAGAGCTGGCTGGTAGTTAGTGCAGGCCACGGACACTATGATTCACTACCATTCACGCTCTATCACTACCATTCACTGTCTATCACTACCATTCACTATCTATCACCACCATTCATTATCTATCAATACCATTCACTCTCTCTCAATACCATTAAATATCTGCTGTGTCACTACCATTCGCTGTCATTCACTAAAATTCACCTTCTATCACTACCATTCGCTCTCCATCACTATACCATCCACTAACTACTGTATCACTACCATTCACTATCTATCAATACAATACACTCTCTATCACTACCATTCATAATCTTTCAATACAATACACTCTCAATCACTAAGATTCACTATCTCACTACCATTCACTATTTATCACTACCATTCAATATTTATCACAACCATTCACTCTCTATCACTACCATTCACTATCTATCACTAACATTCACTATCTATCACTACCATTTACTATCTATCACTACCATTCACTATCTATTGTATCACTACCTTTCACTATCTATCACTACCATACACTCTATATCAGTACCATTCACTATCTATCACTACCATTCAATATCTATCACTACCATTCACTATCTATCACTACCATTCACTATCTTTTTTTTTCTTTTTTTCTATCACTACCTCTCACTATTTATCACTACCATTCACTATTACTGTATCACTACAATTCACTCTCTATCAGAACCATACACTCTATATAACTACCATTCACTATCTATCAATACCATTCATTCTCTATCGCTAATATGAATACGCTATCACTGCCATTAACTCTCTGTCAATACAATACACTCTCTATCACTACCATTCACTGTCTATCAGTACCATTCACTCTCTATCACTACCAATCACTATATATAACTACCATACACTCTCCATCACTACGATTCACTATCTATCACTACCATTCACTCTATTTAGCTACCATTCACTATCTATCACTACCATTCACTATCTATCACTACCATTCACTATCTATCAATACCATTCACTCGCTATAATTACCATTCACTATGTGTCTCTATCTATCACTACCATTCACTGTATATCACTACCATTCACTGTATATCACTATGATTCACTATCTATCACTACCATTCACTATCTATTACTAGCATTCACTATCTATCACTACCATACACTCTATATCACAACCACACACTATATATCACTACCATTCACTATCTAGCACTATCATCCACTCTCTATCGCTACCATTAACTCTCTATCAATACCATACTCTTTCTATCACTACCATACACTTTCTGTCACTAGCATTCAATCTCTATCACTACCATTCACTATCTATCACTACCATTCACTATCTATCACTACCATTCACTATAAATACCATTCACTCTCTATCACTATCATTCACACTCTATCACCACCATTAACTATCTATCACTACCATTTGCTATCTATCACTTCCAATAACTCTCTATCAATACCATTTAATATATATAACTACCATTCACTATCTATCACAACCATTCACAATCTATCACTACCATTCACTATATATCACCACCATTCCCTATCTATCACTACCATTCACTAACTATCGCTACCATTCACTATCTATCAATACCATTCACTATATATTGCTACCATTCACTATCTATCACTACCATTCGTTATCTATCACAACTATTCACTCTCTATCACTACCATTCAAAATCTATCACTAACATTCAATACCTATCACTACCATTCACTATATATCACTAACATTCAGTATATATCACTATCATTCACTATCTACTGTATCACTACCTTTCACTATCTATCACTACCATACCCTCTATATCAGTACCATTCACTATCTATCACTACCATACACTCTCAATCACTACGATTCACTATCTATCACTTACCATTCACTTTATATCCTTAGCATTCACTATCTATCACTACCATTAACTCTCTATCACTACCATTCACTATCCATCACTACCATTCACTATCTATCACTAACATTCACTATCTATCACTACCTTTCACTATCTATCACTACCATACACTCTATATCAGTACCATTCACTATCTATTATTACCATTCACTTTCTATCACTACCATACACTCACAATCACTACCATTCACTATCTATCACTACCATTTGCTATCTATCACTTCCAATAACTCTCTATCAATACCATTTAATATCTATAACTACTATTCAATATCTATCACAACCATTCACAATCTATCACTATCATTCACTCTCTATCACTTCCATTCAATAACTATCACTACCATTAACTATATTACTATCATTCACTATCTATCACTACCATTAACTCTCTAGCACTACCATTCACTATCTATCACTAACACAATCTATCACTACCACTCACTCTCTGTCACCACCATTCACAATCTATCACCACCTTTCAGTATCTATCACTAGATTTCACTTTATATCAACACCATTCACTCGCTATCATTACCATTCTCTATCACTACCATTCTGTCTCTATAACTAACATTCACTCTTCATCACTATCATTCACCTTCTATCATTGCCATTCGCTCTCCATCACTACCATCCACTAACTACTGTATCACTACCATTCACTATCTATCAATACAATACACTCCCTATCACTACGATTCACTATCTATCAATACAATACACTCTCAATCACTACGATTCACTATCTATCACTACCATTCACTATTTATCACTACCATTGTTCCACCATTGGGGTGCCAGAGCAGCGAACAGTTTTGACTGGGCTGAGCGGGAACTATGCTTCCGCAGAGGAAGGGGAGCCAGCAGGCCAGAGGTGGATGAACGCAATGCCCTCGTTTGGGTGTAGGGACTGATCAGAGCCTGAAGGTACGGAGGTGACGTTCCCCTCACAGCTCCATAGGCAAGCACCATGGTCTTGTAACAGATGCGAGCTTCAACTGGAAGCCAGTGGAGTGTGCGGAGGAGCGGGGTGACGTGAGAGAACTGGGGAAGGTTGAACACCAGACGGGCTGCGGCATTCTGGATGAGTTGTAGGGATTTAATGGCACAGGCAGGGAGCCCAGCCAACAGCGAGTTGCAGTAATCCAGACGGGAGATGACAAGTGCCTGGATTAGGACCTGTGCCGCTTCCTGTGTAAGGCAGGGTCGTACTCTCCAAATGTTGTAGAGCATGAACCTGCAGGATCGGGTCACCGCCTTGAGAGAGAGGGGAGAAAGAAGTCAAAGCATAGGGTAGGGCAGTGTGAGCAGGACCAGCAGTGTCATTAGACTTAACAAACGAGGATCGGAGTAGAGACTGAGCGTGGTTTAGACTTACTCAGCCTATCGTTGGCGCACAGGCTGGTCCCAGCACCTTGGCGCTTCACTGTTGCCAGGCATTAGTTGTTATCTCCACAACTTGTCTCGAGTCAGCAGCCCCAGACACAGTATGTCCTTGAGCGGTTTAACAAAGAGGCTGTGTGTGTGTCTGTGTGAATCACAAGTCTGTCTCGGCCTACCCCCTAATGGTTCCCCACATTAATCACAGCTTGTTATGTTAAGCAATTTATATCAGTACAGTACAAACCTATTATGTTTAATCATTAATGCTTTCTTATTAAGCTAACAGCACATCTAAAATATAAGAGAATAATTTCCCACAAGTGAAATTGTATAATAAGAACTAACTGGAACAGCAATAGGCAAGGCATATTGACATGGGAGAGAGGCATAAAGCAATCACAGGTGTTATTAGAGAGAGCTAAGACAACAACTGGTAATGGCGATAAAGTTTGGGCTGAGGCTAAACAGAATAAACAGGACAGGGTAAAGGAACAGTCCAGCAGGCATCAGCTGTGCAGCTGAGTGATCATAAGGTCCAGTGAACAGCAATATGTGAGTCCGAGAGCAGTTCAAATTGGTGCTTCAGCATAGCGAGCAGGAAGCACGGTTGTAGTTTGCGTGTGCTAGCGGGTCGGGGCTAGCAGATGGATCTTCGTGGTCGTCGCAACGGGAAGCCTGTTGAAACCACAGACGATTACGCCGGCAGACCAGTCGTGATGGACCGGCAGGGCTCTGAGGTGACTCTAGGAGGTTGACAGAGAGGTAGATAGCCGGGAGATGTGCCTGACTCAAGGCTAGCTCAAGGCTGATTAGCCACAACAACATTAATTTGGTTGCAGCTAGCTAGTTGCGATTATCCAGTGTTAATGGTCCAGTGATTCAGTGATTCCAGCAGAGAATCCGATAGGTTCTGGGTTGATAACTCGCTGTGCAGACAGTGCAGACTGGCCGATAATAGTCCAGGCTAGAGCTGGCTGGTAGTTAGTGCAGGCCACGGACACTATGATTCACTACCATTCACGCTCTATCACTACCATTCACTGTCTATCACTACCATTCACTATCTATCACCACCATTCATTATCTATCAATACCATTCACTCTCTCTCAATACCATTAAATATCTGCTGTGTCACTACCATTCGCTGTCATTCACTAAAATTCACCTTCTATCACTACCATTCGCTCTCCATCACTATACCATCCACTAACTACTGTATCACTACCATTCACTATCTATCAATACAATACACTCTCTATCACTACCATTCATAATCTTTCAATACAATACACTCTCAATCACTAAGATTCACTATCTCACTACCATTCACTATTTATCACTACCATTCAATATTTATCACAACCATTCACTCTCTATCACTACCATTCACTATCTATCACTAACATTCACTATCTATCACTACCATTTACTATCTATCACTACCATTCACTATCTATTGTATCACTACCTTTCACTATCTATCACTACCATACACTCTATATCAGTACCATTCACTATCTATCACTACCATTCAATATCTATCACTACCATTCACTATCTATCACTACCATTCACTATCTTTTTTTTTCTTTTTTTCTATCACTACCTCTCACTATTTATCACTACCATTCACTATTACTGTATCACTACAATTCACTCTCTATCAGAACCATACACTCTATATAACTACCATTCACTATCTATCAATACCATTCATTCTCTATCGCTAATATGAATACGCTATCACTGCCATTAACTCTCTGTCAATACAATACACTCTCTATCACTACCATTCACTGTCTATCAGTACCATTCACTCTCTATCACTACCAATCACTATATATAACTACCATACACTCTCCATCACTACGATTCACTATCTATCACTACCATTCACTCTATTTAGCTACCATTCACTATCTATCACTACCATTCACTATCTATCACTACCATTCACTATCTATCAATACCATTCACTCGCTATAATTACCATTCACTATGTGTCTCTATCTATCACTACCATTCACTGTATATCACTACCATTCACTGTATATCACTATGATTCACTATCTATCACTACCATTCACTATCTATTACTAGCATTCACTATCTATCACTACCATACACTCTATATCACAACCACACACTATATATCACTACCATTCACTATCTAGCACTATCATCCACTCTCTATCGCTACCATTAACTCTCTATCAATACCATACTCTTTCTATCACTACCATACACTTTCTGTCACTAGCATTCAATCTCTATCACTACCATTCACTATCTATCACTACCATTCACTATCTATCACTACCATTCACTATAAATACCATTCACTCTCTATCACTATCATTCACACTCTATCACCACCATTAACTATCTATCACTACCATTTGCTATCTATCACTTCCAATAACTCTCTATCAATACCATTTAATATATATAACTACCATTCACTATCTATCACAACCATTCACAATCTATCACTACCATTCACTATATATCACCACCATTCCCTATCTATCACTACCATTCACTAACTATCGCTACCATTCACTATCTATCAATACCATTCACTATATATTGCTACCATTCACTATCTATCACTACCATTCGTTATCTATCACAACTATTCACTCTCTATCACTACCATTCAAAATCTATCACTAACATTCAATACCTATCACTACCATTCACTATATATCACTAACATTCAGTATATATCACTACCATTCACTATCTACTGTATCACTACCTTTCACTATCTATCACTACCATACCCTCTATATCAGTACCATTCACTATCTATCACTACCATACACTCTCAATCACTACGATTCACTATCTATCACTTACCATTCACTTTATATCCTTAGCATTCACTATCTATCACTACCATTAACTCTCTATCACTACCATTCACTATCCATCACTACCATTCACTATCTATCACTAACATTCACTATCTATCACTACCTTTCACTATCTATCACTACCATACACTCTATATCAGTACCATTCACTATCTATTATTACCATTCACTTTCTATCACTACCATACACTCACAATCACTATCTATCACTACCATTTGCTATCTATCACTTCCAATAACTCTCTATCAATACCATTTAATATCTATAACTACTATTCAATATCTATCACAACCATTCACAATCTATCACTATCATTCACTCTCTATCACTTCCATTCAATAACTATCACTACCATTAACTATATTACTATCATTCACCATCTATCACTACCATTAACTCTCTAGCACTACCATTCACTATCTATCAATAACACAATCTATCACTACCACTCACTCTCTGTCACCACCATTCACAATCTATCACCACCTTTCAGTATCTATCACTAGATTTCACTTTATATCAACACCATTCACTCACTATCATTACCATTCTCTATCACTACCATTCTGTCTCTATAACTAACATTCACTCTTCATCACTATCATTCACCTTCTATCATTACCATTCGCTCTCCATCACTACCATCCACTAACTACTGTATCACTACCATTCACTATCTATCAATACAATACACTCCCTATCACTACGATTCACTATCTATCAATACAATACACTCTCAATCACTACGATTCACTATCTATCACTACCATTCACTATTTATCACTACCATTGTTCCACCATTGGGGTGCCAGAGCAGCGAACAGTTTTGACTGGGCTGAGCGGGAACTATGCTTCCGCAGAGGAAGGGGAGCCAGCAGGCCAGAGGTGGATGAACGCAATGCCCTCGTTTGGGTGTAGGGACTGATCAGAGCCTGAAGGTACGGAGGTGCCGTTCCCCTCACAGCTCCATAGGCAAGCACCATGGTCTTGTAACAGATGCGAGCTTCAACTGGAAGCCAGTGGAGTGTGCGGAGGAGCGGGGTGACGTGAGAGAACTTGGGAAGGTTGAACACCAGACGGGCTGCGGCATTCTGGATGAGTTGTAGGGGTTTAATGGCACAGGCAGGGAGCCCAGCCAACAGCGAGTTGCAGAAATCCAGACGGGAGATGACAAGTGCCTGGATTAGGACCTGTGCCGCTTCCTGTGTAAGGCAGGGTCGTACTCTCCGAATGTTGTAGAGCATGAACCTGCAGGATCGGGTCACCGCCTTGAGAGAGAGGGGAGAAAGAAGTCAAAGCATAGGGTAGGGCAGTGTGAGCAGGACCAGCAGTGTCATTAGACTTAACAAACGAGGATCGGATGTCGTCAACCTTCTTTTCAAAGTGGTTGACGAAGTCATCCACAGAGAGGGGGGGGGGGGGGGGGGGGAGGAGGATTCAGCAGGGAGGAGAATGTGGCAAAGAGCTTCCTAGGGTTAGAGGCAGATGCTTGGAATTTAGAATGGTAGAAAGTGGCCTTAGCAGCAGAAACATATGAAGAAAATGTAGAGAGGAGGGAGTGAAAAGATGCCAGGTCCGCAGGGAGTCTAGTTTTCTTCCATTTCCGCTCAGCTGCCCGGAGCTCTGTTCTGTGAGCTCGCAATGAGTCATCAAGCCACGGAGTCATCAAGCCACTCTCTATCACCACCATTCACTATATATCACTACCATTTGCTATCTATCACTTCATATAACTCTCTATCAATACCATTTAATTTCTATAACTACCATTCACTATCTATCACAACCATTCACATTCTATCACTACCATTCACTATCTATCAATACCATTCACTATATATTGCTACCATTCACTACCTATCACTACCATTCGTTATCTATCACAACTATTCACTCTATATCACTACCATTCACTATCTATCACTAACATTCAATACCTATCACTACCATTCACTATCTATCGCTATCATTCAATGTAGATCATCACCATTCACTTTCACTACCATTCACTCTTTATCACTACCACTCACTATCTATAACTAACATTCACTATCTATCACTACCATTCAATATCTATCACAACCATTCACTCTCTATCACTACTGTTCACTCTCTATCACTACCATTCACTATCTATCACTACCATTCACTATCTATCACTACCAATCACTATCTATCACAACCATTCACTCTCTGTCACTACCATACCCTATATATCAGTACCATTCACTATCTATCACTACCATTAACTCTCTATCACTACCATTGACAATCTCTCACTACCATTAACTATCTCTCACTTACCATTTACTTTATATCCTCAGCATTCACTATCTATCACTACCATTAATTCCACATCACTACCATTCACTATCTATCACTACCATTAACACTATAACTACCATTCACAATCCATCACTACCATTCACTATCCATCACTAACATTCACTATCTATCACTACCATACACTCTATATCAGTACCATTCACTATCTATCATTACCATTCACTATCTATCACTACCATTAACTCTCTATCACTACCATTCACTATACATCACTACCATTCACTATATATAACTACCATTCACTCTCTATCACTACCATTCACAATCTCTCACTACCATTAACTATCTCTCACTACCATTAACTATCTATAACTACCATTCACTATCCATCACTACCATTCACTATATATCACTACCATTCACTCTCTATCACTACCATTAACTCTCTATCACTACCATTCACTATCTATCACCACCATTAACTCTCTATCACTACCAATTACTATCCATCACTACCATTCACTATATATCACTACCATTCACTCTCTATCACTACCATTCACTATCTATCACTACCATTATCTCTCTATCACTACCATTAACTATCTACTGTATCACTACCATTCACTATCTATCACTATCATTCACTCTCTATCACCACCATTCACTAGCTATCACTACCATTTGCTATCTATCACTTCCAATAACTCTCTATCAATACCATTTAATATCTATAACTACTATTCACTATATATCACAACCGTTCACAATCTATCACTATCATTCACCCGCTATCACTACCATTCACTAACTATCGCTACCATTCACTATCTATCAATACCATTCACTATCTAACACTATCATTCACTCTCTATCACCACCATTCACTATCTATCACTACCATTTGCTATCTATCACTTCCAATAACTCTCTATCAATACCATTTAATATCTATAACTACTATTCACTATCTATCACAACCATTCACAATCTATCACTATCATTCACTCGCTATCACTACTATTCACTATATATCACCACCATTCACTATCTATCACTACCATTCACTAACTATCGCTACCATTCACTATATATCAATACCATTCACTATCTATCACTACCATTCACTCTCTATCACTTATATTCAATAACTATCACTACCATTAACTATATCACTACCATTCACACTCTAGCACTACCATTCACTATATATTACTAACACTATCCATCACTACCATTCCCTATCTATCACTAACATTCACTATCTATCACTACCTTTCACTATCTATCACTACCATACACTCTATATCAGTACCATTCACTTTCTATCACTACCATACATTCACAATCACTACCATTCACTATCTATCACCACCATTCACTATCTATCACTACCATTATCTCTTTATCACTACCATTCACTATATATCACCACCATTCACTATCTATCACTACCATTCACAAACTATCGCTACCATTCACTAAATATTGCTACCATTCACTCACTATCACTTCCATTCAATAACCATCACTACCATTAACTATATCACTATCATTCACTATCTATCCTCTATCACTACCATTCACAATCTCTCCCTACCATTAACTATCTATCACCACCATTCACTATCTATCACTACCGTTATCTATCTATCACTACCATTCACTCTATATGACTACCATTCACTCTCTATCACTACCATTAACTATATATCACTACCATTCACTATCTATCCCTACCATACACTATCTTGTTAGGCCTACCGCTGCTAGGTAGCTCTCTCTCTCTGCTCTCCCCCTCCCCTCTGTCTGTTCTTAATTGCAGGAGTGAAGTCTGGTGTGCGGGAGTCAGGGTTCCAGCTGCAGCTCATTCACCATAATCACCTCAGCCTTAAAGACCAGGTCAAACTTGCCACTCATCGTCAGATCATAGTCAAGACGACCATGTTAGTCTCGCTGCTGACTCAACCTGCTTGTTTTCGCTCTTTGTGTTTTTGGCCTGTTCTATTTATATTTCTCCTGTGCCACAGATTATTGGAACCTGACTCCTGCCTCCGCTTCACTCCTGCCACCACCATCCTGCTTTCCACTACTGGACCTCACATTTGGACTCACCACGGACACTAGGACGTTACGGTACCACTCCTGCTCAGAACCCTGGATCTGTTACCCTCCCTGTAGACCTGGACTTGCTCTTCCCCTATTTTTGGAAACCTGGACAATTTAACTTTGAAATAAACCTGTTAAACCTTCTCTGGCTCGGTGTAGTTGTCTGCATTTGGGTTCATATTCAGTTTAAATCGTGACATATCTATCAACACCATTAATTATCTATCACTACCATTATCTCTCTATCACTACCATTAACTATCTACTGTATCACTACCATTAAATATCTACTGTATCACTACCATTCACTATCTATCACTAACATTCGCTATCTATCACTACCATTCACTATCTATCACTACCATTATCTCTTTATCACTACCATTCACTATATATCACCACCATTCACTATCTATCACTACCATTCACAAACTATCGCTACCATTCACTAAATATTGCTACCATTCACTCACTATCACTTCCATTCAATAACCATCACTACCATTAACTATATCACTATCATTCACTATCTATCCTCTATCACTACCATTCACAATCTCTCCCTACCATTAACTATCTATCACCACCATTCACTATCTATCACTACCGTTATCTATCTATCACTACCATTCACTCTATATGACTACCATTCACTCTCTATCACTACCATTAACTATATATCACTACCATTCACTATCTATCCCTACCATACACTATCTTGTTAGGCCTACCGCTGCTAGGTAGCTCTCTCTCTCTGCTCTCCCCCTCCCCTCTGTCTGTTCTTAATTGCAGGAGTGAAGTCTGGTGTGCGGGAGTCAGGGTTCCAGCTGCAGCTCATTCACCATAATCACCTCAGCCTTAAAGACCAGGTCAAACTTGCCACTCATCGTCAGATCATAGTCAAGACGACCATGTTAGTCTCGCTGCTGACTCAACCTGCTTGTTTTCGCTCTTTGTGTTTTTGGCCTGTTCTATTTATATTTCTCCTGTGCCACAGATTATTGGAACCTGACTCCTGCCTCCGCTTCACTCCTGCCACCACCATCCTGCTTTCCACTACTGGACCTCACATTTGGACTCACCACGGACACTAGGACGTTACGGTACCACTCCTGCTCAGAACCCTGGATCTGTTACCCTCCCTGTAGACCTGGACTTGCTCTTCCCCTATTTTTGGAAACCTGGACAATTTAACTTTGAAATAAACCTGTTAAACCTTCTCTGGCTCGGTGTAGTTGTCTGCATTTGGGTTCATATTCAGTTTAAATCGTGACATATCTATCAACACCATTAATTATCTATCACTACCATTATCTCTCTATCACTACCATTAACTATCTACTGTATCACTACCATTAAATATCTACTGTATCACTACCATTCACTATCTATCACTAACATTCGCTATCTATCACTACCATTCACTATCTATCACTACCATTCACTATGTGTCTCTATCTATCACTACCATTCACTGTATATCACTACCATTCACTGTCTACTGTGTCACTACCATTCACTATATATCACTAACATACAATCTCCATCACTATGATTCACTATCTATCACAACCATTCATAATCTATCACTATCATTCACTCGCTATCACTACCATTCACTATATATCACCACCATTCACTATCTATCACTACGATTCACTAACTATCGCTACCATTCACTATATATTGCTACCATTCACTCTCTATCACTTCCATTCAATAACCATCACTACCATTAACTATATCACTATCATTCACTATCTATCCTCTATCACTACCATTCACAATCTCTCTCTACCATTAACTATCTATCACCACCATTCACTATCTATCACTACCATTATCTCTCTATCACTACCATTCACTATATATCACCACCATTCACTATCTATCACTACCATTCACTAACTATCGCTACCATTCACAATATATTGCTACCATTCACTCACTATCACTTCCATTCAATAACCATCACTACCATTAACTATATCACTATCATTCACTATCTATCCTCTATCACTACCATTCACAATCTCTCACTACCATTAACTATCTATCACCACCATTCACTATCTATCACTACCATTATCTATCTATCACTACCATTCACTCTATATGACTACCATTCACTCTCTATCACTACCATTAACTATCTATCACTACCATTCACTATCTATCCCTACCATACACTATCTATCAACACCATTAATTATATATCACTACCATTAACTATCTACTGTATCACTACCATTAACTATCTACTGTATCACTACCATTCACTATCTATCACTAACATTCGCTATCTATCACTACCATTCACTATCTATCACTACCATTAACTCTATTTAGCTACCATTCACTATCTATCACTACCATTCACTATCTATCACTACCATTCACTATCTATCAATACCATTCACTATGTGTCTCTATCTATCACTACCATTCACTGTATATCACTACCATTCACTGTCTACTGTGTCACTACCATTCACTATATATCACTGCCATTCACTATCTATAACTACTATTCACTATCTATCACAACCATTCACAATCTATCACTATCATTCACTCGCTATCACTACCATTCACTATATATCACCACCATTCACTATCTATCACTACGATTCACTAACTATCGCTACCATTCACTATCTATCAATACCATTCACTATATATTGCTACCATTCACTCTCTATCACTTCCATTCAATAACCATCACTACCATTAACTATATCACTATCATTCACTATCTATCCTCTATCACTACCATTCACAATCTCTCACTACCATTAACTATCTATCACCACCATTCACTTTCTATCACTACCGTTATCTCTCTATCACTACCATTCACTATATATCACCACCATTCACTATCTATCACTACCATTCACTAACTATCGCTACCATTCACTATCTATAAATACCATTCACTATATATTGCTACCATTCACTCTCTATCACTTCCATTCAATAACCATCACTACCATTAACTATATCACTATATTTCACTATCTATCTTCTATCACTACCATTCACAATCTCTCACTACCATTAACTATCTATCACCTCCATTCACTATCTATCACTACCGTTATCTCTCTATCACTACCATTCACTCTATATGACTACCATTCACTCTCTATCACTACCATTAACTATCTATCACTACCATTATCTCTGTCACGCCCTGGCTCTGGGACTCTGTTATGTTGAGCCAGGGTGTGTTGTTTCTATGTGTTTTGTTTCTAGGTTCTTTATCTAGTTATTTGTTTCTATGTTGGCCGGTGTGGTTCTCAATCAGAGGCAACGTGAATCAGCTGTTGCTTGTTGTCTCTGATTGGGAACCATACTTAGGCAGCCTGTTTGGCCACAGTGTTTGTGGGATCTTGTTCCGTGTATGGTTAGTGTTTGTAACCAAGGACGTCACGTTATCGTTTTGTTGTTCGTTGTGGTACTCTAAATAAATAAGTATGTTCACTCATCACGCTGCGCATTGGTCCACTTCCTCCAGCGATTTTGACAGAAGATCCCACCATAACTGGACCCAGCAGCGTGTCCAGGAGCCAACGCCAGAGGTGACTCTGATGAATATCAACCTCGACTGGGTCAAGCAGCGTGAGGAGGAGAGAGGCTGGACTTTGGAGCAGAGGAGCGAGAGTCTGGCGAGAGCCATGGAGGCCTGGCCCACGGGGAGGAGAGACGCCCAGAATTTTTTTAGGGGGGGGCTCACGCCGTGGACGACGGGGCAGCAGGAGGCCGGGATAGAGTGGTTCAGCGGGTTGGCAAAGGAGGCCGCCAGGTTACGGGAGTCACTGGTCACCAGGGGGAAGGAGAATGTAGAGGCACGGCGAGAGGTACTGGGGTGTGTTGCCAGTCCGGTCCGGCCCGTTTCTGATCCCCGTGTAGGGCCAGTGGTGTGTGTCCCCAGTACGGTCCGGCTTGTTCCTGTCCCTCGCACCGAGCCTGTGGTGCGCGTCGCCAGCCCGGTCCGGCATGTTCCTGCCCCTCGCACCAAGCCTGTGGTGCGCGTCGTCAGCCCGGTCCGGCCTGTTCCTGCTCCCCGCACCAAGCCAGTGGTGCGCTTCGTCAGCCCGGTTCGGCCCGTCCCTGCTCCCCGCACCAAGCCTGTGGTGCGCGTCGTCAGCCTGGTCCGGCCTGTTCCTGCTCCCCGCACCAAGCCAGTGGTGCGCTTCGTCAGCCCGGTTCGGCCCGTCCCTGCTCCCCGCACCAAGCCTGTGGTGCGCGTCGTCAGCCCGGTCCGGCCTGATCCTGCTCCCCGCACCAAGCCAGTGGTGCGCTTCGTCAGCCCGGTTCGGCCCGTCCCTGCTCCCCGCACCAAGCCAATGGTGCGCGTCGTCAGACCGGTCCGGCCTGTTCCTGCTCCCCGCACCAAGCCAGTGGTGCGCTTCGTCAGCCCGGTTCGGCCCGTCCCTGCTCCCCGCACCAAGCCAATGGTGCGCGTCGTCAGCCCGGTCCGGCCCGTCCCTGCTCCCCGCACCAAGCCTGTGGTGCGCGTCGTCAGTCCGGCACAGCCCGTGCCTGTTCCACCGGTGCCTGGTCCGGTACCGGTCAGCTGCTCCACTCCGGAGCTAGAGCAATCCGCTCCACCAGTGTTCAGTCCAGCTCCGGCCAGCAGGGCCAGACCGGACCAGGGGCGCTTTGGGGGGTTTGTTGGAGGGTGGGGGTCAAGCCCGGAGCCGGAACCGCCTCCGAGGAGGAATGCCCACCCGGCCCTCCCCTGTTCGGTTTATGTTTGTTGCGGTCGCGGTCCGCACCTTTGGGGGGGGGTACTGTCACGCCCTGGCTCTGGGATTCTGTTATGTTGAGCCAGGGTGTGTGGTTTCTATGTGTTTTGTGTGCTAGGGTGTTTATCTAGTTCATTTGTTTCTATGTTGGCCGGTGTGGTTCTCAATCAGAGGCAACGTGAATCAGCTGTTGCTTGTTGTCTCTGATTGGGAACCATACTTAGGTAGCCTGTTTTGCCACAGTGTTTGTGGGATCTTGTTCCGTTTGGTTTGTGTAACCGTAGGACTTCACGTTTCGTATCGTTTGTTGTTTTGTTCGTGTGATCATTCAAATTAAAAGTATGTTCGCATTCCACGCTGCGCCTTGGTCCTCTGTGTATGACGATCATGACAATCTCTCTATCACTACCATTCACTATCTATCACTACCATTCACTATGAATACAATTCACTCTCTATCACTATCATTCACTCTCTATCACCACCATTCACTATCTATCACTACCATTTGATATCTATCACTTCCAATAACTCTCTATCAATACCATTTAATATCTATAACTACCATTCACTATCTATCACAACCATTCACAATCTATCACTGCCATTCACTCCCTATCACTACCATTCACTATATATCACTAACATTCACTATCTTTCACTACCATTCACTCTCTATCACTACCATTAACTATCTATCACTACCATTCACTATCTATCAACACCATTAATTATCTATCACTACCATTATCTCTCTATCACTACCATTAACTATCTACTGTATCACTACCATTAACTATCTACTGTATCACTACCATTCACTATCTATAACTACCATTCGCTCTCTAACACTAACATTCGCTATCTATCACTACCATTCACTATCTATCACTACCATTCACTCTATTTAGCTACCATTCACTATCTATCACTACCATTCACTATATATCAATACCATTCACTATGTGTCTCTGTCTATCACTAAAATTCACTGTATATCACTACCATTCACTGTCTACTGTGTCACTACCATTCACTATATATCACTAACATACAACTCCATCACTATGATTCACTATCTTTCACTACCATTCACTCTCTATCACAACCATTCACTATCTATCACTACCATTCACTATGAATACAATTCACTCTCTATCACTATCATTCACTCTCTATCACCACCATTCACTATCTATCACTACCATTTGATATCTATCACTTCCAATAACTCTCTATCAATACCATTTAATATCTATAACTACCATTCACTATCTATCACAACCATTCACAATCTATCACTGCCATTCACTCCCTATCACTACCATTCACTATATATCACTAACATTCACTATCTTTCACTACCATTCACTCTCTATCACTACCATTAACTATCTATCACTACCATTCACTATCTATCAACACCATTAATTATCTATCACTACCATTATCTCTCTATCACTACCATTAACTATCTACTGTATCACTACCATTAACTATCTACTGTATCACTACCATTCACTATCTATAACTACCATTCGCTCTCTAACACTAACATTCGCTATCTATCACTACCATTCACTATCTATCACTACCATTCACTCTATTTAGCTACCATTCACTATCTATCACTACCATTCACTATATATCAATACCATTCACTATGTGTCTCTGTCTATCACTAAAATTCACTGTATATCACTACCATTCACTGTCTACTGTGTCACTACCATTCACTATATATCACTAACATACAACTCCATCACTATGATTCACTATCTTTCACTACCATTCACTATCTATCACTACCATTCACTATCTATCACTAGCATTCACTATCTATCACTACCATACACTCTATATCACCACCATACACTCTGTATCACTACCATTCACTATCTAGCACTATCATCCACTCTCTATCAATACCATACACTTTCTATCACTACCATACACTTTCTTTCACTAGCATTCAATCTCTATCACTACCATTCACTCTCTATCATGACCATTCACTATCTATCACTACAATTCACTATCTATCACAACCATTTACTATCTATCACTACCATTAACTCTCTATCACAACCATTCACTATCTCTCAATACCATTCACTCTCTATCACTATCATTCACTCTCTATCACCACAATTCACTATATATCACTACCATTTGCTATCTATCCCAACCATTCACAATCTATCACTACCATTCACCCCCTATCACTACCATTCACTATATATCCCTAATATTCACTATCTTTCACTACCATTCACTATCTATCACTACCATTCATTATCTATCACAGCTATTCACTCTCTATCACTACCATTCACTATCTATCACTAACATTCAATACCTATCACTACCATTCACTATCTATCGCTTTCATTCAATCTAGATCACCACCATTCACTTTCACTACCATTCACTCTTTTTCACTACCATTCACTATCTATCACTTACCATTCACTTTATATCCTTAGCATTCACTATCTATCACTACCATTCACTCCACATCACTACCATTCACTATCTATCACTACCTTTCACTATCTATCACTAACATTCACTATCTATCACTACCTTTCACTATCTATCACTACCATACACTCTATATCAGTAACATTCACTATCTATCATTACCATTCACTTTCTATCCCTACCATACACTCACAATCACTACCATTCACTATCTATCACTACCATTCACTCTCTATCACTACCATTCACTATCTATCACTACCATTCACTATCTATCACTACCATTCACTATAAATACCATTCACTCTCTATCACTATCATTCACTCTCTATCACCACCATTTCTATCTATCACTTCCAATAACTCTCTATCAATACAATTTAATATCTATAACTACTATTCACTATCTATCACAACCATTCACAATCTATCACTATCATTCACTCGCTATCACTACCATTCACTATATATCACCACCATTCACTATCTATCACTACCATTCACTAACTATTGCTACCATTCACTATCTATCACCACCATTCACTATTTATCCCTACCATTCACTCTCTATCACTTCCATTCAATAACTATCACTACCATTAACTATATCACTATCATTCACTATCTATCACTACCATTCACTCTCTAGCACTACCATTCACTATCTATCACTAACAATATCTATCACTACCATTTACTCTCTGTCACCACCATTCACTATCTATCACCACCTTTCAGTATCTATCACTAAATTTCACTTTATATCAACACCATTCACCATTCTCTATTCTCTATCACTAACAATATCTATCACTACCATTTACTCTCTGTCACCACCATACACTATCTATCACCACCATTCATTATCTATCACTACAATTATCTCTCTATCACTACCATTAACTATCTACTGTATCACTACCATTAACTATCTATCACTACCATTCACTCTCTATCACTACCATTCACTTTCTATATCTACCATTCACTATATATCACTACCATTCACTATCTATCACTACTATTCACTATCTATCACTACCATTCACTATATATCACCACCATTCACTATCTATCACTACCACTCACTATCTATCACTACCATTCACTATCGAGCACTACCATTCACTATCTATCATTACCATTCACTATTTATCTCTATCTATCACTACCATTCACTCTTTATCACTACCATTCACTTAATATGACTACCATTCACTATCTATCACTACCATTCACTATCTATCACTACCATTCACTTAATATGACTACCATTCACTGTCTATCACTACCATTCATTATCTATCACTACCATTCACTATCGAGCACTACCATTCACTATCTATCATTACCATTCACTATTTATCTCTATCTATCACTACCATTCACTCTTTATCACTACCATTCACTATATATCACTACAATTAACTATCTATCACTACCATTCACTCTCTATCACTACCATAGACTATCTACTTTATCAGTAGAATTCACTATCTATCACTTCCATACACTCTATATCACTACCATTTACTATGTATCACTACCATTCAATCTCTATTGCTACCATACACTATAAATACCATTCACTCTCTATCACTATCATTCACTTGCTATCACTACCATTCACTATATATCACCACCATTCACTATCTATCACTACCATTCACTAACTATCACTAACATTCACTATCTATCAATACCATTCACTATATATTGCTACCATTCACTATCTATCACTACCATTCACTATCTATCACTAACATTCACTCTCTATCACTACCATTTACTATCTAACACCAACATTCACTATCCATCACTACCATTCACTATCTATCACACCATTCAATATCTATCATTACCAATTAACTTCATATCACTACCATTCAAACTCTATCACTACCATGTAATTTATATCACTACAATTCACTGTCTATCACTACCATTCTCTATCACTACCATTCACTCTCTCACTACCATTCACTATCTATCACTGCCATTCACTATTTATCCATACCATTCACTATATATCACTACCATTAACTATCTATCACTACCATTCATTCTATATGACTACCATTCACTATCTATCACTACCATTCACTATCGAGCACAACCATTCACTATCTATCATTACCATTCACTATTTATCTCTATCTATCACTACCATTCACTCTTTATCACTACATATCACTACCATTCACTATCTATCAATACCATTCACACTCTATCATTACCATTCACTATTTATCCCTATCTATCACTTCCATACACTCTATATCACTACCATTCACTATGTATCACTACCATTCAATCTCTATTGCTACCATACACTTTCTATCACTAGCATTCACCATCTATCACTAACATTCACTCTCTATCACTACCATTTACTATCTAACACCACCATTCACTATCTATCACTACCAATTAACTTTATATCACTACCATTCTCTATCACTGCCATTCATTATTTATCCATACCATTCACTAACTATCACTACAATTCACTATATATCACTAATATTCACTCTCTGTGACTACCATTCACTATATATCAGTACCATTCACTATATATCACTAAAATTCACTGTCTATCACTCCCATTCTCTATCTATCGCTACCATTCACTCTCTATCACTACCTTTCACTATCTATCACTACCATACACTCTACATCAGTACCATTCACTATCTATCACTACAATTCACTATATATCACTACCATTCACTCTCTATCACTACCATTCACAATATCTCGCTACTATTAACGATCTATCACCACCATTCACTATCTATCACTACCGTTATCTCTCTATCACTACCATTCACTCTATCCGACTACCATTCACTCTATATCACTACCATTAACTATCTATCAGTACCATTCACTATCTATCCCTACCATACACTATCTATCACCACCATTCATTATCTATCACTACCATTATCTCTCTATCACTACCATTAACTATCTACTGTATCACCACCATTCACCCTGCATCACTACCATTGACTTTCTATCATTACCATTCACCCTCTATAACTACCATTCACTATCTATCACTACCATTCTCTATCTATCACTACCATTCACTATAAATAACATTCACTCTCTATCACTATCATTCACTCGCTATCACTACCATTCACTATATTTCACCACCATTCACTATCTATCACTACCATTCACTAACAATCGCTACCATTCACTATCTATCAATACCATTCACTATCTATCACTACCATTCACTATCTATCACTACCTTTCACTATCTATCACTACCATTCACTATCTATTGTATCTCTACCTTTCACTATCTATCACTACCATAGACTCTATATCAGTACCATTCACTATCTATCCCTACCATTCACTATCTATCAATACCATTTACTATTTATCTCTATCTATCACTACCATTCACTATCTATCACTACCATTCACTATCTATCTATCAATACCATTTACTATTTATCTCTATCTATCACTAACATTTACTATCTATCACTACCTTTCACTATCTATCACTACCATTCACTATCTATTGTATCTCTACCTTTCACTATCTATCACTACCATAGACTCTATATCAGTACCATTCACTATCTATCACTACCATTCACTATCTATCTATCAATACCATTTACTATGTATTTCTATCTATCACAACCATTCACTATATATCACCACCATTCACTATCTATCACTACAATTCACAAACTATCGCTACCATTCACTATCTATCAATACCAGTCACTATATATTGCTACCATTCACTATCTATCACTACCATTCGTTATCTACCACAACTATTCACTCTCTATCACTAACATTCAATATCTATCACTACCTTTCACTATCCATCACTACCATACACGCTATATCCCCACCATTCACTATTTATCCCTACAATTCACCCTCTATCACTTCCATTCAATATCTACCACTACCATTAACTATATCACTATCATTCACTATCTATCACTACCATTCACTCTCTAACAGTACCATTCACTATCTATCACTAACACTATCTATCACCACCATTCACTCTCTATCACCACCATTCACTATCTATCACCACCTTTCAGTATCTATCAGTACATTTCACTTTATATCAACACCATTCACTCGCTATCATTACCATTCACTATCTATCACTACCATTCACTGTCTATCACTACCATTCTCTATCACTACCATTCTGTCTCTATAACTAACATTCACTCTTTATTACTACCATCCACTAACTACTGTATAACTACCATTCACTATATATCAATACAATACACTCTCTATCACTACCATTCACTATCTATCACTAACATTCACTATCTATCACTACCATTCACTAGCTATCACTACCATTCACTATCAACTGTATCACTACCTTTCACTATCTATCACTACCATACACTCTATATCAGTACCATTCACTATCTATCACTACCATACTCTCAATCCCTACGATTCACTACCTATCACTTACCATTCACTTTATATCCTTAGCATTCACTCCACATCACTACCATTCCCTATCTATCACTACCATTAACTCTCTATCACTACTATTCACTATCCATCACTACCATTCACTATCTATCACTACTATTCACTCTCTATCACTACCATTCACTATCTATCACTAACATTTACTATCCATCACTACCTTTCACTATCTATCACTACCATTCACTATCTATTGTATCTCTACCTTTCACTATCTATCACTACCATAGACTCTATATCAGTACCATTCACTATCTATCCCTACCATTCACTATCTATCAATACCATTTACTATTTATCTCTATCTATCACTACCATTCACTATCTATCACTACCATTCACTATCTATCTATCAATACCATTTACTATTTATCTCTATCTATCACTAACATTTACTATCTATCACTACCTTTCACTATCTATCACTACCATTCACTATCTATTGTATCTCTACCTTTCACTATCTATCACTACCATAGACTCTATATCAGTACCATTCACTATCAATCCCTACCATTCACTATCTATCAATACCATTTACTATTTATCTCTATCTATCACTACCATTCACTATCTATCACTACCATTCACTATCTATCTATCAATACCATTTACTATTTATCTCTATCTATCACTAACATTTACTATCTATCACTACCATTCACTATCTATCACTACCATTCACTATCTATCTATCAATACCATTTACTATGTATCTCTATCCATCACTACCATTCACTATATATCACCACCATTCACTATCTATCACTACAATTCACAAACTATCGCTACCATTCACTATCTATCAATACCATTCGTTATCTACCACAACTATTCACTCTCTATCACTAACATTCAATATCTATCACTACCATTCACTATCTATCGCTATCATTCAATCTAGATCAGCACCATTCACTTTCACTACCATTAACTCTTTATCACTACCACTCACTATCTATCACTAACATTCACTATCTATCACTACCATTCAATATCTATCACAACCATTCACTCTCTATCACTACTGTTCACTCTCTATCACTACCATTAACTATCTATCACTACTATTCACTCTCTATCACTACCATTAACTATCTATCACTACCATTCACTATCTATCCCTATCATACACTATCTATCACCACCATTCATTATCTATCACTACCATTATCTCTATATCACTACCATTAACTATTTATCACTACCATTCATCCTCTACCACTACCATTCACTATCTATCACAACCATTCACTATTTATCACTACCATTAACTATCTATCACTAAAATCTACTCTCTATCACTACCATTCTCTATCTAACACTACCATTCACTTTATATGACTACCATTCACTATCTTTCACTACCATTCACTATCTATCACTACCATTCACTATCGAGAACTACCATTCACTATCTATCAATACCATTCACACTCTATCATTACCATTCACTATTTATCTCTATCTATCACTACCATTCACTCTTTATCACTACCATTCACTATATATCACTACAATTAACTCTCTATCACTACCATAGACTATCTACTTTATCAGTAGAATTCACTATCTATCACTTCCATACACTCTATATCACTACCATTCACTATGTATCACTACCATTAAATCTCTATTGCTACCATACACTATCTATCACTACCATTAACTATCTATCACTACCATTCATCCTCTAACACTACCATTCACTATCTATCACTACCATTCACTATCTATCACACCATTCAATATCTATCATTACCAATTAACTTTATATCACTACCATTCAAACTCTATCACTACCATGTAATATCTATCACTACAATTCACTGTCTATCACTACCATTCTCTATCACTACCATTCACTCTCTCACTACCATTCACTATCTATCACTACCATTCACTATTTATCCATACCATTCACTAACTATCACTACTATTCACTCTATATCACTAATATTCACTCTCTATGACTACCATTCACTATATATCACTACCATTCACTATATATCACTACCATTAACTATCTATCACTACCATTCACTCTATCTGACTACCATTCACTCTATTACTACCATTCACAATATATGACTACGATTCACTATCTATTACTACCATTCACGATCTATCATTACCGTTCACTATATATCACTACCATTATCTATCTATCATTACCATTCATCCTCTACCACTACCATTCACTCTATATCACTACCATTCACTATCTATCACACTATTCCATATCTTCCAATACCATTCACTCTATATCACTACCATTCACTATCTATCACACCATTCAATATCTATCATTACCAATTAACTTTATATCACTACCATTCAATCTATCACGATCGTCGGATATAGAGGACCAAGGCGCAGCGTGGAAGGTGAATATACTTATTTATTAAATGATACACGAACAAAACAACAAATCGATACGTGACGTCCACAGGTGCAAAACACAAACCAACATGGAACAAGATCCCACAAACACTGTGGGAAAACCACCTGACTAAATATGGTTCCCAATCAGAGACAACCAGCAACAGCTGATACTCGTTGCCTCTGATTGAGAACCACTCTGGCCAACATAGATATACAAAAACTAGACGAGACACAACGAGCACAAAACATAAACTCTACACACCCTGGCTCAACTTAAAAGAGTCCCTAGAGCCAGGGCGTGACAGTACCCCCCCCTAAAGGCGCGGACTGCGACCGCGCCTAAACATCACCGAACAGGGGAGGGCTGGGTGGGCATTCCTCCTCAGAGGCGGTTCCGGCTCCGGGCTTGACCACCACCCTCTACTAACCCCCCCGTAGTGCCCCTGGTCTGGTCTAGCCCCACTGGCAGGAGCTGGACTGGACTTCGGTGGAGCGGATTGCTCAGGCTCCGGTGTGGAGCAGCTGACCGGTACCTGACCAGGCACCGGTGAAACGGGCACGGGCTGGCGATGCGCACCACAGGTTTGGTGCGGGGAGCAGGAACAGGCCAGACCAGGCTGGCGACGCGCACCATTGGCTTGGTGCGGGGAGCAGGAACAGGCCGGGCCGGGCTGGCGACGCGCACCACAGGTTTGGTGCGGGGAGCAGGAACGGGCCGGGCCGGCGACGCGCACCATTGGCTTGGTGCGGGGAGCAGGAACAGGCCGGGCCGGGCTGGCGACGCGCACCATAGGCTTGGTGCGAGGGGCAGGAACAGGCCGGGCCGGGCTGGCGACGCGCACCATAGGCTTGGCGCGATGGACAGGAACAGGCCGGACCGTATTGGGAACACACACCACTGGCCTTACACGGGGATCAGGAACGGGCCGGACCGGACTGGCAACACACTTCAGTACCTATCGCCGTGCCTCTACATTTTCCTTCCCTCTATACACCAATGGCTCCCGTAACCCGGTGGCCTTCTCTCCTCGTCCACCAACTCGCCCCTTACCTGCCTCCAGTGGCCCCGTCGTCCCTGCCATGTGCCCCCCCTCAAAATTTCTTGGGGGTGCCCCTCGCCTGTCCGACGACTGCCCGGTTGGCGCCGCTTCTCCTCTCCTGCCTGGGCACGCTGCTTGGTCCTGTATTGGTGGGATCTTCTATCACGATCGTCGAATATAGAGGACCAAGGAAGGTGAACATACGTATTTATTAAATGATACACGAACAAAACAACAAATCGATACGTGACGTCCACAGGTGCAAAACACAAACCAACACGGAACAAGATCCCACAAACACTGTGGGAAAACCACCTGACTAAATATGGTTCCCAATCAGAGACAACCAGCAACAGCTGATACTCGTTGCCTCTGATTGAGAACCACTCTGGCCAACATAGATATACAAAAACTAGACGAGACACAACGAGCACAAAACATAAACTCTACACACCCTGGCTCAACTTAAAAGAGTCCCTAGAGCCAGGGCGTGACACAATCTCTATTGCTACAATACACTTTCTTTCACTAGCATTCACTATCTATCACTAACATTCACTCTCTATCACTACCATTTACTATCTAACACACCATTCACTATCTATCACTACCATTCAATATCTATCACACCATTCAATATCTATCACTACCAATTAACTTTATATCACTACCATTCAAACTCTATCACTACCATGCAATATCTATCACTACAATTCACTGTCAATCACTACCATTCTCTATCACTACCATTCACTGACTCACTACCATTCACTATCTATCACTACCATTCACTATTTATCCATACCATTCAATAACTATCACTACTATTCACTCTATATCACTAATATTCACTCTCTATGACTACCATTCATTGTATATCACTACCATTCACAATATATCACTACCATTAACTATCAATCACTACCATTCACTCTTTATCACTACCATTCACTCTATATGACTACCATTCACTCTCTATTACTCCCATTCACGATCTATCACTACCATTCACTCTCTATCACTACCATTCACTATCTATCACTACAATTCACTATCTATCACTACCATTAAATCTCTATCACTAAAATCCACTCTCTATCACTACCATTCACTATCTATCACTACCATTCACTTTATATGACTACCATTCACTATCTATCACTACCATTCACTATCGAGAACTACCATTCACTATCGAGAACTACCATTCACTATCTATCAATACCATTCACACTCTATCATTACCATTCACTATTTATCTCTATCTATCACTACCATTCACTCTTTATCACTACCATTCACTATATATCACTACAATTAACTATCTATCACTACCATTCACTCTCTATCACTACCATAGACTATCTACTTTATCAGTAGAATTCACTATCTATCACTTCCATACACTCTATATCACTACCATTCACTATGTATCACTACCATTCAATCTCTATTGCTACCATACACTATCTATCACTACTATTAACTATCTATCACTACCATTCATCCTCTAACACTACCATTCACTATATATCACTACCATTCACTATCTATCACACCATTCAATATCTATCATTACCAATTAACTTTATATCACTACCATTCAAACTCTATCACTACCATGTAATATCTATCACTACAATTCACTGTCTATCACTACCATTCTCTATCACTACCATTCATTCTCTCACTACCATTCACTCTCTCTCACTACCATTCACTACCATTCACTATCTATCACTACCATTCACTCTATATCACTAATATTCACTCTCTATCACTACCATTCACTATCTATCACCACCATCCGATATTTATCATTAAAATTCACTATATATCACTACCATTCACTCTCTATCACTACCATCCACTAACTACTGTATCACTACCATTCACTCTCTATAACTACCATTCACTCTAATCAATACCATTCACTCACTATCACTATCATTCACTATTTATCACTACCATTCACTCTCTATCACTACCATTCACTATCTACTGTATCACTATCATTCACTATCTGCTGTGTCACTACCATTCACTCTCTATCACTACCATTCAATATATTTCACTACTATTCACTATCTATCACTACCATTTAGTATATACAGTGGGGAAAAAAAGTATTTAGTCAGCCACCAATTCTGCAAGTTCTCCCACTTAAAAAGATGAGAGAGGCCTGTAATTTTCATCATAGGTACACGTCAACTATGACAGACAAAATGAGGAAAAAAAATCCAGAAAATCACATTGTAGGATTTTTTATGAATTTATTTGCAAATTATGGTGGAAAATAAGTACTTGGTCAATAACGAAAGTTTCTCAATACTTTGTTATATACCCTTTGTTGGCAATGACACAGGTCAAACATTTTCTGTAAGTCTTCACAAGGTTTTCACACACTGTTGCTGATATTATGGCCCATTCCTCCATGCAGATCTCCTCTAGAGCAGTGATGTTTTGGGGCTGTCGCTGGGCAACACGGACTTTCAACTCCCTCCAATGATTTTCTATGGGGTTGAGATCTGGAGACTGGCTAGGCCACTCCAGGACCTTGAAATGCTTCTTACGAAGCCACTCCTTCGTTGCCCGGGCGGTGTGTTTGGGATCATTGTCATGCTGAAAGACCCAGCCACATTTCATCTTCAATGCCCTTGCTGATGAAAGGAGGTTTTCACTCAAAATCTCACGATACATGGCCCCATTCATTCTTTCCTTTACACGGATCAGTCGTCCTGGTCCCTTTGCAGAAAAACAGTCCCAAAGCATGATGTTTCCACCCCCATGCTTCACAGTAGGTATGGTGTTCTTTGGATGCAATTCAGCATTCTTTGCCCTCCAAACACGACGAGTTGGGTTTTTACCAAAAAGTTATATTTTGGTTTCATCTGACCATTTGACATTCTCCCAATCCTCTTTTGGATCATCCAAATGCACTCTAGCAAACTTCAGACGGGCCTGGACATGTACTGGCTTAAGCAGGGGAACACGTCTGGCACTGCATGATTTGAGTCCCTGGCGGCGTAGTGTGTTACTGATGGTAGGCTTTGTTACTTTGGTCCCAGCTCTCTGCAGGTCATTCACTAGGTCCCCCCGTGTGGTTCTGGGATTTTTGCTCACCGTTCTTGTGATCATTTTGACCCCACGGGGTGAGATCTTGCGTGGAGCCCCAGATCGAGGGAGATTATCAGTGGTCTTGTATGTCTTCCATTTCCTAATAATTGCTCCCACAGTTGATTTCTTCAAACCAAGCTGCTTACCTATTGCAGATTCAGTCTTCCCAGCCTGGTGCAGGTCTACAATTTAGTTTCTGGTGTCCTTTGACAGCTCTTTCGTCTTGGCCATAGTGGAGTTTGGAGTGTGACTGTTTGAGGTTGTGGACAGGTGTCTTTTATACTGATAACAAGTTCAAACAGGTGCCATTAATACAGGTAACGATTGGAGGACAGAGGAGCCTCTTAAAAAAGAAGTTACAGGTCTGTGAGAGCCAGAAATCTTGCTTGTTTCTAGGTGACCAAATACTTATTTTCCACCATCATTTGCAAATAAATTCATTAAAAATCCTACAATGTGATTTTCTGGATTTTTTTTCCTCAATTTGTCTGTCATAGTTGACATGTACCTATGATGAAAATTACAGGCCTCTCTCATCTTTTTAAGTGGGAGAACTTGCAGAATTGGTGGCTGACTAAATACTTTTTTTCCCCACTGTACTGTATCACTACCATTCACTATTTGTCACTACCATACACTCTATCACTACCATTCACCATCTATCACTACTATTCACTTTATATCACTACCATATGCAATGCATCACTACGATTCATTATGTATCACTACCATTCACTATCTAACACTTCCATACACTTTCTATAACTAGCATTCACTATCTATCGCTACCATTCACTCTATATCACTACTATTCACTCTTTAACACTACCATTCACTCTCTAACACTACCATTCGCACTCTATCACTACCATTCACTCTCTATCACTACCATTCACTCTCTTTCACTACCATTAAAACTCTATCACTAACATTAACTCTCTATCACTACCATTCGCTATATATCACTACCATTCACTATCTATCACTACCATTCACTATATATCACTACCATTCACTATCAATCACCACCATTAACTCTCTATCACTACCATTAACTATCCATCACTACCATTCACTCTCTATCACTACCATTCACTCTCTATCACTAACATTCACTATCTATCACTGCCATTCACTCTCTATCACTACCATTCACTCTATATCACTACCATTCACTCTCTATCACTACCATTCACTATCTCTCACTACCATTCACTCTTTATCACTACCATTCACTCTATATGACTACCATTCACTCTCTATCACTACCATTAACTCGATCACTCTTCTTCCTGAAACACCAGCCACACATGCTGATGATCATGAAAGAAAGAACCTCAAATCCTGATTTGTTTCATTTTATTAAGGGGAGTTGAGGTTTCTTGCAATGGGTGGCTGATGTGAATACACATAGGTCGTACTGTTATTATTCTCTGTGAAAACTATAAGTTACTGACGTTATGCATATCCTGTGATTTTTTTCTCAACGGGAGGGCTAAAGCAGGAGGGGATTATGTCAAATAATGATCACAATGAGACCCCAAGAATAAGACTGGTATGTATTCTAGTATGTGGAAACAATGAATATGGTGGAGGATAGGTGAGGATAAGGGTTGGAGGTGAGAATCAATGACAGTGTTAAGGCCTCACATTTAGGTTTATTCTCACATTTACTCTCACATTCTAGAGAATAAGATGACTTGTTTAAGGTGAAATTCAAACAATGGGATCCGAAAACAATATATAGTACTAATCAGACAGAGACGTGCTGATTTTATGAGCTGCACTTGCACTAATGTAACACCAGAGGGCAGTGTTGCACAATCATTCTCCATACATATTGGCTGCAGAGACAATGGTTTTGGATCAAGAGATGTTTTTATGTTGATTTGTGGCATGGTAGGGTTGGGGGGTGAACAGACAAATACATAATTGATCTTGTACAAAATGCCCATATGGAAAATATTCCTTCAATCTTTTATAAAATATGTTATAAGGCTACTGTTACCAAGAATCCCACCATCGTCTACTCATCTACTGTATCAGCCATTGGTAGGACAGAGAGGTAACTTCTGCATCAATTGGAACTAAAGGGAGCAGCAGGACAGGAGCCTTGGGTCATACTTCACTGGTCAATAGCAGGCCTATAGGCTATATATGTAGTATATACACTGAGTATACCAAATATTAGGAACACCTGCTTTCCATGATATAGACTGACCAGGTGAATCCAGGTGAAAGCTATGATCCTTTATTGATGTCACCTGTTAAATCCACTTCAATCAGTGTAGCCTTGAGACAATTGAGACATGGATTGTGTATGTGTGCATTCAGAGGGTGAATGACTAAAGTGCCTTTGAACGGGGTATGGTAGTAGGTGCCAGGTGCACCGGTTTGAGTGTGTCAAGAACTGCAACGCTGCTGGGCTTTTCATGCTCAACAGTTTCCCGTGTATATCAAGAATGGTCCACCAGCCAAAGGACATCCAGCCAACTTGATACAACTGTGGCAAGCAACAGAGTCAACTTGGGCCAGCATCCCTGTTGAACGCTTTCGACACCATGTAGAGTCCATGCCCCAACGAATTGAGGCTGTTCTGAGGACAAAAGGGGGTGCAACTCAATATTGGAAAGGTGTTCCTAATGTTTTGTACACTCAGTGTGTATGTACTGTATGCAGGTTCAATAATCACTGAAGTGTGTAAACATGCTTTACATACATGATCTGTGTGCCATGATACGTGTGTTTGTTTTTGTGTGTGTGTTGTGATTGGAAGATCCACACATCGCCTGAGGCTGCCGGGTTATGTGCTCTACTAACAGTCCATAGAGGACAAGCACTAGAATCTAACATGGCCTTCACAGAGACAGACTGTCCTTTCTATGGGAGTGGGAGGGCAGTGTTCAGGGTTCAGGTTCAAGGCACCACCTGTGACTTAGGAACTGGAAGATTACCTGACTCTGTTGGAACAGATGAGAAAGGTGTGAGTTGGTAAACTCCACGAGAGTGATATTATATAAATATTTACATTTTCACAACAAATGGCTCATCCAATCCTCTAAGGACAACTATGTTTGCACTGTATGTCCACATGCAGATCAGGAGGGATGAGACGAAAGATAAAGAGACTGAGATATGTGATGAAAAGTAAAAGAGAGAGAGTAAAAAGAAGGTGTGAGTTGAATAACGTTTATTGCAGAGAGAGATGAGAGAGGGAGAGATTAGTTTAATCTGAGAGTAGAAGGAAGGAAGGAAGGAAGGAAGGAAGGAAGGAAGGAAGGAAGGTTGACAAGGTGAGCACAGCTGTTGATCAATGGGGGTCAGAAAGAGCTGAGAGAGACTGGCTGGAGGCAGAGAACAGGTATACAGGGAAAATTCTACAGAAGCACCCCCACCTCTCTGTCTCTCTCTCTTTCCCACTCTCTCTCTCTCATTCTATCTCCCTCTCTCTCTCACACACACACACGCACACGCACACACCAGACCAGACCACTGAGTGAGTCAGAGACAAATAGGGACAAATAACATTTGGTGTAGTTCAAAAGGATAGATAGATACTGTACCTACTGATGGATAATTGGTGTGGCCAGTCTGTTTTTATAACACGGTGTGCTGTATTTTAACATCAGTACAGTTGTGGATAAGCATGTAAATTACGGACAATTACACTATTTTGCATGCTTTATGTCATTATTGTGTATGTAAACAACTGTTTGCTATTTTTTTTTTATCTCCTTTTTGTGTAACTCTGTAAGCACTGAATGCACGCCGCACACACACACACATTGACAAACCACTGGAACTTTACGATGAAGAAACTGAAATATCGAGCCCTGGTTTACAAAGAAAAACTCAAATCAATGAGGCAAATATCCAAGTCTGGGCTATGATGTAATCATTGTTAACAGCTCTCTCCTCTCCCTGGACCTGGCAGGTGCAATCACAACAGGTTACACAGAGAAAGGGATAGGGCTTAGCGCCAGAGGGAGAGTAGGATGAAAAGAGGAAGGAGGGGGGGCTTGTTCAGAACACCTGGACAGGGGGCTTGTCCTTTTAATTACAGCTAAATGGACTTGCCGACAGTAATAATAATTTGGTGGGTGCTTATATTTGTCCTATTTCACACATTGTACACATGTATTAATTGGAAATGTCACCATTGTTCAGCGCCCCTGGAACAATTAGGGTTAAGTGCCTTGCTCAAGGGCACATCAACAGAATATTCACCTTGTCTGCTAGGGGATTCGAACTAGCGACCTTTCGGTTACTGCCCCAACGCTCTAACCGCTAGGCTACCTGCCGCGTGAAAGCTTGTGTAAAATGACTCACCTCCATCCGCTGCTTGGGTCCCCTCTAACTCCACCCCACCCCACCCCATCCCTACACCCAAGCCCCATCAAGGCAGCTACAAAGGACGCACACGTCGGGCCTGACCTGGGGGCATGGCTTGATAGGCTGGCTGAGGTCAGAGGTCATGTGAGTCAATAGGTTCTGTGACATCTTCCTTAGACAGATGGACTCAATGTGTAGCTCAGCAAGCTGATAAAGGCTTCCTTTTATTAGTGTGTGTGTGTGGAGGGGTGTATATGTGTATAGGCCTATGTGTGTTTCTCATAGTGTGGAAGAATCTGTGTTGGTCATTGTCATTACTATTTATCCTGTCCTTGAATCTTAGGCAATCCCAGGATTACTGTGCCTGGCCTGCACACCTGGGGACATGGTGGAACAGAGACAGACACAATCTCTCAATTCTCACAATTGTATTTTCTCTCTCTCTCTCTCTCACTCTCTCTCTCTCTCTCTCTCTCGCTCTCTCGTTCTCTCTCTCTCGCTCTCTCTCTCGCTCTCTCGCTCGCTCTCTCTCTCACACTCACACACGCATGAGAACAACGAAGCACACACACAGACACACAGATGTTTTATTATCACATACACCAGATAGGTGCAGTGAAATGTGTTTTTTTACAGGGTCAGCCCTACTATTATGGCGCCACACACACACACACACACATACCAGACCTGGTTTCAAATACATGTGTACTTTAGTATTTGGTATTTTAGTATTTTCAAATACACAGCCCAAAACAAGTACTTTTATCTGAGTATTTGAATGGTTACTTGTAAAAACCAAATAGTGTACCAAATTGTATTTGAGAGTATACTATTTTCCAATACCTGGGATAAATGTATGGGAGTGTATTTGAGTCAGTGTATTTTAGCATTTTCAAGTACTTTCCAAGTGATTATCCAAATACATTCATACTTGTCTTTTCAAATAAAATATATCTGAATACCTACTTCGAATGTATCTGAAAGTAATTGAGATATTGGAAATACTATTTCAACCCAGGTCTGACACACACACACACACACACACACACACACACACACACACACGAAAGCACATGCACACATGCACCCCCCCCCCCCCCCCCCCCCCCCCACCACCCCCCCCACCTACACACACTGCACACTGCACACTGACACTCAGTTGTGAAGATCAAGTACGTGTCTGTTTGACCGGCAGGGACAAGCCTACCCAGCGCTCGTAGATTTGCATATCTTCATCAGGGGGTGGGGGGGGGGGGGTTCTAGGGGAGGCAGTGCCCTGCTCCGAGTGGGGGGATGGGACGATGCTGAGCTGAGCCTGTATGCTCCCTCCCTTCCAGCCTGCAGCAAGGAAACAGGAAAAAGTGATGTGAGAGGGAAAGAGGGCGAGTGAGAGAGAGTGAGAAGCAGGGAGGCAGAGGGTGAGTGGAGAGGTGAACTCACAGCTCAGAAGGCTGTCCCCTGTAGCTCTGTGTGAGGACCATACTCTGACCTGCTCCGCCACATTCAATGGAGACGAGAATCTCGCTGGATATCTCTGTTGTTCTACACTCTACACACAAGACTGCATCACACACAGATGCATCTGGCCCATACACACGCACACGCATACGCACACACAGAATCATCCTCCATCAACAAAGAACTATACAGTCTAATGAAATGTTTGGTATTTATTACCCCGTCCAGGGTTGGGTAGGTTACTTTCTAAATGTAATCCGTTACAGTTTCTAGTTACCTGTCCAACATAGCTTTTGGATTACCCAAACTCACTATCGTAATCTGATTACTGAAGACAAACCCTGAGAAAATCTAGAAAAAAATTATCAATTTTTTAAATGCTGAATTGAATGTTATTGAGAAAATAGAAAGGTGTCATATTTCATTTTTTTCTCGTAAACATATTTTCTGAATTTAAAAGTAATCCAAGAAGTAATCATCTCGTTTTTTCAAAATTATCTGTAATCTGATTACAATATTTTTGCTGGTAAAGTAACTGATTACAGGTCATTTTTTTGTAATCAGATGACATGTAACTAAGTACATGAAATCAGTTACTCACCAACCCTGACCAAGTCTTGGCCATAATTACCCTGTGCACAACAGCATCGTTAGTAATGAATATTGCAGAGGTTTACTTATGGAGTAGACGTTCCATAATGTCTCCTCGGAGCTACAGTTGTTTTAGATTGATACTGTATGAAAAAATAATGGATTAATGAAGCGCTGTATGGGGCCCTGGAGCATGGGATGCCGTCTTGTTGAGTTTCTACGTAAGATGGATGGAAGGTTGTTAAATAGCCATTATGGCCTGCTGTACAGGCCTCAGACACCACAATTATTACAGCCATGGTTATGGATCAGTGGGTGGACTGTACACTAGCCTAACATCTTGTAACCAACCGGTCCTTTGGTGTCTAGCCTACCTGTGGGATGCTGTCTTGGATGGATGGCAGAGAGATGGCAGGATAGTGCTAGACAACAGTCTTTACAGTAAAGTCACATTATTTATTTACAGCAAGGTGATAGTGTTCAGCAGTTGACTTGGATACATACAAATGGTTCCACAAAAACACAAGAAAAAGTTAGAATATATACAGTAGCTTGCGAAAGTATTAACCCCCTTGGCATTTTTCCTATTTTGTTGCCTTACAACCTGGAATTAAAATGGATTTTTTGGGGGTTTGTATCATTTGATTTACACAACATGCCCACCACTTTCCCTGTATTTAGCGCCATCATTCCTTTAATTCTGACCAGTTTCCCAGTCCTTGCAGATGAAAAACATCCCCATAGCATGCTGCTGCCACCACGCTTCACTATGGGGATGGTGTTCTCGGGGTGATGAGAGGTGTTGGGTTTGCGCCAGACATAGTGTTTTCCTTGATGGCCAAAAAGCTCAATTTTATTCTCATCTGACCAGAGTACCTTCTTCCATATGTTTGGGGAGTCTCCCACATGCCTTTCGGTGAACACCAAACGTGTTTGATAATTTTTTTCTTTAAGCAATGGCTTTTTTCTGGCTACTCTTTCGTAAAGCCCAGCTCTGTGGAGTGTATAGCTTAAAGTGGTCCTATGGACAGATACTCCAATCTCCGCTGTGGAGCTTTGCAGCTCCTTCAGGGTTATCTTTGGTCTCTTTGTTGCCTCTCTGATTAATGCCCTCCTTGCCTGGTCCGTGAGTTTTGGAGGGTGGCCCTCTCTTGGCAGGTTTGTTGTGGTGCCATATTCGTCCATTTTTAAAAATAATGGATTTAAATGGTGCTCCGTGGGATGTTCAAAGTTTCTGAGATTTGTTTATAACCCAACCCTGATCTGTACTTCTCCACAACTTTGTCCCTGACCTGTTTGGAGAGCTACTTGGTCTTCATGGTGCAACTTGCTTGGTGGTGCCCCTTGCTTAGTGGTGTTGCAGACTCTTGGGCCTTTCAGAACAGGTGTATATATACTGAGATCATGTGACAGATCATGTGACACTTAGATTGCACACAGGTGGACTTTATTTAACTAATTATGTGACTTCTGAAGGTAATTGGTTGCACCAGATCTTATTTAGGGGCTTCATAGCAAAGGGGGTGAATACATATGCACGCACCACTTTTCCGATATTTATTTTTTTGATTTTTTAAAAACAAGTTATTTATTTAATCTCACTTCACCAATTTGGACTATTTTGTGTATGCCCATTACATGAAATCCAAATAAAAATCCATTTAAATTACAGGTTGTAATGCAACAAAATAGGTAAAACGCCAAGGGGGATGAATACTTTTGCAAGGCACTGTAGCTGTCTTGAAAACACTCTTCCCAGGCCTACAGCTTACATCAAGTATCTCGCAAGTACATTATAGGTGAGTAACTTTTGCCATGAAGGTTTGCAACAGACTGACAGAAATAGCCTACCAGTTGGTAACCCTCCTACCTGGATTGGGTCAAACAAACTCAATTCACAGAGAGGGGACATTGTCGCTCTAATATACATCACAGCATTACTCACATGATACAGTGGGGATAATTTTTATTTAGTCAGCCACCAATTGTGCAAGTTCTCCCACTTAAAAAGATGAGAGAGGCTTGTAATTTTCATCATAGGTACACGTCAACTATGACAGACAAATTGAGGGAAAAAAATCCAGAAAATCACATTGTAGGATTTTTAATGAATTTATTTGCAAATTATGGTGGAAAATAAGTATTTGGTCACCTACAAACAAGCAAGATTTCTGCCTCTCACAGACCTGTAACTTCTTCTTTAAGAGGCTCCTCTGTCCTCCACTCGTTACCTGTATTAATGGCACTTGTTTGAACTTGTTATCAGTATAAAAGACACCTGTCCACAACCTCAAACAGTCACACTCCAAACTCCACTATGGCCAAGACCAAAGAGATGTCAAAGGACACCAGAAACAAAATTGTAGACCTGCACCAGGCTGGGAAGACTGAATCTGCAATAGGTAAGCAGCTTGGTTTGAAGAAATCAACTGTGGGAGCAATTATTAGGAAATGGAAGACATACAAGACCACTGATAATCTCCCTCGATCTGGGGCTCCACGCAAGATCTCACCCCGTGGGGTCAAAATGATCACAAGAACGGTGAGAAAAAATCCCAGAACCACACGGGGGGACCTAGTGAATGACCTGCAGAGAGCTGGGACCAAAGTAACAAAGCCTACCATCAGTAACACACTACGCCGCCAGGGACTCAAATCCTGCAGTGCCAGACGTGTCCCCCTGCTTTTTGGATGATCCAGAAGAGGATTGGGAGAATGTCATATGGTCAGATGAAACCAAAATATAAATTTTTGGTAAAAACTCAACTCGTAGTGTTTGGAGGACAAAGAATGCTGAGTTGCATCCAAAGAACACCATACCTACTGTGAAGCATGGGGGTGGAAACATCATGCTTTGGGGCTGTTTTTCTGCAAAGGGACCAGGACGACTGATCCGTGTAAAGGAAAGAATGAATGGGGCCATGTATCGTGAGATTTTGAGTGAAAACCTCCTTCCATCAGCAAGGGCATTGAAGATGAAACGTGGCTGGGTCTTTCAGCATGACAATGATCCCAAACACACCGCCCGGGCAACGAAGGAGTGGCTTCGTAAGAAGCATTTCAAGGTCCTGGAGTGGCCTAGCCAGTCTCCAGATCTCAACCCCATAGAAAATCTTTGGAGGGAGTTGAAAGTCCGTGTTGCCCAGCGACAGCCCCAAAACATCACTGCTCTAGAGGAGATCTGCATGGAGGAATGGGCCAAAATACCAGCAACAGTGTGTGAAAACCTTGTGAAGACTTACAGAAAATGTTTGACCTGTGTCATTGCCAACAAAGGGTATATAACAAAGTATTTAGAAACTTTTGTTATTGACCAAATACTTATTTTCCACCATAATTTGCAAATAAATTCATTAAAAATCCTACAATGTGATTTTCTTTATTTTTTTTCCTCATTTTGTCTGTCATAGTTGACGTGTACCTATGATGAAAATTACAGGCCTCTCTCATCTTTTTAAGTGGGAGAACTTGCACAATTGGTGGCTGACTAAATACTTTTTTCCCCACTGTAAATGGAATGACATTCTTAATTAATACCCCTATATTTCATCAACAAAAAATAATACAGAGCTCGTACATGGATATTATCAAAATAACAAACAGGGAGAAACTAAACCCTTGCCCTAAAATTGGCGCTTCCGAACCGACATGAATATGCACCCAATATGGCGTGTCGCCTCCCCTGTAGAACTAGGTTGAAAATGTACATAGGTCGCGTTCCCCTACTCAGACGTTGCATGCATCAGCAATGGTTGCATGCCACTTCATCGACGTGTGGTTAGCTGATACGTAAAATACCTATCCAGGCGTTGTAACATCTGGCATGCGTCAGCAACGCCTGGGGAGAGGAACACGCCCATAGCATATATCTTCAACCTAGATATAGACCAGAGCCCTCTACTATATACAGTCGGAAGTTTACATACACTTAGGTTGGAGTCACTAAAACTTGTTTTTCAACCACTCCACAAATTTCTTGTTAACAAACTATAGTTTTGGCAAGTTGGTTAGGACATCTGCTTTGTGCATGACACAAGTAGTTTTTCCAACAATTGTTTACAGACAGATTATTTCACTTATAATTCACTGTATCACAATTCCAGTGGGTCAGAAGTTTACATACACTAAGTTGACAGTGCCTTTAAACAGCTTGGAAAATTCCAGAAAATAATGTAATGGCTTTAGAAGCTTCTGATGGGCTAATTTACATAATGTGAGTCAATTGGAGGTGTACCTGTGGATTTATTTCAAGGCCTAGTGCCTCTTTGCTTGACATCATGGGAAAATCAAAAGAAATCAGCCAAGACATCAGAAAAAATATTGTAGACCTCCACAAGTCTAGTTCATCCTTGGGAGCAATTTCCAAACGCCTGAAGGTACACGTTCATCTGTACAAACAATAGTACGCAAGTATAAACACCATGGGACCACGCAGCCATCATACTGCTCAGGAAGGAGACGCGTTCTGTCTCCTAGAGATGAACATACTTTGGTGCGAAAAGTGCAAATCAATCCCAGAACAACAGCAAAGGACCTTGTGAAGATGCTGGAGGAAACAGGTACAAAAGTATCTATATTCACAGTAAAATGAGTCCTATATCGACATAACCCGAAAGGCCGCTCAGCAAGGAAGAAGCCACTGCTCCAAAACCGCCATAAACAAGCCAGACTACGGTTTGCAACTGCACATGGGGACAAAGATTGTACTTTTTGGAGAAATGTCCTCTGGTCTGGTCTGGTCTGATGAAACAAAAATAGAACTGTTTGGCCACAATGACCATCGTTATGTTTGGAGGAAAACGGGGGAGCTTGCAAGCCCAAGAACACCATCCCAACCGTGAAGCACGGGGGTGGCAGCATCATGCTGTGGGGGTGCTTTGCTACAGGAGGGACTGGTGCACTTCACAAAATAGATGGCATCATGAGGAAGGAAAATTATGTGGAAATATTGAAGCAACATCTCAAGACATCAGTCAGGAAGTTAAAGCTTGGTCCAAATGGGTCTTCCAAATGGACAATGACCCCAAGCATACTTCCAAAGTTGTGCCAAAATGGCTTAAGGACAACAAAGTTGAGGTATTGGAGTGGCCATCATAAAGCCCTGACCTCAATCCTATAGAAAATTTGTGGGCAGAACTGAAAAAGCTTGTGCGAGCAAGGAGGCCTACAAACCTGACTCAGTTACATCAGCTCTGTCAGGAGGAATGGGCCAAAATTCACCCAACTTATTGTGGGAAGCTTGTGGAAGGCTACCCAAAACGTTTGACCCAAGTTAAACAATTGAAAGGCAATGCTGCCAAATACTAATGGAGTGTATGTAAACTTCTGACCCACTGGGAATGTGATGAAAGAAATAAAAGCTGAAATAAATAATTCTCTCTACTATTATTCTGACATTTCACATTCTTAAAATAAAGTGGTGATCCTAACTGACCTAAGACAGGGAAGTTTTACTAGGATTAAATATCAGGAATTGTGGAAAACTGAGTTTAAATGTATTTGGCTAAGGTGTATGTAAACTTCCGACTTCAACTGTACATGGTTTGAGGAGTTAGCGAGGTAACTTTGGTCAACTCTGAGTTCAACTCGGGATAACCAGTACCATTAAAGTGGCTCACCTTTTTTAGCCAGGTACATTTCTCTGGCAATGAATCCGTCAGAACTAACCTGCTCCCGGGCAGGCTAACTCAGGACTAACTCCATTTATCCTGAATGAAGTGTCTGAGTCATGAGTTGAGGACTAATGAATCAAATTCCCTCCCTCATGCAAAGATTGCGTCATCATCCCTCTCCTTCAGACGACTGATTAAATCAGGGGTGTCAAACTCATTTTGCCCCCGGGGTCGACCCACTGGGGAGCTAGGTCCACCCAATCAGATAAATAAAAGGGGAGGTTATTGTCCTGGCAGCACTCCGCCAGGGCCCTCACCTCCTCCATGTAGGCTGTCTTGTCATTGTTGGTAATCAGGCCTACTACTGTTGTGTCTTCTGCAAACTTGATTCAGTTGGAGGCGTGCGTGGCCACGCAGTCATGGGTGAACATGGGGAGGCAGGTAGCTTAGTGGTTAAGAGCGTTGTGCCAGTAACCGAAAGGTTGCTGGTTCTAATCCCTGAGCCGACTAGGTGAAAAATCTGTCGATGTGCCCTTGAGCAGGGCACTTAACCCTAATTGCTCCTGTAAGTCGCTCTGGATAAGAGCGTTTGCTAAAAAAGGACTAAAATGACAAAAAAATTTAACAGGGAGTACAGGAGTGGGCTGAGCACGCACCCTTGTTGGGCCCCTGTGTTGTGGATCAGCGAAGTGGAGGTGTTATTTTCTACCTTCACCACCTGGGGGCAGCCCGTCAGGAAGTCCAGGACCCAGTTGCACAGGGCGGGGTTCAGACCCAGGGCCCCCGAGCTTAATGATGATCTTGGATGGTACTATGGTGTTGAAGGCTGAGCTATAGTCAATAAACAGCATTCCTACATAGGTATTCCTCTTGTCCAGATGGGATAGGGCAGTGTGCAGTGCGATGGAGATTGCATCGTCTGTGGATCTATTGGGATGGTATGCAAATTGAAGTGGGTCTAGGGTGTCAGGTAAGGTAGAGGTGATATGTTCCTTAACTAACCTCTCAAAGTACTTCATGATGACAGAAGTGAGTGCTACGGGATGATAGTAATTTAGTTCAGTTACCTTTCTTGGGTACAGGAACAATGGTGGACATCTTGAAGCAAGTGGGGACAGCAGACTGGGATAGGGAGAGATTGAATATGTCCGTAAACACTCCAGCCAGCTGGTCTGCGCATGCTCTGAGGACATGGCTAGGGACGTCTTCTGGGCCGGCAGCCTTGCGAGGGTTAACACGCTTAAATGTCTTACTCACGTCGGCCACGGCGAACGAGAGCCCACAGTCCTTGGGAGCGGGCCGCGTCGGTGGCACTGTGTTATCCTCAAAGCGGGCGAAGAAGGTGTTTAGCTTGTCCGGGAGCAAGACTTCTCTGTCCGCGATGTGTCTGGTTTTCCCTTTGTAATCCGTGATTGTCTGTAGACCCTGCCACATACGTCTCGCGTCTGAGCTGTTGAATTGCGACTCCACTTAACTTGTCAGTGTTCCAAATGGGACATTATTTTCTCTTTTTACCTAAACATGCAAACATCATCAGTGCACTGGAATGACATTCCCATTAACTGGAATGATAGCGAATGGAACAAGCTGCAAAAAACACTCAAACTGGACAGTTTTCTCTCCATCTCTTCATTCAAAGACTCAATCATGGACACTCTTACTGACAGTTGTGGCTGCTTCACATTATGTATTGTTGTCTCTACCTTCTTGCCCTTTGTGCTGTTGTCTGTGCCCAATAGTGTTTGTACCATGTTTTGTGCTGCTACCATGTTGTGCTGCTGCCATGTTGTGTTGCTACCATGCTGTGTTGTCATGTGTTGCTGCCATGCTATGTTGTTGTCTTAGGTCTCTCTTTATGTAGTGTTGTGGTATCTCACTTGTCGTGATGTGTGTTTTGTCCTATATTTTTATTTTATTTGTTATTTTTAATCCCAGCCCCCGTCCCCGCAGAAAGCCTTTTGCCTTTTGGAAGGCCGTCATTGTAAATAAGAATTTGTTCTTAACTGACTTGCCTAGTTAAATGAAGGTTAAATAAAATAAAATAAAATATTCACTCTCATGTGATGGGTGACCAAAAATAACTAACTGAAAGCCACACCCCCATTAAGCCACGAATATGACCGCATTGAGGCATACAGTATGTCACTGTGCTTCTATGGCTATATGGACCATGCCACTGCCTACTTCATTTGTTCATTTATTAAACAAGACAGCTCATAATCCAGTGCCTTTATCACAGTCAACACACCTATATTTTAGCTTTAATTAACTTCTCTCAGCTGCATTGCTAAATGTGTAGAATTGCAGGAAATTAGCTTTAAAACGGCTACATTTTCCCTCAGCCTCATGGAAAAATGTGTAGAATAGCATGAGATTAGCTATAAAGCTTCACATGTGTAGAATTGCAGGAAAGTAGCTGTTCTTAATTTTTCTTTCTTGATTTCGGCACATTTGAAAATGGATTGATGTTTCAGCATTGTCTCAATGAAGAGTTCAGCGTTCGACTAGCCACGTGCAACATGTAGGCGTAGTTACAACCACTGTCGTAGTACAGATGAAGCCTGAGTTGGAATGTGAAGCTAACTGAAGCTGGCTAGATAGAAAACCCTGAGTAAATCTAGCTTCAATCGTAGTATAGCCCTCTGGGAGCGTTGGACGCGCGGGAAACATACCAAATTAGCTGGCAATTAACATTTCTAAAGTTTGTCATTAATTACTTTTAACTACTGCAAAATGCATAATTAGCAGACCACGTAAACTGAGTTTGAATAAACTTTCAGAAACCACATTATTGTGTGAGTGCAATTGACGGTGACGTTGAAACCAAACAAACACAGAACCGAGCTGCTCATATCTCCAACCACAATAGGGACTAGCCTACACTCTTAAAAAAAAGGGGCTATCTAGAACCTAAAAAGGTTATTCAGCTGTCCCTATAGGAGAACCCTTTGGAGAACCCTTTTTGGTTCCAGGAAGAACTCCTTTGGGTTCCATGTAAAACCCCTTCCAGAGGGTTCTACATGGAACCCAAAAGGGTTCTATCTGGAACCAAAAAGGGTTCTACGCAGAACCAAAAAATGGTTCTGCTATGGGGACAGGCGAAGAACCCTTTTGGAACCCTTTTTTTTAAGAGTGTAGGCCTATATATGTTAGAAAATGAGTTTGATAAGCAAATAATGTTATAAATACTGAGGTTATCCTCATACAGCGTAATAACAAATGTTTAGGAATGAATTCGGCAACAGTTAGTTAATCAAACTAATGCATTGGCTGGAGAATAAGGGGGAACATTGATTAATTAAAACTGTGTTCTCTTCTCACTGTGAAAGGCTGGCGCTAGGCCGCATCGTCACAACAACTATTTGAGGAAGAAAGAAGAAGTCTGCCTGCATTATTATTTAACCAGGGAAGGCACAGAGATATTTTTGCCAAGTGAACCCTGGGCAAGAAAAGCAGCATATGTTTCATTACACAACAGTAACTGGGCTACATTTATTTAGTAAAATATCTATGGATTTTACTCAGAATGTGGTCCTTATTTTCTACTGCATACATGGCGTTCCATCTGCACTGCGTAGAACATAGGCCTATAGAGATTTATCATAGAACCTAGATCTATTTATCATAGAACCAACAGATCTATCGTAGAACCTACCGATATATCTTACCAGCAATCATATGCAGCTTCCTCGAAATGTAGGCCGACTATGAACCAACACCTTGGAGCAACAAGCCAAAACAGATATTGATCATGTATTTCCCTGTTTGGTTTCCTGTGTTCTATATGTGTTCTAGATGGTGATGTAAGGCTGAAAGCATCTGCATATTGAATCAGTCAGACTGACTGACTGACAGATTGACTGTGGTTGGGCCAGTAAGGTCGCTGGTTCAAAATACCCGAGCAGACAAGGTGAAATATCTGTCGATGTGCCCTTGAGCAAGGCACTTAACCCTAATTTGATCCAGGGGTGCTGTACTACTATGGCTGACTCTGTAAAACAACACATTTCACTTCACCTATCTGGTGTATGTGACAATAAAACATACAGTATATATATATTATTTTTTTCTGGTACAGTATAGGTCTGCTATTGAGGGCAGTAAATCTGGTACACAGCACAGAGACCTCCTCAGTGACACAGTTCTACCTGTGGGTTATTTCTATGTGTGTCGAAGCTCTAACTGTTTCCACCTTTTGTGGCTGTCTCTCTGAGGGTGTGTGTCTGTGTGTGTGTGTGTATATATGTCTGTGCGTGTGTGTGCGCGCACAGCATGCCCCCCTATTGTGTGCATGCTGGTATACCATCATAATAAATAACATCTCCAGCTTTATTTGCCGAGCTGTGTAAATCAATGTGTGCCGGTGTGTGTTTGCATGCATGCATGCAAGTGTGTGTGCTAATATGTTGTTGGTGTGTGACAGTCTTTCCTAGGACCCTGCCTGCACACACACACAGGCAGAGGCAGGATGTTGGGGATCAGGCGTCCTGACCGCCCACTTGCAGTCCCTCCAGCTGACTGCCGTCATGGCAACGCAGCGCTCCAGCTAGCCGAGCGAGTGAGTGAGGGAAGGAAAGGGAGCAGAGCATCGAGGTCCTGTGTGTGTGGAGCCAGGAGCAGGACAGCCTCAGCAGGCAGGCAGGGGGGATGCATCAGCCATCGGCCCAGGGGCAGAACCCAGCCACTGTCTCTGTGTGTCTGTCTCTGTGTGTCTGTCTCTGTGTATCTGTCTCGGTTTGTCTGTCTCTGTATGCCTGTCTTTTTATGTGTGTGTGTGACTGTGTGTGTGTGTGTGTGTGTGTGTGTGTGTGTGTGTGTCTATATTTTTCTGTTCTACATTTCAACTTTTCTTTCTGTCTTTGATTCTTGTAGTCTTTTACTTTCTCTGAGTGTAGGATTTCAGCTGTGTGTGTTTGTGTGTGTGTGTGTGTGTGTGTGTGTGTGTGTAGGGGGTAAGGGGATTAGGGCTTGATTTGACTACTGTGTTAGGTCAGGGGGAGGAAGAGATGCTCACTGAAAAGGGCTGGCTTTGTGTGTGTGCGTGCAGTTTGGGGGTACTGAGCAGGTCAGTATGGGGTTGATTTTTAATCTCAACGAAATCCGGTTAGGAGAAGATAATATCTCCATTACTTCTGAGGCAGGGCTGTGTGTTTGTGTGTGTGTGTGTTTGTGTGTGTGTGTGCGTGCGTGCAAGGCAGCGCAATGTTTGTTCTGCATACCACTAATTCAGAGATAGGATCATCCTCTGTTCAATTTAGACTCAATAACTCCCTGCTGTGCAAATCATCCTATTAATGACCATAAACAAACAAACCTCTATAGCATTTCCACTTATGAAATCATATTGTCAGTTTCTATACTAATTCTTCATTTTCGTAGCACATGTGTGGCCTACTGAGGTCGCCTATCATTGCTTTCTTTGCTGGTTAGTTTCAGGCATTTGCCATTTTTACATTTTCATTGGACATGTGAGGCCAAAGGAGCTGACATAATGTTTTGTTTGATACGCACAGGGAGGGACAAAGGACATATTTTGTGGAGTTGAATTGTAGATATCGACTAGAGTTTGGGTTCATATGTGGTATATGTATATTGCTCTGTGTGGTGTGAAGGCCTATCCCACTGGGCACACCACGTCATTTCAACGTGGAAATGTGGGTAATATTTGGTTGAGACGTTGATCAATGACATTTCAACCTTTATGAACCCACTTGAAAAGACAGCCAGAAGTTTGTGGAATTCCAAATGTGTTATCACTGCGCTTTCCATCATTTAACCCTCCCGTTGTCCTAGGGTCAAAATGACCCGCCACTGTGTTGAACCAACTTTATTTAATTTTTATATTTTTTGGATCATTTGTGAGAAGGAGGCAGTGATACTTTCTTTAAAGTCTCACTGCCTCCTTCTCACAAATGATCCCAAAAATATTAAAATTAAATAAAGTTGGTTCAACACAGTAGCGGGTCATTTTGACCCTAGGACAACGGGAGGGTTAAAAGCACAACAAAGTTCAAATGGGAATACAATGTCAGATATTTTGTATTTATTCAACAATTTAATGTGTTATCACTGCTTAATCTAATAGCACATCCAAATGACCTGGATTGTAGTTGAGATTACACGTGCAAGTGATCAACGCTGTTCAAGATTCTGCTCAGATTATCTCCATAGACCTGTGACCTTTGCATGCTATCTTGAACACGCTTTCTATGAGTACATAAGAAGACATGTATAGTTACTGTAGGCTAACCTCAAAATGTGGCCATGGATGTGTTACTCATTGTAAGGTTGAATAATACTACTGGGTAACACTTTATTTGACACCCAGTGCCATAACACGTTATGACACGATCATAACCATGTCATAATATGTCATAACAGCTGATATAACTTGTCATTACCTATCATGATATGGTCATAACACTGTCATGACACATACAGTACCAGTCAAGAATTTGGACACACCTACTCATTCCAGGGTTTTTCTCTATTTTTACTATTTTCTACATTGTATAATTTTTTTTAAATATTTTTTTTATTTAACCTTTATTTAACTAGGCAAGTCAGTTAAGAACAAATTCTTATTTACAATGACGGCCTACACCGGCCAAACCCGGACGACACTGGGCCAATTGTGCGCCGTCCTATGGGACTCCCAATCACGGCCGGTTGTGATACAGCCTGGAATCTAACCAGAGGGTCTGTAGTGACGCCTCAAGCACTGAGATGCAGTGCCTTAGACCGCTGTGCCACTCGGGAGCCCGTATTTTAGAATGATAGGGAAGACATCCAAACTATGAAATAACACATATGGAATCATGTAGTAACCGAAAAAGTGTTAAACAAATCAAAATATATGTTATATTTTAGATTCTTCAAAGTAGCCAACCTTTGCCTTGATGACAGCTTTGCACACTCTTGGCATTCTCTCAACCAGCTTCATGAGGTAGTCACCTGGAATGCATTTCAATTAACAGGTGTGCCTTGTTAAAAGTTAATTTGTGGAATTTCTTTCCTTCTTAATGCGTTTGAGCCAATCAGTTGTGTTGTGACAAGGTAGGGTTGGTATACAGAAGAAAGCCCTATTTGGTAAAAGACCAAGTCCATATTATGGCAAGAACAGCTCAAATAAGCAAAGAGAAATGACAGTCCATCATTACTTTAAGACATGAAGGTCAGTCAATCAGGACAATTTCAATAACTTTGAAAGTTTCTTCAAGTGCAGTCGCAAAAACCATCAAGCGCAATGATGAAACTGGCTTTCATGAGGACCGCCACAGGAAAGGAAGACCCAGCGTTACCTCTGCTGCAGAGGATAAATTCATTAGAATAACTGTACCTCAGATTGCAGCCCAAATAAATGCTTCACAGAGTTCAAGTAACAGACACATCTCAACATCAACTGTTCAGAGGAGACTGCGTGAATCAGGCCTTCATGGTCGAATTGCTGCAAAGAAACCACTACTAAATAAGAAACCACCAATAAGAAGAAGAGACTTGCTTGGGCCAAGAAACACGAGCAATGGACATTAGACCGGTGGGAATCTGTAATTTGGTCTGATGTGTCCAAATTTGAGATTCTTGGTTCCAACCGCCGTGTCTTTGTGAGACGCAGAGTAGGTGAACGGATGATCTCTGCATGTGTGGTTCCCACCGTGAAGCATGGAGGAGGAGGTGTGATGGTGTGGGGGTGCTTTGCTGGTGACACTGTCTGTGATTGATTTAGAGTTCAAGGCACACCTAACCAGCATGGCTACCACAGCATTCTGCAGCGATACGCCATCCCATCTGGTTTGCACTTAGTGGGACTATCATTTGTTTTTCAACAGGTCAATGACCCAACACACCTCCAGGCTGTGTAAGGGCTATTTGACCAAGAAGGAGAGTGATGGAGTGCTGCATCAGATGACCTGGCCTCCACAATCACCCGACCTCAACCCAATTGAGATGGTTTGGGATGAGTTGGACCGCAGAGTGAAGGAAAAGCAGCCAACAAGTGCTCAGCATATGTTGGAACTCCTTAAAGACTGTTGGAAAATCATTCCAGGTGAAGCTGGTTGAGAGAATGCCAAGAGTGTGCAAATATGTCATCAAGGCAAAGGGTGGCTACTTTGAAGAATCTAAAATATATTTTTTTTATATTTGTTTAACACTTTTTTGGTTACTACATGATTCCATATGTGTTATTTCATAGTTTTGATGTCTTCACTATTATTCTACAATGTAGAAAATAGTAAAAATTAAGAAAAACCCTTGAATGAGTAGGTGTGTCCAAACTTTTGACTGGTACTGTATTTACACCTGTTGTGACATATATTGTGTTATTGTATGGCTGGTTATGACACCTACATAAGAGTGTCAAAGCCCACATTTATTCAAATTAGTTTTTCCCTGCCAATAAGTTTATTTTTGTTTGAAAGTTTGTTTCTTAAATCCTTTGTTGTTGTTGTAATGAATTCTTTACAGTCATGCTTCTTTCATCATATTTTAAATAACTTGTAGAAAATACACTTTATGACATTGTCATGAAGCATTATGACCATCCTGTGTCACTTTACTTGGACTGCGAAAATACACTTTATGACACTGTCAAGAAGCATTATGACCATGATAATCATATAAGCCAGATAGGCCCATCACATACATGCCCTTATATCAGTCATCAGTCAAAAATAGGGTGTCTTGTCCTGCTCCTGAAATCTGCTCCTGCATTCATCCCAGTCATCAGCAACAGAGCATTGGGGTAGGTGTATGTCTGACATCAATGTGTGCGCAATTACAATAATAATTTAATATGGTACATTTCCCCAAAAATATATATAACATAAACATACTGTTGACACGTAGGCTATGGTGTAATGGAATGTTTTGCCTTGTGTGGTAGGTTTTAAGACTCTTATGTAGGTGTCATAACCAGCCATAAAATAAGTACTGTGGTAGCTTTTGTGGGTTTTTACACTCTGATGTAGGTGTCATAACCAGCTATACAATAACACAAAATGTCACAACCGGTCTAAATATGTGTCATGACAGTGTTATGACCATATTATAACAGGTAATGACACGTTATGGCAGCTGTTATGACATATTATGACATAGTTATGTCTGTGTCATAACGTGTTATGACGCTGGGTGTCAAGTAAAGTGTTACCTTTGTAGAGAAACTGGAATTAAAGCCAGACTAATTTTTATTTTTATTTTATTTATTTCACCTTTATTTAACCAGGTAAGCCAGTTGAGAACAGGTTCTCATTTACAACTGCGACCTGGCCAAGATAAAGCAAAGTAGTGCAATAAAAAACAACACAGAGTTACATATGGGGTAAAAAACATAAAGTCAGAAATACAACAGAAAATATATATACAGTGTGTGCAAATGTAGCAAGTTATGGAGGTAAGGCAATAAATAGGCTATAGTGCAGAATAATTACAATAGTATTAACACTGGAATGCTAGATGTGCAAGAGATTATGTGCAAATAGAGATACTGGGGTGCAAAAGAGCAAAATAAATAACAATATAGGGATGAGGTAGTTGGGTGGGCTAATTTCAGATGGGCTGTGTACAGGTGCAGTGATCGGTAAGGTGCTCTGACAACTGATGCTTAAAGTTATTGAGGGAGATAAGAGTCTCCAGCTTCAGAGATTTTTGCAATTCGTTCCAGTCATTGGCAGCAGAGAACTGGAAGGAATGGCGGCCAAAGGAGGTGTTGGCTTTGGGAATGACCAGTGAGATATACCTGCTGGAGCGCAGACTACGGGTGGGTGCTGCTATGGTGACCAATGAGCTAAGATAAGGCGGGGATTTGCCTAGCAGTGATTTATAGATGGCCTGGAGCCAGTGGGTTTGACGACGAACATGTAGTGAGGACCAGCCAACAAGAGCGTACAGGTCACAGTGGTGGGTAGTGTATGGGGCTTTGGAGACAAAACGGATGGCACTGTGATAGACTACATCCAATTTGCTGAGTAGAGTGTTGGAGGCTATTTTGTAAATGACATCGCCGAAGTCAAGGATCGGTAGGATAGTCAGTTTTACGAGGGCATGTTTGGCAGCATGAGTGAAGGAGGCTTTGTTGCGAAATAGGAAGCCGATTCTAGATTTAACTTTGGATTGGAGATTCTTTATGTGAGTCTGGAAGTTGAGTTTACAGTCTAACCAGACACCTAGGTATTTGTAGTTGTCCACATACTCTAGGTCAGACCCGTCGAGAGTGGTGATTCTAGTCGGGTGGGCGGGTGCCAGCAGCGTTCGATTGAAAAGCATGCATTTAGTTTTACTAGTGTTTAAGAGCAGTTGGAGGCTACTGAAGGATTGTTGTATGGCATTGAAGCTCGTTTGGAGGTTTGTTAACACAGTGTCCAATGAAGGGCCAGATGTATACAAAATGGTGTCGTCTGCGTAGAGGTGGATCTGAGAGTCACCAGCAGCAAGAGCGACATCATTGATATACACGGAGAAAAGTGTCGGCCCAAGAATTGAACCCTGTGGCACCCCCATAGAGACTGCCATAGGTCCAGACAACAGGCCCTCCGATTTGACACACTGAACTCTATCTGAGAAGTAGTTGGTGAACCAGGCGAGGCAGTCATTTGAGAAACCAAGGCTATTTAGTCTGCCAATAAGAATGCGGTGGTTGACAGAGTCGAAAGCCTTGGCCAGGTCGATGAAGACGGCTGCACAGTACTGTCTATTATCAATCGCGGTTATAATATCGTTTAGGACCTTGAGCGTGGCTGAAGTGCACCCGTGACCAGCTCGGAAACCGGATTGCATAGCGGAGAAGGTACGGTGGTATTCGAAATGGTCGATGATCTGTTTGTTAACTTGGCTTTCGAATACTTTCGAAAGGCAGGGCAGGATGGATATAGGTCTTGTAGCAATTTGGATCTAGAGTGTCACCCCCTTTGAAGAGGGGGATGACCGCGGCAGCTTTCCAATCTCTGGGGATCTCAGACGTTATGAAAGAGAGGTTGAACAGACTAGTAATAGGGGTAGCGACAATTTGTGCCACTAAGTCAGCGGCACAGATGTAACTATCCAAGCAGAAGATACATCTCCTTCAAATGTTAACAACCAAACACAATTTAATATCCAGTTTGTCTACAAATGAATAATTGAAATGTTGGATTCACGTCTCCATCTCAACCAAAAATGTAGGTTAAAGAATCTGACTAAATCTAATCTAATCAAACTTTAAATGCGCTTTAAATAAAGTTTGATTTGATTTAGTCCTATTCTTTAACTATGATTTTGGGTTGAGATGGAGATGTGAATCAAATTGTTTGACAAATTTGGAATCAACCAAAGCTTGAAACCCTAGGCCTATATGTATTGTCTATTTTTAGCGGAACCTTGGGTTGAATTGAAACAATAGCTGTTGATGACTTTGCAAATGCTATATAGAGCAAAATAGTATCATTGATGATATATGACTTATAACGTATGGTTACATTTAATTTGCTCTGTTAAACCTACTCTTTGGAATGACTACGCTAGCAACAGTGAATATATTTAGTTATTAAGAAATCTCTCAATAATCATTCTCACGATAGCACATCGGTAGTAGTCAGTGACAAATATCTAAGCTAAGAAGGGCTTGGTTAAAACCCTGGATAAAACCCTGGACCAAATTAAGCTGTAGTAGGAGGTGCTATCCAGCCTACAGTTTATTTTTCTGGTAGTGGATATAAAGTTGAAGATCTGACATTGTTTCAAAGGTACAAATTCAACATATTTTATACAAGGTTTGTCTATGTTGAAAATGGGTTACAATGATGACGTAATCCTGTGGTTGAAATTTCACCCTCAAAACAACAGTTGATAAATTTTTTCATTATCTATGTAGATTCCACGTCACAATATGTTGACAAATTACGTTGAAACAACGTTGATTCAACCAGTTTGTGCCCAGTGGGAAGTTTCTGTACATCAATGTAAATGCAATTACACGCTACAACACTCCAGTGTTTCCCAATCCTGGTCCTGGGGATCCAAAGGCTGCTTTATACAGGCAGCCCAATTCAGATTTATTTTTCTTTCACAAATTCGTCTTTTAACCAGTCAGATAAGCTCTGAAAAAGATCTGATGTGATTGGTCAAAAGACCAATTAGTGGAAAAAATATCAGAATTGGGCTGCCTGTGTAAATGCAGCCAAAGAGGTGCGCATTTCTATTTTTGCCCTAGCACTAACACACCTGACTCTAATCAAAGGCTTGATTATGAGTTGATTAGTTCAATTAAAGGCCCAATGCAGCCGTTTTTATATCAATATCAAATCATTTCTGGGTAACAATTAAATACTTTACTGTAATAAATGTATTTTAAAATGGACGAAAGTAGCTTTTTAGCAAAAAAACTATTTCTCAAGCAAGAATTTTGCTAGGAGTCTGGTCTGGGAGTGGTCTGAGTGGGGAGGGGAAAACTGAAAACTCCCTGTTATTGTCAGAGATTTTTGGAACTCTCTTTTTTTAATGGTCTATTAACCAATTTACAGCATTTTGATGTCACAATGGAAAGACGCCCATGAAACTCCCACCCATGCAAACCTGCTGATTAGAAGGTCCTATGTAGATTGTATTTTCTACCAGCAACTATCAAGAAATAACACCGATTTTTTTTTCTCACACTTACAATACATGACATATAACACAGGAAAAATGTAATTTTGACTGACCTGGGCCTTTAAGTGTGTTGGTGCTAGGGAAAAAACTAAAATGTGCAGTCCTTTCGTACAAGTTTATTTTACTACAGATCTGACCTGTGAGAGAATAGACAGATATTGTACGTTTGAATGACAGTATCAGATAATCACTCCTCACTGGCTCAGTGTAACAGAACCAAAACAAGCCAACTCAGTCAGGACAGCCCCATAAAGTTGAGAGCTGCCCCGGGCCCCAGCCAGCGGTTATGATTTCATCAGACCTTTCACAGAAACAGGAATGAAGGGTTAACCGCACATGACTAACTATTTTTCTCACAAACCGGTCGGTCGCTCAGTTCCAGGAGCCCCGAGACAAAAAAGGGGAAAAGGAGGCCGATGAGGGAGGAGAAAGACGGGTACGTTTTGTAATACACTTTCACTTCCCATGGTGGAGGTCTATTCTATTTCCATCCCCTCCGTTGCTTTCTTCCTCTGGGGCAGGGGCTCTCACTCATGCAGAGATGAGCCAAAAAACACACCAAAAACATGGTTGACTGTCAATGTAACGTCAATGCAACGTTAGCTTTGAGTGTAGCCTATCTTGATTGTTGTTGTTGGGAGCCCCTGCCCTGCTGTATTCCGTTTCCTCCATGATTCTATGGTGGGGCTCAGGAGGCCTGGTTGGGCCTTGTTTTTCACAGAAACAGGTGTCACCCCAACGGCCCACAAGCAGCGGTGAGAGAGGGTTGGAACTACGCAGAGACAATGAGACCACTGTGGCAACATCAGGCACATGTGTATGCACTGACTGTACAGGCACACATAGACACAGGTATCCAAGCACAGTGCTGCAATGCCTTGCAGAGAACTGCCAGATGTAGGCTACGTTGTTGTGTGCCCTATGCCCCCCTCTCATGCACAAACCATAGAACTAATTTAGATGGTCTTTTTTTATTATTCTTTTAAAATCCCATTCCCCTTACGTATTCTAATTTATTGAGACAGTTGGATATACAGAGGAGAGAGATTAGGGAGGAGAGGCAGTAATTTAAATGGTATTTCAAAGCAACCCATTGTAGCATCCCAGCCTTCCGCTCTACAGGCTACATGGGCGGGACTCTAGTCCTCTCTGATCTACTGGCTGCTAGGGTCAGTGATTGAGCAATAAGCATGACTTTTACTTCAACACAAGCTGTGATGTTCTGTAGATAAGCTCTTAATAACGGAACTTCAACTTAGACAGTTGATTGGCCAAAGGACAAGGTAACTGACAGACATTCTTTTGAGATAAACTGTAATAAAGTTGTGATGTATTTTGGTGTACCCGAGAAATTAGGACATGTGTGACACATATTTGGTATCTTTCATTGATGGTGAGCTCCAATGGTTACAGTAGTCTATATTGTCTATCAAATTCAAGGGCAACATTCTCTGAACAATCTCAATATGCAGCCCACCACTAACAATACACACACACAAAAAAAAGGCTTTCTCAAACAGAATGCCAGTTTAAGTGTGTGAGGGGGTTTGGGATGTCCTGTCCCAGGGCTTATACACCCAGACTGGGCCCCTTCATTTGACACAAACATAGCCTTTTGGGCACACAGTGTCCATGCTCCTGTCTGTACCAACTCAAGGTTACGCCCAACCCAAAAACATTGCCTCCACTGGTGTGGTTCCAAAGCATACAGCCTTTGACACAGCATTAGAGGCTGTTGGATCAAGTCGTGAATTAACCATGTAGTGCTGGTATAAGTAGTATAGGGATTTCCCCAGATTGTTCTCTTTCTCCTAATACAGCTAGGATACATACACTGATATATGAAATACAATGTTTCCTTTACTATCTGGGGAATGACATGTAGTATGGTATGGGGCTTACAGCAAGAGCTATACACTCTTATAAAAAAGGGTTCCAGAAGGGTTCTTCGACTGTCCCCATAGGAGAACCCCCTTTTTGGTTCCAGGTAGAACCTTTATGATTCCAGGTAGAACCCTTTTGGGTTCCATGTAAAACTCTCTGTAAAGGGTTTTACATGGAACCCAAAGGGGTTCTACCTGGAATCAAAATGTTCTACCTGGAACCAAAAAGGGTTATTCAAAGGGTTCTCCCATGGGGACAGCTGAAAAACCCTTTTAGGTTCTAGATAGCACCTTTTTTTCTAAGAGTGTAGGGTTCTCATTTTGGAAAATGCACCTTGTATGTTCTGTGCTGTATTTAACCTGGGGGAGCAGAAATAGTGGGTCAATATACTAGGTCATAAAATGCCATTGATCCAACATTATGTTGGGTGGTTTGTGATTGGGCTGTAATGGGATCTTATGTTTTACGTATTGTGTTGCCAAAGTAGGCTGTTCATCTAATCTATTGGATGTTATGAGCTATTATCAATATTAATAACAGTCTGGAAGTATTTTAGGGTAAGGTATCCTATTTAGGTAAACTGAGAATGTAGACTTTTGTTTTTATCCATCACTATATGATATACTATACAGCTGACATGTTCAGTATGTAGCCTACAAAATAATATGCATGGCCTGGTGAATGAAGAATAGGAATAGGTAAAATATTGCATTTATGGACTCTTGAGTCAAATTGGGTATATTGGATGTGTGTGGGCTCTGTGAAAGTGTTTTTAGCAGAATTGTTTTTGTGCTTTGCTTCAATGACTACAAGATTGTATGGAGCCACAAAAGCCACTGACTGTTGAGAGAAAACTAAACAGTTAAACTGACATTTTTTCTAAAACAAACAAAGATCAGGTGGCGTCAAGTCACTCTAAGCAGAATATTGTGGCCTAGGATGGTTTGGCTGTCTAAAAGACGCTGCCTCCAGAACAATTATAGCTGCAGCGTGGGTTCGAATCCGGCACTGCTATTTCAACAAACTCTCCCCTCTCTATATCTTTCATATCAAATAAACATAAAATATGTGAGGACTATGCCTATAATTATTATTTGTATTATTATTAATCAATTAATTCATAGGTTTACTTAATTCCATTATATATAGTATTTTGTATTATCATTATACCAATTCAATAGGTTATCCAGTTATGACAATCTGGGTAGTGAAAATATAAAATATGAATTCAAATTTGATTCAAATTATAGCTCATAATTTACAATGTAGCCTACCAATCATGTGCTGGCTCAAAACCCTGCATTTCATCCGAAATCGGTTTTCGTTACAATGGGTCAAAGAAAACGTGGGGGGAAAACACACACATTAATTCTTCATGTCCAATTGTCCATCAAATGAAAGAAACAGTGCCAAGAGCTCTATTTAGTCCCGCATGGGACGGTCGCGCAGCTCCGCTTTGTGTGCGTTTCAGCTACTGGGACTGCACTTCCTGGATTTTAGCGAGCCATACCGCGCACCCATGTCCCATCGACGCTACAGGGTTCGTGTGTGTGTGATATCTAGTGGAGAAGATCAAGAGCCTGTCCATAATACCTACTATTCGCATAAATGTATCCTTTATCAATTTAACGCTTTATCCAGGAGAGAAACGAGAGACATCGATGCGCTTTGATTTGCCTTACAGGAGATGGTTCGGGACGGCGGCATTCAAGTTCGATTCAAACAGGTGGAATAGGTATCAGGTGGAGTTGGGAGGAGGTGGGTATCACGATAGCACGGGCTGCTATCTATCCTTCTAATTAGTAGCGGACCTGTGCCAGATATGCACTCTGTCTTATTATATAGCCTTATTTATCGTAAAATAGGCTACCACGTTTTATTGTCTACTCCGGGACAGTAAAAGTGTGATATTCAAACGGCGAATCTTTATTAGCTTGGAGACCATTGACACACAGGTGGGAGATACCCGTTTCTTAGGACGGCCCCTCTTTCAGTTCCTCAGAGCAGGATATGAGCTACTGACATTTGTTATTACCCTTTGGGACAGGAGGCGAACGGTTTATGCTAACAGGTGTGAGAGCACACCAATCTTCATAGCCTGGAATCCTTCCTCATTGTTCGCAGGAATATCAATTTAACTCATATATTGATCCCTTTCTACATTTAACGGTTAATTGAAACATACATCGAATAAGATAGTGTATTATTAGTGTTTAGAGATATTTTTGAGACCCGTCCTCCTATTTAAAGGGACATCAGAGAGAAACCATGTCAACGAAAAAACCCAGCTTGAATTTACCCAAAATGAGCAGAAACCCGGTTGTGTTGGAAGGAGAGATGTTCGGCGAATTTCAGGACTGGTGTCTCCGTACTTACGGGGACTCGGGTAAAACAAAGACAGTCACCCGGCGAAAATACAATAAGATTATCCAGACCCTTTTACACACCGACGACTCGGATGCCGTCTACATCGAGAGCAACCACATCAACGCCAAATTCAAATTCTGGGTGAAGTCCAAAGGGTTCCAGGTCGGGACCATTCAAGGGGACCTGAACAAGAATGGAGCCGCTGACAGACCTGTCCTGTACGTCCCCATCAAGGCGACGGTTAGTAAATGTTCCTCTTTCATTACTGTGCGCGTAAATGTGTGTGCGGTCTATGATGATGCCCATATTTGCCTATGTAAATGTGTGTATTGAGTCCTCGCACGCTGCCGCTGCTCTACCACAACTTTCCCTGGACCTTTGATCCACCCCAATAGTCCGTTCTTACCTTATGATGGCACTCATTCATTCGCGTCCCTACTGTCATGGGCCGGGCAGTGCCACCATGCGCGCAGCGCTTCTATATTAGGCTACTACGCGGTTTGCGCAAATAGCATCGCCCTGACAATGATTTTTGCAGCAACGAAAAATGAGGCTAATAGCCAATATCCAGAGACACCTCATGGCATGATAGTCAAGTATGTGTGTGTTTGCTTGCACACGTGAGGGCAGGCGTCCAAGCCATATTGGTTTGACCGATTGCGTTTTGATGGTTGTCGTGCTGCTGAAGAGACCGGGTAGAGAGAGAAGGGATATATAGATGCCCATCCCACCGCTAGCCCGTGCGCGCGCGTTTGTAGCTCACATGGCCAGCGGAGGGGGGCTAATGAAAAATAAATTATACAATTATTTAAAAAACACATTCGGATGAGATATTTCATTACTGGCATAGAGTAGGTTTGCCAGTTCCCAATATTTACACCATCTTATCCATTTATGTCTCAAATCAATTCAATTCTGTTCATGCGCAATTTCCTATAGCCCTTCAATGATGAACATGAAAATATGTGATGCAGACAAGGATACAGCTGACAAAAATGGAATAACTAATTCCATTTCACCCCTGTGCCTAGGGTTAGAAAGTCATTCTAAAATTGCATTTGTGAATTTTGCAGCCTATTCTTTCAATGTTCTTCTAATACTTTTTTATATTGAAAGTTGAGGGGGGTATAGTGGCCTGAAAAGATAGACATCTGTGACTATAAATGACAATGTAACCTCAATGCCAGTTTATATAGATCCAGGTTCAGACAGGGACAGGACAACTAAAGATCATGCATCAAGATCATGGATTTACAGAGATGAGTACACATTTCAAAGTCACCCATTCACCTGCTGAGCTTGTCTAATGCACCTGTTTGCTGTTGCTTATTTACATGCCTCTGCATCTGAGTCACATGAAAAGATTGCACTCCTGTCTGCTCCCCTCTTGATAATGCGTCTGTCCTAGATTTGAACAGGCTATTCTGAAACTGTCCCTCTCTCTCTTTCCGCTTTCTCTCTCTCCCTCCCCCTCCCCCCTTCCTATTTCTTTCTATCCCCTCTCTCTCCTCTTCTTTCTTTCTTTCTTTCTTTCTTTCTTTCTTTCTTTCTTCTCTCTCTCTCTCTCTCTCTCTCTCTCTCTCTCTCTCTCTCTCTCTCTCTCTCTCTCTCTCTCTCTCTCTCTCTCTCTCTCTCTCTCTCTCTCTCTCTCTCTCTCTCTCTCTCTCTCTCTCACCACATCTCCTTCTCTTCCTCTGAGCTGACTTCATTGAGGTTGTCTGAAAGGATTCAATAGAGAGTCTGGTCAGCTATAGGGGACAGGCTGCTAGACAAGTGCAGAGTCTGTTACTTCCGTTCCAAACAGGGTCAAGGCTCTCTCTGATTGCTTTCGGACCATTTGTAAATGGCCACTGTTTAAAGTTTCTCTGTGGAAAGATAGTATACAATACATGCCTTAAATATACCCAGCTTCTGGCTACAGGCAGACAGACGGTCAAATGACTTGTTGACTTACTGAACTCCGATAGTAGGCTAATTTGTGCTGGCCGGATACAGACATTTTTTGAAGGAGCTGTTATTCCGCTCTCAGCTAAACACAGAGTCAACCCCACTCATAGCAGCGTCTTGGCAGAAGCTAAGACAGTAGCAGTTAGTCTGCTTTTTGTCTTGAGGCAGCAGGGTCATATTTTGACTGACTGACTGTGAGACGCAGTCTGCTCTCACCCAGACCTGCTGTTATTTTATTGCTACTCTATTTCAGTGGGTCACGACAAGTGGAGTGTAACGTAGGTTTAATGCTGGAGAGATAGATCAATAGTGATGATGGGAACACAGTCTTGCTCCCTTCAGGGTTCTGTTGGGATGCATGAGCTTTGACTGCTTGTTTTCTATTGGAGGTTGGACTGTTAGTGTGTGTGTGTGGGTGTCTGTGTGTTTGTGGAAGGGGGGGGGGGGTGAATGTGTGTTTTTAGCTGGGTAGGTTGTTATATTTGTTGTGTGTGACTGCATGTGTGTGTGTGTGTGTGTGTGTGTGTGTGTGTGCGGGGGCGTTTGTGTGTGTGGTTATACGTGAGATTCCTGAGTGAGCAGATTGTAAATGTGTTCTAAGTGCCAGTAGAGTCATGGCATAGTATGCAGTGTGTGGATGAATGAGGCCAGAGCTCTGGAAAGCTGCCTGAGGCCTGGAGAAACCTGGAGGAAGACGCCACACACACTGGCCCCGCTCCCAGCCTGTATGTGTGCAAGTGCGTGTGCATGCGTGTGTGTACATATGTACGTGTGTACATGCGTTCGTGCATGTGCGCACAACAGACTAGAGTGTGTGTTTATGACAGACGAAAGTGTGTGTAAGTGTGTGTAATTCCCTCACATACAGGTATTATATGTTTGTGCAACAGGCAGCCATGTAGTACTGCTCCCTCACTTTCCTGTGTTGGCATATATGTCTGGATAGTGTGGATCATCTTTGGTAGGATTTTATTAAACTGCTCTGAAGGATGGCATCACTCTAGCGTATAAAATAGACTTCAGACTAATGTTTTTAGGAGAAGCAACCAGCCGTTAGATGGCAAATCAAAGACAGAAAAGGCTCCTCTAGCAGGCACTCTGTAAGCAATGTGACCTTTAGCAACCTTTAGCATGGTAACAACGGAGGATAAGATCATGTGAATCAACGCTCAGGGGAACGATGGGGAGATGAAGGGTTCAGTGAGGTTTTAGTGAAGGAAACACAGGTGGCCTTTTCACACTCCTGGCCCGAACCGAGACAAACTGTGCTGGCCTGTTTCCGCATCCACCATAGTTGCTGGGACCATAGGCCTGGAAAAAAATTATGAGCCAGCACAGTAGGATTCAGGTCGGCACGATAGTATGAAAAGTGTCAAGGTGTGATCTTATTAAGAGAGAGTGGGCGGAGACAGCAAGACAGAGGTGTAGCACAGTAGCAGCACATTGAAAAACCAACGGACAATGAGAGAGAGGAAAAATGGGACAGACACAGCATTAGGAATAGCGAGAATGAGGCAGCGATAAAGAGAGAGAAAAACAGAGAGGGACGGAGAGAGAAAGAGAGGAAGAGAAAATAGTGTGTGTTGCTTAGAGGAAGCAGCACAGCTTAGCCATCACATGGAGTTGACACCAGCGTCTCGGCAGCTCCTATTAATAGGTATTAACGCTTTTCTCTTTCCTCCACTGGCAGAGGGCCCTCTCTCTCTCTCTCTCTCTCTCTCTCTCTCTCTCTCTCTCTCTCTCTCTCTCTCTCTCTCTCTCTCTCTCTCTCTCTCTCTCTCTCTCTCTCTCTCTCTCTCTCTCTCTCTCTCTCTCTCTCTCTCTCTCTCTCACCTGCTACTCCTGCTCTTAGAGAGGCCTGACTGCTAAGTGCAGTTTGATCAACTGTTGCTGCTCTGTGGCCATGCTCTTCTCAGCACGCTGTCTGTCAGCTGCATTCTGTAACCTTAACTAGAGAGGGACGGGAGGATAGAGAGAAAGAGGGACAGAAAAAAGTGCAGTGTTCTGTTTATACAAAGACTTGAGTTATAGTATTTGGCCATAGAAATGAGCAAGCTTTTTCAATCTCCTGGGGCCGTATGTATCAAGCGTCTCAGAGTGCGGATCTAGGATCAAGTCCCCCATGTCCATTTAATTGTATCCACTGTGATTCAAAAGGCAAAACTGATCCTAAATCAGCACTCCTACTCTGAGACACTTGATTCGGCCTCAGTTTAGCTGTTCTCAGGTCAGGTATTAAGAGTAGGAGGTGAGGGCTACTGTAGTAGGAGTCAGTCAGAAGGGTATTTAAGACGGTCAAACGAGATGTCGTATGTCCGTGGAAACAGGAGACAGATGGACATCAATGAGGTTTCTGTGTTTGGCATCATGTGCAATTACCAGCAATAGAGCAAATCTTTCCCCATAGGGTCACATGAGCGTCTGTCCCAGTCAGAGCTGTGTCCAGCAGCAGCCCCACACTACAGGGCCATGTTCATTAAGCACCAAACATAAGAAAACGGACTGAATCAAGGAGGGACTACCTGGAGTTGTCTAATAAGAAACATTCATTTTTTGTTTTCTGTTGCAAAAACGCTTCTTAACGTTTTCCGTTGGATGCCCTAATGTACATAACCCATGGCTCAGTCACAACCCATCCTTTGCTCCCCTTCTGGGCTGAGGGGGAAAAACAGGATAATAGAAAAATACATTCTGGAGTGTACAGCACAGGAAACTGAGATGGCTCTTACAGTATCAAATGTTTAAAGGGTTAGTTTGTGTGTCCAATCTATTTTGCCCTGTCTGTGTAAAACTATCTGCCTGTTTTGTGTGTCTGTTTGTTTGAGGAGCTATTTGTGTGTTCATGTATGATGCATGCTCATGTTGGAGGTGCGTGATGGGAGGATGCACTGTGTGTTCTCTGTGTGTGTGTGTGTGCGTGTCTACTTTCCACCCCCTTCTCTCTCTCCTCCTATGTCCCTCCTCCTCCCGCTGCCCTCCGTGGCGGTGACGTGTCGATGGCCTAGGGTTTAATGGTGGCCCGCGGGGGTAACTTAATTGGGATGGCCCCCTTATCAGACCTGGGATCTCTCTAATCTCAAAGGGGCCCTTATCCTGCAGAAATAAATAAGACTAAATTGACGTGAATGGGAAGGCCTCTGGTTGTGTGGCTCCCTCCTCCCTGCCCCTGCCCTCTGAGGCCTGGTGTGTCTGTTGGGGGGCGGTAGGAGGGCGGTAAGGGCAGGGCTGGGGTGAAGCAGGGGGCATGCTCCCCTCTCTGAACCGAGGGGCTGCAGTCACAGCAGTCACCCAGTTAAAGTCACACAGCGGGGCAGAGCGTGGCAGGGCGGGGTAGGGTTAGGGTTGGGTTGTGGAGTTGGAGGGGTTGAGGTGAAATACAAGATTCCCTCATTGTGTTAGCTGTTGGTTTGTAGAGAAGGTGCTCATAATTGATTTGTCTACATGTCTGTTAGTGTGTTTATGGTTGGGTGTTTTAGTGTTCCCTGTGTATTAGGGCAATTCCATAGTAATGGAATTACGCTGAGACTCAGATTTTTCACTTAAAAATGTATACCAAACAAAAACCATTGATTTTAAAGTTTAACAAACCATATAACTCAATGCACAAGGACTACTTTTAACAATTTCCACAGAACATTTTACAAAAACACATTTACAGGAAGAACAGTGCCGGTACAGCGTTTGCATCTGCACAGTTTTTCCAGTAAATGTATTTTTTTATTATTATTTACTGTGTAAATTGTTCGCAGTAGTCATTGTGCATAGAGTTGTATGTTTTTTAAAACTTTGAAATCTATGGTTTTTGTTTGGCATACATTTTATAGTCACGGCCTTGTCTGCTTGTTGCCTTAGCAGCAACATCCCTGCCGTACACACCGTAGTAGCTAGCTAGCGAGATGGAGAACGCAGAGGTTATTTCTAATGAGTGCATTTCGCAAGGGGTAGTTTGTATCATCTACAGTCGCATCACGATATTCTGAGATGTCTGCATATAGGCTACAGAAAGAGAATCTGCTCGTTTGAGTGGTAAGACTGACGCAACCGACTGCAGACGAAAGTCGAGGAGTGAAGTTGGGGGACGTGCATCTGCAACAGCCGAAAGTCAGATCCACACTGGTTTTCCAAATGCAGTGTTGCCATCATTTATACCAGTTTTTTTTGTAATGTCGAAATAAACATGTTTCCAACCCCCATATCGCACACTCACAAACTGTAAATATATTGTACTATAAAAAAAAATTAAAAAGTGTACTATTGTACACTGTACTATTAATTGGTTAGAGGGCCTCAAATATCACATTCATTTGTCCACTGTATACAAGAATCGCGCAGTGTTGGTTCTGTTTCAGTCAAGTCTTTGGTCAAGTTCACGTGAGTCAAACAAAAACACCTTAATGATTGGTTGACAATAGAGCCGCCCACAATGCAGGTGATGGCTGCAGGATGAAGTTGGTGAAGAGAAACTGCAGAAACTTGCAGTCGACTGCAGTCAAAACTTCATGACCTTTGATCACATGTTTTTTTTAAAGTTAATGCAGTCGTCAACATTTTTTATCCCCATAATGCAACAGACTTTGGAAGGCGGCGACCAAGATGGCCACCGACTTGAAAAAAGTGATCTTCTCGAATGCGCGTTTTGATTTTTCAGGCTTGGCCCACCTACCCAAACTTGTGATTTGTTGGGAGAGTTGTCTGTCTGATTAATTATTATGTACTTTTTTTATGTCCAAGAGAATCCCAGTCTGGGATTTCAGAGACTACTACCTATCACTAGCTAACAGGGAAGAAATACAACCTAAACATCCTTTGAATATTTGTTTTTACTTTCTGTCCCTAACACTAAAACCGAAACTAAATAATATAAAAAACTAATATAAATGTTTTTATCAAACTAAAACGGAATAAATACTAGTAAATCAAGTCGGAAAAGTAACTGAAACTAAACTGAATTTCAAGTAAAAATAGAAAATGAATAGAATTAAAAACGAATATACAAACACAAAACTATAATAACCTTTGTGTGTGTGAGTGTGTGGACAGCTATCTGCTGGCTTTGCAGCTGTAAATCGTTGACTGGCAGTAATTGTGTTACTTAGGAGTCCTGGGTTACAGAGAGAGTGATGGAGGAGAGTAGGTGAGGGGAGGAGAAAGGAGTGGGAGAAACGAAATAACAAGAGAGAGATGGGATGGGATGAGGCAGGGGATAAGTGAGTTTTTTTGTTGTCCGCTCTGTGGATCCTGCCTGTCTTCACACACACATTTTTTTTGTCAATGTAAACTTTGGCTTACCAAATCACATAATAAGTTAAATAATATGGGTTGACATGATTTGTGAATGACTACCCCTTCCTCTGTCCCCGAATCCACTTCAAATTAGTGGATTCGGCTATTTGCTGACAGGTGTATAAAATCGAGCACACAGCCATGCAATCTCCATAGACAAACATTGGCAGTAGAATGGCCTTACTGAAGAACTCAGTGACTTTCAACGTGGCACTGTCATAGGATGCCACCTTTCCAACCAGTCAGTTTGTAAAATTTCTGCCCTGCTAGAGCTGCCCTGGTCAACTGTAAGTGTTGTTATTATCAGACCTGAAGTGGTAGGCCACACAAGCACACAGAACTGGACCGCAGAGTACTGAAGCACGTAGCGCGTAAAAATTTTAAGTCCTCGGTTGCAACCCTCACTACCGAGTTCCAAACTGCCTCTGGAAGCAACGTCAGCACAAGAACTGTTCGTCGGGAGCTTCATGAAATGGGTTTCTATGGCCGAGCAGCCGCACACAAGCCTAAGATCACCATACGCAATGCCAAGCGTCGGCTGGAGTGGTGTAAAGCTTGCCGCCATTGGACTCTGCAGTGAAAATGCGTTCTCTGGAGTGATGAATCTGGCAGTCCGACGGACGGATCTGGGTTTGGCGGATGCCAGGAGAACGCTACCTGCCAGAATGCATAGTGCCAACTGTAAAGTTTGGTGGAGGAGAAATAATGGTCTGGGGCTGTTTTTCATGGTTCGGGCTAGGACCCTTAGTTCCAGTGATGGAAAATCTTAACGCTCTAGCATACAATGACATTCTAGACGATTCTGTGCTTCCAACTTTGTGGCAACAGTTTGGGGAAGGCCCTTTCCTGTTTCAGCATGACAATGCCCCGTGCACAATGCGAGGTCCATCGAACGCCTTTGGGATGAATTGGAACGCCGACTGCGAGCCAGGCCTAATCGCCCAACATCAGTGCCCAACTCTTGTGGCTGAATGGAAGCAAGTCCCCACAGCAATGTTCCAACATGCCTTCCCAGAAGAGTGGCTGTTAATGTGGTCCTCTGTAGCTCAGCTGGTAGAGCACGGCGCTTGTAACGCCAAGGTAGTGGGTTCGATCCCCGGGACCACCCATACACAAAAATGTATGCACGCATGACTGTAAGTCGCTTTGGATAAAAGCGTCTGCTAAATGGCATATTATTATTATTATTATTATTATTATAGCAGCAAAGGGGGGACCAACTCCATATTAATGCCCATGATTTTGGAATGAGATGTTCGACAAAAGTATTCAGGCTTTTTCCCTTTTTCCACATTTTGTTACGTTACAGCCTTATTCTAAAATTGATTCAATAAAAAAAATCCTCATCAATCTACACACAATACCCCATAATGACAAAGCGAAAGTTGTGCAAATTTAGAAAAAATAAAAATACAGAAATACCTTATTTACATAAGTATTCAGACCCTTTGCTATGAGACTCGAAATTGAGCTCAGGTGCATCCTGTTTCCATTGATCATCCTTGAAATGTTTGTACAACTTGATTGGAGTCCACCTGTGGTAAATTCAGTTGATTGGACATGATTTGGAAAGGCACACACCTGTCTATATAAGGTCCCACAGTTGACAGTGCATGTCAGAGCAAAAACCAAGCCATGAGGTTGAAGGAATTGTATCGAGGCACAGATCTGGGGAAGGGTACCAAAACAATTCTGCAGCATTGAAGATCCCCAAGAACACAGTGGCCTCCATCATTCTCAAATGGAAGAAGTTTGGAACCAACAAGATGGCCACCCGGCCAAACTGAGCAATCGGGGGAGAAGGGCCTTGGTCAGGGAGGTGACCAAGAACCCAATGGTCACTCTGACAGAGCTCCAGAGTTCCTCTGGAGATGGGAGAACCTTCCAGAAGGTCAATTATTTCTGCAGCACTCCACCAATCAGGCCTTTATGATAGAGTGGCCAGACGGAAGCCACTCCTCAGTAAAAGGCACATGACAGCCCGCTTGGAGTTTGCCAAAAGGCACCTCTGGTCTGATGAAACCAAGATTAAACTCTTTGGCGTGAATGCCAAGTGTCACGTCTGGAGGAAACCTGGCACCATCCCCACGGTTAAGCATGGTGGTGGCAGCATCATGCTGTGGGGATATTTTTCAGCGCCAGGGACTGGGAGACTAGTCCGGATCCAGGGAAAGATGATCGGAGCAAAGTACAGAGAGATCCTTGATGAAAAGCTGCTCCAGAGTGTTCAGGACATCAGACTGGGGCGCGGCTCCAGATAGCGACCGGCAGCAGGTGTTTGTGTGTCTGCATGTTTTTGTTACACTTTCTGTAACTATACTGTTTGTAAAGTCCCAAGTGAGTCTGTTTTGTACAGTTCGATGTGGCAAATGTCCTAAGTGTTTTTTATGAGATCATTTGTAAAATGGAGATACTTTTTTCACTCGTTTGGTGGATTATACTGAATCTCGCTATGGGCCTTGAAACAATACTCACGGGAGTTCCTGCTACAATGGGATCGCCCGGCTTCGGTGGATAAATCCCTTAACAAGTCTGTGGAGTCTCTTCTGAAACAAATGGAAGTATTGGCAACCGATTAATGATCAGAACCGTGAAAAGGCTGGCCGTGGTCGCAAACGGGGGAGGAGGGAGGTGTTCGATTACGGATTAAACATCAGCAGCAGGCTAACCGCATCCCCTTACCTTTTATAATCCTGGCGAACGTGCAATCCTTGAGGAATAAAACAGACAAGTTGCAGGCAAAGGTCAATCATCACGAGTACAGAGACACCTGTTTTATGGCTTTTACTGAGACTTGGCTGACTGACGCAGACATGGACTCGTCTTTGGAGATAAACAGATGTAGGTGTCCGTTCTGACTGGACCGGGACGGCGGTGCGACTGGGAAATCACAGGGGGGCGGAGTCTGCTTGTACATCAATCACCAATGCTGCAACAATGTAACTGTCCGTGAGAGACTATGTCTACCTGATATTGAACTTCTGTCAGTAGGTTGGACACATAACATTTTGAACAACGCTTTTTTAGGATAAAAACTAGTTCATTGCATCCGCCGTGGATCCCAGTTTCATAATATTACCATATGTCCCAGCTGCTTGCTGTAGTTTGGAAGTAATCACGAAAAAACTGGCCTTATTTTAGGGCATTTTTCACCCTGCCAGCTCCTATTAGTTCTATTGAGCACCGTGGCACCAACTCACCTTCCGAATGTTTTATTCCCAGCCCATTGTTCTACGTCACAATGCCTGCTTCGCTATTGTTGGCAATGAGACCTGCCCAGGTTGAATCAATTGCTGGTAGTTAAAACGTCAACAACAACAAAAAATTACTTATGGAACTCTGAGGTCGTCCCATTGTTTCCTATAGGGGAAATATAGGTATGTCTGTCTATTTCGCCAAATATCTCGCAATGTGTATATTTAGATTTTTTCAAGTTGGGCACCATTTTAATCATGAGAATCTCCTCTTTCTAATTATGTAAAGCTGGGCAGCGTACTCCGTTGTCGTCAAACGCTAGCCCCAAAATACTTTTTGCCCTTGGAACACTGAGTTCCCCCCATTGTTTTCCTATGGAGAGGCATGCTGGTATATTTTGCCAAATATCTCGCAATGTGTATATTGTGATTTTTTTCAAGTAGGACACCATTTTAATCACAACAATCTTCTCTTTCTAATTATGTAAGGCTGGGCAGCGTACTCCGTTGTCATCGATTGCTAGACCAGAAATAGTCAGAAGTTGCCATTTTTCACTACTTCCTCATTATGCAGACATAAGCACAGTTGACGCCATCGAGGTGTGGATGTTTACTTTCTACACAAATTGTTATTTTTCAGTTTCGTCCTAAGAACAGATTGTAGTGGTGAAATGAAAAGGTATACATTTCTTGGTGCCATTTAGGCTAAATGGAATTCTAAGTATAATTCCAGTCAAAATAGGCTCTGCGAACGTTCGATTCAATTAATTTGCTATGGGCTCGCGCTAGTGTTCCAGCTTAGCCAACGTTCTATTGCCATTTTCAGCCTTGGGTGAATTTTGACTCGTTCTATTGTCCAGCGTACTGTCAGTGTCTGTAAGACCTTTCTATCTCACAAGAGTTTCCCCAAATATTTATCACGGTCGTTTACATTCACCCTAAAGCCAATCTTATTTATACTGTGACACAGAAACTACAATCTGTGTCTCCCGATGCCCCCAATAATATTTTATGAGATTTGAATCACTGTAACATGAAGAAAACTCAGAATAACAGCTTTCAATATGTCACCTGCCCTACACGCCTCAACAAGACCCTGGACCTACAGTTGAAGTCATTAAAACTTGTTTTTCAACCACTCCACAAATTTCTTGTTAACAAACTATAGTTTTGGCAAGTCGGTTAGGACATCTAATTTGTGCAAGACACAAGTAATTTTTCCAACAATTGTTTACAGACATTATTTCACTTATAATTCACTGTATCACAATTCCAGTGGGTCAGAAATTTACATACATTAAGTTGACAGTTCCTTTAAACAGCTTGGAAAATTCCAGAAAATGATGTCATGGCTTTAGAAGCTTCTGATAGGCTAATTGACATCATTTGAGTCAATTGGAGGTGTACCTGTGGATGTATTTCAATGCCTACCTTCAAACTCAGTGCTTCTTTGCTTGACATCATGGGAAAATCAAAATAAATCAGCCAAGACCTCAGAAAAACATTTGTAGACCTCCACAAGTCTGGTTCATCCTTGGGAGCAATTTCCAAACGCCTGAAGGTACTACGTTCATCTGTACAAACAATAGTACGCAAGTATAAACACCATGGGACCACGCAGCCGTCATACCGCTCAGGAAGGAGACGCGTTCTGTCTCCTAGAGATGAACATACTTTGGTGCAAAAAGTGCAAATCAATCCCAGAACAACAGCAAAGGACCTTGTGAAGATGCTGGAGGAAACAGGTACAAAAGTATCTATATCCACAGTAAAACGAGTCCTATATCGACATAACCCGAAAGGCCGCTCAGCAAGGAAGAAGCCACTGCTCCAAAACCGCCATAAACAAGCCAGACTACGGTTTGCAACTGCACATGGGGACAAAGATCGTACTTTTTGGAGAAATGTCCTCTGGTCTGGTCTGGTCTGATTAAACAAAAATAGAACTGTTTGCCCATAATGACCATTGTTATATTTGGAGGAAAAAGGGGGAGCTTGCAAGCTGAAGAACACCATCCCAACCGTGAAGCACAGGGGTGGCAGCATCATGCTGTGGGGGTGCTTTGCTGCAGGAGGGACTGGTGATCTTCACAAAATATATGGCATCATGAGGAAGGGAAATTATGTGGATATATTGAAGCAACATCTCAAGACATCAGTCAGGAAGTTAAAGCTTGGTCGCAAATGGGTCTTCCAAATGGACAATGACCCCAAGCATACTTCCAAAGTTGTGTCAAAATGGCTTAAGGACAACAAAGTCAAGGTATTGGAGTGGCCATCACAAAGCCCTGACCTCAATCCTATAGAAAATTTGTGGGCAGAACTGAAAAAGCGTGTGCAAGCAAGGAGGCCTACAAACCTGACTCAGTTACACCAGCTCTGTCAGGAGGAATGGGCCAAAATTCACCCAACTTATTGCGGGAAGCTTGTGGAAGGCTACCCAAAACGTTTGACCCAAGTTAAACAATTTAAAGGCAATGCTACCAAATACTAATTGAGTGTATGTAAACTTCTGACCCACTGGGAATGTGATGAAAGAAATAAAAGCTGAAATAAATCATTCTCTCTACTATTATTCTGACATTTCACATTCTTTAAAGAAAGTGGTGATCCTAACTGACCTAAGACAGGGAATTTTTACTAGGATTAAATGTCAGGAATTGTGAAAAACAGAGTTAAAATTATTTGGCTAAGGTGTATGTAAACTTCCGACTTCAACTGTATGTTATGGCTCCATCAGAGGGGCCTACAAGTCTATAGCGAGAGCCCCGCTCTGCTCATCTGACCACAACACAGTGCATCTTCTGCCTCTCTATAGGACTGTGCTGAAGAGGAAGAAAGCGCAATAGCGGGAAGTGAAGGTTTGGACCAATGAAAGCAATCTGGCATTCCAGGGCTGTTTTGATTGCACAGATTGGGCTGTTTCAAGACTCTAGCGACAATATAGATGACCTCACTGATGTGGTGTGCAGTTATATCTCCTTCTGTGAAAATACAGTGATCCCTAGCAAAAAAAAATATATTTATCCCAACAAAAAGCCTTGGGTTACCAAGTCATTGAAGGGCTTATTGTGTAAAAAGAATACTGCTTTCTATGAGGGCAATGCGACTGCTAAAAGGGAATCTAGAATTGAGGTGAGATCAGAAAACAAGAAGGCTAAACTGAAATATAAGGAGAAGATTGAGGTTGAACTCAGTAGCAACAATCTTAGGGCTGCCTGGAATGGAATGAGATCTATGGATGGGCTACAAGACAAGGGAAACAAGATGATACAGGTTGATGGTTTTAACTCAAACAAAGGACTGGCTGATGAGCTAAATGGGTTTTATCTCAGATTTGACAATCAGAACATTAGTGGTGAAATTACTGAGATGCTACTCCCAAAATGGAATTTAGCATCCAGAGTGTCACCAGCCTATAAAGACAGACCAAAGTTAAAAAGACCCCAGGACCAGACAACATTGGTGGACAGGTACTTTTTTTTGTGGACAGGTACTTAAGTAATGTGCAGAACAACTAAGTGGCATTTTCATCACATGTTCATGCTCTCACTCAAGCTGCAGGAGGTGCCAAAACTCTGGAAGCATGCTACTGGTGTTCCCATGGCAAAAAGCAAATCCCCCAAGGTGCTAAATTACTTTAGGCCGGTGGCACTGACATCCTTGGTGATGACATCATTTGAGAAGCTAATCAAGAAGGATGTACTGCGTCAGGTTGAGAATTCCCTGGACCCCCTGCAGTTTGCTTACAGGGCCAAGTGGGGGGTTGAGGACTCCACTCTAACCCTACTCAACTTCCTCTACAAGCACCTGGAGGAACCCAAAAACCCATGCAAGGGTTCTGTTCATCGACTTCTCGTCGGCCTTCAATACTATCCAGCCTCACATACTGGCAGAGAAGCTCTTCTCCCACTTCAAGCTGGACGTGAGCATTGTGGGCTGGATAGTGGACTTCCTTACCGACCGGTCCCAACAAGTGCGAGTAAATTACGTCACGTCAAAGCAGCTCTGCTCCTCCACCGAATCCCCACAAGGTTGCGTGCTCTCTCCTCTCCTGTACATACTATACACTAATGACTGTCTTGGCGAATATGAAAACAGGCACATCATCAAGTTAGCTGATTACTCTGTCATTGTCAGTCTACTACAGGATGGAGAGTCTGAGCATGGGCCTCTGGTAGATGACTTTGTGTCATGGTGTGAGAACTGCTTCCTCCAACTGAATGTCTCCAAAACTAAAGATATGGCCATTGACTTTATAAGGCAGCCACTGAACCCCACACCCACTGTGGTCATGGGAAATGACATTGAGCTGGTCAGTACCTACAAGTACCTGGGAACAGCGCTGGACAACAAGTTGACATTTGAGGAGAACACAGATGCCATCTGTAAAAAGGGACAGCAGCGGCTTTTTGTTGTTGTTGAGAAAGATGAATTATTTTAATGTCAGCTTGACAATGATGACACTGTTTTACAGGAGTTTTATTGAATCCGTATTGATGTTCTTGATGGTGGCCTGGTTTGGCAATCTTAATGTTTGCAACAAAAATAGGTTGGACAGGGTGGTTAAGGTGGCCAGCAAGGTCATAGGGGTGCAACAGGCACAGCTCTCAGTGACATTCAGAAAGCAAGTGGTGAGGAGAGCTAACAGTATCCTAGACTGTCCTGATCACCCCCTCCTCGACAATTTTGTGCTTCTCCCCTCAGGTCGTCATTTTAGACTTCCCAAACTCAATAGCAACAGATACAATAACTATTTTATCCCACAGTCCATAAACCTTCTGAATCTGCACATCAAATGAAATGTCTATTTATTGTTGCACTTTTGCAAAATGATTGCTCCTTTTTATCGATCTCATTGTTTCATGTTATGTGTATATCGGTTGTATGGTTGTCACTGTTTTTAATGTTGTTGTTTTTTATTGTTTAACCCTGACTGCACAATACATTTCCCAATTGGGACTATAAAGATAACTTGAACATTAAAGTCTATGAATGTCCTTGAGTGGCCCAGCCAGAGGCCGGACTTGAACCCGATCGAACATCTCTGGAGAGACCAGAAAATAGCTGTGCAGCGACGCTCCCCATCCAACCTGACAGAGCTTGAGAGGATCTGCAGAGAAGAATGGGAGAAACTCCCCAAATACAGGTGTGCCAAGCTTGTAACGTCATACCCAAGAAGACTCGAGGCTGTAATCGCTGCCAAAGGTGCTTCAATAAAGTACTGAGTAAAGGGTCTGAATACTTATGTAAATGGGATATTTCAGTTTTTTATTTGTATTTTTTATTGCTTTGTAATTATGGGGTATTGTGTGTAGATTGATGAGGGGGGGGAAAACTATTTAATCCATTTTAGAATAAGGCTGTAACTTAACAAAATGTGGAAAAAGTAAAGGGGTCTGAATACTTTCCGAATGCACTGTACAACATACTGAATGTATGGTCCCTCAGTGAAGTATTTAATTTCAAGCACAGATACAACTACAAAGACCAGGGTCCGAGGAGCTTTTCGAAAGCCTCATAAAGAAGGGCAGTGATTGGTAGATGGGTAACAATAACTAATCAGACATTGAATATTTATTTGAGCATGGTTCAAGTTAATAATTATGCTGTGAATGATGTACAGTATTAAACCACCCAGACACATCAAAGATACAACCTTCCTTCTGAACTGAGCTGCAGGATAGCAAGGAAACTGCTCAGGGATGACACCATGAGGCCATTGGTGATTTTAAAACAACTACAGACTTCAATGGCTGTGATGGGAGAAAACTGAGAATGGATCGATGAACAACATTGTAGTGACTCCACAATAATGACCCCCCCCCCCCCCCCCCCCCCCCCCCCACCCCCCAAAAAAATACAGAATACAAATATTCCAAAACATGCATCCTGTATGCAACAAGGCACTAAAGTAATAAATCATATCAAATCAAATCAAAATGTATTTGTCACATACGCGTGTTTAGCAGATGTTATAGCGGGTGTAGCGAAATGCTTATGCTTCTAGCTCCGACAGTGCAGTAATATCTAACAATTACACAACATATACCCAATACACACAAAAAAGTAAGGAATGGGATTTAAGAATATATACATATATGAACAGGCAATGACAGAGCGGCATGGACTAAGATACAGAAGAATATTATAGAATGCAGTATATACATATGAGATGAGTAGTGCAAGATATGTAAACATTATTAAAGTGGCCAGTGATTTCAATAGGCAGCAGCAGCCTCTAATGTGCTAGTGATGGCTATTTAACAGTCTGATGGCCTTGAGATAGAAGCTGTTTTTCATTCTCTCGGTCCCAGCTTTGATGTACTGTACTGTACTGACCTCGCCTTCTGGATGATAGTGGGGTGAACTGGCAGTGGCTCGGGTTGATGATGTCCTTGATGATCTTTTTGGCCTTCCTGTGACATCGGGTGCTGTATGTGTCTTGGAGGGCGGGTAGTTTGCCCCCGGTAATGCGTTCGGCAGACCGCACCACCCTCTGGAGAGCCCTGCGGTTGTAGGCGGTGCAGTTGCCGTAGCAGGCGGTGATACAGCCCGACAGGATGCTCTCAATTGTGCATCTGTAAAAGTTTGTGAGGGTTTTAGGTGATAAGCCACATTTCTTCAGCCTCCTGAGGTTGAAGAGGCTCTGTTGCGCCTTCTTCACCACACTGTCTACGTGGGTGGACCATTTCAGTTTGTCGGTGATGTGTATGCCAAGGAACTTGAAGCTTTCCACCTTCTCCACTGCGGTCCCGTCGATGTGGATAGGGGAGTGCACCCTCTGCTGTTTCCTGAAGTCCACGATCATCTCCTTTGTTTTGTTGATGTTGAGTGAGAGGTTCTTTTCCTGGCACCACACTTGGAGGCGTGCTTGGCCACGCAGTCATGGGTGAACAGGGAGTACAGGAGGGGGCTGAGCACGCACCCTTGTGGGGCCCCAGTGTTGAGGATCAGCGAAGTGGAGATGTTGTTTCCTACCTTCACCACCTGGGGGCGCCCCGTCAGGAAGTCCAAGACCCAGTTGCACAGGGCGGGGTTCAGACCCAGGGCCTCGAGCCTAATGATGAGCTTGGAGGGTACTATGGTGTTGAATGCTGAGCTATAGTCAATGAATAGCATTCTTACATAGGTATTCCTCTTGTCCAGATGGGATAGGGCAGTGTGATGGCAATTGCATCGTCTGTGGATCTATTGGGGCGGTAAGCAAATTGAAGTGGGTCTAGGGTGACAGGTAAGGTAGAGGTGATATGATCCTTGACTAGTCTCTCAAAGCACTTCATGATGACAGAGGTAAGTGCTACAGGGCGATAGTCATTTAGTTCAGTTACCTTTGCTTTCTTGGGTACAGGAACAATGGTGGCCATCTTGAAGCATGTGGGAACAGCAGACTGGGAAAGGGAGAGATTGACTATGTCCATCAACACACCAGCCAGCTGGTCTGCGCATGCTCTGAGGACGCGGCTAGGGTTGCCGTCTGGGCCGGCAGCCTTGCGGGGGTTAACATGCTTAAATGTCTTAATCACGTCGGCCATGGAGAAGGAGAGGCCACAGTCCTTGGTAGTGGGCCTCGTCAGTGGCACTTTGTGTTCCTCAAAGCGGGCGAAGAAGGTGTTTAGCTTGTCTGGAAGCGAGACGTTGGTGTCGGTGACGTGGCTGGTTTTATTTTTGTAGTCCGTGATTGTCTGTAGACCCTGCCACATACGTCTTGTGTCTGAGCCGTTGAATTGCGACTCCACTTTGTCTCTATACTGATGTTTTGCCAGTTTAATTGCCTTGCGGAGTGAGTAGCTACACTGTTTGAATTCTGCCATATTCCCAGTCACCTTGCCATGGTTGAATGCGGTGGTTCGCACTTTCAGATTTGCGCGAATGCTGCCATCTATCCATGGTTTCTGGTTAGGGTAGGTTTTAATAGTCACAGTGGGCACAACATCACCTAAACACTTCCTGATAAACTCCGTCACTGTTTCAGTGTATATGTCTAAATTATTTTCGGAAGCTACCCGGAACATATCCCAGTCCGCGTGATCAAAACAATCTTGAAGCGTGGATTCCGATTGGTCAGACCAGCGTTGAATAGTCCTTAGCACGGGTACTTCATCTTTGAGTTTCTGCCTATAGGAAGGGAGAAGCAAAATGGAGTCATGGTCAGATTTGCCGAAAGGAGGGTGGGGGAGGGCCTTATAACCATCCCGGAAGTTTGAATAGCAGTGGTCGAGGATTTTAGCAGCGCGAGTACAACAGTCGATATGTTGATAGAACTTCGGCAGCTTAGTCCTCAAATTTGCTTTGTTAAAATCCCCGGCTACAATAAATGCAGCCTCATGATATGTGGTTTCCAGTTTGCATAAGGTCCAGTGAAGTTCTTTGAGGGCCGTTGTGGTATCGGCTTGGGGGGATATACACGGCCGTGACTATAACCGAAGAGAATTATCTTGGGAGATAATACGGTCGGCATTTGATTGTGAGAAATTCTAGGTTGGGTGAACAAAAGGACTCGAGTTCCTCTATGTTACTACAATTACACCATGAGTCGTTAATCATGAAACACACACCTCCGCCCTTCTGCTTCCCAGAGAGATATTTATTCCTGTCTGGCTGGACCGATTTCGACAGAATATCCCAAGAGAGCCATGTTTCCGTGAAACAGAGTATGTTACAGGCCTTGATGTCTCTCTGGAAAGAAATCCTTGCCCGTAGTTCGTCGACTTTGTTAACCAAAGATTGAAGATTATCGAGTAGAATACTTGGAAGCGGTGGGTGGTGTGTGCGCCTCCTAAGTCGGACCAGCAGGCCTCTCCTCCACCAGCGATGTTTTGGGTCAGCCGCTGGAATCAGTTCAGTTGCCCTGGGGAGAGCAAACAAAGGATCTGCTTTGGGAAAGTCGTTTTCCTGGTCGTAATGCTGGTGAGGTACCGCCGCTCTGATATCCAATAGTTTTTCCCGGCTGTATGTAATGATGCAAAACACTTTCTGAGCTAATAATGTAAAAGATAATACATAAAAAAACAAAATACTGCAAAGTTTCCTAAGAGCTAGTCGCGAGGCCGCCATCTTCGTCGGCGCCAGGTACACACAGTACTGCAACAACAACAAAAAAACACTGCAAAGGAATACACTTTTTGGCCTAAATGCAAAGCCTTATATTTGGGGCAAATCCAACACATCACTGAGTAACTGCCTCCTTATTTTCAAGACTGGGGAGTTTTTCAGGATAAAAGAAATGGGATGGAGCTAAGCACAGGCAAAATCCTAAAGGAAAACCTGCTTCAGCCTGCTTTACACCCGACACTGGGAGAGGAATTCACCTTTCACCTACAACACAAGGCCAAATCTACACTGGAGTTGCTAACCAAGAAGACAGTGAATGGCCAAGTTACCAGTGGCCAAGCTACAGTTTTGACTTAAATCTGCTTGAAAATATATGGCAAGACTTGAAAATTGCTGTCTAGCCCTGATCCCAAACACCTTGACAGAGCTTGAAGAATTTTGAAAAGAGTGGGCAAATATTGCACAATCCAGGTGTGCAAAGCTCTTAGGCTGTGTTTTACACAGGCAGCCCTATTTTGATATTTTTTCCACTAATTGGTCTTTTGACCAATCACATAACATCTTTTCACATCACATATTTGGAAGAAATATTAGAATTGGGCTGCCTGTGTAAACACAGCCTTAGAGACTTACTCAAGAAGACTCAGCTGTAATCGCTGCCAAAGGTGTTTCTAACATGTATTGACTCAGGGGGATGAATACTTATCTAATCAAGGTACAGCTAACTGACAAAATAATGGAAACGCTTGAGTAAATTAGGGATACAAAGTATATTGAAAGCAGGTGCTTCCACAAAGGTGTGATTCCTCAGTTAATTAAGCAATTAACATCCCATCATGCATAGAAAAATGCTGGGCAGGCCATCATTTTAGCTACCATGGCTAAGACCCCATCCACAGGGCACGGGTGGTCACTGAATGGTTTGATGAGCATAAAAACAATGTAAACCATATGCCATGGCCGTCTGTCACCAGATCTCAACCCAATTGAACACTTATGGGAGATTCTGGAGCGGTGCCTGAGACATCATTTCCACCACCATCAACAAAACACCAAATTATGGAATTTCTCATGGAAGAATGGTGTTGCATCCCTCCAATAGAGTCCCAGACCCCAAAAAATTATACACTATCAATTTTTAGATAGTTTAGGATGATTTTGACTTGCAATGGATGTATGCTACAAATGCTAAAACGTGAGCATTTGAAACCGTGGCCAGGTAAACAAAACCAAAGCATGGATTGCTGTCATACAGTACTTTGTGCATAGACTGCTTACAGGGTAAGGAAACCCAATGTCATTTTCGAATTTGGGTGAACTATCCCTTTAAGCAGCATATTAATCAAACAGCATAGCAGGCAGGAGACAAGAACGGCAGCCCCAGCTATGTGCTATGAAGCCTGTGTGAAGCTTAAAGCTGACAATCTGCTTTTTAAGGAGAAGAAAGTGTATGCATATGGAGCTTCTCTGTGTGCTGAAACACGCATGGTGGTAGAATTTGATTTTAATGAGAGATAGCCACAGTGTGAGGATACTATCAAGAGCAGGCAGGCAGGCAGGGTTGACTCTCCTCTTAGATAATCAGGGATAGATTACACTCTCTGTGAAATGACTGCCTGGAAGAAGACATGGAGCGCTGTCGTGTGATTTGTACGTGGGTCTGGAGGGTATAAATCCACACTCAGTGCGTCCGAACAGGCACCCTATTCCCTATATAGTGCACTACTTTTGACCAGAGAACTATGGGGTTAGTGCCAGGCAAGCACAGTACTTGCCAGTGTTCAGGAGTAAAGATGTTGTCAGATGTTAGCTATCTATCCCATAGAGCAGGGAAGGATACTCAAATCTGACTCTGAGCCTGCTGGTTGTCTTTTCTTCCTGGTAGTTGATTGACTGATTGAATGATTAATGTCACAGATTGACCAGATTCTTCTCACTTGGTGTCCCAAGTCTGAATCAACCCTTGATTAGAGGCTCAGAATGAAAATCAGCATCAGCACAATGGTTCTGACCTCAAGGGCCGGGAAAGGAAACATGACAGTGGGTTATACGGTTAGTGTCTTTGCACACTGGGTGTGTGAGCATGTGCGTGCGTGACAGGGTTATTGATTGGTTTGAACCAGTCTTTTAATTGGCTTGGTGTCAGTAAGTACCCTCCCTGCTGAGCGTGCTCAGCACCCACACTCCTGACCAAGTCAAACTTCACTTCTTGCTTCACGCAGAGAGGAAGTAAGTTACTTTGCCATTACACTGTGTCATTTTATCTCAGAATCTACTGTATTCTACCTACTGTATAATATGTAATTTAGCTTGGGAGTATGTTCCCAAAGCATGCTGGATGTCATTTGGTGTCATTAACACACGTCATGTTACAGTTTTTAGCCTATAGACCTTGAATGAATTGAATGCTCAGTGACCATTCAGTACACTGTGAAATGTCAACAGAAATCTAGTTCGTAAGGACAGTTCACTTCTCTTCACTACAGTTTCCTCTCCATCTCATTCTCACCCGCTCTAACCTCTCCAATTAAATTAATGACAGAGACCGTGTTCGTGAATGTTTTTCCACCCTGTGACAACTTCAAGTGCTTTTGTGCTTAAAGATTGGATTTATAAATACACTCCAACACACAGTTCTGCTGAAAGATCTAATTGGAGAAGCTGTGCAAAATGGTTGCCATGCCAGTGACACCAGTAAACCTGTGTACTCCCTCTACAAGTGCGAGTTGTGTGTAGGTCCACTGTCACGTCTATGAACTGTCAACAGCATACTGAAACAGCAGCATACTGAAATACTGAAACAGCAGCATACTGGAATACTGAAATGGCAGCATACTGAAACACCATTCTGAAACGATATACTGAAATGGCAGCATACTGAAACATAATATACAGTACCAGTCAAAAGTTTGGACACCTACTCATTCCAGGGTTTTTCTTTATTTTTACTATTTTCTACATTGTAGAATAATAGTGAAGACATCAAAACTATGAAATAACACACATGGAATCATGTAGTAACCAAAAAAGTATTAAACAAATCAAAATATATTTTATATTTGAGATTCTTCAAAGTAGCCACCCTTTGCCTTAATGACAGATTTGCACACTCTTGGCATTCTCTCAACCAGCTTTTCAATTAACAGGTGTGCCTTGTTAAAAGTTAATTTGTGGAATTTCTTTCCTTCTTAATGCGTTTGAGCCAATCAGTTGTGTTGTGACAAGGTAGGGATGGTATACAGAAGATAGCCTTATTTGGTAAAAGTCCAAGTCCATATTATGGCAAGAACAGCTCAAATAAGCAAAGAGAAACGACAGTCCATCATTACTTTAAGACATGATTGACATGGTCAGTCAATCCGGAAAATTTCAAGAACTTTGAAAGTTTCTTCAAGTGCAGTCGCAAAACCTTCAAGCGCTATGATGAAACTGGCTCTCATGAGGACCGCCACAGGAAAGGAAGACCCAGAGTTACCTCTGCTGCAGAGGATAAGTTCATTAGAGTTACCAGCCTCAGAAATTGCAGCCCATATAAATGCTTCACAGAGTTCAAGTAACAGACACATCTCAACATCAACTGTTCAGAGGAGACTGCATGAATCAGGCCTTCATGGTCGAATTGCTGCAAAGAAATCACTACTAAAGGACACCAATAAGAAGAAGACACTTGCTTGGGCCAAGAAATATGTGCAATGGACATTAGACAGGTGGAAATCTGTCCTTTGGTCTGGAGTCCAAATTTGAGATTTTTAGTTCCAACTGCCGTGTCTGTGTGAGACGCAGAGTAGGTGAACGGATGTTCTCTGCATGTGTGGTTCCCACCGTGAAACATGGAGGAAGAGGTGTGATGGTGTGGGGTTGCTTTGCAGGTGACACTGTCTGTGATTTATTTAGAATTCAAGGCACACTTAACCAGCATGGCTACCACAGCATTCTGCAGCGATATGCCATCCCATCTGGTTTGCGCTTAGTGGGACTATCATTTGTTTTTCAACGGGACAATGACCCAACACACCTCCAGGCTGTGTAAGGGCTATTTGACAAAGAAGGAAAGTGATGGCGTGCTGCATCAGATGACCTGGCATCCACAATCATCCGACCTCAACCCAATTGAGATGGTTTGGGATGAGTTGGACCACAGAGTGAAGAAAAAGCAGCCAACAAGTGCTCAGCATATGTGGGAACTCCTTAAAGACTGTTGGAAAAGCGTTCCAGGTGAAGCTGGTTGAGAGAATGCCAAGAGTGTGCAAAGCTGTCATCAAGGCAAAGGGTGGCTATTTGAAGAATCTAAAATCTAAAATATGTTTTGATTTGTTTAACACTTTTTTGGTTACTACATGATTCCATATGTGTTATTTCATAGTTTTGATGTCTTCACTATTATTCTACAATGTAGAAAATAGTACAAATAAAGGAAAAACCCTTGAATGAGTAGGTGTGTCCAAACTTTTGACTGGTAGTGTATGTAATTAAACAAGCTCTTGACAGGTTAAGCTAGAGCTGGGACAATTAACCGAAAAGTATCGACACCTACCATACCGATCACTTATCGCAGGCTTTTGGCTGATATTGTTCATTACAATAAGTAGCCTATACTAGAGAAATGTGAAGTTTGCTAATATGTGTGATTGTTAATGGGGCAATTGATGGCTACACCCATTAAACTAGTAATAGTAGTTTAAAGGGCCCTTTTTAAAACACTGTGGTGCAGATTATTATTCTATTTATCGGTATCAGATCAATTCAGGCAATGGATTTTTGTCCATATCGCCTAGCTCTAGGTTAAGCCATATCATATTTTGCTTCCTAGGCACATCATGCTGAAATGATCAAGGAAATAAAGAAAAAAATGTATATGAATACCAACAATACGGTCATTTGATATTTAAAACATGACACAATTATTTTTCTCCAATTATGTAAGTTCTAGGTATTAGTTCTATGACAACAGTGCATGATGTAGTAGGTCAAATGCCACTCACAGACAGCGATGCAGGGATTGGGGCACTCTCAGACGCTGTGTAGGGGTGGGGGCATTCACAGAGGCCAGAGGAAGGGTTGAGGCACTCACAACTTGGGTGGGCTACGGACATCTTGTCTGTAAAAAATATGTAGTTGCATTAAGATTATTGAAGGTTATACAGTTATAAAACAGATCAATACAAACCAAGATTTTGACAGGTTAGTCTGTATTTTGTTTACCTGAGCAGGCTTCCTTACCATGTTAAGGTTTGGACTCGCTGCAGGACACATGAGAGCCCCCAAACCTTTGCTTATTTAACTTTTTTTTTTAAAGAGAAAAACCTGATAGTCTCAATGAACAGAGGAGGAAACCAAGTCACCTGTCAAAAGGATTATCTGAATCAGTGTTCTGTCATGGCAGCAGAGCCATAGTAGTTCAGGAGAAATGTGACAAAAAATGTAATATTTACCATTGACAACAAGTTCAATTCAGTCCTCAATGGAGGAGTCTGAACAGCAGACACAGACGCAGGCGCTGGCCTGCTTAAAATGGTAGAGACCTGCTTAAAATATAGGGGGGGAAATACAGAGACAATGCTAGATAGAGTATAGTATCTAATTTCAGTAAATCAGAAAAGAGAATACATGTTGTTTAAGCCTGTAAGCTTTATTAATTGTATCTCCTGGGGGTGAAATCCACAGACACGTCTGAAGCCCCCCGAGCAGAGTTGTCCACAGACCTGCATTGGACAATTCTCTATCTGTAACAATACATAAGGAAGCCTGTGTTGGGAAGTCCCCTGCTGGTGACTCCACCATCTCACAGCACTCTCAAGCAGCTCACCCCACTACCCATCCCCCACACCCGAAACTGAGTCAAAGTGTGATGAACTCTGCCTCTCTCTGGAACTTTCCTTAACCTGTTGTAATTGGTTGACAAGATCCCAGCTTGGGACTTTGACACTGTGTATAGTCTCTTTGTTACAATATGCAATGACAATTTGATGGCCAAATATTATAATAAAGTTGCTGTTCATTAGTAGTAAAGGCCTACATTTAATGACAGGTATGTCTAGTAATACAGTATGTTTTCTAGATCAACACAAAGTTAAAATGTCATAGGCCTATGTGAACAAGTATCTGTGTGTTGGAGACCTCTCTAATGCCCAGAAAGGTCAGATTCAAACTCCCATTCACCAGCTCTGCAAGCGTTAAAATGTAAAAGATACACTGAATGTACAAAACATTAGGAATACCTTCTTAATATTGAGTTGCTCCCCCTTTTACTATCAGAACAGCCTTAATTCGTTGGGGCATGGACTCTACAAGGTGTCGAAAGCATTCCACAGGGATGCTGGCCCATGTTGACTCCAATGCTTCCCACAGTTGTGTCAATTTGGCTTGATGTCCTTTGGGTGGTGGACCATTCTTGATACACAAACAGGAAACTGTTGAGCGTGAAAAACCCAGCAGCGTTGCAGTTCTTGACACACGCAAACCGGTGCGCTACTACCATACCCGCTACTACCATACCCCATTCAAAGGCACTTAAATATTTTGTCTTGCCCATTCACCCTCTGAATGGCACACATACACAGTCCATGTCTCAAGGCTTTATAATCCTTCTTTAACCTGTCTCCTCCCTTCATCTACACAAGTGACATCAATAAGGGATCATATCTTTCACCTGGATTCACCTGGTCAGTCTATGTTCCTAATGTTTTGTACACACAGTGTACGTTCGTTGATCACCAAATATGGAATTTCGCTGAGCAACTATCTTCATTTGGTCCTGTTACGGCCGGTATGTACTTCCAAAAAAGGTGTAAATATATACAATAAAAATTTACAAGCAACCGAGTTTGAATAAACAAATACATAGATATACAGTGAGGGAAAAAGTATTTGATCCCCTGCTGATTTTGTACGTTTGCCCACTGACAAAGAAATGATCAGTCTATCATTTTAATGGTAGGTTTATTTGAACAGTGAGAGACAGAATAACAACAAAAAAATCCAGAAAAACGCATGTCAAAAATGTTATAAATTTATTTGCATTTTAATGAGGGAAATAAGTATTTGACCCCTCTGCAAAACATGACTTAGTACTTGGTGGCAAAACCCTTGTTGGCAATCACAGAGGTCAGACGTTTCTTGTAGTTGGCCACCAGGTTTGCACACATCTCAGGAGGGATTTTGTCCCACTCCTCTTTGCAGATCTTCTCCAAGTCATTAAGGTTTCGAGGCTGACATGTGGCAACTCGAACCTTCAGCTCCCTCCACAGATTTTCTATGGGATTAAGGTCTGGAGACTGGCTAGGCCACTCCAGGACCTTAATGTGCTTCTTCTTGAGCCACTCCTTTGTTGCCTTGGCCGTGTGTTTTGGGTCATTGTCATGCTGGAATCCCATCCACGACCCATTTTCAATGCCCTGACTGAGGGAAGGAGGTTCTCACCCAAGATTTGACGGTACATGGCCCCGTCCCTTTGATGCGGTGAAGTTTTCCTGTCCCCTTAGCAGAAAAACACCCCCAAAGCATAATGTTTCCGCCTCCATGTTTGACGGTGGGGATGGTGTTCTTGGGGTCATAGGCAGCATTCCTCCTCCTCCAAACACGTTGAGTTGATGCCAAAGAGCTCCATTTTGGTCTCATCTGAACACAACACTTTCACCCAGTTCTCCTCTGAATCATTCAGATGTTCATTGGCAAACTTCAGACAGGCATGCATATGTGCTTTCTTGAGCAGGGGGACCTTGCGGGCGCTGCAGGATTTCAGTCCTTCACGGCGTAGTGTGTTACCAATTGTTTTCTTGGTGACTATGGTCCCAGCTGCCTTGAGATCATTGACAAGATCCTCCCGTGTAGTTCTGGGCTGATTCCTCACCGTTCTCATGATCATTGCAACTCCACGAGGTGAGATCTTGCATGGAGCCCCAGGCCGAGGGAGATTGACAGTTATTTTGTGTTTCTTCCTGTCAATGTTGCTGTAGGTGGGTGTGGTGGTGGAATCAGGCGCAGGACGCAGAAGTACAGTCCAAAGACTTTAGTGAAATATCCACAAGAGAAACGCACAAACTAGCCCGAAGGCGAAACTCCGCACGCAGGCGAAAACAAAACGGGCGCACTACACAGGTGCGATAAAACACTCCAAAACACAATGGAGAACAGCTCAACCGAGCAAACAGTAATACGTCCAGCAAAACGCACGACAGTGAAAACAATCACACACAACACTAGACAAACACAACGAGAACTTATAGGACACTAATTACACTAAACGATAACAGGTGTAACAACAATCAGACAAAAGCAAACGAACATAGAAACATGCAACGGTGGCAGCTAGTATTCCGGAGACGACGAGCGCCGAAGCCTGCCCGAGCAAGGAAGAGAGGCAGCCTCGGCCGAAACCGTGACACTTCCATTTGCGAATAATCGCACCAACTGTTGTCACCTACTCACCAAGCTGCTTGGCGATGGTCTTGTACCCCATTCCAGCCTTGTGTAGGTCTACAATCTTGTCCCTGACATCCTTGGAGAGCTCTTTGGTCTTGGCCATGGTGGAGAGTTTGGAATCTGATTGATTGATTGCTTCTGTGGACAGGTGTCTTTTATACAGGTAACAAACTGAGATTAGGAGCACTCCCTTTAAGAGTGTGCTCCTAATCTCAGCTCGTTACCTGTATAAAAGACACCTGGGAGCCAGAAATCTTTCTGATTGAGAGGGGGTCAAATACTTATTTCCCTCATTAAAATGCAAATCAATTTATAACATTTTTGACATGCGTTTTTCTGGATTTTTTTGTTGTTATTCATGTCTTGAACTTTTCAAATAAACCTACCATTAAAATTATAGACTGATCATTTCTTTGTCAGTGGGCAAACATACAAAATCAGCAGGGGATCAAATACTTTTTTCCCTCACTGTACATAGCTAGCAAACATTAGCTAGATAGCTAATGAACTTAGCTAGCTGAATAGCATTTTCAAAATGGGCAATAACTTTAACCTTAGTAACGTTAGCAGATTACATTTATATTTTAGATCTCACCAACTTTGACAGTTCTCTTACCTATGAAAATGAATGCTAGAGCTACTGTAACGTTGCTGTACCGTTACCAGCAGAGGTGGGTAGAGTACTGAACATTTTTAATAAGTAAAAGTTCTGTTACTTACATTGTAATTTACTCAAGTAAAAGTAGCCCTCTTAAGAAACTACTCAAGTAAAAAAGTATTAGGTCAGAAAACTACTTAAGTACTAGTTACAAATTTAGTTTGGTAATTTTTTACACCTTATGGTAAATTGTGACAGCAAACAAAAAGGACATAAACTTAATGCAATTGATTTGACATTCATTTATTATTTAAGCCTGTCAGCACCATTTGCCGATGTCCTCCAGCACAGGTAGGCTGTACAGTTTCAATTACGGTCACATTCAAAGTTGACTTAATATCTATCAATGTGCTCAATTTCATAAAAAGGTAAACGTACTCGAGAGATTGGAGTAATTTCACAATTTCAAAAGCATTAATGAAAATCTATTTCACAATATCATTTCAAGGACTGTACATGTGATGGTGAATGTGTACTAAAAAGATTTACACCAAGTGTGATGTTTAATTTTTTACTCAGAATGAAATATCAAGGAGGATCAGGTAAGTATTACAACAGTCAAACAACAAACAATATTGAAATGTCACTATTAATCATGTTACTAGTATGCAAATCAGACACATTTCAGCATGGAATTAAACAACAAGATAGGTATTCAGGTAAGAATCATGTAAGTAATAAATAATCAAACAGTGCAGATATCAATTGCCAAAGTGGATTTAACTTCCAGCCTCCTTCTCGTCCGAACCTCTCCTTTCCACTTTGAAGTGTCTTTTCTTGACTGGCCCATTCTCCTCCCCCTCAGTTGTGCCACTACAAGCTATAAATAAAAAGGAACACACAAAAAACATTGATTTCTAGTAGCTATATGGCACAAAAAGCTTACTGAGATGTTTCACAATTCAGCCAACAAGCAGAGATCATATGGGGAGCTAAAAACAGGAGATTAAACATTTGTCAGATTCTGGGTTAGCCAAAGCAAACTAGCTAGGTAGTTAGCTACATAGCCATTTCATTTGCACTTGCCCTCAAAACACAATTTCAACAGAAGAATTATATCAGAGAAATACTTATCTTACTCCAGAAGTATATAACAGTGAAGAGGTGACTCCGGGATGCTGACCTTCTAGACAGAGTTGCAAAGAAAAAGCCATATCTCAGACAGGCCAATAAAAAAAAAAGATTGAGATGGGCAGTCTGAGATATGGCTTTTTCTTTGCAACTCTGCCTAGAATGTCAGCATCCCGGAGTCGCCTCTTCACTGTTGACGTTGAGACTGGTGTTTTGCGGGTACTATTTAATGAACCTGCCAGTTGAGGACCTGTGAGGCGCCTGTTTCTCAAACTAGACACTAATTTATTTGTCCTCTTGCTCAGTTGTGCACTGGGGCCTCCCACTCCTCTTTCTATTCTGGTTAGAGACAGTTTGCGCTGTTCTGTGAAGGGAGTAGTACACAGCGTTGTACGAGATCTTCAGTTTCTTGGCAATTTCTCGCATAGAATAGCCTTCATTTCTCAGAACAAAAATAGACTGACGAGTTTCAGAAGAAAGTCATTTGTTTTCTGGCCATTTTGAGCCTGTAATCGAACCCACAATTGCTGATGCTCCAGATACTCAACTAGTCTCAAGGCCAGTTTTATTGCTTCTTTAATCAGCACAACAGTTTTCAGCTGTGCTAACATAATTGCAAAAGGGTTTTCTAATGATCAATTAGCCTTTTAAAATGATAAACTTGGATTAGCAAACACAACGTTCCATTGCAACACAGGATTGATGGTTGCTGATAATGGCCCTCTGTACGCCTATGTAGATATTCCATAAAAAATCAGCCGTTTCCAGCTACAAGAGCCATTTACAACATTAACAATGTCTACACCGTATTTCTGATCAATTTGATGTTATTATAATGGACAAAAAAATTGCTTTTCTTTCGAAAACAAGGAAACTTTTATGTGACCCCAAACTACGTCCGTCCTAGCTCGCTTATTAATGTCTTAATCGAAATTACGGATTGCCTCTTATCCGCTCGTCGTCCCCTTATGCCATAGTTTTTACATCTCAATTGTAAGTAGAAACCACATTTGTTTAAGCAAGTCAGCCATATCAGCTATGTTTTTTTTTAAAGGCAGCAAATGAGGCTGAATGAACTGTTTCGCTGCCAGACAAGGCCCTGCTGATAGCCAGGTGAAGCAGTGGTAAGGATTCACTCCATGGTGCTGAAAAGGGCGGCGCACAATTGGCCCAGCGTCGTCCGGGTTTGGCCGGTGTAGGCCGTCATTGTAAATAAGAATTTGTTCTTAAGTGACTTGCCTAGTTAAATAAAGGTAAAATAAAATAAAGAAAGAAAACTCTGCTTTTGGGACAGCTTTATGTAGGCCCTAACAGTTTGTGGGGACCGTTTGTCACCGTTATAGTACAATTAATGTATTGTTTAGTGTTGTGTTGTGTAGTGGCCTTGCTGGCATGCATAAAAAAAAATGGGTTGTTTGCCCCCACCACTGAATGGAGTAAAAAGTAAGTTACTTCCTTTAGGAATTACTTGAGTAAGAGTACAAGTACAGCCCACAGAGAGTAACTAGAAAAGTACTAGTTCCTCCAAAAATGTACTTAAGTACATGTCATGCGTTACTACCCACCTCTGCTTGCCAGGCAGCAAAGCTAAGCAGCAACTATTGATAGCTACAAGTTATTGGTTGCTATTTAAATGATACTGTTGGAAAACAAGTTGGCTCTGGTTAATATCACCATTGCAGTATAATTTCTGTTTGTAATCTTAGCTCCTGATAGTCCAGGAGAAAGTTGGAGAAGGTAGGCTTGCTAGCAAGCTATAGTTCTGTCTCGATCGTGCACTGCCTGGACGTCGCTCTTTTTTTCCAGGTGGTTGGCTGAGTCAACCAATAGTGTCGCACCCCTCCATCTTTCGAAAGATGGAGGGGTGCGACACTATTAGCTGTGTCCTTATTTGAAAGCAGGAGAAGCTATAAATAATTGGCTTATGAAAGATGGACAACTGGATGGTAATTTGACATTTTTGACAGCCTTACGTGAGTTAAGTGAAGTGCCGCCAAAGTGCCATGATCTGCCAACTGAGCTACAGGACCACATACTCAAATACTGAAACAGCAGCATACTGAAGTATAGTGAAATACTGAAACAGCATCATACTGAAATACTAAAACAGCTTTTACATGCCAACAGTTCAGTGTTACTTATGTTAAATATTGAGGCATGTTTTAGTGCAAATGTCTAGAAAACCACACACACTGCAGCAACATACGATATTACACATGCATGCACGCACACACATGGCCAGAGGACCCATTCACAGGCCAAATGGATGGCTTTCATCAAAGACCAGTGAACAAAAAGGCAATTACATCCCATTCGAGTTGAAAAGGATGAATTACTATCAAGTTTTATTCTGGATTCATTAGACATATACACCTCTCCAAAGAGAGCTTAGGTCAGATGTGGACAGCATCAAGAGACCAGACCATCAGCTGGACACCATATACAATGCTGGATAGGTTGGTCACTACTACAACTACTACTACTGCTGTAGTACTGCTGTCTTTTCTGGAAGTTCAATTATACGTTTCAAGTCAAAATTGTTTCAAGTCAAAATTGTTTCAAGTCAAAATTGTATTAAATTCACTTGCTGAATTGACAGATTTTCAGCGTCTACACACCAGTTGAGTTGGCCTTATCTATGTGTTTTAGTGTTGAGCAGGTAGGGCCTGCTACTCTGCACTGTTTGGCTGTGTTGCTAGCTCTGCTGTACTCAGTGACAAACACACACACTCTCTCTCTCACACACACACACACACTGACCCACTTCCAGCTGAAGCAAAGAGGCCTCTGGGTGCAGTCAGTCAGCCACTACCCCTCTGGTTGAGGGATGTCGTGTGGCTGCACAAAACTGTACAAAAACACTCACGCTGGCAGGCACACACACACACACACCAACAGACATATACACACACAAAATACTATTCTGATGTTGATGTGGTATGAGTTCAAGGGGGGCCTAAGTGGATTTTGTGTGTTTGTCCCTGTGTGGCTTTCTGTGTGTGTTCCTATGGATGTGGCCTTGTCCCCTCTGTAAATGTGTGTGTTGGGTTTGGTTGCAAGGTGGCTGTGTGTTATGCTGCTTGTTTAGACTTGTGTTTGTGTGTTGTGTGTGTGTGTGTGTGGGAGTGTGTTATTCTGTGTTTGTGGGTCAGTGTGTGTTGCTGTGTGTGTGTGGTGGCTTAGCTGTGGCGTCAGTCTGTCCCCAGCTGCCTACTGCCTTCTAGCTCTCTACATCTTAGACACAAAGTCACTGCTTGTGCAACACTGCTCTGCTCACCTCCCCCCTGGCATTCTCACAGTTGCCATGGTGAACGGCTTCTTTGGGTCTCAATGGAGGAAAAATTAACACCGTTTTTAATTGGCTCTGGGTCTCCATTTTTAACCACCTCCCCCGTCCTCCCCCTTCTCCGCTACCCAGCTAGCTAACCTGGCTGGGAGAGACTATACGGACACTGCTGACCTGCGAAAGGACTAACCAAAATCTAAAACTGACCCTTACCCTAACCTTAAAGGCCCAATGCAGTCAAAAATGTGATTTTCCTGTGTTTTATATATATTTCCACACTAAGGTTGGAATAATACTGTGAAATTGTGAAAATTATGATAATGCCCTTTTAGTGTGAGTTATTTGAAAAGACAGCCTGAAATTTTAGCCTGTTTTGGTGGGATGGAGTTTTGGCCAGCCTGGTAAATTAGTTAATAGACCAATAAGAAAGAGTTCCAAACCTCTCTGCCAATAACAGCTAGTTTTCATCTTTTCCCTTCCCACTCAGACCACTCCCAGACAGCCCTACCAAACCCTTAACCCTGACCCTAACCCTAAACCTACTTTTAACCAATTCTGAAATTCGCAGGTCAGGAGTGTCCGTATAGCCTTTTCCAGCTGACTGGGAGTGCAGGTTTTTCGTCCAACCCTGCAGTATCACACCTGATGTACAGTACATATTAAACTAATCAAGGTCTTCACTCTGGACCATGATTAGTTTCATCGGGTGTGGGAATGATAGTATGGTAATGCTAAGGATGGAGAGAAAAATTTAGAGGACGGCTTTGTGAATCCCCATGACGCCTCCTCTTTCTCCCGTCACTCTCAGGAGAGGATGCTGCTGTTGGACAAAGGACTGCATCTCCAACCCCATCCTCCCATGCCCCTCCTCCTCTCACTGTGCCCCTCTCTGCTCCTGCTGCCAACGCCGCTGGATAATTAGCCCAGCTACGGCTCCTCACTGGGAATGGGGCCTGTCTGCCTGTCTGCCTGTCTGCCTGTCTGCCTGTCTGCCTGTGTGCCTGTCTGTCTTTACAGGGTAATTACAGCACAACAAGCAACGCTCTCTTCCCACAGCATACTATAATGACAACAGTGATTATAATAACAGTATCAACACTGCAGCTTTGCTACAAATAGTTAATTCCACAGTAACGGAATTACACTTTGACACAGAATTTTCACTTTAAAATGTATGCCAAACAAAAACCATTGATTTCAAAGTTTAGCAGACCATACAACTCTATGCACAAGGACTACTTTGAACAATTTACACAGAATATTCCACAAAAACACATTTACTGGAAGAACTGTGCAGATGCAAAATTTGGTAATCTCCCTCAGTTTCCTATGCAACCACGTTTTCCAAAAACTCTGTTAAATATCTGCTCCGATTTAAGATTGAAAGATGTCTGCATAAAGAATGGAGTGTCAGCTAAGACATGACACCTTGAGTTTGAAAACATTGATTTTGGTTATTGAACTACAGTAGGTGAAGTGGATTTGCATCCGGTAACGGAATTACGATAATGGAATTACATCATGAGTCCTGATCTGTACTATACAGGAATGCATAATTATGGATATGAATATCATTCTCTTCATGGTGATGTATCCTGAATAGGTACACAAAGGTAGAAATAGGCAATATCCCTCTTTTGCATATTTGGGTATTATTCTACACACTTGCTATTATTCTAATGAGCTCCGCCCCCAAACCAGACCAGATTTGGTTGGTCCGGACCAGACTAAATCTGAACCAATCATAGACGTCTATGTTTCACAAGTTTGGACATCACAGTACAGCACAGTAGAGTACAGTACAGCACAGCACAGTAGAGTCACTCTAGAGTAGAGTTCAGTAGAGTACAGTAAAGTAGATATGTTCAGTACAGTAGAGTAGAGTACAATACAGAACATTAAACTACTCTACTCTAGTGTGCTCTACATTACTGAACTGTACTGTACTATACTTTTCTTTACTGTACTGTATTATACTTTTCTGTACTGTACTGTTCTGTACTGTACTGTGCTGTCCAAACTTGTGAAACATAGACGTCTATGATTGATTCATATTTTGTCCAGCCAAGGCTGACTGACCAAATTTCAGCTACTTTTCAACGTCCATGGACGTCCAGTGTCGGTCGGTGCTCAGTGGATGAAGATGCTTGTTACAGTAAATGGAAAGAGGGTAGGTGGTAGGTGTCATGGTAGATGTCAGTAAGAGCCGGGAGAGGTGACATTAACTGGAGAGAGTGAGAGAAGAGAGAGTGACAGACAGAGCGAGAGAGGGAGGAAGAGTGAGAGGGAGGGGTTGTCCACTCTTGCTTTGACCACCAGACGACAGAAAGAGAAAGAAAACAGTAATGAGCTGAACATAACAGTATGCCAGTGGAAGGGAGGACAGTAGCATTTTTTTTATTTATGTCAAACTCAAAACCCAACAATGCAATAACAATGTAATACCAGAGAAATAAAAAGAAATATGAAGAACACAATAAGTAAGTAAGTAAGCATACTATATACAGGGTCAGTTCCAATACCATATTTACAATGTGCAGGGATACTGGAGTGATTGAGGTAGATATGTTCCGGGATTCATCCACTGGCATTGAGGACTATACCACCTCAGTCACCGGCTTCATCAGTAAGTGCATCGACGACGTCGTCCCCACAGTGACCGTACGTACATATCCCAACCAGAAGCCGTGAATTACAGGCAACATCCGCACCGAGCTAAAGGCTAGAGCTGCTGCTTTCAAGGAGTGGGACACTAATCCGGACGCTTATAAGAAATCCTGCTATACCCTTAGACGAACCATCAAACAGGCAAAGCGTCAATACAGGACTAAGATTGCATCCTACTACACCGGCTCTGGCGCTTGTCGGATGTGGCAGGCCTTGCAAAATATATTACGGACTACAAAGGGAAACCCAGCCGCGAGCCTACCAGACAAGCTAAATGCCTTTTATGCTCGCTTCGAGGCAAGCAACACTGAAGCATGCATGAGAGCACCAGCTGTTCCGTACGACTGTGTGATCACGCTCTCCGTAGCCGATGTGAGCAAGACCTTTAAACAGGTCAACATTCACAAGGCCGTGGGGCCAGACAGATTACCAGGACATGTACTCAGAGCATGCTTGGACCAACTGGCAAGTGTCTTCACTGACATTTTCAACCTCTCCCTGACCAAGTCTGTAATACCTACATGTTTCAAGCAGACAACCATAGTCCCTGTGCCCAAGAAAGCGAAGGTAACCTGCCTAAATGACTACCGCCCCGTAGCACGTCGGTAGCCATGAAGTGCTTTGAAAGGTTGGTCATGGCTCACATCAACACCATCATCCCGGAAACCCTAAACCCACTCCAATTCGCATACCACCCCAACAGGATCCACAGATGACGCAATCTCAATCGCACTCCACACTACCCTTTCCCACCAGGACAAAAGGAACACCTATGTGAGAATGCTGTTCATTGACTACAGCTCTGCGTTCAACACCATAGTGCCCACAAAGCTCATCACTAAGCTAAAGACCCTGGGACTAAACACCTCCCTCTGCCTACCTCCCCAGGTGGTAAGGATAGGCAACAACACATCTGCCATGCTGATCCTCAACATGGGGGCCCCTCAGGGGTGCGTGCTTAGTCCCCTCCTGTACTCCCTGTTCACCCACGACTGCGTGGCCAAGCACAACTCCAACACCATCATTAAGTTTGCTGACGACACAACAGTGGTAGGCCTGATCACCGACAACGATGAGACCGCCTATAGGGAGGAGGTCAGTGTGGTGCCAGGACAACAACCTCTCCCTCAACATGATCAAGACAAAGGAGCTGATCGTGGACTACAGGAAAAAGAGGGCAGAACATGTCCCCATTCACAATGACGGGCTGTAGTGGAGCAGGTTGAGAGTTTCAAATTCATTGGTGTCCACATCACCAACAAACTATCATGGTCCAAACACACCAAGACAGTCGTGACAACATATTTTCCCCCTCAGGAGACCATCGAGAGCATCCTGACCGGTTGCATCACCGCCTGGTATGGCAACTGCTCGGTATCCGACCGTAAGGCGCTATAGAGGGTAGTGCATACGGCCCAGTACATCACTGGGGCTAAGCTTCCTGCCATCCAGGATCTATATACTAGGCGGTGTCAGAGGAAGGCCCAAAAAATTGTCAAAGACTCCAGTCACCCAAGTCACAGACTGTTCTCTCTGCTACTACACGGCAAGCGGTACCGGAGCGCCAAGTCTAGGCCCAAAAGGCTCCTTAACAGCTTCTACCCCCAAGCCATAAGACCGCTGAAAAATTAATCAAATGGCCACCCAGACTATTTACATTAACCCCCCCCCCCCAGGGACTATGGTTTGTTGGTTAAGGGCTTGTAAGTAATCATTTCACGGTAAGGTCTACCCCTGTTATACTCGGCGCATGTGACAAATAAAATGTGATTTGATGTAAATAGGATAGAAGATAAACAGAGTTGCAGCAGCTTGTATGTTTGTGGGTGTGTGTAGAGTCACTTACCACACCGCCTGATATAGATGTCTTGGATGGCAGGGAGCTCGGCCCCAGTGATGTACTGGGATGTCCACACCACCCACTGTAGCGCCAGGCGATCAAGGGCGGTGGTATCGCGCCTTCTTCATGACTGTGCGTGTGTGTTTGGGCCATTTTAATCTTTAGTGATTTGGACACCGAGGAACTTGAAGCTCTCGACCTGCTCCACTGCAACTCTGTCGATGTGGATGGGGGCGTGCTCGCCACCCCATTTCCTGTAGTCCAAGATCAGCTCCTTGATCAGTAGGTGACCCAACTGTGGTTTGTGACTACTATGGTTTCCCTCTGTAGCACATTCAATTGCAATAATTCCATTACTGATTTTTCTGTAATTCCATTACCAATTTGGTAACGAGTTTTAAACATTAAGAACACCTGCTCTTTCCATGACATAGACTGACCAGGTGAATCCAGGTGAAAGCTATGATTCCTTAATTATGTCACTAGTGAAATCCACTTCGATCACTGTAGATGAAGGGAAGGAGACAGGTTAAAGAAGGATTTTTAAGCATTGAGACAATTGAGACATGGATTGTGTATGTGTGCCATTCAGAGGGTGAATGGGCAAGACAAATAAATGTAAGTGCCTTGAATGGGGTATGGCAGTAGATGCCAGGCACACCGGTTTGTGTCAAGAACTGCAATACTGCTGGGTTTTTCACTCTCAACAGTTTCCCGTGTGTATCAAGAATGGTCCACCACCCAAAGGACATCCACCACCCAAAGGACACGGAGTCCCGCCGATCCTACACGACTGGTCTGCCGACGAAATCATCTGATGTGGTTACAACAGGCTTCCCGTTACGACGTCGACCACGAAGATTCCATCTGCTAGTCCCGGCCCGCTAGCACACGCTAGCAGTGGCCTCTTGCTCGCTAGTGCTTTAGCAACCCCCGAACTACCTCCAAACTATCCTATTGCTATTCACCGGACCTTATGATAACTCAGCTATACAGCTGATGCCTGCTGGACTGTTCCTTTTTACGGTACCGCATCCTGTTTATGTTTAGCCTCAGCCCAAGCTGTGTCGTCATTACCAGCTGTTGTCTTAGCTCTCTCAAATTACACCTGTGATTGCTTTATGCCTCTCTCCCATGTCAATATGGTTTGCTTATTGCTGTTTCGGTTATTTCTAATTGTACTATTTCACTGTAGATCCCCCAGCCCAGCTAAATCTGCCTTAGATAGCTCCTTTGTCCCACCCCCCATACACGCGGAGACCGACTCAATCGTTGCCTCCAGTGATGCTATCTCTTTTTAATTGTTACCCAACGCTTAGGTTTACCTCCACTTTACTCATATCCTTCCATATCCTTGTCTGTACATAATGCCCTGAATCTTTTCTACAACGCCCGGAAATCTGCCCCCTTTATTCTATGTACCCAACGCACTAGAAGACCAGTTCTTAAAGCCTTTAGCCGTATCCTTATTCTAGTCCTCCTCTGTTCCTCTGGTGATGTAGAGGCTAACCCAGGCCCTGCAGCCCTCAGTATCACTCCTACTCCCCAGGCGCTATCATTTGTTGACTTCTGTAATCGCAAAAGCCTTGGTTTCTTGCATGTTAATATCAGAAGTCTCCTTCCTACGTTTGAGTTATTCACTGCGTTAGCACACTCCGCCAATCCTGATGTTCTAGCAGTGTCTGAATCCTGGCTTAGGAAGGCCACCAAAAATTCTGAAATTTCCATCCCCAACTATAACATTTTCCGTCTAGAGTTGCAATCTACTGTAGAGATAGCCTGCAGAGCTCTATCATACTATCCAGGTCTGTGCCCAAACAGTTTGAGCTTCTACTTCTAAAAATCCACCTTTCCAGAAATAAGTCTCTCACTGTTGCCGCTTGCTACAGACCCCCCTCAGCCCCCAGCTGTGCCCTGGACACCATATGTGAATTGATTGCCCCCCATTTATCCTCAGAGTTCGTACTGCTTGGTGACCTAAATTGGGATATGCTTAACACCCCGGCCATCCTACAATCCAAACTAGATGCCCTCAATCTCACACAAATTATCAACGAACCTACCAGGTACAACTCTAAATCCGTAAACATGGGTACCCTCATAGATATCATCCTGACTAATTTACCCTCTAAATACACCTCCGCTGTCTTCAACCAGGATCTCAGCGATCACTGCCTTATTGCCTGCGTCCGTAACGGGTCCGCGGTCAAACGACCACCCCTCATCACTGTCAAACGCTCCCTAAAACACTTTAGCGAGCAGGCCTTCCTAATTGACCTGGCCCAGGTATCCTGGAGGGATATAGATCTCATTCCGTCAGTAGAGGATGCCTGGTTGTTCTTTAAAAGTAATTTCCTCTCAATCTTAAATAAACATGCCCCATTCAAAAAATACAGAACTAAGAACAGATATAGCCCCTGGTTCTCCTCAGACTTGACTGCCCTTGACCAGCACAAAAACATCCTGTGGCGTACTACATTAGCATCAAATAGCCCCCGCGATATGCAACTTTTCAGGGAAGTTAGGAACCAATATACACAAGCAGTCAGGAAAGCAAAGGCTAACTTTTTCAAACAGAAATGTGCAGCCTGTAGCACTAACTCCAAAAGGTTTTGGGACACTGTAAAGTCCATGGAGAATAAGAGCACTTCCTCCCAGCTGCCCACTGCACTGAGGCTAGGAAACACTATCACCACCGATAAATCTACAATAATCGAGAATTTCAACAAGCATTTTGCTACGGCTGGCCATGCTTTCCACCTGGCTACCACTACCCCGGCCACCAGCTCTGCACCCTCCGCTGCAACTTGCCCATGCCCCCCCCCCCCCCCCCTCGCTTCTCCTTCACACAAATTCAGACAGCTCATGTTCTGAAAGAGCTGCAAAATCTGGACCCCTACAAATCAGCTGGGCTAGACAATCTGGACCCTTTCTTTCTAAAACTAGCCGCCGAAATTGTCGCAACCCCTATTACTAGCCTGTTCAACCTCTCTTTCGTAACATCTGAGATCCCCAGAGATTGGAAAGCTGCCGCGGTCATCCCCCTCTTCAAAGGGGGTGTCACTCTAGTTCCAAACTGTTATAGACCTATATCCATCCTGCCCTGCCTTTCGAAAGTATTTGAAAGCCAAGTTAACAAACAGATCACCGACCATTTCGAATCCCACCGTACCTTCTCCGCTATGCAATCCGGTTTCCGAGCTGGTCATGGGTGCACTTCAGCCATGCTCAAGGTCCTAAACGATATTATAACCGTGATCGATAATAGACAGTACTGTGCAGCCGTCTTCATCGACCTGGCCAAGGCTTTCGACTCTGTCAACCACCGCATTCTTATTGGCAGACTAAATAGCCTTGGTTTCTCAAATGACTGCCTCGCCTGGTTCACCAACTACTTCTCAGATAGAGTTCAATGTGTCAAATCGGAGGGCCTGTTGTCTGGACCTATGGCAGTCTCAATGGGGGTGCCACAGGGTTCAATTCTTGGGCCGACTCTTTTCTCCGTGTATATCAATGATGTCGCTCTTGCTGCTGGTGACTCTCAGATCCACCTCTATGCAGACGACACCATTTTGTATACATCTGGCCCTTCATTGGACACTGTGTTAACAAACTTCCAAACGAGCTTCAATGCCATACAACACTCCTTCAGTAGCCTCCAACTGCTCTTAAACACTAGTAAAACTAAATGCATGCTCTTCAATCGAACGCTGCTGGCACCCGCCCACCCGACTAGAATCACTACTCTCGACGGGTCTGACCTAGAGTATGTGGACAACTACAAATACCTAGGTGTCTGGTTAGACTGTAAACTCTCCTTCCAGACTCACATTAAGAATCTCCAATCCAAAGTTAAATCTAGAATCGGCTTCCTATTTCGCAACAAAGCCTCCTTCACTCATGCTGCCAAACATGCCCTCGTAAAACTGACTATCCTACCGATCCTTGACTTCGGCGATGTCATTTACAAAATAGCCTCCAACACTCTACTCAGCAAATTGGATGTAGTCTATCACAGTGCCATCTGTTTTGTCTCCAAAGCCCCATACACTACCCACCACTGTGACCTGTACGCTCTTGTTGGCTGGTCCTCACTACATGTTCGTCGTCAAACCCACTGGCTCCAGGCCATCTATAAATCACTGCTGGGCAAATCCCCGCCTTATCTTAGCTCATTGGTCACCATAGCAGCACCCACCCGTAGTCTGCGCTCCAGCAGGTATATCTCACTGGTCATCCCCAAAGCCAACACCTCCTTTGGCCGCCATTCCTTCCAGTTCTCTGCTGCCAATGACTGGAACGAATTGCAAAAATCTCTGAAGCTGGAGACTCTTATCTCCCTCACTAACTTTAAGCATCAGTTGTCAGAGCACCTTACCGATCACTGCACCTGTACACAGCCCATCTGTAATTAGCCCACCCAACTACCTCATCCCCATATTGTTATTTATTTTGCTCTTTTGCACCCCAGTATCTCTATTTGCACATAATCTCTTGCACATCTAGCATTCCAGTGTTAATACTAATTGTAATTATTCTGCACTATAGCCTATTTATTGCCTTACCTCCATAACTTGCTACATTTGCACACACTGTATATATATTTTCTGTTGTATTTTTTACTTTATGTTTTGTTTTACCCCATATGTAACTCTGTGTTGTTGTTTTTATCGCACTGCTTTGCTTTATCTTGGCCAGGTCGCAGTTGTAAATGAGAACTTGTTCTCAACTGGCTTACCTGGTTAAATAAAGGTGAAAAAAAAAAAAAACATCCAGCCAACTTGACACAACTGTGGGAATCATTGGAGTCAACATGGGCCAGCATCCCTGTGGAACGCTTTCAACACCTTGTAGAGTCCATGCCCCGACGAATTGAAGCTGTTCTGAGGGCAAAAAGGGGGAGGGGGGGCGGGGGTGCAACTCAATATTAGGAAGGTGTTCCTAATGTTTGATATACTCAGTGTATTGGTAGTCCCTATAGCAAGTGTGCTACTGGGGCATTCATTCCATGTTTGTAGTTGCGTTGTGTTTCTCCTGCTGCTGGGTGGTACAGTGAGCAGAAATGAGTACAAATAGGAACACAGGCGATATAACATGGCAGGCAGCATGTGAGTGCGCTGGGGCGGTGGGGAGAGGAGTGGAGGGACGAGTGGAGGATGAGGGGAGACAGAGAGGAGCGATCTGGAGCGTCTGGAGCGGGATATTGGGATTGTCAAGTGTTTTAATCCTCCACTGGGAGAGAGAGGAGAGGAGGAGCCCGCCAGCCCCCTAACCCAACTAACGCTAACATAATGAAGCATTCTCTAGGTCCGGAGAGGAGGAGGAGAAAGAGGAGAGAGTGAGAGGGGGAAGGATAGGGTAAAGAAAGAGAACACCAGGGGAAACAGCGAGAGGTGGGGGAGGAGGGAGATATAACAGGGCCATCTACAGAATGAGAGCAAAGGAGAGAGGATTTGAGAGAGGGAGAAAAACAGGATGGGGATAGCAAGGTAAGGAAGGAAGGAGAGCAGATGTAGCCATTCTGCAATGCTGTGCCACCAGCCGTGCCACCCAGCTGTGACGACAGACAGGCAGACAGACAGAGCCTTGCCCTGGTTGGTACACACTGAGCGCCGTGTGGGCACCCTGATCTGTAATTCAGACAACAGTTTGCTTACTAACGCAGCCATTTAGGGAAGATTGGCCCATAAAATGGGATTGGCTGTCTTATTCGCTGTGAGCTAACACAGAGCTGTGAGCACAACACACTCATCCGTATCCCTTTTCTGCAGCCTCTTCCTTCTCTCTGTCTCCAAGCTCTCTCTCTCTCTCTCTCTCTCTCTCTCTCTCTCTCTCTCTCTCTCTCTCTCTCTCTCTCTCTCTCTCTCTCTCTCTCTCTCTCTCTCTCTCTCTCTCTCCAGCCGCCTACTATCTCACCCCTCCATCTCTCTACCCATTGCCCATCTGTAGTGTGTTTCTTGGACGTCTCGTCTTGAGGGGGTTTCTCTGTGCTGTGTCTCGCCTCTCTCTGTGACTGACTGGAGAGAACAGAACAGAAGCAGGTCACCGTGCGTCGGCTTTGTGGAGCCACATTCCACTGCAGCCATACCTGCCAGCAGCCCGCAGCCTGTTTCCAAGACGTGCTCCCACTACCCAACACAATGATGAGGTGCATAAAGAGAATGAATAGGAAAATGGCAGTGGTATATACTAGTACTATATGTGGACTTGATGACTGTTGGCAAACAAATAAAGGCATGAGGCTCCACAAACACACACCTCAGTGGATAGAATCCAGGCTGCTTACAGTATGTTAGTATCGTTAGGAGATGCTTTATCCTTGATGTTATCACTCCAGCTGCGTCTTGTTATTTTAAGCAGTGCCTCTGACGCTTGGAGTGTGTCTGTGGATGAGATGGCTTTCTCTCTGTATGTGTCTGTGTGTGAGTGTGTGTGTGTGTGTGTGTGTGTGTTTGTATGTGATTATGTGCTTGTCTACATGTGTGCCCTTGATGACCATGTTTGTGAGGACGTGTGTGTGTATCCTGGATGTGATGCAGGTTGGCTGCGTCTGTTTGCCCCCGAGACTGGACACACTCACTAAGCTCTCCTCCTCCTCCCTCGATCCCTCAATTTCGAGCCGCCCATCGGAGAGGGGGTTGGGGTGGGGGTGGACTGGCAGTGTGAGGGGCAGGCAGCCGTTTACTGAATCGACCCCTCACGTCTCCTAGCAACAGGGCTGTTTGGAACGGGACGGGGGAGTTAAAGAGAGCGAGAGAAATGCAGAGGGGGGGGGGGGGGCTACAATTATTCTGTGCCGCTGGAGGGAGCACAGGCCTGGAAGTGCGGGGGGTCAGAGGGGCGGAGAAGGGACAGAAACAGAGAGCGAAAGGGAAGAAGAGAGATGGAGGTATAGGTGGAAAAGGGGATGGAGCGTGGGAGAAAGGGATTGTGAGAGAAGGGATGAGAGGAGTTTGGGAGTGAAGGGTGAAAGGAGGAATCACACAGGGAGATGAAGAGAGAAGGAGTGAGTTGGGGGAAAGAGAGATGTGATGCATAGATAAACACCCGATTGATGGTAGCACAGTAAGCGCAGTGCCTCACACTGAAAGCCTGTCAGAAATGTAACAGGACATTTCTTTCTATCCTTTGTTGTTTGACTCTGTTCATTTCTTGTCAGGGGCCAGTATCAATACTATCTATCAAAACATTTTGTGTGTGTGTGTGTGTTGCTTGCTGCCTCAGACTATCCCTTGGTTTACTTGGATGCTATCCAGCAGAACTGTCCAATACGAGCATAAAACTCTCCCGTGTATGCACAGTATTTACATGGTCAGTGGCTGGGTAAGAACTGGTTACAAATAAACCTTGATGAAGCTCAAGTTCACCATACAACAGATAGCTCCAATATGTGACATATGCTATTAACTGAAATTGAAAAACTATTTTCACCAAATGTAAATACCAATGTAGCCAAGATACACAAGCGATAGCTTCCGATGGCGGCAGATTTAATTTCATCAGACAAAATGACACACTACTCAACTCAGCTCAGCCATAGATCGATAGCATCCACATTTACAACCGATAGGTGCCACTAAAATACCAATATATGGACACATTTCATCCGAATAGTTTCCAATGCAAACGCCATAGCCTTTCACAATGGATTTACAATTCTTCCAATGCACCGCGAGTGGCACACGCAAACACACACACACATAGTAATATTATTATTATGTGAAATATTATTATATATAGAACCTTATTTATTATATATATATAATAAATAAGGTTCTAACTACATTTCCATATCAACAATCAAAATGACTGAAAAATGCAGTTCAAAATGTCAAAAAAGGGGCTAATCAAAATGAAGTTCTAGCTTGATAAATCAAATGCATCAAAGTCATGTTGTCTGTAAATCCAAACCATAAACATTTAGACCGCTTTAGGAAATGAAATACATATTAAAGCCACTAAAGTATAGGCTATCAGATCAAATGCCGACATGAAAAACAAAGCAATGGGCGCGCTCTAAACAGCTGAACGGCAAATGCAAAAAATGACAAAGCATTGGAAATAAATCTACACTCTTAGAAAAAAGGGTTCCGAAATGGTTCTGCAGCTGTCCCCATAGAATAACCCATTTTGGTTCCAGGTAGAACCATTTTGGGTTCCAGGTAGAACTCTTTTGGGTTCCATGTAAAACCCTCTGTGGAAAGGGTTCTACATGGAACCAAAAAAGGGTTCTACCTGGAATCAAAAGGGGTTCTTCAAAGAGTTATCCTATGAGGACAGCCGAAGAACCCTTTTTGGTTCTAGATAGCGCCTTCTTTTCTAAGAGTGTACATACAATAGCCTAACCCGCAAATTGCAAAGGAAAATGCATTTAGGTTTCCTTCACTAGTAAAAAAGTAAATTTAAAGCCTTCTTTATTCCTTTTGAGTTTGAAAAGTCTCTGTCTCGATTGACATGAGGGCCAAGGATGACAGCCGTCCTTCCCTGGTCCTATTCCAGCTGAGGCCCCATCATATGTTTGAGCTACAAGATTTTCTACGCAGTTGTAGTTCCCTAACACTCCCAAAGCTTGTACTCTCATCATGAACCCCGAAATGTGAACTCTTGTTTTCCTAGGTAGCATGTTGCTCTAATAAAATCTCACGGTTTTCCTTTACCTTAGCATTGTGGATGGCGGCTACTTGTAGCGCAGCCACACAATCTGTATTTTTTCGTTCATACCACTCCTGTTTAAACGATCGGATGATTTTCTGTCCATTCCTCTGATGAAGGTCAGGAACCGCAGGTGTTGGTCTCCCTCGCTGAATTATACCAAGTTTTCCTTTGAAATCCAACTTGGAAAATTGTTTGAGGTGCAGTCAATTTTGGTAGGTTGTTTTTGTTAGCTAGCTAGCTAGCTTCATTGAGTTTAAGGGATGTGCGTGCCAAATTATGTAAACACGCCCAAATGTGAAGAGCTTACCCACACAACATGTTTAGGCAATACACATGCACAAAAAAATGTAATCCGCTCAATGCAATGAATGAAGCTAGGCAAAGCAGTGAGGCCTATGCTGACCCTGTCCATCAACAGTGACTGGAGTCGGGAATGGCTTTGTGTGTCAACGATTTGAATGGATGGAGAGGAAGGCATGCATACCCTGGCGCCTTTCCTTTTGATGCAGTTTTAGCAAAAAAAATTATTTTTTGCAAAAAACATTAGATAACAAAAAATTATGACTTTCTTTTATTTATTATTATGTTTTATTTGGCTTTTCAGAACAGCGTTTTATATTAGATTATCACAGGGTAAGCACTGCCTACCCTGAATGCATGTCACTGGTATGCAGGGGCGCCACTTTGGTTTTAGAAGTGGGGGGTACATCATCTGGTGTGGGGTCTGGGGGTCCTCCCCCAGAATAGTTTTGGGCATCTAAAACGTATTTCCTGCATTTTTACACAATCCAATATGCCGTCTCCATTTAGAACAAAACGTAAGCAAAAATGCCCACTGTCATCAAGCTAGGTAAAATATAATTATTAAATATGTTTAAGTGATTAATAAGACTGAACTAGATCAAAGGTAATTAAATAATACATATTGTGTTGCATCTTTAACCAATAGCCTAACAAATGAACAACTCTTGAAAAAATATAAAAATACTTTTGATTGTCTTTATTAAGACATCTTCTATATCAACTTTCAGCCAGACCGACCAGCCAGCCCGAGCCGCCTGCGCGCCCAACCCCCACCAGTTTAGTCAATAACTCTACTCTCTCCCAACACAATTTCCTTCCCAGTTTACACCTTTAATTTTTTTTATTCCCAAGGGAAAGGTTAAAAAAATAATAATAATAATAATACACATACACCTCAAATATACATTAACACACAGAAACAGCAAATCCTCCATATAATTAGTCTCATAGGACTAATAGTACTGTAGAGCTCTTTTTGCTTGCACACAATATACCTGGATTGCCCCGTCCTGTCCCTTGGGGTCCACCACTCTGCAGCGCCCCAACCCAACACACCCCACTCAGCTTTAGGATCTTAGTGAAACATTCATTATTGGTTTTGGGTGTGTTAGGTGAAGGCCAGAGTGACAACCCACAGGACGGCAGGCCCCCAGGACCAGGACTGAGCAGCCTAGCAGCTAGGGATTGCCTAAATAGGTATCTCCCCTGAGGTGGGCATGTTTTCAATACAGTCGTATTGTATTCCATATAAGGGATCCAGACGTTATGAAAGTTGCCCAGTATACCCTTAATCTTGTAATAAATCAAATCTAGTGATACATAACTTCACATTGTGGGAGGATAACCTTCCAATTAAAGTTACACAGTTTCTTCAGATAAGTCTCCAGTATCAACATTTCCAAGCAAACAAAAACAGTGTGAAGGGAGAATCTATAGACATGCTGAGATAAAAGAACATACTCTTTGCCAGAATTCAGCCAGCCTTCACAAGACCATAACATATGCAAATATGTCCCCTTTTGTGTTTTACACCTCCAGCAGAGGAATTACATTTCTGAGTGCATGTAATTCAGTTTCACTGGCATATACATTCTATGGATGGCTTAAAACTGCAGTAATTTATGTCTGAGCTGATATGAACATGACTGGGCATTCAAACCTATCTGTATCCATTCATCATCATCAATAGCTTCTACCAGGGCTTCCTCACATTTTTGTTTTAAATGTTTTATGTAATCGGGAAAAGCCTCTATCAACCCTTGATACAGTTTGGAAATCAACTTTGGAGGTTTTTCAGTCTGCCTTAAAATAACATCTGGCTTGTCCAGTTTTTGCTGCACAGAGAGAATAAAGTGTTGTATCGGCAAAAATGCACACCTCCATCACAGACAGGTCTTCCCTGGCTGCCTGACCCTGCTGAGACCCCTGTTACCATCTGATCCTCCTAAAATGAGGCATGACAAAGAATTACCTTGGTGTACATTTATACATTATATTATCCAAGAATAGAATCAATCAATAGAATCAATGGTTCAATAATTGAAATGACCATTATTCCCAGATCCCAGAGTGTAGCTTTAAGCTTAAGCTACTGTACAGTAGGTCTACACATCAATTCAAGATGGAACTTTGTATCATTCACTGATATTGTTAATATAGGCCTACTGCAAATTTCAACTGAGCTCTGTAGACTGGTCTTCCCTGGCTGTCTGACCCTGCTGGGACCCCTGTCAACATCTGATCCTGCTAAGACATGATGAGCATAGTGTTGTATACTGACTGCACTAGGGTCCTGCCGGACCTGCGGATCCTGACAGAGATCATTGTGGAATGGTCAGCATTTTTCATGCTGTGGGCGGGAGCGGGCAGTCAGACAGATGACTTTGAGATGAAAATAATTAGCTGTTTCAACTTCAGTAGCCTATCTCTCCTAGTTGGGCGTGAGAGTTCAAGTGTGCCTAGTATGTGTGGTCTCATTGAAATAGAGTATTTGTATTTATTAGGGATCCCCATTAGCTGCTTCTAAGGCAGCAGCTACTCTTCCTGGGGTCCAAATACATTAAGGTACTTACATTACATATAAAACAAAAGATAAAACAGTACATCATATACAATTATTACACCACTACATACAGTGAGGGAAAAAAGTATTTGATCCCCTGCTGATTTTGTACGTTTGCCCACTGACAAAGACATGATCAGTCTATAATTTTAATGGTAGGTTTATTTGAACAGTGAGAGCCAGAATAACAACAAAATAATCCAGAAAAACGCATGTAAAAAATGTTATAAATTGATTTGCATTTTAATGAGGGAAATAAGTATTTGACCCCCTCTCAATCAGAAAGATTTCTGGCTCCCAAGTGTCTTTTATACAGGTAACGAACTGAGATTAGGAGCACACTCTTAAAGGGAGTGCTCCTAATCTCAGTTTGTTACCTGTTTAAAAGACACCTGTCCACAGAAGCAATCAATCAATTAGATTCCAAACTCTCCACCATGGCCAAGACCAAAGAGCTCTCCAAGGATGTCAGGGACAAGATTGTAGACCTACACATGGCTGGAATGGGCTACAAGACCATCGCCAAGCAGCTTGGTGAGAAGGTGACAACAGTTGGTGCGATTATTCGCAAATGGAAGAAACACAAAATAACTGTCAATCTCCCTCGGCCTGGGGCTCCATGCAAGATCTCACCTCGTGGAGTTGCAATGATCATGAGAACGGTGAGGAATCAGCCAAGAACTACACGGGAGGATCTTGTCAATGATCTCAAGGCAGCTGGGACCATAGTCACCAAGAAAACAATTGGTAACACACTACGCCGTGAAGGACTGAAATCCTGCAGCGCCCGCAAGGTCCCCCTGCTCAAGAAAGCACATATACAGGGCCGTCTGAAGTTTGCCAATGAACATCTGAATGATTCAGAGGAGAACTGGGTGAAAGTGTTGTGGTCAGATGAGACCAAAATCGAGCTCTTTGGCATCAACTCAACTCACCGTGTTTGGAGGAGGAGGAATGCTGCCTATGACCCCAAGAACACCATCCCCACAGTCAAACATGGAGGTGGAAACATTATGCTTTGGGGGTGTTTTTCTGCTAAGGGGACAGGACAACTTCACCGCATCAAAGGGACGATAGACTGGGGCATGTACCGTCAAATCTTGGGTGAAAACCTCCTTCCCTCAGCCAGGGCATTGAAAATGGGTCGTGGATGGGTATTCCAGCATGACAATGACCCAAAACACATGGCCAAGGCAACAAAGGAGTGGCTCAAGAAGAAGCACATTAAGGTCCTGGAGTGGCCTAGCCAGTCTCCAGACCATAATCCCATAGAAAATCTGTGGAGGGAGCTGAAGGTTCAAGTTGCCAAACGTCAGCCTCGAAACCTTAATGACTTGGAGAAGATCTGCAAAGAGGAGTGGAACAAAATCCCTCCTGAGATGTGTGCAAACCTGGTGGCCAACTACAAGAAACGTCTGACCTCTGTGATTGCCAACAAGGGTTTTGCCACCAAGTACTAAGTCATGTTTTGCAGAGGGGTCAAATACTTATTTCCCTCATTAAAATGCAAATCAATGTATAACATTTTTGACATGCGTTTTTCTGGATTTTTTTGTTGTTATTCTGTCTCTCACTGTTCAAATAAACCTACCATTAAAATTATAGACTGATCATGTCTTTGTCAGTGGGCAAACGTACAAAATCAGCAGGGGATCAAATACTTTTTTCCCTCACTGTATCTACAATACAAATAGTATAATACCACCATACAACAATATTACAATGTGTATGTAGAGTGCGTGTGCTAGTGTATGTGTGTGTCTGTACTGTGCGCCTCCCATAGTCTGTTCTGGACTTGGGGATTGTGAAGAGACCTCTGGTGGCATGTCTTGTGGGGTATGCATGGGTGTCCGAGCTGTGTGCTAGTAGATTAAACAGACAGCTCGGTCCATTCAGATTGTCAACACTTCTTACAAAAACAAGTAGTGATGAAGTCAATCTCTCCTCCACTTTGAGCCATGAGAATTTGACATGCATATAACTAATGCTAGCTCCCCGTGTACTTTTAAGGGCCAGCCGCGCTGCCCTGTTCTGAGACAAGTGTAATTTTCCTAAGTCCCTCTTTGTGGCACCTGACCACACGACTGAACAGTAGTCCAGGTGTGACAAAACTAGGGCCTGTAGGACCTGCCTTGTTGATAGTGTTGTTAAGAAGGCAGAGCAGCACTTTATTATGGACAGACTTCTCCCCATTTTAGCTACTGTTGTATCAATATGTTTTGACCATGACAGTGTACAATCTAGGGTTACTCCAAGCAGTTTAGTCACCTCAACTTACTCAATTTCCACATTATTCATTACAAGATTTAGTTGAGGTTTAGGGTTTAGTGAATTATTTGTCTCAAATAAAATGCTTTTAGTTTTTGAAATATTTAGGACAAACGTATTCCTTGCCACCCATTCTGAAACTAACTGCAGCACTTTGTTAAGTGTTGCAGTCATTTCAGTCGCTGTAGTAGCTGACGTGTATAGTGTTGAGTCATCGGCATACATAGACACACTGGCTTCACTCAAAGCCAGTGGCATGTCGTTAGTAAAGATTGAAAAAAGTAAGGGGCCTAGACATCTGCCCTGGGTAATTCCTGATTCTACCTGGATTATGTTGGAGAGGCTTCCATTAAAGAACACACTATGTGTGACAGGTAACTCTTTAGCCACAACATAGCAGGGGGTATAAAGCCATAACACATACATTTTTCCAGAAGCAGACTATGATCGATAATGTCAAAAGCCACTCTGAAATCTAACAAAACAGTCCCCACATTCTTTTGATCATATATTTCTCTCAGCCAATCATCAGTCATTTGTGTAAGTGCTGTGCTTGTTGAATGTCCTTCCCTACAAGCATGCTGAAAGTCTGTTGTCAATTTGTTTACTGTAAAATTGTCAAGGCGTCAGTGTAATGCGGTAGGTGAAGTCAGGCGCAGGACACAGAGCTAATCAAAAGGCGTACTTTACTCGTATGTAAAAGAATGAACAACAAACTCCACGCAGGGAGGGAACAAACCCGCACACTAACGACAACCAAAACATGAACAAACACGCACAACACACAGTGTGAGACAGAGGGTTAAATACGGAAGACATAACTACATGATGGGAAACAGGTGTGACCAATTAAGACAAAACAAGTCAAACATAGATACATGGATCGGTAGCAGCTAGTACTCCGGTGACGACGAACACCGAAGCCTGCCTGAGCAAGGAGGAGGGGCAGCCTCGGCTGAATCCGTGACAAAATTGCATTGTATCTGGTCAAACACCATTTTTTTCAAAAGTTTACTAAGGGTTGGTAACATGCTGATTGGTCGGCTATTTGAGCCAGTAAAGGGGGCTTTATTATTCTTAGGTAGCGTAATGACTTTTGCTTCCCTCCAGGCCTGAGAGCACACACTTTCTAGTAGGCTTAGATTGAAGATATGGCAAATAGGCGTGGCAAGATCGTCCGCTATTATCCTCAGTAATTTTCCATCCAAGTTGTCAGACCCCAGTGGCTTGTCATTGTTGATGGACAACAATAATATTTTCACCTCTTCCACACTCACTTTACAGAATTCAAAAGTGCAATGCTTTTCTTTCATAATTTGGTCAGATATACTTGGATGTGTAGTGTCAGTGTTTGTTGCTGGCATGTCATGCCTAAATTTGCTAATCTTGCAAATTAAAAAATATTTAAAGTAGTTGGCAATATCTGTCACGCCCTGGCTCTGGGGACACTGTTATGTTGAGCCAGGGTGTGTAATTCTATGTATTCTATTGCTATGTTGGGAGTTCTAGTTTGTATTTCTATGTTGGCCTGAGTGACTCCCAATCAGAGGCAACGAGTGTCAGCTGGTTGTCTCTGATTGGGAGCCATATTTAAACTGTCTGTCTTTCCCTTTGTGTTTGTGGTTTCTTGTTCTTATTTGGTTTGTGTTCAACCGTAGACATCACGTTATCGTCTGTTGTTTTGATCGTGTGATCATTCGCTAAATAAATATGTTCACCTTCCACGCTGCGCATTGGTCCTCCTCCTTAGACGATCGTGACAGAAGAAACCACCAGAACTGGACCAAGCAGCCTAGTGAGGAGCAGAGAGGGTGGACTTGGGAACAGTGGAGGAAGAGCTTAGACTGGGTCAAGCCGAATGAGGAGCTGAATGGCGGAGATTGGAAGCAGAAGAGCGAGAGTTGGGCGAGAATTATAGAGGCCTGGCCCACGGGGAAGAGAGACTCCCAGAAAATTTTTAGGGGGGGGCTCACGACGTCTGGGCAGCAGGAGGCCGCGATAGAGCGGCCCAGCGGGTTGCCAGAGGAGGCCGCCAGGTTACGGTGGCCACTGGTCGAAGAGGGGATGGTGGATGTAGAGGCACGGCGAGAGGTACTGGCGTGTGTTGCCAGTCCGGTCCGGCCTGTTCCTGATCCCCACGTAGGGCCAGTGGTGTGTGTTCCCAGTACGGTCCGGCCTGTTCCTGCCACTCGCACCAAGTCAGTGGTGCGCTTCGTCAGCCCGGCACGGCCCGTTCCTGCTCCCCGCACCAAGTCAGTGGTGCGCTTCGTCAGCCCGGCACGGCCCGTTCCTGCTCCCCGCACCAAGTCAGTGGTGCACTTCGTCAGCCCGGCTCGGCCCGTTCCTGCTCCCCGCACCAAGTCTACGGTGCGTGTCGCCAGCTCGGCCCGGCCTGTTCCTGCTCCCCGCACCAAGTCAGTGGTGCGTTTCGTCAGCCCTGTCCGGCCCGCTCCTGCTCCCCACACCAAGCCAGTGGTGTGCGTCGTCAGTCCAGCACGGCCCGTGCCTGTTCCCCACACCAAGCCAGTGGTGTGCGTCGTCGGTCCGGCACGGCCCGTGCCTGTTCCACTGGTGCCTGGTCCGGCACCGGTCAGATGCGTTACGCTGGAGCTAGAGCAATCCGCTCCATCAGTGTGCAGTCCAGCTCCGGCCAGCGGGGCCAGACCGGACCAGGGGTACTTTGGGGGGTTGGAGAGGGAGTGGGGATCAGGCCCGGAGCCGGATCCGCCGCCAAGGCGGAGTGCCCACCCGGTCCCTCCCCTGTGGTATTTAGTTGGCGCGGTCAGAGTCCGCGCCTTTAGGGGGGGGTACTGTCACGCCCTGGCTCTGGGGACACTGTTATGTTGAGCCAGGGTGTGTAATTATATGTATTCTATTGCTATGTTGGAGTTCTAGTTTGTATTTCTATGTTGGCCTGAGTGACTCCCAATCAGAGGCAACGAGTGTCAGCTGGTTGTCTCTGATTGGGAGCCATATTTAAACTGTCTGTCTTTCCCTTTGTGTTTGTGGTTTCTTGTTCTTATTTGGTTTGTGTTCAACCGTAGACATCACGTTATCGTCTGTTGTTTTGATCGTGTGATCATTCGCTAAATAAATATGTTCACCTTCCACGCTGCGCATTGGTCCTCCTCCTTAGACGATCGTGACAATATCAGTGGGTTCTGTGATGAATGAGCCATCTGAGTCAATGAATGATGGAGCTGAGTTTGCCTTTTTGCCCATAATTTCATTTAAGGTGCTCCAAAGCTTTTTACTATCCTTCTTTATATCATTTATTTTTGTTTCATAGTATAGTTTCTTCTTCTTTTTATTTAGTTTAGTCACATGATTTCTCAATTTGCAGTACGTTTGCCAATCGGTTGTGCTGCCAGACTTATTTGCCATACCTTTTGCTTCATCCCTCTCAACCATATAATTCAACTTCTCATCAATCCAAGGGGATTTAACAGTTTTTACAGTCATTTTCTTAATGGGTGCATGCTTATTAGTAACTGGAATAAGCGATTCGATAAATGTGTCAAGTGCAGCATCTGGTTGCTCCTCATTACACCACAGACCAGCAAATATTATTTACATCATCAACATAAGAATCACTACAAAACAAATTGTATGACCTCTTATACACTGTATTAGGCCCAACTTTGGAACTTTGGTTTTCCTAGATATGGCCACTATATTGTGATCACTACATCCTATGGATTTGGATACTGCTTTAAAGCAAATTTCTGCAGCATTAGTAAAGATGTGATCAATACATGTTGATGATTTCATTCCTGTGCTGTTTGTAAATACCCTGGTAGGTTGACTGATAACCTGAACCAGGTTGCAGGCACTAGTTAACATTTTAAGCTTTTTCTTGAGTGGAAAGCTTGATGAAAGCCAGTCAATATTTAAATCACCCAGAAAATATACCTCTCTGTTGATATCACATACTTTATCAAGCATTTCACACATATTGTCCAGATACTGACTGTTAGCACTTGGTGGTCTATAGCAGCTTCCCACAAGAAAGGGCTTTAGGTAAGGCAGATGAACCTGTAGCCATATTACTTCAACAGTATTTAGCATGAGATCCTCTCAAAGCTTTACAGGAATGTGGTTCTGAATATAGACAGCAACACTGCCCCCATTGGTATTTCTGTCTTTTTCGGTAGATGTTATAACCATGTATTGCTACCACTGTATCATCAAAGGTATTATCTAAGTGGGTTTCAGAAATAGTCAGAATATGAATGTCATCTGTTACTAGCAAGTTATGGTCTATTTTTAGGACTTTTCTGGGATGCTTGATTTTAAAAAATGCTTTACTGGGAAGCTAATTTATATTGGAGCTGATAATGCAGGGTGAGCTGCACACAGTGGACTTCCTACTAGGGCACACCGCCTCAGTGCTAACAGTAAAACTCTGGTTCATAGGCACATGATTACTGCATACAATAGCTGTAGGATCAACAGAGGGATTCAGGGCAGTTAGGGGGACTTAAAATAAGTTACTTACATTGTGTCTGCCAACGCCCCTGGGATAATGTACATTTGATGCAGCGTTATGACAACTCAGCGACACAATGGTAGGGATTAACTGAGCTGGTCTTGGATCATTAATACGTCATTGTCTCAAAGCAGCCTTGAAATGCATGGACAGAGTCCAGGAACCAAGATGATTTTAGCCAGGTGTGTAATGCCAGTGGCCTTCTGAATCTTTCACACCCGCGGCCCAACGATGGTACCGGACCTGAAATGATTGGCCCCTTTTTGGAATCTTTCAGTGCTAGAATCAGTTCTTTAAAATCAATTTTCATAAGTTCCGAGCTAGCCCTCCTGATGTCGTTTGACCCCACATGGACTGTGACAGCGTCAGCTCCCGGCATCTGTCGTAGAACGATCGGAAGCAGCCTTGTAATGTCCTGTACTCGTGCTCCAGGATAACACAGAGTTTTTACTCCGAGAACCAAGATGTTTCTTATAATAGAGCTATCGATGACGACAGCTGGTGCAATGGCTGAGGAGGTCCGGCTGTTCTTTCGCCTTTAGTGATTTCGCAAACCCCTCGAGGACCGAAGGGCGGTGGGGCCCGATGGACCCGAGCCAGCTGTAGTATCCATTGTAGATGATGAATGGGCCGGAGTCTCAGGCAGCCTCACGTTCTGATGAGGGTGGGAGCTCTGAGGATCTGAGCCCGAGGTAAAAGCCACCGGAGAGGGAGACAGAACAGAGGACGAAGGCGCAAGTACCTTTGGATCCGATCTCGAATTGGAAGCCCCTAGGGAAAATGGCGCCGGAACCTCTGGATCCAGGGCGGCAAAGCCATTTCTGGTCTGTGTCCGGTCCGGGCTTAACATCTCCAAGGGGGCTCCCGTTGCCAGAGGACGCTGTCTTCGACTTCCACGACGAGTGACATATCTCCTTGGCTGGTTGGTAGGGTCAAGAACAGCAACATCCCCCAAGTCATCCAGCAGCATCCTACTAGCGCCGTTCTCCAGGGAAGGGGGAGACCCCTTCGAGGAGGGATCACTGCAGAGTACCGGCCAGTTGGCCGTGGAGAGCCGACACAGGGCGACACTTCCACCAGACCAGAGCGGCGTCCTGCTACTGGGGTAGAAGAGAAAGAAAAAGTAGGCGGGGTTCCCCAGTAGCTTGAGTAGGTTTGCTACTTGTTTGCTGAGAGTAGCCACTTCGCCCCTATAGTCCTTTGCAAGCAAACAGTTGCTACATTGAAAGTCCGGGCAGTCCACATTGTCCCAGAATAAAGCAAAATAAACACAGGTCCTGCAGTGTTGTGAGCTGCCTACATGGGCAGAGAATCAAGTGGCAGTTAACTTGAATATAAAATCAACTTAAATATGATTAGACTGTAGTTTACTACAGTGTCTGTAAATAAATATTAATAACGGAAAGAAGTGGAAGGCGCTCAACCAACGTGGGTCGAAGTGTAATCAAAACATTTAATCATCATTGAAAAGGAAAAGGCACAACGCGCACATAGGTTAGGCTACTATGGTGAGCGAGTGTTGCGCCTTTTCATTTTCAATAAATATTGATTTCCCATTTATTTGTCTCTGCCTGCAAATCGTCCTCCTAAAAAGTAGGCTATATCCTATAGGCCTATGCAAAACGTAGCAAGTGTCGCTGTCATCATTCTTGCTGCTTCCAGTTCAGTAGCCATACCTGCGAGTTCAGGTGCGCGTGTGGTCTCAGTTAAATAGAGTAGGCTATTGCCTATGCATGGGCGGAGAAGCAAGGGCAATTATCTTTCCAAGCAAATTTACTTCCTAAATAGGCCTATGATTAGGCTATAGTTTACTACATTGCCTAGAAATAGGCCTAAATATTGATCACCCATATTTCTCCATCTTCCCACTCCTAAAAGGTAGGCTATAAAAATAGTTCAAGAGAAAGTGCAAGTCTCTCCAACTCTGCTCTCTAAAATAACATTGCAGGACTGCGGTTGGGTTTTCGACCAGTTCTTGCAGGTGGGAGTTGGACAAAAAGCCAGTGGGTACGGGCGGGAGCGGGATGAAGAAATCAATCCCACCTGTAATGTTAGAGCTGTTTATTACTGTGTCAGTAGGGAATTAGCTAGGGAAACTGACAGATCAATAATGTTACATTGCCATACTGACTAATAAAAATCGAATTGTACTGAAAAAACGTCAGAATATCAATCTTCAATCGTTTGGCCGATGGTTTCTTCATTGATTCAGGTCTAGTGTGATTGAGGCAAGAATAATAGCTAACGTTAGCCAACTTTTGGCCAGTTCTCTCTCTAACAGTATATCAACTGGCGAAAGCTAGCCAAGTTCAATTAAACGGGACAAACAAAGGCTACAAAATATTTCCGTACAATCAACAGCTGTTAGATAGTAATAATAGCTACCTCATATCGCTATCTGACAGATAACTAGAGGCTAGAGCTGACCTGGCTGTGGTAGCTACTAGCTAGTGTAGCTTATTCATTCACCTTGTCAGTTGAGAGGGTATGAAACAGTAGCTGACGTTACATGTCAGTTACAATACTAGCTCAGCACTGCGAATAAACATTAGTTTAGTAAAAAAAAAAAAGTTAAATAGCAGTTACCTTGCCAGCTACATCAGTCAACTAAAGAGTAGCCAGTTTCTGCTCTGCTTTCTTTTACAACTCGGTGAAAGAGCGCAACACATACACACTGACCTATGCTCAACTCTCCCGTGCTGGTCCAGCCAGCTGTCCAGAAGCTTTGCCTTCATACAGCCTGTCAGCCCGCTCTGCGGTGTCTACTGTCCTAAATCCAGCCGGCTGAACACTCCAAACAGCCTACCCAATCCGCTTGGAGGCGTCCGCATGGTCCTAAAGCATACCGTTGCCGCTTTTCGTATCACATTGCAATTATAAAACTGCGGGGGACAAAAATGCAATTTCAGAATGTCGGGGGGACCCCCCGTCCCCAGTGAAAGTTGAGCCCCTGCTGGTATGTGTGCATACATGGGTGTGTGTAGGCTGCTTGTACCCTATATGTACATAGGCTACATATTTATGTATGTGTATGTTTGTTTTGTCATGTGTGGCATGCATGCAGCAGGGCAGGCAGCTTTGCCACAGCCCTCTCTCCCCCTCTCCCTCTCTCTCTTTGCTGTGACTTTGACCCCATCGCCGGGCAGGCAGGGAGTGGGGGGTGGTGGTGGTTGGGAGGGGGCGCCCACTGTCCTGTTTGCTGTGCCTTAAGGTGCAACCCACCCCTGCCCCCCACCGCCCCACATATATCTGTGCGCAGCGGTTTCTGCTGTCGCACATGCTATCGTCCCGGGCCGCTGATGTGCCCTACAACCGTAAGGGGCTATTTGTGTCATCATGTGTCCCAGGCAGTCACAGGGGTAGTGGGCAGACAGGCAGGCTGCCCACATGTCATTCCCTAGTAGTCATCTCCTGGAGGTAGAGTGGTGTGGTGGTGGTGCGGGCCAGTGCAGTCCTCTCCTCTGACCTCCCTGTAGAGGGCATTACTGCTGGAGCTGGCACAGGGGCACGCCATGGAGCTTTAGAAGCTATAAAGCAGGGTTATATTCATTATGACACACTGTAGCAAAACGTTTTGCAACGGCAAACAAAAATGTGTGTTTCTTGTTGGACAAGTTTTGGTTGTCCCTCCCTGTTTCAGTCCGTTTTCTCCTGTTTGGTGGCTAATGTTCATCAATTGAAGAGTCACCTGAAGCTTGAGAGGAATGGGAGATGCAGTAAAGGAATGCAGTGCTGAGGCAGAGGGCTCATAGTGAGGATGACTGACTACTACTCTGAACTGTGTGTGGTGAGCTTTCTGGCGTCTAGAGCTGCTGAGGCATCACCCAAGTGGGTACCATACATTGTGAAGGAGAAGTCCAGTAGCTACATGACTCAGGCTGGTTCCCAGAGTAGCCCTCTACATGATCGTCACCAGACTCTTCATCAACCATCTCCCTGACCACCTTCCTCTGATCAAGCCATGAACTGACCGTCTCCATCTTTGGAGGATACATGCACTCAATGACTTGGCATCTATGGGTTGACCTAGCTAACTATAGCTAGGCTACTCATGATGATGTATTGCTTGTTTGTTTTTTGCTTTTGAAGCGCTTTGAGATTCTTATGAAAAGCGCTCTAGAAATGTAATTTATTATTATTATTATTAATATTAATGAATAAGCAGGCAGGTCACCCGTGATACAAGTCAGTATTCAACGTCCATCCATGTCTGAGGACGTCGGGAGATGACGTGGAAATCGGCCAGCAGGAGCAACAGTGCTGTTACCTTCAAGTAGGCTTTGCTAGGGTGTTGTGGACGGGGATGGCGGATGAGCGTAAGCATTTGCCTTGAAATTTGACATTTGGAACAACTTCGAAATTTGACGTTTGAAAAACATGGATGAATGACTAATTCTGACGTGAGACTGTGAAAGCTTGTTGTGAATAAGACCCAGGGCTAGCCTATGTTAATGTCCAATGTTATCTGGAATGGGCCTTGTGGATTATTTATAGAGTAATCAACAACAGTCCCCTTGTCCCACCGATGCCTCTACCTTTCGATGAGAAAGAACATCTTCATCCTCATCATCATCACCATTGTTTGAATGGCATTACGGCGGCCATGAAGGGAGCTGGTGCTTTAGAAGCATGCATCCCTCTGCTCCACACGCTGCTCCGTGCTGCCATGGCAACCCTCATTACCTGCCGCTTGTGAGACCTCGAAAGAGGGAGAGCAGCAGAGGGAGGGAGGGAGGGAGGGAAGGAGAGAGAAGGAATGGTAGACTGGGAGAAAATATATAGAAGGGGAGAAAAAGGGTGGTGAAGGATTGCAAGAGGATAGAGGGAGTTTAGGGGGAAGGAGGAGTGTGTGTGGTGATGAAGGGGGAGTAGTAGGGGGAGGGGGGTGAGTGAGTTAGTTCATTGACTCTCTGACTGTTGCTTCTGTTAAAGGTGCCCAAGGATCAATGTTTTACACAGTAATGGGGAGAGAACTACCCCCCAACACAACACACACAGGCACGGACACACACACACCTCCCCCATGTTCACCTGTCGGCTCCAGTGAGTCCCACACAAAGCCAAAGCCAGGGCAACAGATTAGAGGCGTGCACACATCTCCTCAGCCCAGCTCATTGACTGGGAATATACTCACATGATGAGAGAGACTGTGGAGACATGAGACCAAAACAATATATAGAGAGAGAGGGAGAAATAGACACCAAATAATGAGGAACAAGACAGAGAGAATGTGGTGTGTGTGTGTATTTTGGATAACGTGAAAATCTGTCAGCCCCCACACGCCGTTCATTCTGCTTGTTGTCGAAATTCAAGTTTTACTAGGTGCAGCCTGTGTCACATGACCCGCTGCCCCACACACCTGCCCGAGAGGTTGGCTATCCGGTTGTCATGGCAGCAAGTTGTGCCTTATGGTGAGCGGAACGCTGGTAGGAACTAGAAGTGTTTTTTCCCCACCCTTTTTAGCGGGGACCAGTTTGTGTTATGTGTTGCTTTGTGCTGTAGGAGCTTGAGTTTGGAGCTCTGAACAGGATGAGTGTAAAGATAGGCAAAGGATCATGATAGATTCATTGTAAATTGTGAAGATGTAAATATGAAGAATTCTTAAACCACAAAATGAGAATGAAATTACTTCATTAAATGTAATGTTTTGAGCTATGCAACATTTTAATTACAATATGGTGTTGATAGCCTTATCAATTTTTTGTTAGCACGTGACTCCCTGACTACTACATACACTTCATATTTTCTACAGTGGAGAGTAGCCTACAAATAACAGAGTTTGGTTCTGCCACCTGTGGTCATTTTGAAGATCCTGAACAAAGACAAAAGACCTCACCTCTCTTACCTTAACTGTTTTTGAAATTATGTCAGTTTGTTGACCACACACTTTGGCAGGAGGGAGAATACAATGATTGAACAGCCAGTGAAAGAAACAACCAACCAAACAAAGCAATGAAAAAAAAACACACTTCAAAGAGCCATTTCTTTCTAGCTATTTAAAGTGCATTTTGTGCCTCGCCTGCTGTTTTACACAGACTTTCTGTGTGTGTGTGTGTGTGTGTGTGTGTGTGTGTGTGTGTGTGTGTGTGTGTGTGTGTGTGTGTGCTCCTGGCAGGTATCCCCCCTCAATCCCCCTCCCAATCTCCCTCCCCCTAGTACACACACAGCTCTCCACTGGCCTTGTGGGAGAATAAGGACGTTCCCAACAAGACTTCCAGAAATCCCAGCACCACTCTCTCTCTCTCTCTCTCTCTCTCTCTCCTAGCCTGTGTGTGTGTGCGCGCGTGTGTACATGCGTGTTGGCATACGTGCGGGCTTGCGTGTCTGCACAGAACTCCTACAATACCACCATCATCATCCACACTATCATGGCCGTAACTACATATGAGGACACCGAGGTCCTGACCCCGGTAATTTTATGTAATTTGAAAAAATAAATAATAATACAAATATATATGTTGTACACAATAAAGACAATATATTACTGGTCAACATCTAAGTATTGCTCACATGCGTTGATCGAAACTCAGAACGCTTATATTCTTGATCTGACTGAGTTATAATCGCACTGGCCTCTTTGCGAAGGAGTGGAATCATGAACAGTGGTTTGTTCATTATGTTCGCCTGCGTCCCCCAGATTTGCCTCCTTGATTTGCCTTTTAGCAGCACATTCACCACTCTCTCAAACTCTCTCTCCGCCCTCTCGCGGCACAGGCGGAGGGCCTGAGACGTGAAACGAACTACCCCAGCTCGCACTCGGCGCAAGTAACCTAGGCAACTAGAGAGGCAGAGACACTGATGACAGAATGTTTGCGAGATGCCGAACAAAAGCCATTTTAAAAACCGTCCGGAGACTCCTGCCGTGTCTACAGACATCCCCCAAACAAACAAAAACCGACTCTCTGAGAATGAGTGCACAACTGATAAATAGTCGCTTATAGATATGTCAGTCAGTCAAGTGGCTAGCTGCCGGCAGACTTCTATTGCAGTAATGTTGAAGGGCTCTGGCTAGTATTACTTAGCCAGCTAGAAGGGTGACGTAAGAAGCTGACGTTAAACGGAGCCTACCTCAGTAGGAGCAAAATATATGCTATTAAGTTCTCATAATAACGTTGCTTTGGAGAGAGTAGACTACTGAGACAGACAGTGATGTGGTGCTCAGTGGTGAGGTTGAGGCAGGCTGCAAAGCATGCAGGAGGAAGCAGAGACAGAGAGAGAGGAAGCAGAGACAGAGAGAGAGGACGCAAGCAGAGAGAAAGGTTAGTACCGTGGTTCCCAAACTTGGGGTCGGAGCCCCATGTGGGGTCCCCTGAGAAAATCTGTACTAATCTTATCAAACAAGTTAGGAACTTTAAAAAAAGGAGATATGTTTCAATATGAACATCTTCACATACCCTATAGGCCTACATTAAAATGCAAACAATAAATTTCTAAAAAAATTGTTTCTGCACTTTTGCTATGTCAGTGTGAATCATGACTCATATTTCCCCCCTTTCAGGGCTATACCGTTACAATTGTATAGCTAATAGGCTACAGTGCCTTGCAAAAGTATTCATCCCCCTTGGCGTTTTTCTTATTTTGTTGCATTACAACCTGTATTTTAAATGGATTTTTATTTGGATTTCATGTAATGGACATACACAAAATAGTCCAAATTGGTGAAGTGGAATTAAAAAAATAACTTGTTTCAAAAAAGTCAAAAAAATAAATAACAAAAAAGTGGTGCGTGCATATGTATTCACCCCCTTTGCTATGAAGCCCCTAAATAAGATCTGGTGCAACCAATTACCTTCAGAAGTCAAATAATTAGTTAAATAAAGTCCACCTGTGTGCAATCTAAGTGTCACATGATCTGTCACATGATCTCAGTACATATACACCTGTTCTGAAAGGCCCCAGAGTCTGCAACACCACTAAGCAAGGGGCACCACCAAACAAGCGACACCATGAAGACCAAGGAGCTCTCCAAACAGGTCAGGGACAAAGTTGTGGAGAAGTACAGATCAGGTTTGGGTTATAAAAAAATATCAGAAACTTTGAACATCCCACGGAGCACCATTAAATCCATTATTAAAAAATTGAAAGAATATGGCACCACAACAAACCTGCCAAGAGAGGGCCGCCCACCAAAACTCACGGACCAGGCAAGGAGGGCATTAATCAGAAAGGCAACAAAGAGACCAAAGATAACCCTGAAGGAGCTGCAAAGCTCCACAGCGGAGATTGGAGTATCTGTCCATAGGACCACTTTAAGCCATACACTCCACAGAGCTGGGCTTTATGGAAGAGTGGCTAGAAAAAAGCCATTGCTTAAAGAAAAAAATAAGCAAACACGTTTGGTGTTCGCCAAAAGGCATGTGGGAGACTCCTCAAACATATAGAAGAAGGTACTCTGGTCAGATGAGACTAAAATTGAGCTTTTTGGCCATCAAGGAAAACGCTATGTCTGGCGCAAACCCAACACCTCTCATCACCCCGAGAACACCATCCCCACAGTGAAGCATGATGGTGGCAGCATTATGCTGTGGGTATGTTTTTCATCTGCAGGGACTGGGAAACTGGTCAGAATTGAAGGAATGATGGATGGAGCTAAATACAGGGAAATTCTTGAGGGAAACCTGTTTCACTCTTCCGGAGATTTGACACTGGGACGGGGGTTCACCTTCCAGCAGGACAATGACCCTACGCATACTGCTAAAGCAACACTTGAGTGGTTTAAGGGGAAACATTTAAATGTCTTGGAATGGCCTAGTCAAAGCCCAGACCTCAATCCAATTGGGGGGGGGGGGGGGGGGTTGAATAGTTATGCACGCTCAAGTTTCTGTTTTCTTCTCTTATTTCTTGTTTGTTTCACAACAAAAAATATTTTGCATCTTCAAAGTGGTAGGCATGTTGTGTAAATCAAATGATACAACCCCTCCAAAAATCCATTTTCATTCCAGGTTGTAAGGCAACAAAATAGGAAAAATGCCAAGGGGGGTGAATACTTTCGCAAACCACTGTATGTGTTTGTAGATCAACTGAGGTGAATTAACCTACAGCAGCCAAGGTGATAATGACTCGGGTAATCTTTGCTTGTTTTTGCTGTTCTCCAAATACCATTTTAAATGGTTGTATTGTATAGAAATGCCTTCTGGACCTTACTAAAACTCAAACCCTGGTTACAGCCCTGCTCACTATTAATGGTCTTCATGAAAATGATCAGTAATTTTACAGGCTTTTACACAGAGTCCTGTTAGTAGGAGATTTTATTGTTTTGTGAAAGAAAATGAGGGTTATCTAAACTAAAGACTATGATTTTAAGAGACCATTTCATTTGTTTACCTATTGGGGGCTCTTAGGTTATGTGTTGGCGTAATGTGGCAGTGCTGCTTTACATAATATGGTATTGTGTGTGTGTGTGTGTGTGTGTGTGTGAGTGTGTGTGTTTCTTTGTCTGTGTGTAGGCTTGGTGCCTTGTGCTCTAGGCCTCATCCCAATGATACAGCCTGCTAAAGTACCACTCCTCCTCTCCTCCTCTTCTGCAGTGTGTGGACGGGGGCTCTGGGTCAGAGTCCTCTCTGAAGAGGGTGGCAGTGGTGGAGGACTTCTTTGACATCATCTATGCCATGCATGTAGAGATCAGCGTCGACCCCGGCAAAACACCCAAACACGCCGGACAGAAGAAGACCTACAAAGCGGTGAAAATACACTCTTTATCTCTCTACCTCTCTATCACACACACCCTCTTTACCACTGTCTCTCACTCGTTCCTTTCACCCAATCTTTCTCTCTACCTGTATCTCAATACCTTTTACTTTATATTTCTCTCCATCTGTCGCACTCTTCCCCTTTACTCAATCTTTCTCTTCTATCACACAGTCACCCTGTGTGTCTACAACTGTATCTCTCTATCTTAGCCTGCTGCCTCTCTCTCTCCCTTGGCTCTGTTTCTATCGGACACTCTTTTTCAATCGCCTGTCTTTATGATTATTTGGCAATATATGTTCTGTTCTCTGTTCCTCTTTCGGTCTTTAGTATTCATTCCTGTTTCGTGACCTGTTTCTCTCTCTCTCCGTCCATCTGGTTTTTGGTGTTCAGACACAATCAATAACACTAACAATCACTTTCTCAGAATCCCATTGAAATGAATGGGATAGTTTAAATAGATTTGTAAAATACTTCTAGACCATCCTTTGAATATTTTCTTACAAGACAGCAGGCGTCACCATTGACCCGGAACATTCATGTTGGCAATTATGTATTTTTCTCTTTAGTTCATTCACTGAACCGCAGTTTTCTGTATTTCAGATAAACTAAAATCTTTCTATTCATTTCCAGTCAAAAACTGAAAAAAACGCAATCTCTGTGACATGTACCGCCTCCGTAACTTTTTTTTACCTCACTTCATTACAAGAAAATGCTGCAACTTCCCAAGATTTTTTAATTTTGTGTGTGTGAAAGAAAACTTTTCTCACTTTAGATTAAAGGGGTCTGGCAAGGATATTAGATTCCAGTGCAAAGCTGACCTTGTGGTCGTTGGAAGAAGGTATTTCTCTCTCTCCCCCTGACAACTATTCAGCAATTCTCTCTTTGAGCATCGCCACAGTCGCTGAAGGCCAGATGTCTAGTTATATTTAGATTAAGGGTGATGACCGCAGTGCAAAGCACACACCTGGGCAACATTGTCCATCGTTCCTTCCTAGCTTCATTTCAAATGGGGAGATTTCACACGTCTGCCATTGGAAAATGTGCTTCCGCCCTGTACTAAAGTAGATGGGACAAAACCTTACATTTGCCCAGTGTGTTGTATTGGGATACTTTGCCATCTCAATTGGTGATACTGCCTTCTTCTGGTTGAACATGGTAACTGACTCTTCACCCCAGTACTGTACAGAACATGTACTTTAATTTTTAGGATTTATTTTCATTTCTATTAGATAAGAATGAAACGAATGAATGAAATGAAGAATATCAGTATAAAATGAGCAGTGAGTAAACAGAGCTGTGACTTTGTAATGAACAGAATACTTCCAATTTATTTCACTGCCTATTTACTGTATTTATGCTCTGCACACTGCCATGGCTTCCAGGGTACTGTGCCACACAGTGGGCCATGAAATGTTTATTACACACACACACACACACACACACACACATTCCACACTGCAGGACACATATGACTGGTTGTCCCTGTCCTTCGCTGGCAGTGCTGCTCAGCCAACACGCTGCCTACTTCTCCTCTCTTTATGGTTCTCCAGACCAGATAGACAGAGCTGCATTGGTGGCCCAGGGCAGACCCACCGCCACAGGCCCTTTCCAGACCCACGGTCTCACTCTGTAGGCTACATGGCTCTCTTTCTGAGATTCTATTGGGACTGGGAGGACAATGGTGGTGGTAGCTAGCCTGTCGTCACACACAGAGAGTCAACCCCTCTGGGGGGAGTCGCTGCCTCGTCCCCCAACCCCCTCCCATGGCCGTAACTACATATGAGGCCGCAGAGGTCCAGACCGCGGTAATTTTTTCTAATTTGAAAAATAAATACATAAATATATGTTGAACACAATAAAGAAAATCAATTAAGGGTCAACATCGAAATATTTCTCCCAGCATTGATCAAAGCTCAGAACGCTTATATTCTTGATCTGACTGAGTTCTAATCTCGCCTGCCTCTTTGCGAACGAGTGGAATCATGACCAGTGGTTTGTTCGTTATGTTCGCCTGCGTCCCCCGGATTTGCTTCCTGGATTTGCCATTTAGCAGCACATTCACCACTCTCTCAAACTCTCTCTCCGCCCTCTCGCGGCACAGGTGGAGGGCTTGAGACGTGAAACAAACTACTCCAGCTCGCACTCGGCTCAAGTAACCTAGGCAACTAGAGAGGCAGAGACGCTGATGACTGTGTTTGCGAGATGCCGGACAAAAGGCAATTTTAAAACCGTCCCGCGACTCCTGCCGTGTCTACATACATCCCCCAAACAAACAAATAATGACTCTCTGAGAATGAGTGCACCACAGGAGGCTGCTGAGGAGAGGACGGCTCATAATAATGGCCAGAACGGAGGGAATAGAATGGCATCAAACACATGGAAACCATTTATTTGATACCATTCCACTAATTCCGCTCCAGCCATTACCACGAGCCCATCCTCCCCAATTAAGGTGCTACCAACCTCCTGTGGAGTGCACAACTGGTAAATAGTTGCTTATAGATATGTCAGGCAGGCTGGAATGCATGCAGGAGGAAGCAGAGGCAGAGAGAGAGGAAGCAAGCAGAGAGAGAGGTTAGTACAGGGGTTCCCAAACTTGGGGTCGGAGCCCCATGTGGGGTCCCCTGAGAAAATGTGTACTCATATTATCAAACAAGTTAGGAAGATATGTTTCATTATGAATATCTCCACATGGCCTATCTTCCCCATAGGCCTGCATTAAAATGCAATCAAAATGCAAACAATACAGTTCTAAATATGTTGTTTAGTCAATGATGCTATGTCAGTGTGAATCATGACTCATATTTCCCCCCTTTCAGGGCTATAACATTACAATTTGTAGATCAACTGAGGTGAATTAACCTACAGCAGCCAAGGTGATCATGGCTGCGGTCATTTTGGCTTGTTTATGCTGTTCTCCAAATAGCATTTGAAAGTGTTTTTATTGTATAGAATGGCAGTAAATGAGCTTCAACTTTCAGTGAGGTCCCCTTTTCATACCTCACTAAAACTCAAACCCCTGCCCCCTCCTTCCCTCTAGATCCCCCTCACGCCCCTCCTCCCCTCCCTCATGTCACCACCAGCACCTCTCTGGCCAGGATGTTTGTTAGAGCCTGAAGGAGGGAGAGGCGAGCTTGTGTTTTTTCTCCTGCTCCCAACCCCAGCCTGCCACAGAGGGCGGAGTGATAGAGGGAGGCCAGTTTGAGAGAGAAGGGGAGAGGGGGAGGAAAGGATGACTGCAGGAACAGCGTGAAAAAAGGAAAGATCGGAAGTTGACAGCAAGGGCGGGAGACATAGGGAAATACATTGAAAGTTCTCCCAGAGATAATCTGGTGTCACCAGGCCACCTTGCCAAATGACAAAGAGACTGTGCAAACTGTCACCAAAGGCTGTGACTGACATTTTTCTCCGTTTTATTCTTAGAGACTAGACCGCACCCCGCTCTCCTCGTTACACGCATGGAAGCACACACACACACACACACACACACACACACACAGACACAGACACACAGACACACACACAAACACACACACAAGGAGATAGAGATGCGGAAGTGGAGTGGAAGTCCCTGACATGTATCTTGGCACTCAGGGATAGGTCATCAGTCACCCCCAGTGGTAACGGGCTGAGATAATGTTGCCTTTGTGTGTGGGGTGAAGGGGGAAGATATTACATCTCTCCCAAGAACCTCAATGTTACCCTTTCCCTGCTCAGACAATGCACACAGACACACACGCACGCACACACTCACGCACACACAACACACACACACACACACACACACACACACACACACACACACACACACACACACATACAGTAATCTATGTGGCATTATGTTCTAGCATTATTGAAACAGGTCTAATTTCCCCTCTTTTCCTCTTATCCTATTATTTTCTCCCATTTCACTATTAGAAGCATGCATAGCAGCATCTTTATCAGCCATGGCTCTGGTAGTGATATAATTATTTATCTCACTCTCCCCCTCTCTCGCTGTCTCTCTCTCTCCCCCTTCTCTCTCGCTCCCCCCCCTCCTCTCTCTCTCTCTCTCTCTCTCTCTCTCTCTCTCTCTCTCTCTCTCTCTCTCTCTCTGATGGGCAGATTGCGGAGACGTATGCCTTCCTGCCCAGGGAGGCAGTAACCCGTTTCCTGATGAGCTGTGGTGAGTGTCAGAAGAGGATGCACATCAGCCCTGGCGGCGCAGAGTTCAAAGGTAAACAACCTCTCTGTCTCTCCCTGGACCACTGACTAGTGGCTCCGCCAGGCTCTGTTCAGGGCTATTTGGTAAAGCTTCCGCAGTAGGCCTACATTACTACTTACGTCTGTACTGTCTGTAAGACAGCGTATGCATACTGCAGACTCTTAGAGCATGGATGTAGATGGACAGGGATTTTCATACGAGTTGTAAAAAGAACAGTTTTGAGCACTGCTTGCTTTGCCCCCTCCTCCATTCGTCCTCCTCCTGCTGCCACCCTAAAGGGCGCCCCATTCCCCCATCTCCCAACCCCCTCCATCAGATACCCCCCCCAGTTCTCCCCAGTCCTATTAAACTAATAGTCATTGGAGTGTCTTGCCTCCTTCCTAACACACTGCAATTAGCCCATTAGGGGCTTTTAACAAAGGAAAAAAATGAGAGAGAGAGAGAGAGAGAGAGAGAGAGAGAGAGAGAGAGAGAGAGAGAGAGAGAGAGAGAGAGAGAGAGAGAGAGAGAGAGAGAGAGAGAGAGAGAGAGAGAGAGAGAGAGAGAGAGAGAGAGAGAGAGAGAGAGAGAGAGAGAGAGAGAGAGAGAGAGGAGAGAGAGAGAGAGAGAGGAGAGAGAGAGAGAGAGAGAGAGAGAGAGAGAGAGGAGAGAGAGAGAGAGAGAGAGAGAGAGAGAGAGAGAGAGAGAGAGAGAGAGAGAGAGAGAGACAGGGTTAAGACGGAAATGGAAAGAAATCTGGAGTAGGACAGAAAGATGGGGTGGAAATAATAAGGAAATGGTGGGGAGAGAAATAAATGGAGTGAAATCTTCAATGGCTGTCCTGCTATTTTATACATATTTTATTCCCTCTATATTCAGGGTCCCATATTGACAGAGGGGCTGTCATGTACCTTCACATATGGAAGGTACATCCATATTCCCACAAGAACAGAACAATAGTTATCCTCACCAAACCCCCTCCTCTGTCTTCATCTCCATCCCATAAACACACAACGCAGCAAGAGAAGTGCTCCCAGGCCCGATCTGTCTGTCACAGTGTTGTGTCAATGCTGAGCGGCTAACAGTGGGCGTCGCTCATAAAGAGAGCAGCTAATTGGCTTCCTTCCCCATGGGGGTCCACCCCTTCCCACCTCGACCCCCATCCCTGTAACCCCTCCAATCCACCACCCCCCTCCTCTCCGCCTAAGCCACTCGCGCAAAAGTTCAGCGCTGAATTATTGAATGCAATTCATTACTTTATGCAGGGGCTCTTTTAAATTGACATCAGGCAGTCTTTCATCCTTCGTCTCTTCAACCTTCATCATAACATATTGGTTAGGCAGTAGGAACAGGTGCAAAGGAGGTGTAGGTTAGGGCCCATATTCATAAAGCCCTCAGAGTAGGAGTGCTGATCTATGATCAGTTTTTTGCCTTTTAGATCCTGATGAATAAGATTACATGGACAGGAGGGACCTGATCCTAGATCAGCACTAGATCTGAGAAGCTTTATTAATACGAGCCTAGGTCGCTGGTCCTGTGCTGATTTCCTCCGTTCTCATTTTGAACTCAGTTTCTCAGCTGACAAGTCTAGTCTCTGTCGTTTCATTTATCTGCTGAGCTACTAAGGGACAATGTTCTGGAGTCTGGAGTCCTGAAGGGGGGAAATACAAGGCAGACAATCTATACCTCCCGAGTGGTGCAGTGGTCTAAGGCACTGCATCTCAGTGCTTGAGGCGTCACTACAGACCCCCTGGTTCGATTCCAGGCTGTATCACAACCGGCCGTGATTGAGAGTCCAACATCGGCCCAGCGTCGTCAGGGTTTGGCCGGTGTAGGCCGTCATTGTAAATAAGAATTTGTTCTTAACTGACTTGCCTAGTTAAATAAAGGTAAAAATAAATAAATAAATAAATAGACAGGAGCGCAATCGATTACTGATTGATAGAGTGAGTGTACTGTAGGTGATAGGTTGTTTGATAGCTCTGATTGATTAGAGTCGATATGATCCTTGGAGAGGAAGACCCTGTACGTCATGTGATGAGGAAGACGGACCATTGCTTGCACTTGAAGTATAATGTCAATGCAATACAAGAGAGGATGTATACCAGTTCAGTTATAAAGAGTTTGCAGTTATTTTGTTATATGCTATATCATATATTATATTAGAGAAGTCTTTAAAAATGGTATAAATAAGTTCAAATGCACAAGCATCTTAATGTAGGATGTCCACTTAGTGGTTTAATGCACCCATTACATATACTGTAAATGTCCAAACACATTAAGGCAATTACATTACATATAAAACAAAAGATAAAACAGTACATCATATAACATTAATACACCACTACATATCTACAATACAAAATCTATAATACCATCATACAACAATATTACAATGTACGTGTGTGTAGAGTGCGTGTGCTAGCGTGCGTATCCGTGTGTGTGTCTCTTCACAATCCACGTTGTTCCATAAGGTGTAGTATGATCTGTTTTTTTTAAATCTGATTTTACTGCTTACATTAGTTACTTGATGTGGAATAGAGTTCCATGTAGTCATGGCTCTGTGTAGTACTGTGAATTTCCCGGAGTCTGTTCTGGACTTGGGGACTGTGAGGAGACCCCTTGTGGCATGTCTTATGGGGTATGCATGGGTGTCTGAGCTGTGTGCTAGTTGTTTGAACATGTCAATACCTCTCACAAAGACAAGTAATGATGCAGTCAATCTCTCCTCTACTTTGAGCCAGGAGAGATTGACATGCATGTCATTGATGTTAACTCTCCGTGCTGCCAGCCGTGCTGCTCTGTTCTGGGCCAACTAATTTGCCTATGTCCCTCTTTGTGGCACTTGACCATATGACTGAGCAGTAGTCCAGATATGACAGAACTAGGGCCTGTAGGACTTGTTTTGTTGATAGCAATGTCAAAAAAGCAGAGCAACGCTTTATTACGGACAGACCTCTCCCCATTTTAGCTACCGTTGCATCAATATGTTTGACCATGACAGTTTACAATCCAGGGTTACACCAAGCAGTTTAGTCTCCTCAACTTGCAGTTTAGTCTCCTCAACTTGCTCAACTTGCTCAATTTCTACATTATTTATTACAAGATTTAATGAAGGTAATCTATACATAGAGTAAGAGCTGATTCTGGTCAAAGAAGCTGCTTGTTTGTTTCTGCGTGCTTGTGGAAGCTGCCAGGGACAGTCATTTGGTGGCTTTGCTGCTCTCTTTATGAGCAATCCACCCTCTTCTATCTCTCTCGCACACGTACATTTACATTTACATCATTTAGCAGACGCTCTTATCCAGAGCGACTTACAAATTGGTGCATTCAACTTATGATAGCCAGTGGGACAACCACTTTTCTTCTTTCTTTTTTTTTTATAGGGGGGTGTGGGGGGGGGGGGGGGGGGGGGGGTAGAAGGATTACTTTATACTATTTCAGGTATTCCTTAAAGAGTTAGGGTTTCAAGTGCCTCCGGAAGGTGGTTAGTGACTCCGCTGTCCTGGCGTCGTGGGGGAGCTTGTTCCACCATTGGGGTGCCAGAGCAGCGAATAGCTTTGACTGGGCTGAGCGGGAACTGTGCTTCCGTAGAGGTAGGGGGGCTAGCAGGCCAGAGGTGGATGAACATAGTGCCCTCGTTTGGGTGTAGGGTCTGATCAGAGCCTGAAGGTAAGGAGGTGCCATTCCCCTCACAGCTCCGTAGGCAAGCACCATGGTCTTGTAGTAGATGCGAGCCTCAACTGGAAGCCAGTGGAGTGTGCGGAGGAGCGGGGTGACATGAGAGAACTTGGGAAGGTTGAACACCAGACAGGCTGCAACGTTCTGGATAAGTTGTAGGGGTTTAATGGCACAGGCAGGGAGCCCAGCCAACAGCGAGTTCCAGTAATCCAGACGGGAGATGACAAGAGCCTGGATTAGGACCTGTGCCGCTTTCTGTGTAAGGTAGGGTCGTACTCTGAGAATGTTGTAGAGCATGAACCTGCAGGATCAGGTCACCGCTTTGATGTTAGCGGAGAACGACAGGGTGTTGTCCAGGGTCACGCCAAGGTTCTTTGCACTCTGGGAGGAGGACACAATGGAGTTGTCAACCGTGATGGCGAGATCATGGAGCGGGCAGTCCTTCCCCGGGAGGAAGAGCAGCTCCGTCTTGCCGAGGTTCAGCTTGAGGTGGTGATCCGACATCCACACTGATATGTCTGCCAAACATGCAGAGGTGCGATTCGCCACCTGGTTATCAGAAGGGGGAAAGGAGAAAATGAATTGTGTGTCGTCTGCGTAGCAATGATAGGAGAGACCATGTGAGGATATGACAGAGCCAAGTGACTTGGTGTATAGAGAGAATAGGAGAGGGCCTAGAACTGAGCCCTGGGGGACATCAGTGGTGAGAGCACGTTGTGCGGAGACAGATTCTCGCCACGCCACCTGGCGTACACATGCACACTTAAAAAAAGTATTCTGGGGTGAATTGAAATTGACAAAAAAACAAAAAAACATATACTTTATTAAAATAAATGTAAGTTGTTTCAATGATTTGTTAATTTAAATGATTTATGTGATTTAATATACTAAATTGTCATCATATTTCTCTCTACTTAATAATTTTAAGTTACTGCAACAATTTTGCCTCTTGCCTCTGTTTTTAGAGGAATGTGGGTAATTCAAAATGTTTTGAAGAAAAGTATATTTACATATTAGAATTAAGCAGTTTGTTGTGCAAAGAGGTGTACTGGATCATGATGGACGGATATCAAAACCGTCAGGCAAATTGTCGTTCAATGATGAGACCACCCATTCCTTCCATCACCACTCTGAATGATGGAGGCAAATGCAGCTTCCTGCAAGTGGTGGAAAAAGTACCCAATTGTCATACTTAACGATGCCTTAATAGAAAATGACAAAAAAAGTGAAAGTCTAAAAGTATTTTAAATATACTTAAGTATCAAAAGTAAATGTAATTGCTAAAATATACTTAAGTATCAAAAGTAAAAGTATAAATCATTTTAAATTCCTTATATTAAGCAAACTAGACAGCACATGTTCTTGTTTTTTAAATGACTTTTGTTTGTATGCATGTTCTGTATGCAGGCTATTATAGTGGCCACAGTGCAGCCTCAGGTTCTGTACTCCCATATTAAATGGCCCTCTAGTGTCCACTTAGAGCACTGCCACCCAGGCAGAGTCCATTGGCTTGTGCATGTACAGATAGCTGGGTCATGTTCATTAGGGGACTCAACAGAAAACGTCTTAAAACGAAAACAAGCATTTCTAAAGTTCAGGTAGTGCCTCGCTCTTTCAGTTTGTTTTCTTAAATTTTGGTGCCTAATGAACGTGACCCTGTATGTGTTTTGGTTCAAGAATGAGATTTAGGGAGAATGAGAGTCATAATACTTTGTGTACAATCTTCACAGAGAATGACAGACCGACATCACTGGTGCCGGATCTCATCGACTACAACATGCCGCTGACCACCACCTATCTGAAGCAGATGAAACTCCAGTGCATGAGTACCAATGAGCAGGTAAGGCCAAGGTGTAGCCTGTACATCAGGGTTCCCCAACTGGTGGCCCCCAGGGCCGAATATGTCCCGCAGGGGATTAAAAAAATTATATCCATATATACACTACCGTTCAAAAGTTTGGGGTCACTTAGAAATGTCCTTGTTTTTGAAAGAAAATCACTTTTTTTGTCCATTAAAATAACATCAAATTGATCAGAAATGTTAATGTTGTAAATGGCTATTGTAGCTGGAAACAGTTGATTTTTAATGGAATATCTACATAGGTGTACAGAGGCCCATTATCAGCAACCATCAGTCCTGTGTTCCAATGGCACGTTGTGTTTGCTAATCCAAGTTTATCATTTTAAAAGGCTAATCGATCATTAGAAAACCCTTTTGCAATTATGTTAGCACAGCTGAAAACTGTTGTGCTGATTAAAGAAGCAATAAATCTGGCCTTCTTGAGACTAATTGAGTATCTGGAGCATCAGCAATTGTGGGTTCGATTACAGGCTCAAAATGGCCAGAAACAAATAACTTTCTTCTGAAACTCGTTAGTCTATTGTTGTTCTGAGAAATGAAGGCTATTCCATGTGAGAAATTGCCAAGAAACTGAAGATCTCGTACAACACTGTGTACTACTCCCTTCACAGAACAGCGCATACTGGCTCTAACCAGAATAGAAAGAGGAGTGGGAGGTCCTCAACTGGCAGCTTCATTAAATAGTACCCGCAAAACACCAGTCTCAACGTCAACAGTGAAGAGGCGACTCCGGGATGCTGACCTTCTAGGCAGAGTTGCAAAGAAAAAGCCATATCTCAGACTGGCCAATAAAAATAAAAGATTAAGATGGGCAGTCTGAGATATGGCTTTTTCTTTGTAACTCTGCCTAGAATGTCAGCATCCCAGAGACGCCTCTTCACTGTTGACGTTGAGACTGGTGTTTTGCGGGTACTATTTAATGAAGCTGCCAGTTGAGGACCTGTGAGGCGCCTGTTTCTCAAACTAGACACTCTAATGTATTTGTCCTCTTGCTCAGTTGTGCCCCGGGGCCTCCCACTCCTCTTTCTATTATTGTTGGACATAAAAGACTGTAAAAACACCAGCAAATCAGCTCCAAGTGATTTTAATTTAGGACATCTGTTCCAAAGTATTCCCATGCATAATAGAGAGATATTTGTGATCGTATACAGTACAAATGTAAGCAAGGTTAGAAATTATGTTCTGGTCAAATATTATTATTATTTATGTTTGGGCTTCTTGCGGTCAATTTGCAGTCTATAAATTATTTGTAATTATGTTCCAGCCCCCTCACCATCCGCTGCGGCTGAATCTAGTTGATGATCCCTGGTGTACATTCTGTTGTCCAGAATAGGTGAAGATTAGATGGAAGAGGCCGTCTTCACTGTCATTCCTATCAGGCTCTCTGTGTGCCACACACCCCCTATCCCCCGTCCCTCAACAGCCCACTACCTTCCATCCCCCATGCCAGGTTAGCTATCTGTAAAAAAGCATGGAATCATTCAGGACTGCCAATCAGGCGCACACAGGAAAGTGTGTGCTCGTGAGAGTGTGTTTGTAAGCGTGCTCGCGAGAGTGTGTGTGCGTGCATCTATGTGCGCAAATGAAAGTGTGTGCATGAATGTAAGTGTGTGTGTGCGTGTGTGTGTGGATGGGCGAGTGTGTACTTGCATGCCTGGTATGATAACCAAGGAGGGAATGGGGTTCAGCTCATTCCAATTAACAAGGACTCGGCAGTCTAATTAACTGAGGTGTGAGAAAAGCATTGGAGTACCAATTTGCAGAGGAATGCCAATATGTCCTGTCGGCTAGACAATGCCGTTCACCTTGCACACGAACAGAAGTAAATGTAGTGTAAATGTTTCCTGTAGGCCGGATCGTTATGTTGTGCTGAATGTTAAAAAATGTTGTAATGTTGTATTGTTTGCTGCGGCCTTCTTGGCCAGGTCTCCCTTGCAAGTAAGTGTACTCACATCTTTGATCCAACAAAATTGTTAATAATCGCCCTAATTACTAACAGTTCACAATTTTACTATGGTTTTCATGTTATAATTGATCTAAGACAAAATGTATCATTAAATTGAGACATGTCCTAAAACGTGATTTTAAACTGTCAAGTGTTTCACTTAAGAATGGGCATGCGTACGCTTGAGCAAGGTGCTCTGCAGGGTCCCCGTCTCCTGACTCAACTAGAACAGAACTAACCATCCTCTGATGGATTGAAAGGCAGGGTGTTGGGCACGTAAGTGCTTGAGATTCAGTTTCAAGTCTAATTCTGGCTTTTAGCTGGAGACAGAAAGATTTTCAACAGCGCAGCAGTACTCACCAGAGGCAGGAAATGAGGAACAATGACTCAGCTATGAAAAAAGGGCACACAGGCAGTGAGGGCTTGGTTTGGAGGGGGTGGGTTAGGGTGAGGGGAGGACGCCAGGGTGTAAGAGGGCACTGAGGAGGGCATTCATTGAATGACCACTCTGTGAAAGAGGTCATGGGCTTTTGTGTGTGTTTTTTTTTTTTTACAGGGTCTGAGCAGAGCAGAGCAGAGCAGAGAGAGAGAGAGAGAGAGAGAATGTGTGTGTCCAGCCCAATTCAATAATGGAGGAAATTACCAAGCATCCTTCCTGCAGACGCTGGGCGGTGGCTCTGTCTCTGCCTGCACCACCAGGGGAGGGGGGAGAGAATTAAAGAGGGATGGTTCATTATCGTTTATGGGCTGTTTTCCCATTTATTCTGTCTTCTCCTGAGAAAACTCATTTCGTTTTTGGGGTGGGGGGTGGCAGGGGGGATGGAGAGGCGGGGGTAGGTAGGCTATAATTACTATGGGGCTATAGGAAGATACCGGTTAAAGGAAAGACTACTTTATAAAATGAGGAATAACACCCCCACCTCACGATAATGATGATGAATAAAAAGCAGTCCATTTATAAGATCAAATAAAGAGACAGGTCAGTATTTGCATATTGAAAAAGACAAATGCTGTGGGCAGACAATGTAGATCTCTTACTGAACTATATGCGTTTTATACTGGGGAGAATGTAGCTTATAATCAATGTATTGTGTTGGTCAATGTAACTATAAGGACTGTGATAAAGTGCTTGGTGCTGACCTGCTCTAATATATAGTGGCATTAACAATTTCAAGGGTCTACACTCATATCAATATTCAACATGCTATGAGATGTGTGTTACGGGGTTCGAATGTTTTAAGACAATCGCATTGGATCCAGACAACTCTCGCTCTTCATGGTGAAATTGTGTATTATTGATACATACACTTTCCAGGTTTCGCCTGTAGGTGGCAGAAGTTCCCCATAAATCTGTCTCAAGGTGCGTACATCGCCCTTATCCGCACACAAATCATCTGTTGACTCCCTTTAAAGGGACTCACATGTGGTTATGGTATGCATCTTTTAAAAAGTGGCATTTTAAGACCTTTTTACTCAATTGCTAAAAAGTCCTTCAGAATGAAGGAAGACTATTGTGTGATCAAACCATAGAAATGGGTCAAACCTTAAGGCATATACTTTTCTTTAAATGCCTCCTTTATGTGTAAGTTACTGTAGGCTATTGATAGTTTGTGGATCGCTCTCTTATTTGCCTACACATTTTTTTATTAATTAATTACATATTTCTGTGGTAATGCTTTTAAGTGAAAATATTGAATGTGAAGTTAGGTGTGGGCATTTGTAGAACAAGAAACACAAAGCAATTGACTGTACTGTACTCCAGTGTGGGAATTAACAAAGAGAAGAGGGGAGAGAGGAAAGGCAGATGGACGGTGGTAAAATATTTATTTCTAAAGCCGCCAATGACAATTTAAATGGCTTTAGTGAACCCACTCTAAAGCACTGTTGCCTACAGTCCTATTTTGCACGAGGCGTGTGACGTCGGTTACCACTGCCGCTGCCCCGCCTCCATCTTTGGGGCTGGTTGACAGTGCAAGTCTTGGAGGGTCCTGTACTCGCTCCCATACCAGGACATTGTCTTTAGAATTAAACGCAAATAAAGAGACCCGCAAGGTGGAGAAATTGGAGAGGGGTTTGACGTTCACACTTGAAAATTCACAATCAGAAGTGAAGGTAAGCATTTATTTTACATGATACGGTTGTGTTGATATTTTTGCTCTGGTCAGCTGTGCGCTAAGCAATTTTCAGCAGCTTTGGGAAATAATGTTGTGGCAATTACACCTCCCCATTTTTCTGCTTATTAATACCCAAATATACAATAATTTCTAACCAATGAATGACTTATACAAATGGTGTGTATTATTTATTTTCGATAATACCCTTATGCCTTATAGACTTTTTATATAATGCATATACTATATTTTGTATCAATGCAATTATTACGTGTGCTGTAGAAGTGAACAATCTATTCGATCCTCTCACAACTTAAAATGTAATAGTAGGCTATTATAATACCATTCCAATATAAATTAATATCAAACATATATTCCAAGAAGGTACTGCAGCTGTCATCTAACATCGCATATAAATGTGTTATTATCCATCCCTAGTAGGCTATCAATTAAACAATATCCGATGATCACTTGAGTTAATCAACAGAATTGCGTTTTATAAATTGTCCTATGGTGGTCAGTCATCCTTTTCTTTTGATGTAGGCTAGGCAGCAACCGCATACTGTTGAAGTGCATATTTCAGTGCATACTGTGTATCATCGCAGGCCATTCCATATGTCACATTGTTCTCTTGTGGGATGCAGAATTACCAAGCACAGTGGGAACAATCCCCCACAAGTGTGGCGCGTGCGGCGTTCTCACAGCCTATCTACATTGGTACTGTAACCCAATGCCGGTGTAACCTTATCACTACTGTAGGTTACGTACTGTAGCAATTTGCTCCTAATTACCTGCCGAGAAACTTACAAGGCTCGGCAGAATACATTGTAGCTATTAGAATTTCGTGCAGAGGTTTTAAACAATGCAGTGGTCCAATGCTACATTGTGATTGTAGCAGCAGAAGTTCCATTTTGGCTGCAATTTCGATATTCAATGTTACTATGGTAACCCTTGCCCGGGACGATTCCCCCAGTTGGCCAGCTAGCCGTTACAAAAAATACCCACTTTAAAAAAGGCTAAACATTCTAGCTAGCTAATACCGTTAGCAATTTATGTTTCTATCTGGGGTAGCAAGCTCTGTCGATATTATTGCCTCAAAGTAGCCGAGACACGGTATTTAAGGTAAGTGAAGGAAGGTAGCTAGGGAGAGTTAGCTTGCCAACATTTGACAGGTAACATTAGCTAACTAGCTAGTTACCATCTAGCGAGATACAGTAGTTACTTACACTATATATACAAAAGTATGTGGAAACCCCTTCAAATTAGTGGATTAGGCTATTTCAGCCACACCCGTTGCTGACAGGTGTATAAAATAAAGCACAAAGCCATGCAATCTCCATAGACAAACATTGGCAGTAGAATGTCCTTACTGAAGAGCTCAGTGACTTTTAATGTGGCACCTTCATAGGATGCCACCTTTCCGACAGGCCAGTTACTCAAATTTCTGCCCTGCTAGAGCTTCCCCGGTCAACTGTAAGTGCTGTTATTGTGAAGTGGAAAGTCTAGGTGCAACAACAGCTCAGCAGCGAAGTGGTAGGCCACACAAGCTCACAGAACTGGACCGCCGAGTGCTGAAGCGTGTAGCGTGTAAAAATCATCTGTCCTCGGTTGCTACACTCACTACCGAGTTCCAAACTGCCTCTGGAAGCAACGTCAGCACAATAACTGTTAGTTGGGGGCTTCATGAAATGGGTTTCCATGGTCGATCAGCCGCACACAAGCCTAAGATCACCATGCGCAATGCCAAGCGTCGGCTAGAGTGTTGTAAAGCATGCCACCATTGGACTCTGGAGCAGTGGAAACACATTTTCTGGTGTGATGAATCACGCTTCACCATCTGGCAGTCCGATGGACGAATCTGGGTTTGGTGGATGCCAGGAGAATGCTACCTGCCCCAATGCATAGTGCCAACTGTAAAGTTTGGTGGAGGAGGAATAATGGTCTGGGGCTGTTTTTCATGGTTCGGCCTAGGCCCCTTAGTTCCAGTGAAGGGAAATCTTAACGCTACAGCATGCAATTACTTTCTAGATGATTCTGTGCTTCCAACTTTGTGGCAACAGTTCGGGGAATGCCCTTTCCTGTTTCAGCATGACAATGCCCCAGTGCACAAAGTGAGGTCCATACAGAAAAGGTTTGTCAGTATGGAAGAACTTGACTGGCCTGCACAGAGCCCTGACCTCAACCCCTTTGGGATGAATTGGAACGCCGACTGCGAGCCAGGCCTAATCGCCCAACATCAATGCCACCTACCTCACTAATGCTCTTGTGGCAGAATGTCCCCACAGCAATGTTCCAACATCTAGTGGAAAGCCTTCCCAGAAGAGTGTAGGCTGTTATAGCAGCAAATGGGGGACCAACTCCATATTATTGCCCATGATTTTGGAATGAGATGTTCAACGAGCAGGTGTCCACATACTTTTGGTCATGTAGTGTACAGCTCTGGAAAAAATTAAGAGACCACTGCAAATGTGTCTACATGTATGACAGCCATTCCATTCCAGTGTCTGTTGAATTCCAACATAGGCACACCTCATTCTACTGAATTAGGTACTGATTAGGTGATCACCTGAACCAAATCTTATTTAATGAGGAAAAGTATAAAAACCACTGCTGTGGTCATCACTATACTCTTGCAATAGGACCAGCTGGATGGCAAAAACAGTGCTAATAGTACCTCAAAAGTAATATTAATCAAAAAATAACTATTGACCATGCCAAAAGAGTTGAAAAGGAAAGTTTTGAGTGAGGAAAAGAAGGGTTCAATTCTGGCTTTACTGGTAGAGGGATACAGTGAGCGTCAGGTTGCTTCCATCCTTAAAATGTCAAAGACGGCGGTTCATAAGAACAAGGTCAAGCAGCAGACATTGGGGACAACAAAGCTACAGACCGGCAGAGGGCAAAAACAACTCTCTACTGACCGGGATGACCGCCAACTCATTCGAATGTCACTCAACAACCGTAGGATGACATCAAGTGACCTACAAAAAGAATGGCAAACGGCAGCTGTGGTGAAGTGCACGGCGAGGACGGTTCGAAACAGGCTCCTAGGGGCAGGGCTGAAGTCGTGCAAAGCTAGAAAAAAGCCCTTCATCAATGAGAAGCAAAGAAGAGCCAGTCTGAGGTTTGCAAAAGACCGTAAGGATTGGACCGTAGAGGACTGGAGTAAGGTCATCTTCTCTGATGAGTCCAATTTTCAGCTTTGCCCAACACCTGGTCGTTTAATGGTTAGACAGAGACCTGGAGAGGCCTACAAGCCACAGTGTCTCGCATCCACTGTGAAATTTGGTGGAGGATCAGTGATGATCTGGGGGTGCTTCAGCAAGGCTGGAATCGGGCAGATTTGTCTTTGTGAAGGATGCATGAATCAAGCCACGTACAAGGTTGTCCTTGAAGAAAACTTGCTTCCTTTTGCTCTGACATTGTTCCCCAACTCTGAGGATTGTTTTTGCCAGCAGGACAATGCGCCATGCCACACACCCGGGTCAATCAAGGTGTGGATGGAGGACCACCAGATCAAGACCCTGTCATGGCCAGCCCAATCTCCAGACCTGAACCCCATTGAAAACTTGTGATCAAAAGGAAGATGGATGGTCACAAGCCATCAAACAAAGCCGAGCTGCTTGAATTTTTGCGCCAGGAGTGGCATAAAGTCACCCAACATCAATGTGAAAGGCTGGTGGAGAGCATGCCAAGTCCCATGAAAGCTGTGATTGAAAATCAGGGTTATTCCACCAAATATTGATTTCTGAACTCTTCCTAAGTTAAAACATTAGTATTGTGTTGTTTAAAAATGAACATGAACTTATTTTCTTTTCATTATTTGAGGTCTGACAACACTGCATCTTTTTTGTTATTTTGACTAGTTGTCATTTTCTGCAAATAAATGCTCTAAATGACAATATTTTTATTTGGAATTTGGGAGAAATGTTGTCAGTAGTTTATACAATAAAACAAAAAAAATATTTTTACCCAAAACACATACCTATAAATAGTAAAACCAGAGAAACTGATCATTTTGCAGTGGTCTCTTAATGTTTTCCAGAGCTGTATATTGGTGCAGCTAACGTAGCTAGCTAGCTAATGTTAAAACGACGGTCTAATAGTTGCTACATCAATTTTCTTACTTTTAAATTAATTATATGTAGCTTCCCATTGGCATTAATTCTTGAAGAATATAACTTAAAAATACCTTGAGCTTAGTTAAACTGTCATCCTATCAGAAGTCAAAATATAAGCTTGTTTTATTTTACTAAGGTCACACTGTTTGTAAACAAAGTAAATGTAAACAAACACTGTATAGCCTGAGCATGGTTAAAACTATAATTTTGATATCATGGATGGTCAGTTGATGCATCCATAGCTCTGTCTATGAATTTGAGTAGTTGCATTTCTCCAGCCCCATCTCTCAGCTTTTTGCTGAAACAGTGGCGGGGAAACGCTTTGTTGTTTCAACTAAGGATTGTCCCTTTAACGTTTGCATCTCTTGCCATGTTGTCTGTAACATCTCTGGCAAATTAGCTGGCTGGATAGCTACAGTAAATAGCTAGCTCCAGAACTGACCATCTACAGAGGATCTCTGTGATACTGATAAAACAGCATGTCCGGCAGAAGTTGTGTGATGTGCTTAATGTTAGCTAGGAAACCCACAACTTCAACTTGAGCTTGTGAAATTGCTGGTGTTGTTCAACTTGTGTAAAGGAACATAATGCCAATTAATATTATAATGTATTTAATATCTTTGAAGCTCTGCCCTGTCATACCACTTATGACACCATAGTAGCCCAAGGGAGACATGGGTCTAAAGTTTTTGCTTCCCAATTTGAACACCAAAATGTTTATAAGCCAATAAGTTACAAACTAAGTCCATGGTTGCTACTGTACTGTCAAATAATATGACTTAGCTTTGCTAGCCAGGTCACTGCCTGCACAACTAAATGTGACTGCAGTTGTAATTTACCATGGCAACAGGGTATTTTCTTCTGTCACATGTTTTTTCTGTGGATGAAGTTGGCAGAAAACATTTGAGGAAACACAACAACCTAGCTGGCTGAATCCTAAAGGTGGCTGGTTTCTAGCAGACAAAGCCTTAATAGCTTTAAAACCGTCTTTATCATCCACTGCCTTCTGCCAGAGCCTCACAAGGATAAAGCCTGACCCCTGTGAGTCAGTCAGCCAGTTGGAGGGGAGGCTGCCTGTGTAGTAGTCCTTCCCTTGAGCAAAGCTCCAGAACTGTGCCAGTGGGTGTTTCCCTCTCCCCACTCCTCCGTTGCCTCGCCCCCAAAAAATGTAATCTGTCTCAGTATTGTTGTCACAGTATAGCCTATTGTTTCGCGCTTCCCAGGGAGTACCTCTATGAAAATAGGACGTGCTAATTTGACATGATGTTCTACCCTGTTTTTGGGAAGATAATGATGATAAATGTAGACTTCTGTAATGTTTATGTACGCCTGGCTGACTGTGGAGGATGGTGGAAGCGCTTTGTTTTGTTACCACACCATAGGCTCCACTGTAGTATCCTGGTTTATCCCAGTTGGTTTCCTCTCAGGACAGGCAGTGCAGTGTGTGCAGTTCTTGAGAGGGAGATGGGAGGTGACAGAGGATCTAATCCCAGGCTCCCTGTTGCCCCTGGCTCCCCACAGCTGCTCTCTCTGTGCTCGACTGGTGCTGCCTGCCATGCCTACAGTGGGATGTGTGTAAGGCTCAGCCAGCGGAACCGCTCTCTCTCCACACACCCTTCCCACAGTGCTGCTGGTGCAAGGCTCTGCTTCCCCTTTACTTACCATTACCAATCACATGCACCTCACTCAGTTTGGTTTAGGTACAGGCTACATCATTGGTAGTATAGCCTAACCAGAAACAAGCACAGTCCAGTTTGGACCCTGAGTGATATAATCCTGCCTCTTTTCGTAGGATTGGTTCCAGAGGGGAAAGGCAAATCGTCATATTTGTGGTAGATTTGCGCCTGACTGGATTAAACAGGAATAGGAGTGTTGGACACTACAGTAATCTCCCCGGGTATTTGTTAGAAATAGGGGTCCTCATAATGGCTTTTTATCACAGCTGTAGATGACTCTGGGTTTCATGAGCCTTTAGAATGATTGTTGTTTTTCCAGTAGGAAACTATACATGGACAATTGTTCAAATAGCCTGGTGGTTGGAAATCACCCATATTGGTTTTGTTTGCCATTGTTTACCACCGTTTTTCTCTCTCCTGTCAGTCAAAGTCAACATTTTCAGATCAAATGACTAATAAAAAAACAGGCGGTCCTCACATTGAAATGATTGGAAACTGGATTGGCATTGACAGGTGGATAAAGATAAAGCAGATGGGGTTGTGGAAGTCATTGAAAGCGTGACCTTTCCCCATTCCTCTTGTGAAATTACTAACGCTGCTTCATACATAGCCTACAGTTTACACTCTTAATTCAATTTGAATGTGCATTGCCTTGGTCTGCACTGCAGTGTTCATTCTATAGAATAGGCTACTAGGCTAATCATACCATGGCATGGTAACTAGGGCTGGGAATTGCCAGGGAACTCACGATACGAATTATCACGATACTTAGGTGCCGATACGATATGTATTGTGATTATCACGATTCAATATGTACTGCAATTCGATACTGTGATTTTATTGCGATTCGATGTTCCATATTGTTCACCATTTGTCTGCTGCAGAGGGACAAGAGAGAGCCATGAAAAAACAAGTTGTAATATCGTGATGTGTAACTGTATCGATTTCCACACCCCCCCATCACGAACGGAAACATCATGTTCGTTTAACCTTGATGTAGCCTACTCTTGACAATGTTGACTGGTAACTAAGGCACATAAACTAGTGCAGAGTGTACTCACTGAGAGAGAGGAGTAGTCACCCTTTCCATTGTGGAAGAGTGTGTGTAGATGTCTCTGTATTTGAGAGGATATCAGGTTCCTGAAAGCACCCACCACAACCCAACCCATCACATCCAGTAAACCTTGTCTTGTGAAAGCAGATCAGAGTGCTCCTGTCACTTTAATGATGTTGTGCATCCATGTTTTTGCGAAGGCAAAGTTAACATTTGTATAACCGCTATTGTCTCTCTGAGAAACATATCTGAATTCACTAATTCGGCGGTCTGTTCCTATCTGCATCAAGTAAAGCCATTCGGCTTCTCTGAGGTAGAGCTGAAGCCTTTGTTGTGGGGACTTTCAGCCTGTCCGACGGTGCTCATCAAGAGGGACTGTTGACGTGGCATGTTGTGGTGTGTTGCTTTTCACCGATTTAACCTGAACAATTACAGAATGACAAAGTAGCTCTGTGTGGGAAATCTCTAGGCCTGTTTATTTCTTAGTGTGGGTTATTGAAAAGACTCCTGTCACGTTCTTGTGTGTCAGTTATGTTTAGCACCATATTAACAGCAAATACTTGCCCCAGTTTATTTCATTTTGACATGTCTAACTGAAGGATCAGCCAATCTGAAATCAGTCAGGGTTCAAATTGGCTTTCGTCACAATGGGTTCACCAATGCTTTGAGCTTGTTAGAGGCAGCCCGACCCAGCACAAGGTTACAGGTTGTGTTCGCTATGATTCAGGAAGTCCATTTATTTTGTATCTTTTGTTAATGCATAGTAAAGATCTTGCCTATTATTTTTTCATTGACAAGATTAGCAAATTTAGGCATGACATGCAGCAACAAACGCCGACACTACACATCCAAGTATAACTGACCAAATTATGAAAGACAAGCATTGTAATTTTGAATTCCGTAAAGTGAGTGTGGAAGAGGTGAAAAAGGTATTGTTGTCTATCAACAGTGATAAGCCACCTGGGTCTGACAACTTGCATGGAATATTACTGAGTATAATAGCGGACGATATTGCCACGCCTATTTGCCATATCTTCAATCTAAGCCTACAAGAAAGTGTGTGCCCTCAGGCCTGGAGGGAAGCAAAAGTAATTCTGCTACCCAAGAATAGTAAAACCCCCTTTACTTGCTCAAATAGCCGACCAATCAGCCTGTTACCAACCCTTAGTAAACTTTTGAAAAAATTTGTGTTTGACCAGATACAATGCTATTTTACAGTAAACAGACTTTCATCACGCTTACAGGGAAGGACATTCAACATGCACGGCACTTACACAAATGACTGATGATTGGCTCAGAGAAATTGATGATGAAAAGATTGTGGGAGCTGTTTTGTTAGACTTCAGTGCGGCTTTTGACATCATCGATCATAGTCTGCTCCTGGAAAAATGTATGTGTTATGGCTTTACACCCCCTACTATAGTGTGGACAAAGAGTTACCTGTCTAACAGAATACATAGGGTGTTCTTTAATGGAAGCCTCTCCAACATAATCCAGGTAGAATCAGGAATTCCCCAGGGCAGCTGTCTCGGCCCCTTACCTTTTTCAATCTTTACTAGTGACCTGCCACTGACTCTGAGTAAAGCCAGTGTGTCTATGTATGCTACAACAGCGAGTGAAATTACTGCAACACTTAACAAAGAGCTGCTGTCAGTTTCAGAATGGGTGGCAAGGAATAAGTCCGAAATAAGTCAGAAATATTTCAAAAACTAAAAGTATTGTATTTGGGACAAATAATTCACTAAACCCTAAACCTCAACTAAATATTGTAATGAATAATGTGGAAATTGAGCAAGGTGAGGTGACTAAACTGCTTGGAGTAACCCTGGATTTTAAACGGCCATGGTCAAAACATGTTGATGCAACAGTAGCTAAGATGGAGAGAAGTCTGTCCATAATAAAGCGCAGCTCACTATCAACAAGGCAGGTCCTACAGGCCCTAGTTTTGTCACACCTGGACTACTGTCCAGTTGTGTGGTCAGGTGCCACAAAGAGGGACTTAGGAAAATGACAATTGGCTCAGAACAGGGCAGCATGGCTGGCCCTTAAATGTACACAGAGAGCTAACATTAATGTCAAGAGATTAGAGATTAACTTCATCACTACTTGTTTTTGTAAGAAGTATTGACATGCTGAATACACCGAGCTGTCTGTTTTTAAACTACTAGCACACAGCTCGGACACCCATGCATACTCCACAAGACATGCCACCAGAGGTCTCTTCACAATCCCCATGTCCAGAACAGACTATGGGAGGTGCACAGTACTACATAGAGCCATGGCTACATTCCACATCAGGAAACTGATGCAAGCAGTAGAATCAGATTTAAAAAATAGATACAAATACACCTTATGGAGCAGCAGGGACTGTGAAGAGAGACACACACAGGCACAGACACACACATACATGCACTCTACACACACTTGCACATGGATTTTGTATTGTAGATATGTGGTAGTAGAGTAGTGGCCTGAGGGCACACACTTAATGTGTTGTAAAAAGTGTTATGAAATGTAATGTCATGTAATATTTTGAATTGTATTCAATTGCCTTAATGTTGCTGGACCCAAGGAAGAGTTGCTGCTGCCTTGGCAGCAGCTAATCGGAATCCTTAATAAATACAAATAGCACTTGATGCACTTCATGTAGGCCTGGGCCTATCCCCAGAAACACGCTTTCCTTGTTCCCAAAGCTCCATCCTGCTCCTTCTCTATTTATCATCAGGGGCTCAACACCATCTCACCAATGTAATGAATAGGCTCAGGGGGGCATTACATTTATGGACTTGCTTTTCTCTTGGTAATCTTGTTTCTTGCTCCTCATTCTGCTTCATGTCTGTTTGTCTGTCTGTCGGTTACTGGCTGTACTTATTGTGCCAATAGAAGAGCATCCTGTCTGTCTATGGCCTTGTGGTCAGGAACAATGGGACACCATTCTAACTCTCCAGTACCAACGGCTGATTCGGCTGAGATTCTAAAACACAAGTCGCGGATCTTTCCGACGCCCTGTAGTCTGTTGCCTTTTTTACCACTCACGTTCTCTGTTGTCAGACGGCACTGGATATAGTAACATGCAGTGGCAGAGTAATTGACTGCGGACTGCGGAGATATAGTTTCAGATGCAGTTCCCCCACTCTTCAGCCCCAGCCTAATCTCACAGTGTGACTCTACCAGCCCTGTTCAGTTAGCTGTGTTCAACCTGAACTCAACAGCCACATAAACAGCTTCCCACCAGGCTTGCTGGCTGATCCATGAAGGTCAGGTGGGAATCATTTATTATTGTCAGCCCAGTCTTCATAGTAATAGAATGCTTTCTATTAGTCCTTTGGCACACAGGTCTAGTGGTTTAATATTGTACAGCAGACATTGATATTCATCTGTCTGTGTCCTTCCAGCAGCCTGTCCATCACCTCGCCTGTTCCAATCCTCATCCACTTTTCAACTATCATCAACTTTGATTAGACTATTTGAAGTATTTCTGCCCCCCTGTTACACTTGCTTGAGCTGTAGGTGCATACGAACATCTGCCATTTGAGTGTAATGAATGGGTTATACAGTGCCTTGCAAAAGTATTCATCCCCCTTGGCGTTTTTCCTATTTTGTTGCATTACAACCTGTAATTTAAATGTATTTTTATTTGGATTTCATGTAATGGACATACACAAAATAGTCCAAATTGGTGAAGTGAAATTAAAAAAAGAACCTGTTTCAAAAAATTCAAAAAAATAAATAACGGAAAAGTGGCGTGTAAATATGTATTCACACCCTTTTTTAAATTTATTTAAATTTATACTTTTTTTTTAGGGGGTAGATCAGCTTTAATATTTCAGATAGATTGTAACTTCCATCAATGGAATTGTCTGCATCACTTCCAATCCCCCATATGTTTTTTTTTCTCGCAAATATATATATATACATACACACACACACACATATATATATATATATTTTACATTTACATTTTAGTCATTTAGCAGACGCTCTTATCCAGAGCGACTTACAGTTAGTGAATACATATTTTTTTTTTTTTTTTATACTGGCCCCCCGTGGGAATCGAACCCACAACCCTGGCGTTGCAAACGCCATGCTCTATCAACTGAGCTACATCCCTGCCGGCCATTCCCTCCCCTACCCTGGACGACGCTGGGCCAATTGTGCGCCGCCCATGAATCTCCCGGTCGCGGCCGGCTGCGACAGAGCCTGGATTCGAACCAGGATCTAGTGGCACAGTTAACACTGCGATGCAGAGCCTTAGACCACTGCGCCACACACATATACCTACACACATATACATACACACATACACATACACACACATACACACACATATATATATATACACTGCTCAAAAAAATAAAGGGAACACTAAAATAACACTGAATGAATGAAATAATCTTATTAAATACTTTTTTCTTTACATAGTTGAATGTGCTGACAACAAAATCACACAAAAATTATCAATGGAAATCAAATGTATCAACCCATGGAGGTCTAGATTTCTCCTGATGAGGTGGCGGATGGTCTCCTGAGGGATCTCCTCCCAGACCTGGACTAAAGCATCCTCCAACTCCTGGACAGTCTGTGGTGCAATGTGGCGTTGGTGGATGGAGCGAGACATGATGTCCCAGATGTGCTCAATTGGATTCAGGTCTGGGGAACGGGCGGGCCAGTCCATAGCATCAATGCCTTCCTCTTGCAGGAACTGCTGACACACTCCAGCCACATGAGGTCTAGCATTGTCTTGCATTAAGTCCCAGGGCCAACCGCACCAGCATATGGTCTCACAAGGGGTCTGAGGATCTCATCTCGGTACCTAATGGCAGTCAGGCTACCTCTGTGCGGCCCCCCAAAGAAATGCCACCCCACACCATGACTGACCCACCGCCAAACCGGTCATGCTGGAGGATGTTGCAGGCAGCAGAATGTTCTCCACGGCGTCTCCAGAGTCTGTCACGTCTGTCACATGTGCTCAGTGTGAACCTGCTTTCATCTGTGAAGAGCACAGTGGCGAATTTGCCAATCTTGGTGTTCTCTGGCAAATGCCAAACGTCCTGCATGGTGTTGGGCTGTAAGCACAACCCCCACCTGTGGACGTCGGGCCCTCCTACCACCCTCATGGAGTCTGTTTCTGACCGTTTGAGCAGACACATGCACATTTGTGGCCTGCTGGAGGTCATTTTGCAGGGCTCTGGCAGTGCTCCTCCTGCTCCTCCTTGCACAAAGGCGGAGGTAGCAGTCCTGCTGCTGGGTTGTTGCCCTCCTACGGCCTCCTCCACGTCTCCTGATGTACTGGCCTGTCTCCTGGTAGCGCCTCCATGCTCTGGACACTACGCTGACAGACACAGCAAACCTTCTTGCCACAGCTCGCATTGATGTGCCATCCTGGACGAGCTGCACTACCTGAGCCACTTGTGTGGGTTGTAGACTCCGTCTCATGCTACCACTAGAGTGAAAGCACCGCCAGCATTCAAAAGTGACCAAAACATCAGCCAGGAAGCATAGGAACTGAGAAGTGGTCTGTGGTCACCACCTGCAGAACCACTTTTTTTTTTGCTAAAAGTATTATTATATTATTGATCGATTGACTATGACTTTTCAGATCACCCAGTAGTGCTATCTGCAGGGTTAGCTCCAGGTAAATATTGCAATCCTTTAGCCATTCCTGGACCTGTGTCCAAAAACAAGCTACAAATGGACAGTACCAAAACAAATGATCAAATAATTCTGTCTCTTCGCAGCAAAATCTGCAGAGCTGGGAAGATTGTATCCCCATATAAATAACATTCACCCCCTTTGCTATGAAGCCCCTAAATAAGATCTGGTGCAATCAATTACCTTCAGAAGTCACATAATTAGTTAAATAAAGTCCACCTGTGTGCAATCTAAGTGTCACATGATCTGTCACATGATCTCAGTATATATACACCTGTTCTGAAAGTCTGCAACACCACTAAGCAAGGGGCACCACCAAGCAAGCAGCACCATGAAGACCAAGGAGCTCTCCAAACAGGTCAGGGACAAAGTTGTGGAGAAGTACAGATCAGGGTTGGGTTATAAAAAAATATCTGAAACTTTGAACATCCCACGGAGCGCCATTTAAATCCATTATTACATTTTTAAAAGAATATGTCACCGCAACAAACCTGCCAAGAGAGGGCCGCCCACCAAAACTCACGGATCAGGCAAGGAGGGCATTAATCAGAGAGGCAACAAAGAGACCAAAGATAACCCTGAAGGAGCTGCAAAGCTCCACAGTGGAGATTGGAGTATCTGTCCATAGGACCACTTTAAGCCGTACACTCCACAGAGCTGGGCTTTACGGAAGAGTGGCCAGAAAAAAGCCATTGCTTACAGAAAAAATAAAGCGAACACGTTTGGTGTTCGCCAAAAGGCATGTGGGAGACTCCCTAAACATATGGAAGAAGGTCAGATGAGACTAAAATGAAGCTTTTTGGCCATCAAGGAAAACGCTATGTCTGGCGCAAACCCAACACCTCTCATCACCCCGAGAACACCATCCTCACAGTGAAGCATAGTGATGGCAGCATCATGCTGTGTGTATGTTTTTCATCGGCAGGGACTGGGAAACTGGTCAGAATTGAAGGAATGATGGATGCCGCTAAATACAGGGAAATTCTTGAGGGAAACCTGTTTCACTCTTCCAGAGATTTGAGACTGGGACGGAGGTTCATCTTCCAGCAGGACAATGACCCTAAGCATACTGCTAAAGCAACACTTGAGTGGTTTAAGGGGAAACATTTAAATGTCTTGGAATGGCCTAATCAAAGCCCAGACCTCAATCCAATTGAGAATCTGTGGTATGACTTAAAGATTGCTGTACACCAGCGGAACCCATCCAACTTGAAGGAGCTGGAGCGGTTTTGCCTTGAAGAATGGGCAAAAATCCCAGTGGCTAGATGTGCCAAGCTTATAGAGACATACCCCAAGAGACTTGCAGCTGTAATTGCTGCAAAAGGTGGCTCTACAAAGTATTGACTTTGGGGGGGGGGGGGGGTGGTGAATAGGTATACACGCTCAAGGTTTCAGTTTTTTTCTCTTTTTTATTGTTTGTTTCACAAGAAAAAATATTTTGCATCTTCAAAGTGGTAGGCATGTTGTGTAAATCAAATGATACAAACCCTCCAAAAATCTATTTTAATTCCAGGTTGTAAGGCAACAAAATAGGAAAAATGCCAAGTCGCAAGCCACTGTATGTGTGTGTTTTTGAGTGTGTGCATGTCTGTGTCAGTGGTGGTACACTATGACCAAATTATGTGGACACCTGCTTGTCGAACATCTCATTCTAAAATCATGGGCATTAATATGAAGTTGGTCCCCCCTTTGCTGCTATAACAGCATCCACTCTTCTGGGAAGGCTTTCCACTAGATGTTGGAACATTGCTGCGGGGACTTGCTTCCATTCAGCCACGAGAGCATTAGTGAGATCGGGCACTGATGTTGGGCGATTAGGCTTGCAGTCGGCATTCCAATTAATCCCAAAGGTGTTCGATGGGGTTGAGGTCAGGGCTTTGTGCAGTCCAGTCAAGTTCTTCCACACCGATCTCGACAAACCATTTCTGTATGGACCTTGCTTTGTGCACGGGGGCATTGTCATGCTGAAACAGGAACGGCATTCCCCAAACTTTTGCCACAAAGTTGGAAGCACAGAATTGTCTAGAATGTCATTGTATTCTGTAGCGTTAAGATTTCCCTTCACTGGAACTAAAGGGCCTAGCCCGAACCATGAAAAACAGCTCCAGACCATTATTCCTCCTCCACCAAACTTTACAGTTGGCACTATGCAGTCGGGCAGGTAGCGTTCTCCTGGCAACTGCTAAACCCAGATTTGTCCGTCGGACTGCCAGATGGTGAACTGTGATTCATCACTCCAGAGAACACGTTTCCACTGCTCCAGAGTCCAATGGCAGTGATCTTTACACCACTCTAGCCGACGCTTGACATTGCGCATGGTAATCTTAGGCTTGTGTGCGGCTGCTCGGCCATGGAAACCCATTTCATGAAGCTCGCGATGAACAGTTGTTGTGCTGACGTTGCTATATAAGGTCCCACAGTTGACAGTGCCTGTCAGAGCAAAAACCAAGCCATGAGGTCGAAGGAATTGTCCGTAGAGCTCCGAGACAGGATTGTGTCGAGGCACAGATCTGGGGAAGGGTACCAAAATATTTCTGCAGCATTGAAGGTCCCCAAGAACACAGTGTCCTCCATCATTCTTAAATGGAAGAAGTTTGGAACCACCAAGACTCTTCCGAGAGCTGGCTGCCCGGCCAAACTGAGCAATCGGGGGAGAATGGTCTTGGTTAGGGAGATGTGACAAAAAACCCGATGGTCACTCTGACAGAGTTCCAGAGTTCGTCTGTGGAGATGGGAGAATCTTCCAGAAGAACTACCATCTCTGCAGCACTCCACCAATCAGGCCTTTTATGGTAGATTGGCCGGACGGACCACTCCTCAGTAAAAGGCACATGACAGCCCGCTTGGAGTTTGCCAAAAGGCGCCTAAAGGACTCTGAGACCATAAGAAACAAGATTATCTGATCTGATGAAACCAAGATTGAACTCTTTAGCCTAAATGCCAAGCGTCACGTCTGGAGGAAACCTGGCACCATCCCTACGGTGAAGCATGGTAGTGGCAGCATCATGCTGTGTGGATGTTTTTAAGCAGCAGGGACTGGGAGAGTAGTCAGGATTGAGGGAAAGATGAACGGAGCAAAGTACAGAGAGATCCTTGATGAAAACCTGCTCCAGAGGTCTCAGGACCTCAGACTGGGGCAAAGGTTCACCTTCCAACAGGACAATGACCCTAAGCACACAGGCCAAAACAACGCAGGAGTGGCTTCGGGACAAGTCTCTGAATGTCCTTGAGTGGCCCAGCCAGAGCCGAGGACTTGAACCTGATCGAACATCTCTGGAAAGACCTGAAAATAGCTGTGCAGCGACACTCTCCATCCAACCTGACAGAGCTTGAGAGGATCTGCAGAGAAGAATGGGAGAAACTCCCCAAATACAGGTGTGCCAAGCTTGTAGCGTCACACCCAAGGAGACTCGAGGCTGTAATCGCTGCCAAAGGTGCTTCAACAAAATACTGAGTAAAGGGTCTGAATACTTATGTAAATGTGATATTTCAGCACCCCAAAAATTTTTGATTTGCACAAATTTCTAAAAACCTTTTTTTCCTTTATCATTAAGGGGGATTGTGTGTAGATTGATGAGGGGAAAAACAATTTAATCCATTTTAGAATAAGGCTGTAACGTAACAAAATGTGGAAAAAGTCAAGGGGTCTGAATACTTTCCGAATGCACAGTATAGTGTATTTTCCTCTCTTCACGGCTGGTTTTCCGTGCGATCAATACTTTGCAGTGGAGAATTGTCATCTGCACCGTGTTAATCCTTCCAGGGCTTCCTTTGACTGGTAGGTGTGTGTGTATGTGTATGTGTGTGTGTGTGTGTGGATTCGTATTGCGACCCAGCCAACAAACGCCACACACTTATCAATATCATCACCTCTCTGCTCAGAGGAAGCTGCTCCCCCAATTTCCTCATTGATTTCTAAGAAAAATGGTATTGAAAGACATTTAGACATACTAGGACATTCATAACATCTGTCTAGATCCACCTAGATACTAGCTTGATTGACACCTGTCATTAGCCTGTCAAGTTTGAGATAATAGTCTCTATTTTGGAACTTCTATTGCATTAATGGCTGTTGACATCAATATGTTTTTTGTTTTTTTTAGTTCTTTTTTGGGGGGGTAGATCAGCTTAATATTGCAGATAGATTGTAACTTCCATCAATGTAATGACATCAATATGTTGCTCCATGTTCCTTAGCAGACATTAAAAATTAAACACCACAATTTGCATGGAAGGCTGTCTTACTCAGTCTTACCACATGGCCCCTGGCCTCTCTAATTTGGTCATGCCTGACTTTTTTCCAGTTGGTTAAACTGGGATTTATCCTACTGAACATGTTTGAATTGACTAGAGTCTGAATCCTCCTTGTATTTTACCCTTCGTCTTCAGCAGTCGTACTGTGCTTCATTTCTCTCCTCTTCAAATTTCTCAGAACCAGAATTGTTCAGAATCAATTTAATTTCCAAGCTTACTGTTCCTGATCAGTTTCCATGGCAGCCAATAAACATCCTTTCCCTTCCTCCCTATTTATAGAGGAGAGAATGCAGTGCTGCTGCTGCTACTGCTGAAATACCAGCATCCATGTGATGGGAGGAGAAGAAGAGAGGAGGGAGAAAAAATACACACTTTAAAACTAAGAGAACAATAGGCAGAGTCTAGAGAGCTGCCTGGATATGAGAGCAGAGCAGAGCTGAGCAGAGAGGAAAGGTCCGGTTGCTAACTGCATTAGCTTGAAATGTACTTTCTCAGTTCCGGCCTCTGTGGAAAAAGCACTTCAGATGGCACAAGGGGTCATTTTCTGTCCTCTGTCTTCTTTACATTGGAGTGTGTTGGGGCTAAGCCTAATTGTCTTGGTAAATAAATACTGGGATGTTTAAGGAGATGCATGGGGAAAATGGGACTGAATTGAAAATCATGAACAAGCCTGTGCCTCAGAATGTTTTTATGTGTGAATGACAGTATGCAAAGCGTAGCCTACGACTCGTTTGAAGGCACATCAATCATTGAACTTACTGCATTTATGGTCCCATATCGAAAATATTTAATGAGGAGCTTAGCAAGATGCCATATCAAAGCAGTGTTGTCCTAGAGCTGGGTCTCCTCCTCATCCATTCTGCTGTGCTTGACAAAACTTCAGCTTCACAGTCCACTTGTGTATTTGTGATATGGAAGAATGATCATGGAAGCTTTTTACTCTTCTTCCACCGTGTTAAAAATAGAAGCACTCCCAGTTAATTATTTTGCTTTCTATTAGTCCTTTGGCACACAGGTCTAGTGGTTTAATATTGTACAGCAGACATTGATATTCATCTGTCTGTGTCCTTCCAGCAGCCTGTCCATCACCTCGCCTGTTCCAATCCTCATCCACTTTTCAACTATCATCAACTTTGATTGGACTATCTGATTGATTGATTGATTGATACAGAATGGAGACAAGTAGGTGTTTACAAAACTGATAAACCGAGTCACATATTCACACAATGTAAAGGATTAGGTTGGATCTTAATTAGCCTAGGCTTAGATATTTGAACACAGGCTATTTGATGTTGCCTAAGAAAGGGAGTGGTGCTGTTGTATTTCATTAAAGCCCAAAGAGATGTTATTTGGTTGGTCCTGCTGTCTCCTTCCACCCAGGCTGTGATTAATCAGGGAGAGACATCATGTAGATGAGATGTGAGCATTAGAGTGGGATCATTAATAAACAATAAAAACGAATAAATAAATAAATAAATAAAAAAGTTTACCAGTTTCATTTAAGGACCAAAAGATTGACAGCCGTCCCATATAGATTGCAAAATAGTTGGGAAGAGATTTTTGACGTACCGCTCCCATGGCATAGTGTTTATGAACTGATACGCAAAACGACGCCAAATTCAAAACGTATAATTTTTCAATTTAAATTATTATATACAATTCTTGTTACCAATAGTGTTATTTGTATGGGGGATATAATCTTCCCAGCTCTGCAGATTTGGCTGTGAAGAGACAGAATCATTAGATCATTTGTACTGTCCATTTGTAGCTTGTTTCTGGACACAGGTCCAGGAATGGCTGAAGGATTGCAATATTTGCATGGAGCTGACCCTGCAGATAGCACTACTGGGTGATCTGAAAAGTCATAGTCAATTGATCAATAATATAATAATACTTTTAGCAAAAATGTTTATTTTCAATTCACAAACTGTAGAAACAATGAGATTAGAAAGGTTCAGAACTTTTGTAAAACATCACAGTACAGTTGAAAAATATATGGCAAATAGAAATCCAATATGGATGGTGTTAAGAGTTAAGAGATAGATGGGAGGTGTTGAATGGAGCTGAAGGATGGGACTAATAACAACAACTAATAACAAGATAATTAGTGTAAGACATGCTGTGTCCATAATAAGTATATAGGTTATATATTGTGACCAACCAGTCAATCCACAAAGAAGACGAGCCTAACTTTATGTCCTTGTCAGGCATCAGCGTATTCACTCAGGATGTCAGGATTGTTAAGCTAAGAAGTGTGTGTAAACCTAACTCGTTGTTGTAACTGTGGCAGAAGAAAACATACACACTTAGGGGTGTACTCACTTTTGTTGCCAGCGGTTTAGACATTAATGGCTGTGTGTTGTGTTATTTTGAGGGAACAGCAAATTTACACTGTTATACAAGTTGTACACTCACTACTTTACATTGTAGCAAAGTGTCATTTCTTCAGTGTTGTCACATTAAAAGATATAGTCAAATATTTTCAAAAATGTGAGGGGTGTACTCACTTTTGTGTGGTACTGTACATATAGGCCTATAGTGAGACTGATGTCAGCTATCAAATACTTGCAGCCTCCAGTGTGATTGAGTGCCATAGGTACAGTAGCTGAGAATCTGTTGACATCCACCTAGCAGCATCTCGTCAGAATGGTGATTACATACTCCTCTGCTCTGCTTGACCTCAATAGGACATGCTGCCGTGACCCCTCCCACTCCCAGTGACTGATGACCCATAGACCCCTCCAGCCCCTCTCCATTCAGCCCCTCTCTATCTCCTCTCCACTGCCCAAGGACATTTGTTATCTTTAGGGCCAGTGTGACAGCAGTTTTAATGACAATCTACTACAATTTCTACATATGGCCACCGGTGCTGTACTTAGATCCTGTCCTTGTCTTGATGCGTTCCACTGTGCCATGCTGTAGGGAAGGGCTGCACCTGGGTCGACTCAACAGCGGACCAGTTAGTTAGGGAACGCCTGTATCTCTCCATCCACATAAACTCATAAATAATGCACAGGTCAATTTGCAAGTGAAAGAAGATAACCAATTGGAGTGCGTGCTGGGTAGCCTGCATGTGGGCAGAGGGTGACTGACAGGTCCTGTGGGGTAGGCATGTGGGGGGGGTTGGCTGATGTCTGTTGTTCCTTGTGGAAAGATGGAGATACAGCCAGGTTCCTTGTGTTGTCTGCACTACAGTATGACTGTGATCCCTTTCTTGCTGTTAATGACTGCAGCAAAGTACACAAAGTATGCACACCCAACTGCCTATGGCACTTTGTTTCATTTGGTCCTCTCTGAAGAGGCCATGCATATACTCTGAGTGTACAAAACATTATCAACACTGCTCTTTCCATGACATAGACTGACCAGGTGAATCCAGGTGAAAGCTATGATCCCTTATTGATGTCACCTGTTAAATCCACTTCAGTCAGTGTAGATGAAGGGGAGGAGACAGGTTAAATAAGGATTTTTAAGCCTTGAGACAATTGAGACATGGATTGTGTATGTGTGCTATTCAGAGGGTGAATGGGCAAGACAGAAGATTGAAGTGCCTTTGAAAGGGATATGGTAGTAGGTGCCAGGCGCATTGGTTTGAGTGTGTCAAGAACTGCAACGCTGCTGGGTTTTTCACTCAACAGTTTCCTGTGTGTATCACCACTCAAAGGACATTGAGTCATCTTGACACAACTGTGGGAAGCATTGGAGTCAACATGGGCCAGCATCCCTGTGGAACGCTTTCGACACCTTGTAGAGTCCATGCCCCAAAGAATTTAGGCTGTTCTGAGGGCAAAAGGGGGGTGCAACTCAATATTCAAGTTTTGTACACTCAGTGTAGGTTTCATCGTTATTGATCGTGACATATAGGTTTCATCGTTATTGATCGTGACATATAGGTTTCATCTTTATTGATTGTGACTTATAGGTTTCATCATTATTGATTGTGACTTATAGGTTTCATCATTATTGATCGTGACATAGGTTTCATCATTATTGATTGGGACATATAGGTTTCATCTTTATTGATTGTGACTTATAGGTTTCATCTTTATTGATTGTGACTTATAGGTTTCATCATTATTGATTGTGACATATAGGTTTCATCATTATTGATTGTGACTTATAGGTTTCATCTTTATTGATTGTGACTTATAGGTTTCATCTTTATTGATTGTGACTTATAGGTTTCATCATTATTGATTGTGACTTATAGGTTTCATCATTATTGATTGTGACATAGGTTTCATCTTTATTGATTGTGACTTATAGGTTTCATCATTATTGATTGTGACTTATAGGTTTCATCTTTATTGATTGTGACTTATAGGTTTCATCATTATTGATTGTGACGTATAGGTTTCATCATTATTGATTGGGACATATAGGTTTCATCTTTATTGATTGTGACTTATAGGTTTCATCTTTATTGATTGTGACTTATAGGTTTCATCATTATTGATTGTGACTTATAGGTTTCATCGTTATTGATCATGACTTATAGGTTTCATCATTATTGATCGTGACTTATAGGTTTCATCATTATTGATTGTGACGTATAGTTTTCATCATTATTGATCGTGACAAATAGGTTTCATCATTATTGATTGGGACATATAGGTTTCATAATTATTGATTGGGACATATAGGTTTCATCATTATTGATCGTGACATATAGGTTTCATCATTATTGATCATGACATATAGGTTTCATCATTATTGATCGTGACATATAGGTTTCATCATTATTGATCGTGACATATAGGTTCAATTTGTAAAACATTCACCGGAAGGAGCTTGTGTTAGGCCTGAACATCGCCTGGAAAACAAACTTACAGTCAGTCCCCTTCAGACTGTTTCACACTGCTCTTTTTAGTGAATCAGTGTAGTTTGAGTCTGTTTTTGTGTGTATTCCCTTCATGTTGCTCAATCAGAAAAAAGACAGATATAGCTAGTAGTGATAGCATGATATATGTGTGTACGGATGTGTGTGCATGATAATCAAATCAAATCAAATGTTATTGGTCACATACACGTGTTTAGCAGATGTTATTGCGGGTGTAGCGAACTGCTTGTGCTTCTAGCTCCGACAGTGCAGTAATATCTAACAAGTAATATCTAACAATTTCACAACATATACCCAATACACACAAATCTAAGTAAGGAATGAATTAAGAATATATACATATGTGGACGAGCGATGTCAGAGCGGCATGGATTAAGATACAGTAGAATAGTATAGAGTACAGTATATACATATGAGATGAGTAATGCAGATATGTAAACATTATTAATGTGACTAAGATACCGTAGAATAGTATAAAATACAGTATATACATATGAGATGAGTAATGCAAGATATGAAACATTTCTTAAAGTGGCCAGTGATTTCTAGTCTATGTCTATAGGCAGCAGCCTCAAATGTGCTAGTGATGGCTGTTTAACAGTCTGATGGCCTTGAGATAGAAGCTGTTTTTCAGTCTCTCAGTCCCAGCTTTGATGCACCTGTACTGACCTCGCCTTCTGGATGATAGCGGGGTGAACAGGCAGTGGCTCGGGTGGTTGATGTCCTTGATGATCTTTTTGGCCTTCCTGTGATGTGTGTGTATGGTTGTGTGTGTATGATATATGACGTGTGTGTACGGTTGTGTGTGCATGATATATGACGTGTGTGTGTATGGTTTGTGTGCATTATATATGACGTGTGTGTACGGTTGTGTGTGCATGATATGACGTGTGTGTACGGTTGTGTGTGCATGATATGACGTGTGTGTGTATGGTTGTGTGTGCATTATATATGAAGTGTGTGTGTATGGTTGTGTGTGCATTATATATGACGTGTGTGTACGGTTGTGTGTGCATGATATATGACGTGTGCGCATGTGTGTTGTGGATGTGTGAGACTAGGTGCTTGCACAAGCTCATACTGTAAGTGTATGGAAAGACTTAATAAGAAGTTATAAAGTGCAGTGGATGGGTCTGAGGTTTGAGGTGAAGGCTGTGTCTTGACTGTCTGTCTGTTGTGTTGCCTGAAAGGCAGCTATCTGCAGCACTCTGGACCTCATTAGTGGGAGTGCCGGGCTCTCAGATCCTCTTCGATCTGTGCTGCAACCGGAGGAGCCTCACTGACACAAGTCAAACAAACAAGAGTGGAATAAATGTAGAATGTGTGTAGAATGAATGTAGAATCAGCTCTGACATGGAAATTAAGATAGGGGCCTTAGCCCTTATGGTGTCATTAGGCTGGTTGGTTTTTTGCCCGGGTTTTGCCCCGGTCATGGAGCCTCAGCTGGACTTCTAATGCTTAATGAATCTTTCTTAATGCTCCGTATGAATGGTGTATAGGCCTGCTGCTAAAGGCTTCTGGACCTGGTAGATGGAGTTCTTATTGTGTTTAGTCTGTAGTCCTCTGTCTGTAGTGCTCTTTGCCTTAATGCAGTGACTAAAAAGGGAGAGCTTCTGTAATGACTGATGCTTAACACTTTGCTATATTGCAAATGTGCAACGGCAGGCTGTCTTTGACTTTTGTCCATTGTCTCACACTCATAATAGTAAATTGTTGCCGGTTATGTTGTTTATTTTATTTATAACAACATAACACTCAGCAGTCCAGACACGCACCAATTGTCTTACTGCAAAGTGTCATCCTCTCCGTCAGTAGCCCATTTAGGTAGTCTTCTGTCACAGACAAGGTAGCCTCATTCCGCCTCTTTTGGCAACCGGTCACGTAACGTCTGATATCTTCCAATCTCTTTTTCTCCCTCTTCCACCTGCCTTAGCTGTCCACGGAATGACATGACTGAATCTTTCTCTCTCTCCCTGTCTTTTTCCGTCAGGATGAGACATCAGTGAGCAGTGAGGACTTTGACATGAGCGACCCCACATGGATATCAGCTGATCACGGTCCTGCTTCAGACCTGAGTCCCCCGAACCGCAGAGAGAGAATGCACAGCCCCCAGAACGCACACATTAAGGAGGAGGACGGTAAGAAAGAGCTACTACTGTTGCTCTCTCTCTCTCTCTCTCTCTCCTCTGATCTCCCCTCTCTCAGCTCTCTCTCTTTTATTTAAATGAAATCCCTCATAGGTATGGTTGGTGGGGAAAACTGAGAGCTTTGAAGAAATGGATTTGTGTACCGCTGCTATAAAGATACAGTACAATTATCTGTTCAACACTGTGCCCACAACAACATGCACTCCTCACACTAAGTCAATCAGTGTGTTAGTTAGGCTGGGAGAGAGCAAGCTCTTTGGATTTTGATGTGAGTAGAGTGGAAAGGCCAGGGTGAAGCGAGAGAAGATGTTGGAATCAATTTCGATCAAGGGGGCCTCACCCTGCTGCTCTCTCCCTGCTTCTGGTACGGTTGAAGGGCTACTGTTCCCATACCAGGGAGGAAGGGGGTGAACGGAGAGGGTTGGATGGAGGTATGGTTGGGGTTGGGGAAAGAGGGGCAGGGAGCCTTGTCAGGTCCTCTAGACCAGCTAGAGAAGGCCTCCTGGGACAGGTTAAGCCACCACCACCACCTAAATGGTGTTCACCTTGAACTCTGTGTGGAGACATGACCAAAGGTCAATGTATTCTAATCCACTCTGTAACAGTCAGTATGAGTGGTACTGAGCAGGGAAACATTTGCCCCTTAATACAAGTACGAGCGTGTGTTACTGTGCACCATGATGTCTTTCCATGACTCCATCTTTCAGCGGGCTGAGGAGAAACAGCTTGGCTGTGGTGATTGACACTGCGTTGCCTGCTGCTGCTGTCAGGTGAATGTGCAGAGGTAATGTTCCCGGAGAGAGCCATCATTACATGTCCGCTCGCTGCCTATTTAACCCGGCAGCAGCAAGCAGTAGCAGATGGGATCTGGGAGCAGTTTCGCACATGGCGGATGAATGCACCGCCGAAAATAAGCTAATAAATCAAATAGTTAACAGTGGAGAACACCGCCAGCCGTGCTCTCTCCTTCTCTAACTTTAGGAGACAAAAATCTTATCTGCTATTCTTCAATAAGTCTAAAGTCGAAACGTCTATACAGAAAGGCTTGTTGTTAGCTAGCCATTTGTGTTGTAGCCTATAGCCTAACGTTTCCTGTCTGAGAATATGAGATGTTAATGGGAACCTCCAATATGGCCCTCCAATAGAGAACTTTGACAGGCAACCTTGACTTGCTAGCTATGTCACTGTGAATTATTTGCCAGAGGGAGTAAACCTTGCTCCTCTCTGTCTATTTTGAACGGACTGGCTCCTCTCCCATCTGTCCCATTTATCTGCTCTCCAAGGTGGGGGGAAGGGGGGTCACACTTTGACTCTGAGGGTTGTGACATATTCCAGGAGCGCCCCACAAGAGATTCTCAGGCCCTGTGCTTAAGAGTGGCTATGATTGCACTGGGGCTCCAGAGGGAACCAAGAGGGGCTCCTGATGCACTGACCTCCTGAGGGGCCACTCCACTGGCTGAGCTGTGGAGTGGCCCCTCGAGGAGCTCTCACTGGAGATGTGACTGGAAGGGTCATTGGGCAAGTGTCTGTGACAACAAGATGTACCACTCTGTGGTAGGTGCTAGGCACTTCCTCCATCACCAGGGACCAGAGAGAAAGGGCCCACAAGGCTCAGGCAATCAGACATGTCATCCAGGCGGATTACGCTGTACTTGGGTTGACATTCTTAGTAACCAAGTACACCCATTACAAGGAATTTAGGAAGTTGTTGGTTTGTTTCTGTGTGTGTTTCCTGCTTTGGATTCTTACATGAATGACGGAGCACTGCTGTACTCGTTCAGCTAGCTACTGTGATTTCCCACACTGAAGTGGAGGACTGTACTATGCTATATGAGGACAGGGGACCCGGACCACATGGTCCATGGGTGTAGTACTATGACTAGCTTTGAGCACACACACACACACACACACACACACACACACACACACACACACACACACACACACACACACACACACACACACACACACACACACACACACACAATGCAAGGGTAAACTGGCTGTAGGCTTTAGAAACCATCTGACAGGCTGAGTAATTTCTGTACATTTCTCTAAAAACCCTCTTGGTAGGAGCTCAGAGTATAGCCAGAAATGTGTAGAGATGACCGCACAGTGTCTACATCCCTGCTTCCCTCCCTGGAAGGCAGAGAGAGCAGACCAGAATACTACCACTACCACTACCACTACACTCCTGCAGCCTCTAGCCCAGTGGCACACATTGCCTAAGGTGTTAGAAGTCACTGAAAGTAGGGCAGTTGAAAATGACAGGATGACTTTGATCTGCCTCACCCCGAGCTACGCGATCGAGGTCAACTGTTAAACAAAATAAATAGATGAGAATAGCAATGCTGCATTATCTTATAGTCAGCGTAATGAACTGAGGAGGCCTGGTGGCAAAATATTGTATGGACGGCTGGAATATACTGTTTTAAACAGTTTAGGTAGTGTAGCACCGCTGCTTCAAAACACTCTAATTGGACAAGACCTAATAAGACCTAGCTAATACTTGTTATAAGCCCCACAGACTTCTTCACATCAGTAACACAAAAAGCTAACAGAAGAACACAGTAGGTATTATTGGGGAAATTAGATGATTACAGATATACTGTACTGTGCCAACCAGATAAATTACTTGGATAAATGAGGACATTTTGATTGATTGATTGATTGATGAGGTTTACAAAGTAATATCTTAATGTGATGTGTAATGAACAGGAAGTTGAACAAAAATATATTTATATATTTTTGAAAATATAGACTATAGAAAAAATCTGCCACACCTGACCTTCGCTAACAGAAGAAAACAAAGTGTTAGGCTATAGACACCATTGGTATTAAAGATGGCCAACCCATTGGAAACGTTATTGTGTTTGAGTGACAGCGCCTGAGAAGCCTCATTAATAGTGTCAGGTCCATGTCACCAAGCCAGGGATTCCTCAAGTACTGTCTGTCCCTGACTGTAGTACTGAGTTAAAGACAGATGCAGGCTAGGAGGCCTTCAAAATAAGCCTGCCTCTATTAGGTTGAGAAGAACAGTGGATACATCCCAAATGGCACCCTATTACCTATATAGTGCACTACCTTGGACAAGAGTCCAGGGAATAGGGTGCCATATGGGATGAAACCAGTATTTCTACTGCTGCATCAGAGCTGATTTCCCACATAGGCAGCGCCACAGTGCACGGTGCTCCAAGGCAAGTAAGGGGAGGGGCTAAAAATGGTGTCTATAATAATATGATAACCTAATGGAAATACTATTAAATATTCAGCGCCATTAACATATGACATTTCACAGTGTATGTTCTATTTGATTATGAGTGTGTTTGCCAAGTTCATCTCGGGGACTTGGGGCTCGGGTTCTAAAGGCCTTTTCAGGTGAATTATAGGAGAGGACCAGGATAGGAGGAGTATGCTGTTATTTTGTCCAGTTTGACTACATCCCCACCTTCCCCCAATTTCACAGGCTGTTGAGAGATGCCAACTACCTTAAATGTGTGTGTGTATGTGTGCGTGTGTTGTGGGAGGATGTCTACCACTAGTTGTGTCCTCATTTGTGCAGAGGAAGGATGCTTTCCGCTGAGATAGGGCCACAACCCCCCCACGACACACACAGAAATAATAAGGCAAGTAAATTAATTATTACAAGCAAAAGCTCACTCGCAGGGAGAGAGACAGGTAACAATTTGTTTTGTTTATAGGAATGAACACCAGCTGTGATTGAGTGCCTGCCTGTTGGCATATTTATAATCAGTGTTTTTCTCAGGGAAACTGCAATTAGATAACTGACTTTTAGCTGGACCAGCGTCTCAACCTGGTGTTAATGAGGCACTAGTGACTAGCTGGATGCTGCCTCAGAATGTTGTGACTCCCTCCGGCTGGCTGCACAGGAGGCCATAGGGGGATAGAGAGTTTGGAGACCTCCCTCTGCTTGCTAACTACTAAGCTCTTCCCAGAAAAAACAGTCTCATTCCCTGGCTGAGTACAAGGTGTGTGTGTGTCCTTGGGATCACTCCCCACGCATGTCTCTTATTGTTTTATGGGAGGGTAGAAGGGTGCATTTCAGAGAACCGGCGTAAAGGTTGCCCCATAAATCTCAAAATTCTGAAATCAGTCACTCCTGTTTCATCCCACGCCCAACACCCAACACCCGATACCCAATTGGACGGCTCAGATTAGATAAGGACGGAGCGACGAAGTGTGTTTGTTTTTCTACATTTTAAAGGTGGTTCCTCAGCAGCATCCAGTGACCCGAGGTATTGCGAAAGCTGCTTTAGCCTCAGCAGGCCAAGGACGGCAACAACAACAGAAGGGTTCAGAGCAGTTCAGCACCCTTTCATAGCCATCATTGGTTTTGGGTGAAATAGCTGCCTGTTTCACACAACTAAGCTTGCTATGTATGGCTAGAGTCAGCAAGATGTTATGGATAGATGTTATGTTGCTACCTATATAAAACAGAGTGCAGTGCAGTTGTAATGGTGTGGCCTAATGTGTGATAACGTCTAATGAAGTTATAATTATTGAATATTCAATATTATTTACGGTGCACCACTTGCATGTTATTATTCCGCAAGTAACAATCAATGCAGTGCAGTGCTGTACAGTGTAGTACAATATAGTGTATTACAACAGTATTGTACAATAAAGTCCAGTGCTGTGAGTGACTAGGTCTACCTACCTACACTTATGGAGATATTCTATTGTGTTTGTCAGTCTTAACATAGCCAAATGATGGTGTACATCCTATCCCTCCACAGTGGGGAATGGGAATGGCGGCAGAGTAGATCCAGAGCTGACAAGATGAGACAGATGTTTCCAAGAGAGGGATAAAATGAGATCACCCAGGAACCCATCTGCCGGGTTAGGCCTACTACACCTCCAATGGACGTGGACAGAAGGGTTAAAACCATCCCACCACCACCCCCACAGCCCCGGCTTCAGAGAATCTTCTAGCCTAGCGTAACACCCTCTCTGCAAGGTAAAGGTGGGAGGAACTCTGGGCCACAACACTGACAAGCCCTCCATAGGCCTGAAGGTGAAGGTTAGCTTGCTCTCGTAGATATATTTACACTTTGCATACTGCACTTTCCCTTGATCCCTGAATAACCAAATACACCTCATCAATTAGAATATTAGTGTTAGAAATCCTTTCATCTATGCAATTTTGTATAGCCTAAACTAACAGAACAATTATTTTTGCTTTCCCTAATAACACACAGAGCAGAACAATGCTCTCTGGAAGTAGACCCTAGTGGTTTCTCCTCTCTTCCTTTCTCTCTCGCCATGCTTTTCCTGTTTGTCTCCTGTAAAGGAGCTCTAGTCTGCATGTTTCCCTTACCCTACACCCCCACCACCCCCTCCCCCCGCAGTGCTGCTACTGCATGCTGCACCCTGAGAGCAGCCTGATCCCCTGCCTGCTGCCCTCTCCGTGGGGATTGGGCTTTTGTTGGAGGGAAATGAGATCAGATAAAGCTCTCTCTGACTCCGGCTCTAGCCCTGGCCCCACAGAATCCTACACTTCAGTCACTCACACAGCCACAGCCTGATACTGGAGGAGGGTAGGGACTCCCGGAGGGAGAGTTGTGCAGTGTGGCGCAGTGCTGTGCTGCACTCACTGGGCTGGCAATGGAGGGAGGCAAGGTAGACAGGACAGGGCCTGGCTGGGCCTGAAGTGGGACTGGGACTGGGCACTGCTGAGGAGAGATGCTGCCACATGACGACTTAGTCAACATTGTGCTTACTAACCAGGCTAATGTCCTACGTCATCAGAAATACAGTGTCATTAATATCAGGCACAATTATAGGCTAAACAGTACATTTCCCAATCCTTTGGTTTTCCCAAGATACTCCCAACATGGCCACTTCCACTTGGCTATTTGTGCCTAAAATTGATTAATGCCAGAAGAGGAAGTGAAAAGTGTTACCTACCAGAGACTTATAGAGCTCCAATTTTGACCAACCCTGAGGTCATAATTTACACTGTACACAGTTTTCTGACCCTGACAGTGTTTTATGATTTTATTTTTACATTCACGGGTCAACTCGATGTTAGGATGAAACAGTCAGAGGTCACCAAGTGCAACATAGCTTCAGCGTGTAAATCAGCTAGAAAGATGTGTCGGCATCGAGTAATTGTCTCTGGCCCCCTCCCAGTTAGGGGAAGTGACGAGCTCTACAGCAGAGTCTCAGCACTTAATCGCTGGTTGAAAACTGTTTTCTGCCCCTCCCAAAAGATAACATTTGTGGATAATTGGCCCTCTTTCTGGGACTCACCCACAAACAGGATCAAGCCTGACCTGCTGAGGAGTGACGGACTCCATCCTAGCTGGAGGGGTGCTCTCCTCTTATCTACCAACATAGATAGGGCTCTAACTCCTTTAGCCCCACAGTGAAATAGGGTGCAGGCCAGGCAGCAGGCTGTTAGCCAACCTGCCAGCTTAGTGGAGTCTGCCAATAGCATAGTCAGTGTAGTCAGCTCAGCCATACCCATTGAGACTGTGTCTGTGCCTCGACCTAGGTTGGGCAAAACTAAACATGGTGGTGTCCACCCTAGCAATCTTATTAGGATAAAGACCTCCTCCATTCCTGCCATTATTGAAAGAGATCGTGATACCTCACATCTCAAAATAGGGTTACTTAATGTTAGATCCCTCACTTCAAAGGCAGTCATAGTCAATGAACTAATCACTGATCATAATCTTGATGTGATTGGCCTGACTGAAACATGGCTTAAGCCTGATGAATTTGCTGTGTTAAATGAGGCCTCACCTCCTGGTTACACTAGTGACCATATTCCCCGTGCATCCCGCAAAGGCGGAGGTGTTGCTAACATTTACGATAGCAAATTTCAATTTACAAAAAAAAAAATGACGTTTTCATCTTTCGAGCTTCTAGTCATGAAATCTATGCAGCCTACTCAATCACTTTTTATAGCTACTGTTTACAGGCCTCCTGGGCCATATACAGCGTTCCTCTCTGAGTTTCCTGAATTCCTATCAGACCTTGTAGTCATAGCAGATCATATTCTAATTTTTGGTGATTTTAATATTCACATGGAGAAGTCCACAGACCCACTCCAAAAGTCCTTCGGAGCCATTATCGACTCAGTGGGTTTTGTCCAACATGTCTCTGGACCTACTCACTGCCACAGTCATACTCTGGACCTAGTTTTGTCCCATGGAATAAATGTTGTAGATCTTAATGTTTTTCCACAAAATCCTGGACTATCGGACCACCATTTTATTACGTTTGCAATCGCAACAAATAATCTGCTCAGACCCCAACCAAGGAGCATCAAAAGTCGTGCTATAAATTCTCAGACAACACAAAAATTCATTGATGCCCTTCCAGACCCCTTCTGCCTACCCAAGGACGTCAGAGGACAAAAATCAGTTAACCACTTAACTGAGGAACTAAATTTAACCTTGCACAATACCCTAGATGCAGTTGCACCCCTAAAAACGAAAAACATTTGTCATAAGAAACTAGCTCCCTGGTATACAGAAAATACCCGAGCTTTGAAGCAAGCTTCCAGGAAATTGGAACGGAAATGGCGCCACACCAAACTGGAAGTCTTCCGACTAGCTTGGAAAGACAGTACCGTGCAGTACCGAAGAGCCCTCACTGCTGCTCGATCATCCTACTTTTCCAAATTAATCGAGGAAAATAAGAACAATCCAAAATTTCTTTTTGATACTGTTGCAAAGCTAACTAAAAAGCAGCATTCCCCAAGAGAGGATGGTTTTCACTTCAGCAGTGATAAATTCATGAACTTCTTTGAGGAAAAGATCATGACCATTAGAAAGCAAATTACGGACTCCTCTTTGAATCTGCGTATTCCTCCAGGGCTTAGCTGTCCTGGATCTGCACAGCTCTGCGAGGGCCTGGGATCGGGAGAGACACTTAAATGTTTTAGTACTATATCTCTTGACACAATGATGAAAATAATCATGGCCTCTAAACCTTCAAGCTGCATACTGGATCCTATTCCTACTAAACTGCTGAAGGAGCTGCTTCCTGTGCTTGGCCCTCCTATGTTGAACATAATAAACAGCTCTCTATCCACCGGATGTGTACCAAACTCACTAAAAGTGGCAGTGATAAAGCCTCTCTTGAAAAAGCCAAACCTTGACCCGGAAAATATAAAAAACTATCGGCCAATATCGAATCTTCCATTCCTCTCAAAAATTTTAGAAAAAGCTGTTGCGCAGCAACTCACTGCCTTTCTGAAGACAAACAATGTATACGAAATGCTTCAGTCTGGTTTTAGACCCCATCATAGCACTGAGACTGCACTTGTGAAGGTGGTAAATGACCTTTTAATGGCGTCAGACCGAGGCTCTGCATCTGTCCTCGTGCTACTAGACCTTAGTGCTGCCTTTGACACCATCGATCACCACATTCTTTTGGAGAGACTGGAAACCCAAATTGGTCTACACGGACAAGTTCTGGCCTGGTTTAGATCCTACCTGTCGGAAAGATATCAGTTTGTCTCTGTGAATGGTCTGTCCTCCGACAAATCAACTGTACATTTCGGTGTTCCTCAAGGTTCCGTTTTAGGACCACTATTGTTTTCACTATATATTTTACCTCTTGGGGATGTTATTCGAAAACATAATGTTAACTTTCACTGCTATGCGGATGACACACAGCTGTACATTTCAATGAAGCATGGTGAAGCCCCAAAATTGCCCTCGCTAGAAGCCTGTGTTTCAGACATAAGGAAGTGGATGGCTGAAAACTTTTTACTTTTAAACTCGGACAAAACAGAGATGCTTGTTCTAGGTCCCAAGAAACAAAGAGATCTTCTGTTAAATCTGACAATTCATCTTGATGGTTGTAAAGTCGTCTCAAATAAAACTGTGAAGGACCTAGGCGTTACTCTTGACCCTGATCTCTCTTTTGACGAACATATCAAGACTGTTTCAAGGACAGCTTTTTTCCATCTACGTAACATTGCAAAAATCAGAAATTTTCTGTCCAAAAATGATGCAGAAAAATTAATCCATGCATTTGTTACTTCTAGATTAGACTACTGCAATGCTCTATTTTCCGGCTACCCGGATAAAGCACTAAATAAACTTCAGTTAGTGCTAAATACGGCTGCTAGAATCCTGACTAGAACCAAGAAATTTGATCATATTACTCCAGTGCTAGCTTCCCTACACTGGCTTCCTGTTAAGGCAAGGGCTGATTTCAAGGTTTTACTGTTAACCTATAAAGCGTTACATGGGCTTGCTCCTACCTATCTTTCCGAGTTGGTCCTGCCGTACATACCAATACGTACGCTACGGTCACAAGACGCAGGCCTCCTAATTGTCCCTAGAATTTCTAAGCAAACAGCGGGAGGCAGGGCTTTCTCCTATAGATCTCCATTTTTATGGAACAGTCTGCCTACCCATGTGAGAGACGCAGACTCGGTCTCAACCTTTAAGTCTTTACTGAAGACTTATCTCTTCAGTAGGTCATATGATTGAGTGTAGTCTGGCCCAGGAGTGTGAAGGTGAACGGAAAGGCTGGAGCAACGAACAGCCCTTGCTGTCTCTGCCAGGCCGGTTCCCCTCTCCACTGGGGTTCTCTGCCTCTAACCCTGTTGCAGGGGCTGAGTCACTGGCCTGCTGGTGCTCTTTCATGCCGTCCCTGGGAGGGGTGCGTCACTTGAGTGGGTTGAGTTACTGACGTGATCTTCCTGTCTGGGTTGGCGCCCCCCCCCCCCCCCCCCCCCCCCCCCCCCTTGGTTTGTGCTGTGGTGGAGACCTCTGTGGGCTATACTCGGCCTTGTCTCAGGATTGTAAGTTGGTGGTTGGGGATATCCCTCTAGTGGTGCGGGGGCTGTGCTTTGGCGGAGTGGGTGGGGTTATATCCTTCCTGTTTGGCCCTGTCCGGGGGTTTCTTCGGATGGGGCCACAGTGTCTCCGGACCGCTCCTGTCTCAGCCTCCAGTATTTATGCTGCAGTAGTTTATGTGTCGGGGGGCTGGGGTTAGTTGGTTATACCTGGAGTACTTCTCCTGTCTTATCCAGTGTCCTGTGTGAATTTAAGTATGCTCTCTCTAATTCTCTCGTTCTCTCTTTCTCTCTGAGAACCTGAGCCCTAGGACCATACGTCAGGACTACCGGGCATGATGACACCCTGCTGCCCCCAGTCCGCCTGGCCTTGCTGCTATTCCAGTTTCAACTGTTCTGCCTGCGGCTACGAAACCCCTACCTGTCCCAGACCTGCTGTTTTCAACTCTAAATGATCGGCTATGAAAAGCCAACTGAGAGACCTGAGCCCTAGGACCATACGTCGGGACTACCGGCCGTGGTGACTCCTTGCTATCCCCAGTCCGCCTGGCCTTGCTGCTATTCCAGTTTAAACTGTTCTGCCTGCGGTTATGGAACCCCTACCTGTCCCAGACCTGCTGTTTTAAACTCTAATGATCGGCTATGAAAAGCCAACTGAGATTTATTCCTGATTATTATTTGACCATGCTTGTCACTTATGAACATTTTTGAACATCTTGGCATGGTTCTGTTATAATCTCCACCCGGCACAGCCAGAAGAGGACTGGCCACCCCTCATAGCCTGGTTCCTCTCTAGGTTTCTTCCTAGGTTTTGCCTTTCTAGGGAGTTTTTCCTAGCCACCGTGCTTCTACACCTGCATTACTAGCTGTTTGGGGTTTTAGGCTGGGTTTCTGTACAGCACTTCGAGATATTAGCTGATGTAAGAAGGGCTATATAAAATAAAATTGATTGATTGATTGATTGAACTCCATTTTCTCATTATCCTAACCCTCAACCGCACTCTTTTATGTCCCTCCTAGCCTTGAGGATATTGCCTGGCTGTGTTGGGCTGGCTGATGGAGGGAGGATGGAGGGGGAGTCAGGGCTGGGGGCTGGGGCTGCATGGGGCTGGGGAGTGTGTGAGCTTTAGTCTGCCTGCTCCAGGGACAGGCACTCCCTGATGATGGATGGATGTGGCGCTGTACACTATGTACTGCACTAGGCTAGGCTAACCTGAGACACTGAGGGTGTTTCCCAATACTATCGTTCTCCACACTCTCATGCTCCAAGTTCGTTCTCTGAGGACGTTCTCTTGAGTACGTTCTTGTGAGGACGAGATTGTACAGAATGCATTTGAGAAGCACTACCCACTCCAGTGCTACTGCATTTCCTTTGACCAATAAAGACGAAACATGATAACTACATAAAGCAAATGCAAGCTTGTTACTTCATAGTTATTAGCTAGATACAGTGCCTTAAGTATTCATACCTCTTGACTTATTCCCCATTTTGTTGTGTTATAGCCTGAATTCAAAATGTATAAAATTGATTTTTTTCCCATAATGACTGTTTGCAAATGTTTTGAAAATGAAATACAGAAATATCACATTTACATAAGTATTCACACCCCTGAGTCAATACTTTGTAGAAGCACCTTTGGCAGTGATTACAGCTGTGAGTCTTTCTGGGTACATACATGGATTGTGTAACATTTGCCCATTATTCTTTTCAAAATTCTTCCAGCTTTGTCAAATTGGTTGGTGATCATTGCTAGACAACCATTTTCAGGTCTTGCCATAGATTTTCAAGTAGATTATAAGTCAAAACTGTAACTCGGCCACTCAGGAACATTAACTGTCTTCTTGGTAAGCAACTCCAGTGTATATTTGGCCTTGTGTTTTAGGTTATTGTCCTGCTGAAACGTGAATTAATCTCCCAGTGTCTGGTGGAATGTGACTGAACCAGGCTGTCCTCTAGGATTTTGTCTGTGCATAGTTCCATTCCATTTCTTTTTTATCCTGAAAAACTCCCCAGTCCTCAACGATTACAAGTATACCCATAACATGATGCAACCACCACTATGCTTGAAAATATGGAGAGTGGTACTCAGTAATGTGTTGTATTGGATTTGCCCCAAACATAATACTTTGTATTCAGGACAATAGGTTAATTGCTTTGCCACATTTTTTGCAGTATTACTTTAGTGCCTTGTTGCAAACAGGATGCATGTTTTGGATTATTTTTATTCTGTACCATCTTCCTTCTTTTCACTCTGTCAATTAGGTTATTATTGTGGAGTAACTACAATGTTGTTGATCCATCCTCAGTTTTCTCCTATCACAGCCATTAAACTGTAACTGTTTTAAAGTCACAATTGGCCTCATGGTGAAATCCCTGAGCGGTTTCCTTCCTCTCCGGCAACTGAGTTAGGAAAGACGTTTGTATCTTTGTAGTGACTGGGTGATTGATCCAAAGTGTAATTAATAACTTCACCATGCTCAAAGGGATATTCAATGTCTGCTTTTTTTATTTATACCCATCTATCAATAGGTGCCCTTCATTGCGAGGCCTTGGAAAACCTCCCTGGTCTTTGTGGTTGAATCTGTGCTTAAAATTCACTGCTCGACTGAGGGACCTTACAGAGGATTGTATGAGTGGGGTACAGAGATGAGGTATTCATTAAAAAAAACATGTTAAACACTATTATTGCAAAAGAGTGAGTCCATGCACCTTAGTATGTGACTTGTTAAGCACATCTTTACTCCTGAACCTATTTAGGCTTGCCATAACAAAGAGGTTGAATACGTTTTTACATGGTTGCATCATATTGTGTCAACAGTCCTGGGAATATTTAAGTTGAAGCTTGCATCGATGCTTCAAAATGTGTACAAACGAAGTACACATCTGAGAACTGCCCTCCATGCTCCGTTTCGCATACTTTGATTTGGACTCATACTCTGACCGTTTCCTGCTCCAATTTGCGTGCTCAGAGCACGGTAGTATGCATATTGAGAAAAAACAAACTCAGTCAGTGTAGTGGGTGGTTCCATGAACGCCTTCCAGACCCTTGATATAAACTGGGGACCCAGGTCAGACACTATGTCCTCTGGCATCCCGTAGTGCTGGAAGACGTGTGTAAACAGGGCTTCCGCAGTTTGCAGGGCCGTGGGGAGACCGGGCAGAGGAAGGAGGCGGTGGTCCACAACAACCAAGATGGTGGTGTTACCCTGAGAGAGGGAAAGATCAATGAGGAAGTCAATTGACAAGTGGGACCATGGCCGTTGTGGAACTGGTAAGGGATGTAACTTACCCGCTGAGGGGTGCCTAGGTGCCTTACTCTGGGCGCACACCGAGCATGAGGAGACATACACCCTCACGTCCTTAGTCAAGGTAGGCCACCAGTACTTCCCGGTCAGGCAGAGCACTGTACGGCCGATACCTGGGTGACCAGAGGAGGGGGACTTGTGTCCCAAATAGATCAGACGATCACGGACAAGAGACGGCACGTACCGCAGCCCCGCTGGCCACTGAGGTGGAGATGGCTCTGTGCGTAACGCCCGCTCTACGTCCGCGTCGACGGCCCACACTACCGGCGCCACAATGCAGGAGGCTGGGAGTATGGGTGTGTTGTCTATGGGCCTCTCCTCTGTGTTGTACAGCCGTGACATGTGTCTGCCTTCACGTTCTTAGTACCTGGTATGTATGACAACATGAAATCAAACCGGGTGAAGAACAAGGCCAGGTTATGGTGGTCAGTCCAGACAAGGAAAGGGTGTTTCGCCCCCTCGAGCCAGTGCCTCCACGCGGTCAGGGCTCTGACAACAGCCAACAGCTCCCGATCACCAACGTCGTAGTTCTGCTCCGCCGGGCTGAGCTTCTTAGAGAAGAAGGCACAGGGGCGGAGCTTGGGTGGCGTGCCCGAGCATTGAGATAGGACAGCGCCTATCCCTACCTCGGATGCATCCACCTCCACTACGAACGGTAATGATGGCATGGGATGGGCCAGTACCGGGGCTGAGGTGAACAGAGCCAACTGCAGCAGACCAGCGGAGCCGGGACGGCCCACCCTTCAACAGAGAGGTGATGGGAGCTGCAACCTTGCCAAAGCCCCGGATAAACCTCTGATAGTAATTGGCAAAGCCAATAAAGCACCTCCTTTACCGTGGTTGGAGTCGGCCAATTACGCACAGCTGAAATGCGGTCTCCCTCCATCTCCACACCTGAGGTGGTGATGTGGTATCCGAGGAAGGAATTTCGTGAAGAAGCGCGCCCCATGCATTGACTCGATCACAAATGGAATGAGGGGTAGAGGATAACTATATTGTATTGTCCCCTTGTTCAGTGCTTGGTAATCAATGCAAGGGCGCAGACCTCCGTTTTTCTTCTTCACAAAAAACTTGAGGAGGCGGGCGAAATGGAGGGACGTATGAACCCCTGACGCAGGGACTCGGAGATGTATTTCTCCATAGCCTCCGTTTCAGCCTGCAGCAGGGGATAGACATGACTCCTGGGAGGCACAGCGTCTAACCAGAGGTTTATTGCGCAATCCCCCGCCCGATGAGGTGGTAATTTGGTCGCCTGCGTTTTGGAAAACGCTTGCGCCAAGTCGAGGTATTCGGGGGGAATGCGCATGGTGGAGGTAGTGTCTAGAATTTCCACCGTGGTTGCACCAACGGAAACAGCTAGACACCTACCCTGACACTCTTGCGACCACCCTGTGAGAACCCTCTGCGGCTATGAAAAGGTGGGGTTGTGTAGTGCGAGCCAGGGAAGATCCAACACAACAGGGAAATCTGGGGACTCAATAATATAAAAGGTGATTTGCTCCCTATGGGTCTCCTGCATAATCATCGTGACTAGTGCTGTAACCTCCCTAACAAAACCTGACCCTATTGGTCGATTGTCAAGTGCTTTGATGGGCAATGGAATGGGTAGGGGAACCAATTTGATACATAACCTATTCGCTAAAGACCTGTCGCTATTCGCTAAAGAAAGTTCCCAGCTGCGCCTGAATCGACCAGTGCCTTACACTGGGGAACTACCGTGTGCTCAGGGAAGTTGACGTGTATGGTGAAGTGCGCAGCAGAGGGCTCTGACCGAGTGTGGGTTTGCGCTACCTGGGGTGGCGCGAGAGTGCCCTACCTGCCGCCTCCAGATCCAGAATAACCCTGACGACAGCGTGCAGCAGAATGTCCTCTCTTGCCACAAGAGTGACACTGGATATGTCGTCCTCCGTTCTGCTGGATCGCTGCACCACCCAGCTCCATCGGAACGTAATCGGGTTGCAGGGGGGTGAAACGGCAGGCCCCTTCCAGGACGTCCTCTGGAAGCCAGCAGGTTGTCCAACCGGATGGCCATGTCCACCAGCTGGTTGAAAGTCAACGTGGTATCCCGGAAGGCTAGCTTCCTTCAGACGTCCTCCCGCAGGCTGCACCCGGAAGTGGTCGATGAGGGCCCGCTTGTTCCATCCGGACCCCGCCGCAAGAGTTCTAAACTCCAGGGCAAAGTCTGGCGCGGTCCTCGTCCCCTGCCCCCTGCCTTCGGGGGGATGATCGAAGACTGCCCGGAAGAGGCGAGCGAATGCCCCGTAGTTGTCCAACGCGTCTCCTCCTTCATTCCAGACCGCATTGGCCCACTCCAGGGCTTTCCCCGAGAGGCAGGAGACGAGGGAGCCAGGCTGATGGTGGACAGGAGGAATCCCTGGCAGCGGGCCGCTGTCCCGTCGTACTCCCTTGGTCGGGATAGGTGAATCCCTCTGGGTGTTGGGGTGTGGGTGGCTGGATCCGGTCGCTCTGCTGTACCGAAGGGTCGGATCCTCTCCTCTCCAGGTGTTGGAAGACCTGGAGAACCCGATCCATCGCTTCGCCCAAGCTGGCTAGCATGTTGGAATGCTCCACGACTCCAGGCATATTCCCGTTTCCTGCTGACTCCATGCTGTTGGGTATGTGATTCTGTAGCGGGTGATTTGGACGGAGTCAGGCGCAGGAGGGTAAATCACAGAATAAATGGTTTATTCGGCAGTACAGCGGTACTCAGCAATGCGTAAAAGACTCCAGTGCTGTAAATACGGCGCACTGGAGAAAACAAGGCACAAGGGTGAAAATCCCGGCGATAAAAGATACAATACAGCTCCACCGAGCTATAGTGACCTCCACAATAAACAATCACACACAAAGACAAGGGGGGGCAGAGGGAATACTTACACAGATACTAATTAGGGGATATGAACCAGGTGTGTGTAATAAACTAAACAAAACAAATGGAATGAGGAGCGGTAGTGGCTAGAAGGCCGGTGACGACGAACACCGAAGCCTGCCCGAACAAGGAGAGGAGGCAGCTTCGGAGGAAGTCGTGACAGTCAGAGGCTATACAGTCTGGCTGTACACACACAGTCCCCTCCCTTTCCTGCTCCGGTCAGACACTCTCTAGGCTATGTGTTAATACTTGTCTCCTGTTTTCCCTTGCTTAGAGCTCAGTCATAGACATAGGTCTAACTAGAGTTAGTGTGGAGTGTAATATCAGTATGATATGTGTGTGATGCTATGTGTTTGCTTATCTTTTTTTACATTTACATTTTAGTCATTTAGCAGACGCTCTTATCCAGAGCGCATAATTATTATTATAATTTTTTCATACTGGAACCCCGTGGGAAATGAACCCACAACCCTAGCGTTGCAAACTATTGTCAATTAAACTACTTAAAGACATCTTGCCTAAGATTATGGCAAACTTTGAGAGCAATGTGTATGGACAATGTGGAGAAATTGCACGTATACAGTAGAAACGTGAATAATGGTCTTGACTGGCTGAGTGTGTGGCTGGCAAGGTGTTAAAATGACACAAGTACAGGACCAAGAGTTAATCCCTTATGTCTCTGCTTTCAACATCCGGCATGTTGTAGGCCTAATCGTTGTCTATCTATTGTTAGAGTGAGTGTCTACAGAGATGCTCCTCTGCTTATTGTTAAACATCTTTTGGAGTATTGTTTGTACTAAAAACAAAGCGTCAGAAAAACAAGACAATGCTGGTGGTTGGCTTTGAACTCGACAGTGTCACACAGAGGAGGAGGGGGGTTGGTGGTGGTTTGTGAGGGTAGAGAACAGGTTGTGGCTGGTGGCTGTGGGTTTTTTATATGTGTGTGTGTTCTTTAAGTGTTTTATGAAAAGTCCTTGCTCTGGTGTAAAAGGCAGATAGGAGACGCCAGCAGCAGGCTATAATCTTGGCCCTGTGTGCGTGTGTGTCTGTGTGTGTGCGCTCGTGCTTGTCTGTGTGTGTGCACTCCCTTGTCTGTGTATGTGCACGCAGGTACAAGTATGTGCAAAATTGTGTGTGTGTGTGTGTGTGCCTGTAGGCTATAGCATTTATGTGCTGGCTAGTGAGATTGGGAGGGGGAGAGCATGCAGCCACAGAGTGCCAGCACTTAACTCCCAGAATGAAGCTCAGTGGCTGGTACTGCCTCCATCTTGTACAAGAGAGCATTAAACACAATGAGAACAAAGGTCAGTAGGTCACATACACAGACAGACAGACAGACAGTCCTCCTGTCCTCTGGTGCTGTATGTTCCCATCCCCCCTCATGAAACAACCACAAAACAAGAATGACACAGCCTACTTTTCTTTTACATTGAGTTTGCTTGCATCTACTTTATCTTTGTGTTGGTCTGTGTAACATTAGCCAGCTAAAGCACAGACCGGAACTACGTCTTGATTGCGGTCATGCAGTTTTACAGCAGGCCATAAAGTGTTAATAATTTGTGGTTCAGGGAGGAAGGTGCTGGCTGTAAGGCTGTAAAGGTGCTATCAGAGTGGGCTGCTGTTAATGGACTGTTGAGGCCTAAAATAATGGGCACGACACAGCGCCCTCTAGCCACCACTGTATAACAAATGCTGGCTCACACAGTGAATACTAAACACCTCTTTCAAGGGTGAACCCTCGGAAATTGGATAATTACACTCACCGATATCAGCTTCACTCTTTGCTTTTACTTAGTAGCCTACATCAGTGATTTTAAGCAAGGTAGGAAAGGCTTTGTATGTTTGTTGTTGTGTTTATACAGGTTCAGACCCAGAACATAGCCTAATCATACTTTCCTTTGTTTCCAGCAGTGTGTGCCTGTGTCAGTGCTACCTACCTCGTTCCCCTTCCTATTGTTATTCATAAGGCTAGAAAACCCCCATCGGCTATTAGCTGTGGAGAGAGTCTTTGTGCAGTGCTTCACAGACAAATAATGGGCCACTCCTGACTCCTCCTCCTCCTGCGCCAGTATCGATAACCAGCAGACCCCCGACTCCATCAGCACCATCTCCCTTCACCCCTCCCCTCCCACCATCCAGCAGCCAGTCAGCCCAGCCACCTACCCTGCCTCTGCCTGCCCCAGCCTCCCAGATTACAAGTGACAAAGCTCAGGCTCAACACAACTGAAGCAGCCTCTCCTCTTTTGTCTCTCTCCATTCCCTTTCTGTCCCCTTTTCTATGAGGCAGGCCTTCAATGGAACGATTGCATTCTCCAGAATATGATATATTAGGCCTACAGTAGGCTCTATGTGTAGGCTACTGTGTGGATTATAGTCTAGTGCCATTGTCAATATTATTAGTAGGAGAAGAACTCTGAAAAGATGTGTGTGCTTGTACAGTTGTACGGATCCATGAGTGTCATCTCAGAACATGGCTCCTGTTAACCCTTTGACGTGTATGATCACGTATTTGTGATCCTTGTTGAGTGGTCCCTGCAGCGTACGATCTCAAATATGTGATTGGAACAGTAGCAACAGAACGTATGACGCAACAAACGCGTCTAAACAGCATTGTTGTCTGAACAGCATCTAAATATTTTTTTGTACTGATGGAAAATAAAGGTCTTAAACTTTATTCAGCAATTCTACCTTTTATTGTGAAAGATAAGCATCACACGGAACACATCCACAGCCAAACCCATTCCATAAACCAGTCTAAATAACATGTTGCGCTGACAAAAAACTAAACATAAGTTAGCGACCTAACAGCTAGACTAGTTTACAATGTACCACATCTCTGGTGAGCACAAGAGACTAATGTAATGTTGTTTAGAAAAGGAATGTGTGTCAGCTAAGCTAACAGCAGCTAAATTCTTTATGATGGCAGCCATGTTTGTTTATGTTTGACTTGGCAAAAACTCCCTAATCCCAGAATGCCATTCACTATAAGACGCAAATAAACAAAGTCAAAGATGGCTGCACTCATTGCCTGAAAACTATTAACTTAGTTTAGCCACTATTCAGCATATTACAAATCGTTGATGTACTTGTTACAGTGTATACAAGAACCGGAGCACATGACTTGACAAGTCGTTTACCGTTTTTGACAAATCACACCAAATACAAGCCTACTGCCTAGCCTAACCATAGCACGAAAGCTAAACAGGGATGAAACCATTTTAGGGGGGTTTGTGGGGGGGTTAATTTCATTTGTGGGGGGTTTCAAGTCCATGGGGGGTAGAAATGGGGGAAGGTATCATGGGGGAATATAATGCAGGAAATATTACTATGATGGGGGATTTATCAATAAATGGGGGGCAAAAACAACAGAAGTTTATACGCTAAATTAAAATTAAATTAAAATAAAACCCCTGGAAAGGGGGGTCTGAGCTGGCAACCCTGAGGTACAAAAGTTACAATCTGATGCCACGTTCAAAACAACTGGGAACTGTGAAATCTCTGACTTCCGACTTCAGTGCGTTCAGGACAACTTGCAACTTGGGGAAAAAATTAGCTCCGACTGGGAAAAATAGTTTTGAACGGTCATCCAACTCTGAATTCCAACTCGGGAACTCTGGCCTTTTCCTAGAGCTCTGACTTTCCGACCTGAAGATCATTGACGTCATGATTTGACCTAGTATTTTTCAGATTTCACAGTTGTCTTGAAAGCATGTCACACCCTGGCTCTGGGACTCTATATGTTGAGCCAGGGTGTGTATATTCTATGTGTTGTTGGTCTATGTCGGGATTCTATGTATTGTATTTCTGTGTTGGCCAGAGTGGTTCCCAATCAGAGGCAACAAGTGTCAGCTGTTGCTGGTTGTCTCTGATTGGGAGCCATATTTATAGAGGCTGTTTTCCCACAATAGTTGTGGGATCTTTTTCCAGTTGGTTTGTTCCTTTTGGTCTATACCGTAGGACTGCACGTATCGTTTGTTGTTTTGTTCGAGTGTTTACTCTCTTTAAATAAATATGTTTGCCTGCAACGCTGCGCCTTGGTCCACTCTCTCTAACGATCGTGACAGAAGATCCCACCATACCAGGACCAAGCAGCGTGTCCAGGAGCAGGCGGCCTGGACATGGGAGGAAGCGCCGGGAAAGGAGCTGGAGAGGTTGGCGATGGCCCAGGTGGGCAAATCGTGGTCCTGGGAGGACATGCTCGGGGGCAAGGGGCCATGGGCTAAGATTAAGGCCCTGGCGAGAGAGGAGCAACGGCGTCAACAGTGTCGTCGTCGGACGGACGAGAGGCAACCCCAGAAATTTTTTAGGGGGGGCACACGGCATGGGCGACTGGGCAGCAGGAGGCTGCCACAGGGCGAAATGGGAGACGAGGAGAGAAGGCCACCGGGTTACGGGAGCCATTGGTGAGAGGAGGGAAGGAAGTTGTAGAGGCACGGCGAGAGGTACTGAGAGGTATTGCCAGTCCGGTCCGGCCCGTTCCTGATCCCCGTTTAAGGCCAGTGGTGTGTGTTCCCAGTACGGTCCGGCCTGTTCCTGTTCCTCGCACCAAGCCTACGGTGTGCGTCGCCAGCCCGGCCCGGCCTGTTCCTGCCCCTCGCACCAAGCCTACGGTGTGCGTCGCCAGCCCAGCCCGGCCTGTTCCTGCTCCACGCACCAAGCCTACGGTGCGCGTCGCCAGCCCGGCCCGGCCTGTTCCTGCTCCTCGCACCAAGCCTACGGTGTGCGTCGCCAGCCCGGCCCGGCCTGTTCCTGGTCCACGCACCAAGCCTACGGTGCGCGTCGCCAGCCCGGCCCGGCCTGTTCCTGCTCCTCGCACCAAGCCTACGGTGTGCGTCGCCAGCCCGGCCCGGCCTGTTCCTGCTCCACGCACCAAGCCTACGGTGCACGTCGCCAGCCCGGCCTGTTCCTGCTCCTCGCACCAAGCCTACGGTGTGCGTCGCCAGCCCGGCCCGGCCTGTTCCTGCTCCACGCACCAAGCCTACGGTGCGCGTCGCCAGCCCGGCCCGGCCTGTTCCTGCTCCTCGCACCAAGCCTACGGTGTGCGTCGCCAGCCCGGCCCGGCCTGTTCCTGCTCCTCGCACCAAGCCTACGGTGTGCGTCGCCAGCCCGGCCCGGCCTGTTCCTGCTCCACGCACCAAGCCTACGGTGCGCGTCGCCAGCCCGGCCCGGCCTGTTCCTGCCCCTCGCACCAAGCCTACGGTGTGCGTCGCCAGCCCGGCCCGGCCTGTTCCTGCTCCACGCACCAAGCTTACGGTGCGCGTCGCCAGCCCGGCCCGGCCTGTTCCTGCTCCTCGCACCAAGCCTACGGTGCGCGTCGCCAGCCCGGCCCGGCCTGTTCCTGCTCCTCGCACCAAGCCTACGGTGCGCGTCGCCAGCCCGGCCCGGCCTGTTCCTGCTCCTCGCACCAAGCCTACGGTGTGCGTCGCCAGCCCGGCCCGGCCTGTTCCTGCTCCACGCACCAAGCTTACGGTGCGCGTCGCCAGCCCGGCCCGGCCTGTTCCTGCTCCTCGCACCAAGCCTACGGTGCGCGTCGCCAGCCCGGCCCGGCCTGTTCCTGCTCCTCGCACCAAGCCTACGGTGCGCGTCGCCAGCCCGGCCCGGCCTGTTCCTGCTCCTCGCACCAAGCCTACGGTGCGCGTCGCCAGCCCGGCCCGGCCTGTTCCTGCCACTCGCACCAAGCCAGGGGTGCGAGTCGTCAGCCCGGTCCGGCCCGTTCCTGCTCCACGCACCAAGCCAGGGGTGCGCATCGTCAGCCCGGTCCGGGCCGTTCCTGCTCCACGCACCAAGCCAGGGGTGCGCATCGTAAGCCCGGTCCGGCCCGTTCCTGCTCCACGCACCAAGCCAGGGGTGCGAGTCGTCAGCCCAGTCCGGCCCGTTCCTGCTCCACGCACCAGGCCAGGGGTGCGCGTCGTCAGTCCGGCACAACCCGTGCCTGGGTCACCAGTGCCTGGTCAGGTACCGGTCAGCTGCTCCACACCGGAGCTTAAGCAAGTGAGAGACAGAATAACAACAAAGTATTTGACCCCCTCTCAATCAGAAAGATTTCTGGCTCCCAGGTGTCTTTTATACAGGTAACGAGCTGAGATTAGGAGCACACTCTTAAAGGGAGAAGCAATCAATCAATCAGATTCCAAACTCTCCACCATGGCCAAGACCAAAGAGCTCTCCAAGGATGTGAGGGACAAGATTGTAGACCTACACAAGGCTGGAATGGGCTACAAGACCATCGCCAAGCAGCTTGGTGAGAAGGTGACAACAGTTGGTGCGATTATTCGCAAATGGAAGAAACACAAAATAACTTTCAATCTCCCTCGGCCTGGGGCTCCATGCAAGATCTCACCTCGTGGAGTTGCAATGATCATGAGAACGGTGAGGAATCAGCCCAGAACTACACGGGAGGATCTTGTCAATGATCTCAAGGCAGCTGGGACCATAGTCACCAAGAGAACAATTGGTAACACACTACGCCGTGAAGGACTGAAATCCTGCAGCGCCCGTAAGGTCCCCCTGCTCAAGAAAGCACATATACAGGGCCGTCTGAAGTTTGACAATGAACATCTGAATGATTCAGAGGAGAACTGGGTGAAAGTGTTGTGGTCAGATGAGACCAAAATGGAGCTCTTTGGCATCAACTCAACTCGCCGTGTTTGGAGGAGGAGGAATGCTGCCTATGACCCCAAGAACACCATCCCCACCGTCAAACATGGAGGTGGAAACATTATGCTTTGGGGGTGTTTTTCTGCTAAGGGGACAGGACAACTTCACCGCATCAAAGAGACGATGGACGGGGCCATGTACCGTCAAATCTTGGGTGAGAACCTCCTTCCCTCAGCCAGGGCATTGAAAGTGGGTCGTGGATGGGTATTCCAGCATGACAATGACCCAAAACACACGGCCAAGGCAACAAAGGAGTGCCTCAAGAAGAAGCACATTAAGGTCCTGGAGTGGCCTAGCCAGTCTCCAGACCTTAATCCCATAGAAAATCTGTGGAGGGAGCTGAAGGTTCGAGTTGCCAAACGTCAGCCTCGAAACCTTAATGACTTGGAGAAGATCTGCAAAGAGGAGTGGGACAAAATCCCTCCTGAGATGTGTGCAAACCTGGTGGCCAACTACAAGAAACGTCTGACCTCTGTGATTGCCAACAAGGGTTTTGCCACCAAGTACTAAGTCATGTTTTGCAGAGGGGTCAAATACTTATTTCCCTCATTAAAATGCAAATCAATTTATAACATTTTTGACATGCGTTTTTCTGTATTTTTGTTGTTGTTATTCTGTCTCTCACTATTCAAATAAACCTTCCATTAAAATTATAGACTGATCATTTATTTGTCAGTGGGCAAACGTACAAAATCAGCAGGGGATCAAATACTTTTTTCCCTCACTGTATGTTCAAAGTCAATTTGTAAGGAAAACAACCATGAAGGCAATGCGGGCGCCAGCCAGAAAATGTGCTGGGGGAAAACGTTTGTGCAAGGCCTGTTCTGACTAGAGATGCGCAATGTCTTTATACTTGATCTGGGGAAACACTAGGGAAGTGCTTGGGCTCTCATTCAAGAGAGAACTTTGTCTGGCTCAGTAAAGCTTCAAACATAAATTGTCCGCAACAGTGAAATGGGCTACTTTTTATGTGAATTAACGAGGAGACGGAACACCTCAATTCAAACTGATGTTAGAAAATAAGACTTGTTCGAAAATAATTAGAAATTGACAAGATGAAACATAGCCTATAGATAATTAGCAGGCAGCGTACCTTGGTTTGAGGGCAGCGTGGGTAACTGTCTTGTTGCGTAACAATCACAAGAACAGTGAGAGCATTCTGACATCACGCGCATTAAAAACTCACGCAGGGGCAACGGTTAGAGATATTTGGAACTCACGCATGAAAAGGTTAATGAGGTGCAGTCTGTAGGAAGGCTGTTAACACCAGAAATGTGTTCTGTTCTCTTCTCTTCTGTGCCTTCCTCTAATGTTAATCATGGGGGTTGGGTCTCTCTCTCGCTCTCTTTCTCTCCCCCATTTAGTGCTGCATGAGGGCTGCCTGTTGTGGTAGCCTCCTCTCCTCACCCCCACTATCTATTCCTGGTTGGGTTGAGACTAAGCCTGCTCCTCAATACCTGCAGGCCTGTCGTACTGTACGAACATGTCATTGGACACCTCATTTTGTGAATGTTTCACTCCTTGACATAGCTGGCCTGTATCTGAGTCTCCTGTCAATCCCCATCATCACCGGAATATACTGTTGAAGTCGGAAGTTTACATACACTTAGGTTGGAGTCATTAAAACTCGTTTTTCAACTACTCTACACATTTCTTGTTAACAAACTATAGTTTTGGCAAGTCGGTGGGGACAAAGATCATACTTTTTGGAGAAATGTCCTCTGGTCTGATGAAACAAAAATAGAACTGTTTGGCCATAATGACCATCTTTATGTTTGGAGGAAAAAGGGGGTAGGTTGCAAGCTGAAGAACACCATCCCAACCGTGAAGCACGGGTGTGGCAGCATCATGCTGTGGGGGTGCTTTGCTGCAGGAGGGACTGGTGCACTTCACAAAATAGATGGCATCATGAGGAAGGAAAATTATGTGGAGATATTGAAGCAACATCTCAAGACATCAGTCAGGAAGTTAAAGCTTGGTCGCAAATGGATCTTCCAAATGGACAATGACCCCAAGCATACTTCCAAAGTTGTGGCAAAATGGCTTAAGGACAACAAATCAAGGTATTGGAGTGGCCATCACAAAGCCCTGAGCTCAATCCTATAGAACATTTGTGGGCAGAACTGAAAAGGCGTGTGCTAACAAGGAGGCCTACAAACCTGACTCAGTTACACCAGCTCTGTCAGGAGGAATGGGCCAAAATTCAACAAACTTATTGTGGGAAGCTTGTGGAAGGCTACCCGAAACGTTTGACCCAAGTTAAACAATTTAAAGGCAATGCTACCAAATACTAATTGAGTGTATGTAAACTTCTGACCCACTGGGAATGTGATGAAAGAAATAAAAGCTTAAATAAATAATTCTCTCTGCTATTATTCTGACATTTTACATTCTTAAAATAAAGTGGTGATCCTAACTGACCAAAGACAGGGAATCTTTACTAGGATTAAATGTCAGGAATTGTGAAAAACTGAGTTTAAATGTATTTGGCTAAGGTGTATGTAAACTTCCGACTTCAACTGTATGTGATCGCTGAGTGGTACACGTGTACACACACGCACACACACACACACCCAGTCAGACCTTCTCTGCTCTCTCTCTACTTAACTATCAGAGCACACACACTCTCCCAATGCTGTTTCCTGGCAGTCCATTCTGCCAGAGGGAAATGTTTATCCCCTTGTTTTCCTCTGGCTGTGAGGTCAGGTTGGACTACTAAGGTAGAGGCAGTGTGTGTGCGTGTGTGTGTGTGTGTGTGTGTGTGTGTGCAACTGGCATTGTGTATGCCGGGCTCGGAGGCCGTGTGTGGGAGCGGGGCCGGGTGGGGCTCCACAGTCTGGCCCTTTGTGTGGCTGCTGTGTGGGAGGGAGAGCAGGAATGAGGGTCTCTCTCTCTCTCTCTCTCTCCTCAGCATTGTCAAACACATCTCAAGGCCAGAGACAACACAATGCTGCAGGCAGGGCCTCAGACAGCACAGCACAGTGGGAGAGACCTGGAGAGGGGAAGGACTGTGAAAGGAAACACAGACAGAGGGTGGAAGGAGGAGACAGAGGAATACAGTGAGGGAAAGGGAGGGAGGACTGAAAAGATACACTGAGCGAGGGAGGAGGAGAGAGTAAGGGACGACTAAAAGGATACAGTGTGAGACAGGCCTAAATGGTAAAAAGTGACCCAGAGGCAGGACTAAAAAGATACTGTGAGAACGCCATAACCAAACAAAGGATAGTGTATGTATGCCAATCACTCCATAAATAAACCATTATAGATCTGTCTTACCGTTTGGGCATTATTGAGGAATAATTTAGGGCCCATACTAAATAAAAAAAATCCCGAACTGGCTATCCAGTCAAAAACATTAGCCTAGACACTAGGCTATTGCCTCTTTAATGAAATAAAGACAAAGTCAACAATGCGTGGGAAGTCTTGTTTTCCACTTCTCCTGGGAATCTGTCTGTGTCAGCCTACCTGAATAAACACCCTACGCCTGCTCCATTATAGGCCTAGAATTTACATTTTACCATATGCCTACAACTGACTGTTGCAACCGGCTCCTGGTGACTAGGTTTAAAGTCCAGGTAGCAGATAATGGACCTTATCAGATATATATGTAGTTGGTTCTGTATATTAACTAAAATACATGGGCTCTAACTTGATTTTTGTTGTTGTTAGTTTACAATTGTACAATTTATACTCCCTGCATATAAAAACCACAAACACTGCCGGAAAGCCCCGAACGCAAGATCGTAATTTCTATGACTCACACGGTGGAGGAACATATTGTCTGAAGCCAACTGTACATGGTAAGCTGGTGCGCACCAAGTGGCACTTCACCTTTTAGTATGGAAAACGGCTGTGAGAATTGTTCTACTATATTCACAACATATTGACACAATTACAATCTAATTTCATCAATTACATGTGGAAAAACTTATTTGACTGAACATTAGCTTGCCAGCAGCAGAGGAAACAGAAAGGGAATTCTCTCCTCCCTCTCTCCCCAGTTTTAGCTTGCGGCTATCACTGTCTAACTGGTTAGGTTTAGGATATTTACTAGCCCATACCAGTGACAAACTTAGCTATGTTATCGACATATGGCAGTACACAAACAAAATCTAGCTCACTTATTTTGCCAGCTAGATAGAAATAACCACAAATTCATTCAGAATGGATTAAGAGGATAGCTAGCTATAGCAAGCTAACGTTATCTGCTGCCTCTTCAACAAGAACCAACTGTGACCACATTGATACTAACATAAAAAAATACAAATCCACAATCCACCCCTCCAAAGAAAACATGGCTTTGGGGCTTTGCCGAAATGCCACCCCACCCGCGATCGGATGCATGGCCGAAGCATTTCAGTTTAGCCCGGATTTGGCAGGCCCTATAGAAAACACCCCCAGAGCCACAAAATTACCGAATTACTGCAACGCGCAGCCCCCACAAACACCTTGAAAACTCTGGTTTGCATATTCCGTTCCTAAAATCTGCCATAAATCCAGTGTAGGACTTTAGGGAATATCTTTGCGATGCCGTAGCCCATAGCAGATGTAAGAATACAATTCTGCTGGAGGTGTCCATCAACCCGTGCGGATCCATCTAACGGACCATCCACACACACAGACACATGAGTGCTGACAGCCTGCAGCTACCAAATCACAACTCACGGCGAGCTCCAGAAATAAACTTTCCCATTGACCAAAATCCACAATCCACCACTCCAAAGAAAGCCTGGCTCCTGGGCTTCTCTGAAATCGTGCTTGATTCATAGAACCGAGGTTACGTCAGTTTCTGTTTTCTTCCTACAAATGTGCCTCTATCTCTTGAACCGTTCACTTGAAGATAAGACACTCTGGAACACATCTACTGAGTATACCAAACATTAGGAACTCCTTAATAATATTGAGTTCCCCCCTTTTGCTCTCAGAACAGACACAATTCCACTGGGATGCTGGCCCATGTTAATAATTCCCACAGTTGTGTCAAGTTGGCTGGATGTCCTTTGGGTGGTGGACCATTCTTGATACACAAGGGAAACTGTTGAGTTTGAAAAACCCAGCAGCGTTGCAGTTCTTGACACAAACCGGCGCACCCGGCAGCTACTACCATACCCTGTTCAAAGGCACTTAAATATTTTGTCTTTCCCATTCACCATCTGAATGGCACACATACACAATCCATGTCTCAATTGTCTCAAGGCTTAAGAATCTTTCTTTAACCTGTCTCCTCCCCTTCATCTACACTGATTGAAGTGGATTTAACAAGTAACATCAATATGGGATCATAGCTTTATTTGTGCTTCCCATGACTGTGTTTTTGTATTTTAATGTGTATATACACTACCGGTCAAAAGTTTTAGAACACCTACTCATTCAGGGGTTTTTCTTTATTTTTACTATTTTCTACATTGTAGAATAACAGTGAAGACATCAAACTATGAAATAACACATATGGAATCATCTAGTAACCAAAAAAGTGTTAAACAAATCAAAATATATTTTATATTTGAGATTCTTCAAATAGCCACCCTTTGCCTTGATGACAGCTTTGCACACTCTTGGCATTCTCTCAACCAGCTTCATGAGGTAGCCACCTGGAATGCATTTCAATTAACAGGTGTGCCTTCTTAAAAGTTAATTTGTGAATTTCTTTCCGTCTTAATGCATTTGAGCCAATCAGTTGTGTTGTGACAAGGTATGGGGGTATACAGAAGATAGCCCTATTTGGTAAAAGACCAAGTCCATATTATGGCAAGAACAGCTCAAATAAGCAGAGAGAAACGACACTCCATCATTACTTTAAGACATGAAGGTCAGTCAATATGGAACATTTCAAGAACTTGTGCAGTCGCAAAAACCATCACGCGCTATGATGAAACTGGTTCTCATGAGGACCGCCACAGGAATGGAAGACCCAGAGTTACCTCTGCTGCCGAAGATAAGTTCATTGGAGTTACCAGCCTCAGAAATTGCAGCACAAATAAATGCTTCACAGAGTTCAAGTAACAGACACATCTCAACATCAACTGTTCAGAGGAGACCGTGTGAATCAGGCCTTCATGGTCGAATTGCTGCAAAGAAACCACTACTAAAGGACACCAATAAGAAGAAGAGACTTGCTTGGGCCAAGAAACACAAGCAATGGACATTAGACCGAGTCCAAATTTGAGATTTTTGGTTCCAACTGCCGTGTCTTTGTGAGATGCAGTGTGGGTGAACGGATGATCTCCGCATGTGTATTTCCCACCATAAAGCATGGAGGAGGAGGTGTTATGGTGTTGGGATGCTTTGCTGGTGACACTGTCTGTGATTTATTTAGAATTCAAGGCACACTTAACCAGCATGGCTACCACAGCATTCTGCAGCGATACGTCATCCCATCTGGTTTGGGCTTAGTGGGACTATAAGTTGTTTTTCAACAGGACAATGACCCAACACACCTATAGGCTGTGTAAGGGCTATTTGACCAAGAAGGAGAGTGATGGAGTGCTGCATTAGATGACCTGGCCTCCACAATCCCCCGACCTCAACCAAATTGAGATGGTTTGGGATGAGTCGGACCGCAGAGTGAAGGAAAAGCAGCCAACAAGTGTTCAGCATATGTGGGAACTCCTTCAAGACTGTTGGAAAAGCATTCCAGGTGAAGATGGTTGAGAGAATGCCAAGAGTATGCAAAGCTGTCATCAAGGCAAAGGGTGGCTATGAAGAATCTCAAATCTCAAATATATTTTGATTTGTTTAACCCTTTTTTGGTTACTACATGATTCCATATGTGTTATGTTATAGTTTTGATGTCTTCACTATTATTCTACAATGTAGAAAATAGTAAAAATAAAGAAAAACCCTTGAATGAGTAGGTGTTCTAAAACTTTTGACCGGTAGTGTACAGGGCGCATTTGTAAAAGACACCTAGGTCTCACTATGTCTTTCCTGTTAAAATAAAGGTAAAGGAAAACATGTTTTGCTTTCACTTGGATTCACCTGGTCAGTCTATGTCATGGAAAGAGTTCTTAATGTTTTGTACACTCAGTGTATATGTACCCCCAAGCCGCTCAGGACTCTTTAGAACAGAGTGGACAAGACCAGGCACAAATCAGACTGGGGGGAAAAGAACATCATCAATTATGTTATTTTCTACACAGAAGATCAAGATGATTGCCTGAGGATCTTCTGAACTTCCCTATACCTTTCTGTCACTTAAAGCCATACTTCCTTCAGATTGAAATACTGTCAAAAGTACTGTCAGACTGATTTGTAATAGACTGTCTTAGCCCAAATTAAAAAAGTAAACATTGGCCGCTGATTACGTCACTTCTTTCACATGGTGTGGTCACAATCTTTTAAAAATCAAAATGGGGTCAAAACAGTTTGGGAACCCCTGGTCTAAAGACTCTTTCTCCAGGCGAGGCCAAGTGTGGACTTGCACACGTCCCATCATGGATTTAAAAGTTTTGGATTAGTGTTTACGTATTGGCTGGAGAGGGAGTTTCCACCATTGTTAAATCTTTGACAGGTTGTGTGCACTTGCACACCTCAGGAGAAGGGTGAAGAATGTCTTGTCTTATCTTGAATCTTTAATGTCTTTTCTTTTAATACTGTCACGTCTCCTCCCGTTGCTCCCCTCCGGCGCTCTGATTCGCCGGTCTACTGAGCCACCAGTCTGGGCGCACCACCTCTGCAACACCGGAATGGAAACCCAACGCACCCTAATCACCTCCAGCGCACCTGCACCTCATCATCTCATCACTACCCCTATTTAGCCCTGGACTGTTCTGTGGGATGTCGTGTGTGATTGTTTTGCTTCGTGTCATGTACTCTATCTTTGTTAATTCTCTTTGTCATTGTTTGAGTAAACCTTGACCTTGTTAATTCCTGCGTCTGTGTCCTGCCTCTTCGTATCCTCAGTACTCGTCACAAATACACAGTCAGTGGGGATCATAGAGAATGGGCAGAGTGAGTGGCTGTGTCCCAAATGGCATTTTATTACCTATGGGCCATGGTCAAAAGTAGCGCGCTATGTATGGAATAGGGTGCCATTTGGCACGTACGGTGACTGTAGATGTGAATGAAATGAGGCAGATTCCTTGGTGTGATGGTGATTAATGTACTGTGCTGCTGTACTCTGTAGCAAGATAATTTAATTAAGGAAACCTCAGTGGACTGAGAGAATGACTTTTGGTGGAGTTTGGCCCCGGGGGGCCTTTTTTAAATTGGAGCTGAATTCAGCATTTAGGCCCTAAGTCATTTGAGTTTATGTTTCTGGACGCGTTGTGTGTGTTCCACTTTGGGAGAATGCCTGGTGAACCCAGTGAAGAACCGTAGTGCATACTGATTGTCTGACTAGCTAGCCTACAGTTGTTGTGTCCTTTTATTTGTTTGTATGTTTTGTGCAAACATAAACATTGTTCTGTGCACATACAGTAGTCTCACCAGTCTCACCAAACCTGATGATTGAAAGCTGTAATGATTTGAATCATGTATTCTTCTTTGGAAATAGCGGGCACTTCTCATGAGGACTGTAAGAGTGTGGTGTCTGACTCTGAAGTGAATGAGAATGGGTTTGTGGTGACTGACAGCATCAGCACTTCCTCTACTAGCAGACTTCTTTCCCTTGAAGGAAGTCAGTCAGTCAGTCAGTTAGGGAGAGATGGAGAATCGGAGATACAGTGAGCAAATCAAATCAAATGTTATTTGTCACATCAGCAGCAGCACTCCTCTTGATGGACAGAGAGGGAAAGAGAGAGCAGAGAGAGAGACAAAGAGAGAGATAGGGAGAGTAGGATGAGAGAGAGAGAACACAGATGGAAAACACAGAGAGGAAGCAAGGGGAGAGAGAGCGAAAGATGAGAAATAGAAGACCTAATTGGTCCAGAAGGGGTGTGTCTGTGTCTAAGCAGTTCCCCCAAAAAACGGAGAGTGAGCGCAGCAATAGAGAGAGAGGGAGGAGCTTAATAAAATGAATTAGTGCTAAATCACACTGCAGGCACGGTGTGCAATGGCCTACCAAGCGCAATGAGCACGAGAGGCTGCATATTAAACATGATGAAAATCCTAATGACATTCCTTAGAGGAGAGTGGCCACGCTAAATGTCAGTGACCTAGATTGATTTCACCTTCCTGCTGAGTCTTTCATGCGGAACAAAAATCTGCAACAAATTTAATTTACCGTAGCCAAGAGCAGTGCGGTATGGGAATGGAATGGGGGTCTCTGGTCGTGTCTACACTTGACACTTGATCGCATTGAAAAGACGGGTCTAGACGCACAAAAGTTGCTTTGTGGTCTGATTGTGTTCAGATCTGTCTGACCACTTCAGGAGGTGGTCAGGGATGCATTGTGTGCGGATTTCTCCTCAGTCTGGGCGCAATCAGGCTACCGAAAGTGTATACCTAGCGTTTGAGGAACGTGTTTCCTGGCCTCATAAGTACTGGCCAGCTAGCTAATATAAAAAAATATATATGTTTTGTTTGGCTAGAGTTATGCTAACCCATTTGCAATCCCTTTAGTGTTGCTTGCTAGCTTGCTGGCTAGCTACAGAGGTTAGCTGGCTAGTTTTCTACAGCTGTTAGCTACTGCCATCAGTTGTTGTTGTGTTATTATCAAATTTGGCCTATTCCACCATTTGTAGAATGCATACTGGCATTTGAATATAGTGCGGGAAAAGGGAATCCGGACACACTGTGGACACGGTAGACACATTTAAATGTAGGTGTAGACGCATGCCGTGTTCGGAATTCCATGATCAGAACTACATGATTAGAATACAAAAGCTGCATGAACTGTCAAGTCTAGACACGGCCTACCTCACCCTCCCACACACACCCTGACACACTGTACACAGAGGCCATGTCTAGACTTGACAGTTCATGCAGCTTTAGTATTCTGATCATAGAGTTCTGATCATGGAATTCCGAATACATCATGCGTCTACACCTACATTTAAATGTGTCTACCGTGTCCATAGTCTGTCCGGATTCCCTTTTCCTGCGCTGTAGTCAAATGCCAGTATGCGTTCTGCTAACGGTGGAACACAACAACAACTTGATGGCAGTAGTCAACTACGGTAGCTAACTAGCCAGCTAACCTCTGTAGCTAGCCAGCAAGCTAGCTAGCAAAGCTAAAGGGGTTGCAAAAAGGTTAGTATAACTCTAGCTGAATATATATTTTTTCTAAAGATAGCTGTAAAGTTTGGTGGAGGAGGAATAATGATCTGGGGCTGCTTTTCATGGTTCGGGCTAGGCCCCTTAGTTCCAGTGAAGGGAAATCTTAACGCTACAGCATACAATGACATTCTAGACGATTCTGTGCTTCCAACATTGTGGCAACAGTTTGGGGAAGGCCCTTTCCTGTTTCAGCATGACAATGCCACCGTGCACAAAGCGAGGTCCATACAGAAATGGTTTGTCGAGATCAGTGTGGAAGAACTTGACTGGCCTGCACAGAGCCCTGACCTCAGCCCCAACGAACACCTTTGGGATGAATTGGAAAGCTGACTGCGAGCCAGGCCTAATCGCCCAACATCAGTGCCCAACCTCACTAATGCTCTTGTGGCTGAATGGAAGTCCCGAAGCAATGTTCCGACATCTACTGGAAAGCCTTCCCAGAAGAGTGGAGGCTGTTATAGCAGAAAAGGGGGGACCAACTCCATATTAATGCCCATGATTTTGGAATGAGATTTTCGACGAGCAGGTGTCCACATACTTTTGGTGATGTAGTGTACCTCTATCTTCTATCGTTTTTCTGCATCCAATCTGTATCAATATGTGGCAGTGGGAGAGAAAAGCGATGAAATGTAGAACTCAGCAGTGTGTTCCTTGAAAGCATCGGAGCAGGGAAATATTTACTTTATGCACATAAATTAAAGCAGTGTGTTCGCGTCTGGGGAATTACGCTCAGTGTTTTCTGCATTATGTGTCAGTGAGAGTGAGAACACACCTTTTTGTGTCATAGACTGTGTAAAAATACACATACATACATAGCAGGATAAACAACAACCTACAGTATCTATGTAGATTTTCAACTGCTCCATCATTCTCCTCAATGGATCCTAAAGAGGAACATTAAATTAACGTAGGCGATATTCACTTGGCCACGCACGTCTCCAACACAATCATCAAGTTTGCTGACGACACAACAGTGGTAAGCCTACAGGGAAGAGGTGAGAGCCCTGGTGGAGTGGTACCAGGAAAATAACCTCTCCCTCAATGTCAACAAAACGAAGGAGCTGATTGTGGACTACAGGAGACAGCAGAGAGAGCATGCCCCCATCCACAACGACAGGGCCACAGTGGAGAGGGTCAAAAGCTTCAAGTTCCTCGGCATGCACATCACTCATAACCTGAAATGTTCCCTTCACTCAAACAGTGTGGTGAAGAAGGCGCAACAGCACCTCTTCAACCTTAGGAGGCAGAACAAATTCAGCTTGGCCTCTAAGACCATCACAAACTTCTACAGATGCACCATCGAGAGCATCCTGTCGGGCTGTATCACCGCCTGGTACGGAAATTGCACCGTCCACAACCGCAGGGCTCTGCAGAGGGTGGTGCGGTCAGCCCAACGCATCACTGGGGGCATACTGCCTGCCCTCTAGGACATCTACAGCACCCGGTGTCACAGGAAGGCCAAGAAGATCATCAAGGACCTCAGCCACCCGAGCCACGGCCTGTTCACCCCGCTACCATCTAGAAGGCGGAGACAGTACAGGTGCATCAAGGCTGGGACCGAGAGACTGAGAAACAGCTTCTATCGCCAGGCCATCAGACTGTTAAACAGTCACCACTAGCCTTAGTCACTGTCCTAGCCGGCTACCACCCGGTACTCTATCCTGCACCTTAGAGACTGCTGCCCTATGTACAGTTGAAGTCGGAAGTTTACATACACTTAGGTTGGAGTCATTAAAACTTGTTTTTCGACCACTCCACAAATTTCTTGTTAACAAACTATAGTTTTGTCAAGTCGGTTAGGACATCTACTTTGTGCATGACACAAGTAGTTTTTCCAACAATTGTTTACAGACAGATTATTTCACTTATAATTCACTGTATCACAATTACAGTGGGTCAGAAGTTTACATACACTAAGTTGACTGTGCCTTTAAACAGCTTGGAAAATTCCAGAAAATGATGTCATGGCTTTAGAAGCTTCTGATAGGCTAATTGACATAATTTGAGTCAATTGGAGGTGTACCTGTGGATGTATTTCAAGGCCTACCTTCAAACTCAATGCCTCTTTGCTTGACATCATGGGAAAATCAAAAGAAATCAGCCTCAGAAAAAAGATTGTAGACCTCCACAAGTCTGGTTCATCATTGGGAGCAATTTCCAAACGCCTGAAGTTACCACGTTCATCTGTACAAACAATAGTACGCAAGTATAAACACCATGGGACCATGCAGCCGTCATACCGCTCAGGAAGGAGACGCGTTCTGTCTCCTAGAGATGAACGTACTTTGGTGCGAAAAGTTCAAATCAATCCCAGAACAACAGCAAAGGACCCTGTGAAGATGCTGGAGGAAACAGGTACAAAATTATCTATATCCACAGTAAAACAAGTCCTACATCGATATAACCTGAAAGGCCGCTCAGCAAGAAGAAGCCACTGCTCCAAAACCGCCATAAAAAAGCCAGACTACGGTTTGCAACTGCACATGGGGACAAAGATCGTACTTTTTGGAGAAATGTCCTCTGGTCTGATGAAACATAAATAGAACTGTTTGGCCATAATGACCATCGTTATGTTTGGAGGAAAAAGGGGGCACTTGCAAGCCGAAGAACACCATCCCAACCGTGAAGCACGGGGGTGGCAGCATCATGCTGTGGGGGTGCTTTGCTGCAGGAGGGACTGGTGCACTTCACAAAATAGATGGCATCATGAGGAAGGAAAATGATGTGGATATATTGAAGCAACATCTCAAGACATCAGTCAGGAAGTTAAAGCTTGGTTGCAAATGGGTCTTCCAAATGGACAATGACCCCAAGCATACAGTGGGGAGAACAATTATTTGATACACTGCCGATTTTGCAGGTTTTCCTACTTACAAAGCATGTAGAGGTCTGTAAGTTTTATCATAGGTACACTTCAACTGTGAGAGATGGAATCTAAAACAAAAATCCAGAAAATCACATTGTATGATTTTTAAGTAATTAATTTGCATTTTATTGCATGACATAAGTATTTGATACATCAGAAAAGCAGAACTTAATATTTGGTACAGAAACCTTTGTTTGCAATTACAGAGATCATACGTTTCCTGTAGGTCTTGACCAGGTTTGCACACACTGCAGCAGGGATTTTGGCCCACTCCTCCATACAGACCTTCTCCAGATCCTTCAGGTTTCGGGGCTGTCGCTGGGCAATACGGACTTTCAGCTCCCTCCAAAGATTTTCTATTGGGTTCAGGTCTGGAGACTGGCTAGGCCACTCCAGGACCTTGAGATGCTTCTTACGGAGCCACTCCTTAGTTGCCCTGGCTGTGTGTTTTGGGTCGTTATCATGCTGGAAGACCCAGCCACGACCCATCTTCAATGCTCTTACTGAGGGAAGGAGGATGTTGGCCAAGATCTCACGATACATGGCCCCATCCATCCTCCCCTCAATACAGTGCAGTCGTCCTGTCCCCTTTGCAGAAAGGCATCCCCAAAGAATGATGTTTCCACCTCCATGGTTCACGGTTGGGATGGTGTTCTTGGGGTTGTATCATCCTTCTTCTTCCTCCAAACACGGCAAGTGGAGTTTAGACCAAAAAACTATATTTTTGTCTCATCAGACCACATTACCTTCTCCCATTCCTCCTCTGGATCATCCAGATGGTCATTGGCAAACTTCAGACGGGCCTGGACATGCGCTGGCTTGAGCAGAGGGACCTTGCGTGCGCTGCAGGATTTTAATCAATGACGGCGTAGTGTGTTAATAATGGTTTGCTTTGAGACTGTGGTCCCAGCTCTCTTCAGGTCATTGACCAGGTCCTGCCGTGTAGTTCTGGGCTGATCCCTCACCTTCCTCATGATCATTGATGCCCCACGAGGTGAGATCTTGCATGGAGCCCCAGACCGAGGGTGATTGACCGTCATCTTGAACTTCTTCCATTTTCTAATAAATGCGCCAACAGTTGTTGCCTTCTCACCAAGCTGCTTGCCTATTGTCCTGTAGCCCATCCCAGCCTTGTGCAGGTCTACAATTTTATCCCTGATGTCCTTACACAGCTCTCTGGTCTTGGCCATTGTGGAGAGGTTGGAGTCTGTTTGATTGAGTGTGTGGACAGGTGTCTTTTATACAGGTAACGAGTTCAAACAGGTGCAGTTAATACAGGTAATGAGTGGAGAACATGAGGGCTTCTTAAAGAAAAACGAACAGGTCTGTGAGAGCCGGAATTCTTACTGGTTGGTAGGTGATCAAATACTTATGTCATGCAATAAAATGCAAATTAATTACTTAAAGATCATACAATGTGATTTTCTGGATTTTTGTTTTAGATTCCGTCTCTCTCACAGTTGAAGTGTACCTATGATAAAAATTACAGACCTCTACATGCTTTGTAAGTAGGAAAACCTGCAAAATCGGCAGTGTATCAAATACTTGTTCTCCTCACTGTACTTCCAAAGTTGTGGCAAAATGGCTTAAGGACAACAAAGTCAAGGTATTGGAGTGGCCATCACAAAGCCCTGAGCTCAACCCTATAGAACATTTGTGGGCAGAACTGAAAAAGCGTGTGCGAGCAAGGAGGCCTACAAACCTGACTCAGTTACACCAGCTCTGTCAGGAGGAATAGGCCAAATTCACTCAACTTATTGTGGGAAGCTTGTGGAAGGCTACCCAAAACGTTTGACCCACGTTAAACAATTTAAAGGCAATGCTGCCAAATACTAATTGAGTGTATGTAAACTTCTGACCCACTGGGAATGTGATGAAAGAAATAAAGCTGAAATAAATAATTCTCTCTGCTATTATTCTGACATTTCACATTCTTAAAATAAAGTGGTGATCCTAACTGACCTAACACAGGGCATTTTTACTAGGATTAAATGTCAGGAATTGTGAAAAACTGAGTTTAAATGTACAGTGGGGAAAAAAAGTATTTAGTCAGCCACCAATTGTGCAAGTTCTCCCACTTTAAAAGATGAGAGAGGCCTGTAATTTTCATCATAGGTACACGTCAACTATGACAGACAAAATGAGAAAATAAATCCAGAAAATCACATTGTAGGATTTTTAATGAATTTATTTGCAAATTATGGTGGAAAATAAGTATTTGGTCAATGACACAGGTCAAACGTTTTCTGTAAGTCTTCACAAGGTTTTCACACACTGTTGCTGGTATTTTGGCCCATTCCTCCATGCAGATCTCCTCTAGAGCAGTGATGTTTTGGGGCTGTCGCTGTGCAACAAGGACTTTCAACTCCCTCCAAAGATTTTCTATGGGGTTGAGATCTGGAGACTGGCTAGGCCACTCCAGGACCTTGAAATGCTTCTTACGAAGCCACTCCTTCGTTGCCCGGGCGGTGTGTTTGGGATCATTGTCATGCTGAAAGACCCAGCCACGTTTCATCTTCAATGCCCTTGCTGATGGAAGGAGGTTTTCACTCAAAATCTCACGATACATGGCCCCATTCATTCTTTCCTTTAAACGGATCAGTCGTCCTGGTCCCTTTGCAGAAAAACAGCACCAAAGCTTGATGTTTCCACCCCCATGCTTCACAGTAGGTATGGTGTTCTTTGGATGCAACTCAGCATTCTTTGTCCTCCAAACACGACGAGTTGAGTTTTTACCAAAAAGTTATATTTTGGTTTCATCTGACCATATGACATTCTCCCAATTCCCTTTGGATCATCCAAATGCACTCTAGCAATCTTCAGACGGGCCTGGACATGTACTGGCTTAAGCAGGGGGACACATCTCGCACTGCAGGATTTGAGTCCCTGGCGGCGTAGTGTGTTACTGATGGTAGGCTTTGTTACTTTGGTCCCAGCTCTCTGCAGGTCATTCACTAGGTCCCCCCGTGTGGTTCTGGGATTTTTGCTCACCGTTCTTGTGATCATTTTGACCCCACGGGGTGAGATCTTGCGTGGAGCCCCAGATCGAGGGAGATTATCAGTGGTCTTGTATGTCTTCCATTTCCTAATAATTGCTCCCACAGGTGATTTCTTCAAACCAAGCTGCTTACCTATTGCAGATTCAGTCTTCCCAGCCTGGTGCAGGTCTACAATTTTGTTTCTGGTGTCCTTTGACAGCTCTTTGGTCTTGGCCATAGTGGAGTTTGGATTGTGACTGTTTGAGGTTGTGGACAGGTGTCTTTTATACTGATAGCAAGTTCAAACAGGTGCCATTAATACAGGTAACGAGTGGAGGACAGAGGAGCCTCTTAAAGAAGAAGTTACAGGTCTGTGAGAGCCAGAAATCTTGCTTGTTTGTAGGTGACCAAATACTTATTTTCCACCATAATTTGCAAATAAATTCATAAAAAATCCTACAATGTGATTTTCTGGATTTTTTTTTCTCAATTTGTCTGTCATAGTTGACGTGTACCTATGATGAAAATTACAGGCCTCTCTCATCTTTTTAAGTGGGAGAAATTGCACAATTGGTGGCTGACTAAATACTTTTTTCCCCACTGTATTTGGCTAAGGTGTATGTAAACTTCCGACTTCAACTGTACATAGCCATTGAACACTGGTCATTTTAATAATGTTTACATACTGTCTTACCCACTTTATATGTATATGATGTATTCTAGTCATGGCTCATCCTATATAACTACTGCTGTGCACACCTTTTCTATTCATATACTGTCCATACTGTCTTTACACACCATTATATGTATATACTGTACATCCAGTTTATTAGGTACACCACCCCGTTCACGAAAATGGTTCGCTCCTACAAACAGGGATTCACGTGGCTGTGGCTTGCTATATAAAGCAGACATTGAGGCATTCAGTTACTGTTTGATTGAACATTAGAATGGGCAAAACGAGTAACCTAAGCGACTTTGAGCATGGTATGATCGTCGGTGTCAGGCACGCCGGTTCCAGTATCTCAGAAACGGTCGGCCTCCTGGGCTTTTCACGCACGACAGTGTCTATGGTTTACAGAGAATGGTGCGACAAACAAAAAACATCCAGTCAGCGGCAGTCCTGGCGGCGAAAACAGCTCGTTGATGAGAGGTCGAAGGAGAATGGCAAGAATCGTGCAAGCTAACAGGCGGTCCACAAACAGGCAAATAACGGCACAGTACAACAGTGGTGTGCAGAACGGCAGCTCGGAACGCACAACTCGTCGGTCCTTGTCATAGATGGGCTATTGCAGCAGGCGACCACACCAGGTTCCACTCCTATCCGCTAAAAACAAGAGGAAGCGGCTCCAGTGGAACTGGACAATTGAGGAGTGGAAAAACACTGCCTGATCTGACGAATCCCGGTTCCTGTTGCATCATTCTGATGGCAGTGTCATGATTTGGCGTAAGCAGCATGAGTCCATGGCTCCATCCTGCCTGGTGTCAACTGTACAGGCTGGAGGCAGTGATGTAATGGTGTGGGGAATGTTTTCCTGGCACATGTTAAGTCCCTTAATACCAATTGAGCAACGTTTCCATTCCCCAAATAATTCAGGCTGTTCTGGAGGCAAAGAGGGGTCCGACCCGGTACCAGTTTATTAGGTACACCTGAGTGTATATTTATATAGATTATATGTATATATTAGGGCTAACCCCATTTAGTCGACTGGTCGATTGTTTGGACGATAGGCTGTTGGTCAATTTTTTTATTTTGAGCATTCGCAATTATTGTAATTTTTTTTATAGCACACGAGACACCTGTCTGATTCGCGCCTGTCTCAGTGGACTAATCCATAGTGGAGGCCGCGGGGATGGCACAGTCCATCACTCTAAGACAGGCATCGGCAACGTAAGGCATGCGTGCCACGAGAGTATTTGCCTTGTCACACTAAGCAATTTGACAACATAAGTAGAAATACCATTTGTTTCGAAATTGTAAATGGCTACTGCTTTGGACCTGACAACGTTTGTGAGAGTATTCCTTAGACCTACAGTATGTGTGAAGATAATGTGTCTTGGGAATAATTTCAAATATTGAGTCAAAAAGAAGGGGAGTGTGGCATAGATGTACTCTCTCCCGCCAATTCGTGTGCATTCATTGTTTCATAACTTCATTGTGTGAATTGTTTGCCCTTTGTTTGTTAGTGTCTATCAATTCACCATTACATATATCACCAGTAGTACATTTACCGTTAATTCTAATCATTTATAATCTACAAGGTTTGTTTGGTTATGGTAATTTATGTTAATGCATTCAATATATATATATATATATATATATATATAAACTGGTCCTGAACATCTCTAAAACTAAGAGCATTGTATTTGGTACAAATCATTCCCTAAGATCTAGACCTCAGCTGAATCTGGTAATGAATGGTGTGGCTGTTGAACAAGTTGAGGAGACTAAATTACTTGGTGTTACCTTAGATTGTAAACTGTCATGGTCAAAACATATAGATTCAATGGTTGTAAAGATGGGGAGAGGTCTGTCCGTAATAAAGACATGCTCTGCTTTTTTGACACTACATTCCAAAAAGTAAGATAGTTTATGTGTATGTATTGATATGTAGGCTACGTGTACCTTTTTTAAATTGATGTAGTTCTATCCTTGAGCTGTTCTTGTCTATTAATGTTCTGTATTATGTTCATGTTTCATGTTTTGTGTGGATCCCAGGAAGAGTAGCTGCTCTTTCGCAACAGCTAATGGTAATCCTAATAAAATACCAAATATATTATTATTACAGTCGTTTACCGTTCTCATTGTTGGAGTGGACACGTTGTTTGCAGAGCTCACAACCTATGCTACATGTGTGAGAAACAAGTTTGGGTTTATTTCATTCTATTTACAAGTTTTGTTTGAGGTATGTCTCTATAAGCTTGGCACATCTAGCCACTGGGATTTTTCAAGGCAAAACTGCTCCAGCTCCTTCAAGTTGGATGGGTTCCGCTGGTGTACAGCAATCTTTAAGTCATACCACAGATTCTCAATTGGATTGAGGTCTGGGCTTTGACTAGGCCATTCCAAGACATTTAAATGTTTCCCCTTAAACCACTTGAGTGTTGCTTTAGCAGTATGCTTTGGGTCATTGTCCTGCTGGAAGGTTTCCCTCAAGAATTTCCCTGTATTTAGCGCCATCCATCATTCCTTCAATTCTGACCAGTTTCCCAGTCCCTGCCGATGAAAAACATCCCCACAGCATGATGCTGCCACCACCATTCTTTACTGTGGGGATGGTGTTCTCTGGGTGATGAGAGGTGTTGGGTTTGCGCCAGATATAGCGTTTTCCTTGATGGCCAAAAAGCTCAATTTTAGTCTCATCTGACCAGAGTACCTTCTTCCATATGTTTGGGGAGTCTCCCACATGCCTTTTGGCGAACACCAAACGTGTATTTTTTTCTTTAAGCAATGGCTTTTTTCTGGCCACTCCTCTGTAAAGCCCAGCTCTGTGGAGTGTATGGCTTAAAGTGGTCCCATGGACAGATACTCCAATCTCCGTTGTGGAGCTTTGCAGCTCCTTCAGGGTTATCTTTGGTCTCTTTGTTGCCTCTCTGATTAATGCCCTCCTTGCCAGGTCTGTGAGTTTTGGTGGGCGGCCCTCTCTTGGCAGGTTTGTTGTGGTGCCATATTCTTTCTATTTTTTAATAATGGATTTAATGGTGCTCCGTGGGATGTTAAACGTTTTTTTATAACCCAACCCTGATCTGTACTTCTCCACAACTTTGTCCCTGACCTGTTTGGAGAGCTCCATGGTCTTCATGGTGCCGCTTGCTTGGTGGTGCCCCTTGCTTAGTGGTGTTGCAGACTCTGGGGCCTTTCAGAACAGGTGTATATATACTGAGATCATGTGACAGATCATGTGACACTTAGATTGCACACAGGTGGACTTTATTTAACTAATTATGTGACATCTGAAGGTAATTGGGTGCACCAGATCTTATTTAGGGGCTTCATAGCAAAGGGGGTGAATACAGTGAGGGAAAAAAGTATTTGATCCCCTGCTGATTTTGTACGTTTGCCCACTGACAAAGAAATGATCAGTCTATAATTTTAATGGTAGGTTTATTTGAACAGTGAGAGACAGAATAACAACAACAAAAATCCAGAAAAACGCATGTCAAAAATGTTAGAAATTGGTTTGCATTTTAATGAGGGAAATAAGTATTTGACCCCCTCTCAATCAGAAAGATTTCTGGCTCCCAGGTGTCTTTTATACAGGTAACGAGCTGAGATTAGGAGCACACTCTTAAAGGGAGTGCTCCTAATCTCAGTTTGTTACCTGTATAAAATAGACCTGTTCACAGAAGCAATCAATCAGATTCCAAACTCTCCACCATGGCCAAGACCAAAGAGCTCTCCAAGGATGTCAGGGACAAGATTGTAGACCTACACAAGGCTGGAATGGGCTACAAGACCATCGCCAAGCAGCTTGGTGAGAAGGTGACAACAGTTGGTGCGATTATTCGCAAATGGAAGAAACACAAAATAACTGTCAATCTCCCTCGGTCTGGGGCTCCATGCAAGATCTCACCTCGTGGAGTTGCAATGATCATGAGAACGGTGAGGAATCAGCCCAGAACTACACTGAGGATCTTGTCAATGATCTCAAGGCAGCTGGGACCATAGTCACCAAGAAAACAATTGGTAACACACTACGCCGTGAAGGACTGAAATCCTGCGGCGCCCGCAAGGTCCCCCTGCTCAAGAAAGCACATATACAGGGCCGTCTGAAGTTTGACAATGAACATCTGAATGATTCAGAGGAGAACTGGGTGAAAGTGTTGTGGTCAGATGAGACCAAAATCGAGCTCTTTGGCATCAACTCAACTCGCCGTGTTTGGAGGAGGAGGAATGCTGCCTATGACCCCAAGAACACCATCCCCACCGTCAAACATGGAGGTGGAAACATTATGCTTTGGGGGTGTTTTTCTGCTAAGGCGACAGGACAACTTCACCGCATCAAAGGGACGATGGACGGGGCCATGTACCGTCAAATCTGTGGAGGGAGCTGAAGGTTCGAGTTGCCAAACGTCAGCCTCGAAACCTTAATGACTTGGAGAAGATCTGCAAAGTGGAGTGGAACAAAATCCCTCCTGAGATGTGTGCAAACCTGGTGGCCAACTACAAGAAACGTCTGACCTCTGTGATTGCCAACAAGGGTTTTGCCACCAAGTACTAAGTCATGTTTTGCAGAGGGGCCAAATACTTATTTCCCTCATTAAAATGCAAATCAATTTATAACATTTTTGACATGCGTTTTTCTGGATTTTGTTGTTGTTATTCTGTCTCTCACTGTTCAAATAAACCTACCATTAAAATTATAGACTGCTCATGTCTTTGTCAGTGGGCAAACGTACAAAATCAGCAGGGGATCATATACTTTTTTCCCTCACTGAACAAATGCATTCGCCACTTTTCCGTTATTTATTTTTATGAAATGTTTCATTTCACTTCACCAATTTGGACTATTTTGTGTATGTCCATTACATGAAATCCGAATAAAAATCCATTTAAATTACAGGTTTAATGCAACAAAATTGGAAAAACACCAAGGGGGATTAATACTTTTGCAAGGCACTGTACATACACACACATACACCTAATTGTGAGGAGGGGGCACGAATGTGGGCTCTTTAAATAGAATCATGCTGCTGAATCATGCTGTAATTGGCCTGGTGGACACTGCAGGTGTGTATGTGTGTGTGTCCATGTGCGTGTGTGTGTGAATGCTTGTGTGAATGTATGATCTTTCAGTGCAGCCATGGAGAATGTGAAATACTTTGTAGCATAAATACTGTTGCAGTATTGGAGCAGTCTTTCTCTCTCATCCTGACTGCTGATGACTGAACAATCCACATTTCATCTAGGGTTCTCCTTCCTTCAATAATCCATTCTGTTCAAGTTTGGGGAGGGGAAGGTTGAAAGACAGGGGACGCGCAGGGGGTACAATATTTTTTCTCAGAAATGCATGTGATCGCTCACACTAAATAAGCTATAGTGATAATTTTATCCATCATATAATTCAATTGGAGCTTCATCCCCAAACTGAGCATTTGCTGAAGGAAGGTCTTAAAGTGCAGTATGATTTTCTATGTGTCTCTTTGTTATGAAAACCCAGTGCTTCAGTAGAAGTCCTATTCCTCTGCTTACAATACAACAATATATACCAGCATCAGGCCAGTCCAATCTATGCCTATTTTGTGCTGTGTGTTTGTGGACTCTTCTTCTCTAGCACAGAGATGTGAATAAGAGACAGGTATCTTGGGTTCAGGATGTGAGAAAGAAAAAAATGGTACTCTGGTATTGAATCTCCTGCATGTGAGTGAACACTTTTAGCTGTGAAATATTGGATATCTACTGGCGGAAAAGGCATTTGCTTGCCTTCGTTCCCCAACCCCCTCTCTCTCTCCCTCCCTCCCTCCCCCTTCTGCTTGCATTTTGTCTCTTCTTTTTAGTCCACCCTCTCTCTCCATCTCCCTCTCTCCCTCCTTCCTCCCTCGCTCTCGCTCCATCTCCTTCCCTCCCACTCTTTCCTCCCTCTTCTCCCCATTTGCAAAATGAAGATGTTTCCTTTAACACCACACATGTTCCTCTCAGGCCCTTCCCCCAGCCCTCAGAGTCCACCCCCATCCTCTGCTTCTCCCTCTCTCTCTCTCCTTTTTTCTCTCCGTCTCTTTCCCTCTCCTCCGCTTTGAAGCTGCAGTGTCAGTCCAAAGGGAGTGGCCCATTGTTAACCCCCCCCCATCCTCTCCTCTCCTCTCTTTGGACATTCTGTTCTGGTCAGATGCCACTGACTGCCAGGGAGTGTGCATGTTGACAAGACTTGTACACTTGATAATACTGTAACTAGTCTGGCTCCCAGCCTCTGACACCAATTGTGTCCAGTCCTAGTTCACCCGTTAGTGTGTCAGAAGCAGCCCGACATACGTGAATACTGTACAGGAAAAATGGATGTGCCCTGCCTTCATCATGGTCACGATGGTGGTGCCTCCAGCCCACCCCTCCCCAGAAAGCTATTTCATTCCAGATTGCCCGTCTCCATGAATATTGATAATCATTCAATCTGGGAAAGATGACTACCAAATGCACCAAATGACTGTCTGTGTGCCTCTAAAGAGAGGGGGGCTGGGGTATTACTGGATGTAACCTATCTGTGTGGATTCTTCTCCCCACTCTCCTTTTTTAGGCGCGTACATAATGCAATATGAATTTGCTTTCATCAGAGGAGAGAAAGATGCGAGGTACAGTAGCTAGTGTGTTAGACTGTCCAAATCCTCTATCTAGTATTCTCTCTCTCTCTCTTCCTCTCTTCTGTTCTCCTCCCCTTATCTTCCCTCAGGAGAGTGGGAGAGCAACACTACAGTTGCAACAGTAGATCAGTGGGTGAGTGACGGGAGAGAAGCAGAAGAATGGCTAATGAGTCATTAAACATTGGGATGTTTCTGTAAATCAGCAGATCCATTAGTTCTAACCTAGCTATATATCATCTATAGGTGGATCCTGTCTGGTTTAGAAAACCATCATGTCAATCTAAGAGAAATTCTTGGGGACACAAACACTAGAATTGTTTTTACAGTGGATGTTGTATTTTGCTGGAATAGGCCTAATTGTACAGGCTTATTACTAAATCCCTATTTGTCCCATACCCTATACAGTACGTCAGAATATATTTTGTGTTTCATGTTTTTGTTTGATACATAAGAGCGTCTGCTAAATGTACAGACAGACTATAAAGCTGAATAAGCGCCTCTCTCTCTCTGAGCGTAGGGAGGGAGGCATGGGACTGCAGAGTGTGTGATTTGTCATCCCTCCTACATTTACATTTTTAGCAGACGCTCTTATCCAGAGCGACTTACAGTTAGTGAGTGCATACATTTTTTCATACTGGTCCCCCGTGGGAATCGAAACCCACAACCCTGGCGTTGCAAGCACCATGCTCTACCAACTGAGCTACACGGGACTCCTCTCTTGTTACTGAATCCTCCTCCTCTCCCCTCACTCTCCTCTCCTCCTCTGCATTGCCATCCGTCCCTCCTTTCACCAGGCCATTAAATGGGCTTTTTGTCTCTCCCCTTTTATAGCGTACAATCATGTCCATTCAGCAGGGAGACCTAGCCTTGCCCCCTGTTCTTTTCTTTCTGCCGCTGCCTGCATGCCTGCTTCCCATCCAGCCCTCAGCCAATCTAGGCCCCAACCCAGGCCTGGGACTCTGGTTACCATCCAGCCTGCCGGCCCTGCTTCCACCCTCAACCCGCTGGGGCAGTATCCCCGGGAAGAGAGAGAGAGAAAGAGGGAGCGAGACCAGAGAGAGGGACCTTACCTGAATGAGATAAATGACAGTTAGTAGTTAGTAGTATGAGGCTGACTTGGTTAAAGGCCAGCCATCAGAGAGAGATGTTCTGTTCCCTGTAGTCAGTCAGTCAGTCTCTTCTCCCTACTGAGTCAGCCTCCCTTCACGCTGCTGGCATCATTGTTTACTACTCAGCGCTCATCATCATATCCTATTTTGAGTTGATTGGCTGCCCAGATTCCGCATTTGCGGTAGGCTATTTTGCAAGCAGCTCAACTGTGTAATGCTGCGTAGTGTATTATGGGATTATTATTATCTGGAATTATTATAATCATTGTGGTGGTAATGATGATTTGTATCTTTTGTAGTGTTGTGAATAGCCATTGTTCCTTTTGTCCCTAAGAAGTAATGTTGAGCGTGTGTGCTGTTGTTGTGGGTGATACTGTAACACTAGGAGGTTGATGTCGTGTTGTAGGGCAGGCAGGCGGACACACTGTCCTCCCCTGTGGCTTTGTGCCTCTCCGTGATACCTCCTCCCTCTACCCATCCCGATCCCCACATCCCCCGCCTCACCCCCCGCCCCCAGAACACGACTCAGCCACTGCTGCCAGCATCTGTGTGTCACCCAGAACAATGAGAGGCTTTCTCCCTCTCTGCCCCGCCGAGGCTCGTTTCACTGACACCCAAAGAATGGGCCATCCAGAGCCAGCCAGACCTCCAGGAGAGGATAGATGCTGGGCTTTTGTTCCCTCTGTCGAGGAGACTATTGTTCCCCCTACTGAACTGTATTGTAGGTATGGCTCCTTCTAAGTCATGTTCCCTATGGGGCTGGAGGCAGAGAGGAGGCTGTGTGTGTGTGTGGACTTTCCCTTTATTAACCCCCTAGAGTCGATTTCCGCGGCCCAGCGAAAATCTAATTAGCATAATAAAAACATCCCATTCAAAATCCGTTAGTTTAAGCTAGAGAGATCCGTTTTTTTTTTTGTCGCATTTCCGCATCTGCGGTGAAAGGTGGCAGAGCTAGAGTTGTGTTTGTCAGACCATGAAACATCCCGAAAATCGGTCTTCTCACTAAATCGTCAATAGCGTCTGAACGGTTTGGCATACAAACTATTGGTGTTCTCCGTTTTGCTCTACGACCTCCACAAACGTCTTGGGACTCATCTGAAGTCAGTACAGCCGATCTGCCAACTTCTGTCTGTAGCATCCAAACAGTTTGGGCTACATACTAATGTGACCCCTCTGCGAGACTCTCATGAACACGTACATGTCGGTTGTTTTGCTCTAGGACACCCACAATCCTCACAAGACTTGTCTGAAGGCCTCCCGGGATACCAGTTTTAAAAATGAATGGAAGTATATATGGAGATAGTTTAGTGCCAAAAATAAGGGGTTAAATACTTATAAAATAGTTCCCTGATATTTCTTATATCTCTCAGATATAGGACAGACATATCCTGTCTAACCCCCCCCCCCGGGTTAGACAGGGCCTAGACTGTAAAAGGTTAAAGATGGTGGTGGTAGATGATGATGATGATGAGCCATCCTCTAATTATGTGGCTCTGTGGCTTTGAACTCCAAACTGACGAAGTGCCCTTCAAGTTTCAATCAACCTGATTACACTCCCTGTGATCACATGCACTGGCGTCTTTTTAAATAGAATTAACTGTATTGTTGGTTTTGCTATAATATGGTGGTGTAGTGTGTCCAGTATGTGTCTGGTGTGTGTGTGCCTGCTTGTGTGTTTGTATGCGTGTGTGGCTGTGTGCCTGCTTTCCCGCCTACTTATTTGTGTGTGTGACGTGCTGGTGTGTACATGTTAGCATACCCTGTTTGTGTGTGGAATGCGTCTCTGCACAGATGGGTCTCTCAGCGCAGAGCGGCTCCTGTTCCCCAGGTGTCAGAAGGGAAGATTATTGTCCATGTCAGGGGCTACTGAGACAGTAGAGGACAAACCCTACAGGAGGCTCGCCACTCTCCCCCCTCCTCTCCTCCTTATTCATGCTCACGCTTTCTTCCATACTCCCTGTCATCTCTCTCCCTTTTTCTCTCTTTTCATTCCCTCTCTTCCCTTTCCCCTCATTCTCCTGCCTCACTGCTGCTATCGCTCCTTCATTCTCTCTCTCCCTCCCTTTCTCTCTCACACACACATCCCCCTGGTCTTGCTCTGTCTCCTGCTGTCCCTCTCCCTCTCTCCCCTCTGCCCTCTGTGATGTCCCTCTTTCTCCCTCTCTCCCCCCTACTCCCTGCTACACACCCTGAGTGGGCTGGGCTGTCAGAGGGGGACAGGTGTCACTGATGCCTACGCAGGCATGGGGAGAGACAGATGAAGGGAGGTGGGATGGAGAGAGGGGCAGCAGGGAATGTCTTGTTGCTATGGGGATGCCAGGGCCTTGCGCAGGCATGGGGAGCAGCTCGTGCCGCTTCTTAGCGGGATAATCCATTGTAATCCTGCGAAGGGGAGTCAGCGCACCCCCCTCTCTTATCCACCACTCCGGTCACCCCCCACCCCCCTCGGGGAGATTGGGGAAGTGGGAGTGAAGGAATTAGCATCTGTTACTGCTCGCACTTAGGTCAGCTCTGAGGGGAGAGGGAAAAAAAGCCTCAAGCTGTCAGAGCGTACTGGAGCTGTAAATGAAAAACGACAGGGCCGCCGCATTAGAGCACCTCCACTACCCCCCGCTCCTCTCCATCCAGCAGTCCCCTCCCTCACTGGGCCCTCCCATTGGCTACCACCACCGCTGCACCGCATCCGTCTAATCAACACCTAGGCCCTGCTAATGACAGAAGAAATCGATTCATCCGTATTAAAAACTAAGAGGATAATTGTATAAATGTAATAGGACGTACAGCGGCTAGCAATATTATTTGCACTGGCCGGGCCATATGCCGTGAGTAGTGTCTGAAGGAGAGAGGCGAGCCAGCTGAAGTTTGACTTTAGGATGTTCTTTAGTGTTGTAGACACAAGCTTGACCTGGCTGGGCCCTGGAAAGCCTCTCATTCACATTCCTCTTGGCCCAGGTACAGATGGCACAGGAACCACAGGAGTTACTGCTGCCTGGGCTCCAGCCTCTCCCTCTCCCTGCGGGGGCCAGTCCTCAGAGGGGCTGTTGTACACACAGGGACATATTTTTAACACACACACACACACACAGACACACAAGCTGAAACACACACTGTAGCCCATACATAAATGTTTGTGCTTTCCCAGGCCCTGGCTGAATGAAGATGTTTGTGCGATTGGTTGTACTTTTGTCACAGGGCTCTACCATGTGACCCTCCTCAGCCACTATGTCATGAAGTCACATGGTCCCATAGAGGCCAGGCAGAACGCTGCTGTGATCCCTGTGCAATAGATTGACCTGACCTTCCTCTTCAGTGACCCGTCCTGCACACGTCTCTCTCTACTCTCCTCTCTGCACTCTCCTCTCTATCCATCTCTGCATCTCTATCTCTCTCGCTCCGTTTCGCTCTCATTATCTCCTGCTCTCTCTTTCTTTCTCTCTCTAGCTCACTCACTTTCTCGTTCTCTCTCTCTCTGTGCTCTGCACTCTCCTTTCTTTCTCTCCTTCTCCCGCTCTCTCTCTCTCTCTCTCCCTCTCTCTTTCTCTCCACTAGCCTTTACTCTGTGCTCTCACTCTTTCTTCTGATGAATCTCTCATACCTATACTATACCAATGTCACCCTGTTACCACACTTTCACACTGCCTTTATGACAGGCGGCTTGGCAGATGGCGCCTGAGAAGATGGCTGCCATTTTACAGCCCTCTAACCAATTGTACTATTTTGTGTGTTTTTTTGCGTTATTTGTAATTTATTCTGTACATAATGTTTCTGCCACCGTCTCTTATGACCAAAAAGAGCTTCTGGATATCAGGACAGCAATTACTCACCTTGTATTGGATGAAGATTTTTTTTAACGAGTCGGACGCAAAGGATATTCTACAGACACCAGACATGGCCCAAATCCCCGTCATTCGCATGAGAAAGAGACGGAGATATCGTGGACGTAGGTCGGGGTGCCTTATAAGGATCCGACGGCGAGCGAGTAAACTGCCTCTTCCATCAATCCTATTAGCCAATGTTCATTCATTTGAAAATAAATTGGACGACCTAAGATCAAGGTTATCCTACCAACGGGACATTAAAAACTGTAATATCTTATGTTTCACTGTGTCGGGGCTGAACGACGACATGGATAACATACAGCTGGCGGGATATACGCTACATCGGCAGGATAGAATGGCAGACTCCAGTAAGACAAGGGGTGGCGGGCTGTGTATATTTGTAAACAACAGCTGGTGCATAAAATCTAATACTAAGTCTCGAGGTTTTGATCGCCTGAGGTAGAGTATCTCATGATAAGCTGTAGACCACACTATTTACCAAGAGAGTTTTCATCTATATTTTTCGTAGCTATCTATTTACCACCACAAACCAATGCTGGCACTTAGATTGCACTCAATGAGCTGTATAAGGCCATAAGTAAACAGGAAAACGCTCATCCAGAGGCAGCGCTCCTAGTGGCCGGGGACTTTAGTGCAGGGAAACTTAAATCCGTTCTACCGAAATTCTACCAGCATGTTAAATGTGCAACCAGAGAAAAAAAAAACTCTAGACCACCTTTACTTCACACACAGAGACGCGTACAAAGCTCTCCCTCGCCCTCATTTAGCAGACGCTCTTATCCAGAGCGACTTACAGTTAGTGAGTGTATACATATATTAATTTTTTTCATACCCCCCGTGGGAATCGAACCCACAACCCTGGCGTTGCAAACGCCATGCTCTACCAACTGAGCTACATCCCTGCCGGCCATTCCCTCCCCTACCCTGGACGACGCTGGGCCAATTGTGCGCCGCCCCATGGGTCTCCCGGTCGCGGCCGGCTACGACAGAGCCTTGATTCGAACCAGGATCTCTAGTGGTACAGCTAGCACTGCGATGCAGTGCATTAGACCACTGTGCCACTCGGTAGGCCACCACATCAGTCACTGGCTTCATCAATAAGTGCATCGATGACGTCGTCCCCACAGTGACCGTACGTACATAGCCCAACCAGAAGCCATGGATTACAGGCAACATCCACACTGAGCTAAAGGGTAGAGCTGCCGCTTTCAAGGAGCGGGACTCTAACCCGGACGCTTATAAGAAATCCCGCTATGCCCTCCGACGAACCATCAAACAGGCAAAGAGTCAATACAGGACTAAGATTGAACGTACTACACCGGCTCAGACGCTCGTCGGATGTGGCAGGGCTTGAAAACTATTACAGACTACAAAGGGAAGCACAGCCGCGAGCTGCCCAGTGACACAAGCCTACCAGATGAGCTAAATCACTTCTATGCTCGCTTTGAGGCAAGCAACACTGAAGCATGCATGAGAGCATCAGCTGATCTGGATGACTATGTGAGCACGCTCTCCATAGCCGATGTGAGTAATACTTTTAAGCAGGTCAAAATTCACAAGGCCGCAGGGCCAGACGGATTACCAGGACGTGTACTCCGAGCATGCGCTGACCAACTGGCAAGTGTCTTTGCTGACATTTTCAACATGTCCCTGACTGAGTCTGTAATACCAACATGTTTCAAGCAGACCACCATAGTCCCTGTGCCCAAGAACACTAAGATAACCTGCCTAAATGACTACCAACCCGTAGCACTCACGTCTGTAGCCATGAAGTGCTTTGAAAGGCTGGTCATGGCTCACATTCTCACCATTATCCCAGAAACCCTAGACCCACTCCAATTTGCATACCGCCCCAACAGATCCACTGATGATGCAATCTCTATTGCACTCCACACTGCCCTTTCCCACCTGGACAAGAGGAACACCTACGTGAGAATGCTATTCATTGACTACAGCTCAGCGTTCAACACCATAGTGCCCTCAAAGCTCATCACTGAGCTAAGGACCCTGGGACTAAACACCTCCCTCTGCAATTGGATCCTGGACTTCCTGACGGGCCACCCCCAGGTGGTAAGGGTAGGTAACATCACATCTGCCACGCTGATCCTCAACACGGGGGCCCCTCAGGGGTGCGTGCTCAGCCCCCTCCTGTACTCTCTGTTCACCCATGACTGCATGGCCAGGCACGACTCCAACACCATCATTAAGTTTGCCGACGACACATCAGTGGTAGGCCTGATCACCGACAACGATGAGACAGCCTAAAGGGAGGAGGTCAGAGACCTGGCCGTGTGGTGCCAGGATAACAACCTCTCCCTCAGCGTGATCAAGACAAAGTAGATGATTGTGGACTACAGGAAAAAAAAGAGGACTGAGCATGCCCCCATTCTCATCGACGGGGCTGTAGTGGAACAGGTTGAGAGCTTCAAGTTCCTTGGTGTCCACATCACCAACAAACTATCATGGTCCAAACACACCAAGACAGTCGTGAAGAGGGCACGACAAAGCCTATTCCCCCTCAGGAGACTGAAAAGATTTGGCATGGGTCCTCAGATCCTCAAAAAGTTATACAGCTGCACCATCGAGAACATCCTGACTGGTTGCATCACCGCCTGGTATGGCAACTGCTCGGCCTCAGACCGCAAGGCACTACAGAGGGTAGTGCGTACGGCCCAGTACATCACTGGGGCCAAGCTTCCTGCCATCCAGGACCTCAATACCAGGCGGTGTTAGAGGAAGGCCCTAGAAATTGTCAAAGACTCCAGCCACCCTAGTCATAGACTGTTCTCTCTGCTACCGCACGGCAAGCGGTACCGGAGCGCCAAGTCTAGGTCCAAAAGGCTTCTTAACAGCTTCTACCCCCAAGCCATAAGACTCCTGAACAGCTAATCATGGCTACCTGGCCAATTTGCAGTTTAGGAATTATTTGTAATTATGTTCCGGCCCCCTGACCATCCGCTCAACAAAAATACTGCCTGGTGTATAGCCTAGTTGGTTATTATGTAGGCTAGGCCTAGGCCTATATGTTGTTGTTGCCATGTCTGTTTCCATGTTTGTTTGTCTCTGAAAGTCCTTGCACATATAACCTAGGCTAGTATTTGAATATGCTTTTGTGTGAGTGCGTCAGTGGCTATAGACGCTACTCGCCTCCAGGTTGTGCGCTTTTAAGTGCACATTACTGTGTGTTTACGGTTTACGTGTGTGTGTGTGTGTGTGTGTGTGTGTGTGCGTATTCGTGTGTGTATGCTCCTACATGGCTGTGTGTGTGTTCAGTGTGTGTGTGCTCTCCCACATGGTTGAGCAGTATTGTTAGCTCCCTGTAGCTTCATGCTTTAGTTCCTCTGATGCAGTCAGACTGAGTTGATTGAATCGTGGACAGACAGTGTTTTTTGAGGCAGCAACGCGGTGAGTCTCTCTCTCTCTGCACAGTGTAGACCGGAGTGCCGCCGCCACCGCTGGCTGTTTTGTTTACACGGCAAAGGGGAATTTAATTTATTGGGCCTTCGCTACACTAAAGAAACAATTCCCTTAATTAATGCCAGGCTTTAATCTGTCCAGTTTATTTAAATCAATGTACAAGAGGCCAACTACAATAGAAACATTGATTTATAGAAAATATAGAATTGCCGCAACAGATTAAATCATATTGATTAAAATGCTTCTCTCTCATTTCTGGGGAGGGAATGGAGTTAAGACAGACCAAGTGGGTTGTGATATATTGCTCTCTTTTTACTCTCACGTCTAAACACTGTAGGAAAGTATTTACACCACTTGACTTTTTCCACATTTTGTTGTGTTACAAAGTGGGATTAAAATTGATATAATTGTAATTTTTGGTCAACGATCTGCACAAAATACTCTGTCAAAGTGGAAGAAAATTCTAACATTTATTTAAAAAATAATGAAGAATAAAACACTAATATATATTGATTAGATAAGTATTCACCCCCTGAGACAATACATGTTAGAAAAACCTTTGGCAGCAATTACAGCTGTGAGTCCTTTTGGGTCTCTAAGTCTCTAAGATCTTTGTACACCTGGATTGTACAAAATTCTTCAAGCTCTGTCAAGTTGGTTGTTGAACATTGCTAGAAAGCAATTTTAAAGTCTTGCCATAGATTTTCAAGCCGATTTAAGTCAAAACTGTAACTAGGCCACTCAGGAACATTCAATGTCATCTCGGTAAGCAACTCCAGTGTATATTTGGCCTTGTGTTTTAGGTTATTGTCCTGCTGCTTAAAGGTGTGGTCCTCTGTAGCTCAATTGGTAGAGCATGGCGCTTGTAACGCCAGGGTAGTGGGTTCGATCCCCGGGACCACCCATACGTAAAAATATATGCACACATGACTGTAAGTCGCTTTGGATAAAAGCGTCTGCTAAATGGCATATTATATTATATAATTTGTCTCCCAGTGTCTGTTGGAAAGAAGACAGAACCAGGTTTTCCTCTAGGATTTTGCCTGTGCTTAGCTGTATTCCGTTTATTTTTATCCCAAAAAACTCCCTAGTCATTGCCAATGACATAAAACTCCCTAGTCATTGTATACCCATAACATTGCCACCACCATGCTTGAAAATATTAGGAATGGTACTCATGTGTTGTGTTGGATTTGCCCCAAACACAACACTTTGAATTCAGGACAAAAAGTTACCTTTTTAATTAAGTGCCTTGTTGCAAACAGGATGCATGTTTTGGAATATGTTTTATTCTGTACAGGCTTCCTTCTTTTCAATCTGTCATTTAGGTTAGTATTGTGGAGTAACTACAATGTTGTTGATCCATCCTCAGTTTTCTCATATCACAACCATTAAACTCTGGAACTGTTTAAAAATCACCATTGGCCTCATGGTGAAATCCCTGAGCAGTTTCCTTCCTCTCTGGAAACTGAGTTAGGAAGCACGCCTGTATCTTTGTAGTGACTGGGTATATTGATACACCATCCAAAGCCTAATTAATAACTTCACCATGCTCAAAGGGATATTCAGCGTCTGCTTTTTTTATTTGTATACATCTACCAATAGGTGCCCTTCTTTGCGAAGTATTGAAAAACCTCCCTGGTCTTTGTGGTTGAATCTGTGTTTGAAATTCACTGCTCAACTGAGGGACCATACAGATTATTGTATGTGTGGGTCACAAAGACGAGGGAGTCATTCAAAAATCATGTTAACCACTATTATTGAACACAGAATGAGTCCATGCAACTTATTATGTGATTTGTTAAGCACATTTTTACTCCTGAACATATTTAGCCTTGCTATAACAAAGGGGTTGAATACTTATTGACTCAAGACATTTCAGCTTTAAATTTGTTATTAATTTCTAAAATGTTCTACAATCAAAATTCCACTTTGACATTATGTGATATTGTGTGTAGATCAGTGATACAATTTAATCAATTTTAAATTCAGGCTGTAACGCAACAAAATGTGGAAAAAGTGAAGGGTGTGAATTCTTTCTGAAGGCACTGTATCTTGTGTTCAATTAGAAATGGGTAGATTACTAGCAATGAATGTTGACTTGATTGAAAAGGCTCACACTGTGACTTAGTAGATTTGAAAGTGTGCACCTGTCTGAAACGATAAACGCTGCTATAATACTGTATGTTGTCTCTGATCAGCTGAAACAAAAGCAACAAGGTGGTTTGCACTGCAGTGTGTGTGTGCATTTGTGTCCTCCCGAGTGGCGCAGTGGTCTAAGGCTGTGCCACTAGAGATCCTGGTTCGAATCCAGGCTCTGTCGTAGCCGGCCGCGACCGGGAGACCCATGGGGCGGCGCACAATTGGGACCAGCGTTGTCCAGGGTAGGGGAGGGAATGGCCGGCAGGGATGTAGCTCAGTTGGTAGAGCATGGCGTTTGCAACGCCAGGGTTGTGGGTTTGATTCCCACGGGGGGCCAGTATGAGAAAAAAATAATGTATGCACTCACTAACTGTAAGTCGCTCTGGATAAGAGTGTCTGCTAAATGACTAAAATGTAAATGTAAAAATGTGTGTTGATGCCCAGTGGTGTGTGAGAACAGTTGGAGATTAATATTGTCAGGATGGCTGATACAGCGTCCTCCTCCTCTTCCTGTGTCTGTCTGCTGTGGAGCGCCTTGACTGCCTCCCAGAGAGGAGCATGGGTAAAACATTGATTGACTGTCTCACCCCCTCCACGTCCCCTGAGTCTGCCTCTGCCCTGGCTGCTAGAAGGCGTTTTAGGTGTGTGTGCGCGCAAGCGTGTGTTGAAGTGTGTTTGTGCTCTGAGGCCTTTCCTGTTTGGAGACGCAAGGTCTTTTTAGGTGTGTGTGTGAGCAAGCACCTGTCCGTGCATGTGTCCTTTGCTCTCTGAGACCTGTCTTAAACACAAACAGTCTCCTCTGCCCTAGTGCCCCTCGGCCTGCTAAACACTCCCATGTATCAAAGTGACATTCAGAATTCACAGGGGCCTCCTGCACGCCTCCTCAGGAGAGAGAGAGTCAGGGATGGAGGGAGGCAGGGATGGATTTCTATTTTTCCTAGAGGGAGCAGGGATGTGGCTTTTTTACATTTATCCTGCATGCATATAGAATAGAAACAGACCTATCCCCTAGCCCAAAAACAGATGTTCCAGATGTTCTATGTTGTCCTGATCACATCGGAGAGGAGGGAGAGAGGAAGGCCCTAAAAATTGTCAAAGACTTCCGCCACCCTAGTCATAGACTGTTCTCTCTGCTACCACATGGCAAGCGGTACCGGAGTGCCAAGTCTAGGTCCAAAAGGCTTCTTAACAGCTTCTACCCCCAAGCCATAAGACTCCTGAACAGCTAATCATGGCTACCCGGACTATTTGCATTGCCCCCCCACCCCACCCCACCCCAACCCCTTCTTTTAGGCTGCTGCTACTCTGTTTATTATTTATGCATAGTCACTTTATGTCACACTCTGGCTCCAGGACTTGTGTATTTGAGCCAGGGTGTATGTTGTTTTGTTGGGTTTTGGGTGATGTTTTATGGTTGCATGTCTGTCACGTTTATTTCTAGGTGGGGAGTTCTGTTGTGTCTATTTCTAGGTTGTGGTTGTGTTTCCTTGTTTGTATTCAATGACTCCCAATCGGAGGTAACGAGTGTCAGCTGTCGGCTCGTTATCTCTGATTGGGAGCCATATTTAAGATGTAGGTTTTCTTGTGTTAGTTGTGGGTTTTTGTTCTATGTTCAGTCAGTGTACTGAGGACGTTACGGATCGTGTTTTGTTTTGTCGTCATTTCTACATTAAAGTCATCATGTTCACTCCCAACGCTGCGCTTTGGTCCTACTTTATTGGCGATCGTGACAGAAAAACCCACCACAACGAGACCAAGCGGCAGTTGGATAACGGGTGGTGGAGCCAGAGGAGCGAAGGTTGGGAGAGGACTATGGAGGCCTGGTCCACCGAGAGGAGAGACCCCCAGAAAATTTTTAGGGGGGGGCTCACGACGTCGGGGCAGAAGGTGTACGGCCCGGAGGAGTGCAAGAGGTTGGCAGATATGGCCGCCAGTTTAAGGGGGCCACTGGTTACGAAGGGGATGGAAAGTGTGGAGGCACGGAGAGAGGTACTGGGGGGTGTTTCCAGTCCGGTCCGGCCCGTTCCTGATCCCCGTGTAGGGCCAGGGGTGTGTGTCCCCAGTGCGGTTCTGCCTGTCCCTGCTCAACGCCCCGAGCCTACGGGGTGCGTCGTCAGCCCTGTCCAGCCAGAGCCGTCCAGCCATGAGCAGCCAGATCCGTCAGCCGGCCATGAGCAGCCAGATCCGTCAGCCGGCCATGAGCAGCCAGATCCGTCAGCCAGCCATGAGCAGCCAGATCCGTCAGCCAGCCATGAGCAGCCAGATCCGTCAGCCAGCCATGAGCAGCCAGATCCGTCAGCCAGCCATGAGCAGCCAGATCCATCAGCCAGCCATGAGCCGTCCAGCCAGGATCCGCCAGAGCCGTCCAGCCGGGATCCGCCAGAGCCGTCCAGCCGGGATCCGCCAGAGCCGTCCAGCCGGGATCCGCCAGAGCCGTCCAGCCGGGATCCGCCAGAGCCGTCCAGCCGGGATCCGCCAGAGCCGTCCAGCCGGGATCCGCCAGAGCCGTCCAGCCAGGATCCGCCAGAGCCGACCAGCCAGGAGCCACCAGAGCCGTCCAGCCAGTATCCGCCATTCAGCCTGGTACTGCCCCTTAGTCCGGTACTGCCCCTTAGTCCGGTACTTCCCCGTAGTCCGGTGCTGCCCTTTAGTCCGGTGCCGCCCCTTAACCCAGTGGGGTGTAGTTGGGGGGTGGTAATGTGGAGGAGGCTAGGGAAGCGGGTGGTGACTAAGGTGGGATGGGGACCACGACCAGGGGCAGAACCGCCACCGTGGACAGACGCCCACCCAGACCCTCCCCTAGACTGTATGCTGGTGCGCCCGGAGTTCGCACCTTTAGGGGGGGGTACTGTCACACTCTGGCTCCAGGACTTGTGTATTTGAGCCAGGGTGTATGTTGTTTTGTTGGGTTTTGGGTGATGTTTTATGGTTGCATGTCTGTCACGTTTATTTCTAGGTGGGGAGTTCTGTTGTGTCTATTTCTAGGTTGTGGTTGTGTTTCCTTGTTTGTATTCAATGACTCCCAATCGGAGGTAACGAGTGTCAGCTGTCGGCTCGTTATCTCTGATTGGGAGCCATATTTAAGATGTAGGTTTTCTTGTGTTAGTTGTGGGTTTTTGTTCTATGTTCAGTCAGTGTACTGAGGACGTTACGGATCGTGTTTTGTTTTGTCGTCATTTCTACATTAAAGTCATCATGTTCACTCCCAACGCTGCGCTTTGGTCCTACTTTATTGGCGATCGTGACACTTTAACTCTACCCACATGTACATATTACCTCAATTACCTAGACTAACCAGTGCCCCCGCACATTGACTCTGTACCGGTACCCCCTGTATATAGCCTCCCTACTGTTATTTTATTTTACTGCTGCTCTTTAATTATTTGCTATTTTTTACTTAACACTTTTTTTATTTTCTTAAAAACAGCATTGTTGGTTAAGGGCTTGTAAGTAAGCATTTCACTGTAAGGTCTACACCTGTTGTATTCAGCGCATGTGGCAAATACAATTTGATTAGATTTTATATTGCAGAGAAAGGGAAAGTTGCAGGTAGAGGAGAAGAGCAGTGTTCAAAGCAGTGATGCGTGAGCAGTGATCAGAGAGTATTGCTGTGGTTGACACACATTTCTCTCTCCACTATATACTCTCTCTCTCCCCTATCTTTCCATCCCTCCCTAGCTCTTTCTTTCTCTTTCTTTCTCGCTCTCTATCTCTTTCTCTCTTGCAAACTTTCAAGGAAATTAGCGTAACTTGTTGCTCTGCCGTCCTCCTCTTTAAAAGCCACATTAATCTTTGGTGGACAGAAAGTTCAGTGTGTGTTGTGTTGATACCTAATGTCTGGTTAGGTTGGAGTGCAACACTGGTTGTGTCCCAAATGGTACCCTATTCCCAACATAGTGCACTACTTTTGAACAGGGCCTGTGGGGAATATGGTGCCATTTGGGACGTAACCCATATCTCATCTGTTGCCTTTTGCCCAAAAACAGTGTGTCCTCCTAGTTATTTCAAGGGCACTAACCACACTTGTTGTGTAAAGTGTTTGTGGTCCTAGCTGCCTGTACTGTAGCATTGTGTTGAGACTGGAGAGGTGATCATATTTACCACGCTGTGTACATTTTCACTGCGAAGGACAAGTAGAGACAAGTAGTGCGCTGTGTAAGGAATATAGTGCCATTTGAGATGTAGCCTATGAGTCATTAGTAGTCATTAAAGCTGTGGGTGGGAGAAAGCAGAAGTGTCCACCCATATTACTTTAGCAGCATGTCTGTCTGTCTGTCTGCACTCTGCATTCCTAGACTACTAAAGGCCTTGTAGTCTGCCATCCTCTACTCTGTCTGGTCTCCATCAACATGCATAGCCACTGTTACTCAGTGTTAAACGTACTCTGTCTGTGTGTGTGTTTGTGTCTTAACTGTACTATAACCCTATGTGTACTCTGTCTGTCTGTCTGTCTCAGCATCTAGATCTTCAGTTGTGCTATGCTGAGTAAATTAGCCTACATGTTTGCCATATTGGCATGTTTGGTATATTTGGATAGGGACAGGTAGCATACAAATTCATTGTTACCCAAAATGGGTGCTGCTGACAGTAAAGTACAGTACAGTACAGGGAGGATACAGATACAGGAAAGAGCTGGGTGTCGTGTGCCTTTAAGAGCAGCAGAGGACGGTGACTCCCCCAGCAGGCGACCACGGTCTTGCTGAGGGGGATTTGTGTTGAGCTGGCAGGAATTAGCCTGGCCTTATTCTCTGTGCATGAATACTTTTTATACTTGAATAAATACACACCGCCTGCCTCCCTCCCTCCCTCCCTCTGCTGCCATAACCCACCACCACCACAGCCTCTCTGTCCTTCTCTCCCCATCGTTCTCCCGTTCTCTTTTTCTAACACCTTCCTTTCCTGCCTTTTTGCTCTTCACCTTCCTTCTCCCCCCTCTCTCTCCCTCCCCTCTCTTGCCTCTCCCTTTCTCTCAATCTCTCTTCATCCCTCTCAGCCTCTGCCTCTCGCTCCCTCCTCCCACTCTATCTCCCTCCTCCTGCTCGCTCCCTCCTCCCACTCTATCTCCCTCCTCCTGCTCGCTCCCTCCTCCCGCTCGCTCCCTCCTCCCACTCTATCTCCCTCCTCCTGCTCTCTCCCTCCTCCTGCTCGCTCCCTCCTCCCACTCTATCTCCCTCCTCCTGCTCGCTCCCTCCTCCCGCTCTCTCCCTCCTCCCACTCTATCTCCCTCCTCCTGCTCTCTCCCTCCTCCTGCTCGCTCCCTCCTCCTGCTCGCTCCCTCCTCCCGCTCGCTCCCTCCTCCCACTCTATCTCCCTCCTCCTGCTCTCTCCCTCCTCCCACTCTATCTCCCTCCTCCTGCTCGCTCCCTCCTCCCGCTCGCTCCCTCCTCCCACTCTATCTCCCTCCTCCTGCTCTCTCCCTCCTCCTGCTCGCTCCCTCCTCCCACTCTATCTCCCTCCTCCTGCTCGCTCCCTCCTCCCGCTCTCTCCCTCCTCCCACTCTATCTCCCTCCTCCTGCTCTCTCCCTCCTCCTGCTCGCTCCCTCCTCCTGCTCGCTCCCTCCTCCCGCTCGCTCCCTCCTCCCACTCTATCTCCCTCCTCCTGCTCTCTCCCTCCTCCCACTCTATCTCCCTCCTCCTGCTCGCTCCCTCCTCCCACTCTATCTCCCTCCTCCTGCTCTCTCCCTCCTCCTGCTCGCTCCCTCCTCCCACTCTATCTCCCTCCTCCTGCTCGCTCCCTCCTCCCGCTCTCTCCCTCCTCCCACTCTATCTCCCTCCTCCTGCTCTCTCCCTCCTCCTGCTCGCTCCCTCCTCCTGCTCGCTCCCTCCTCCCGCTCGCTCCCTCCTCCCACTCTATCTCCCTCCTCCTGCTCTCTCCCTCCTCCCACTATCTCCCTCCTCCTGCTCTCTCCCTCCTCCCACTATCTCCCTCCTCCTGCTCTCTCCCTCCTCCCACTATCTCCCTCCTCCCACTCTATCTCCCTCCTCCTGCTCGCTCCCTCCTCCCGCTCGCTCCCTCCTCCCACTCTATCTCCCTCCTCCTGCTCTCTCCCTCCTCCCACTCTATCTCCCTCCTCCTGCTCTCTCCCTCCTCCTGCTCGCTCCCTCCTCCTGCTCGCTCCCTCCTCCCGCTCGCTCCCTCCTCCCACTCTATCTCCCTCCTCCTGCTCTCTCCCTCCTCCCACTATCTCCCTCCTCCTGCTCTCTCCCTCCTCCCACTATCTCCCTCCTCCTGCTCTCTCCCTCCTCCCACTATCTCCCTCCTCCCACTCTATCTCCCTCCTCCTGCTCGCTCCCTCCTCCCGCTCGCTCCCTCCTCCCACTCTATCTCCCTCCTCCTGCTCTCTCCCTCCTCCCACTCTATCTCCCTCCTCCTGCTCTCTCCCTCCTCCCACTATCTCCCTCCTCCTGCTCTCTCCCTCCTCCCACTATCTCCCTCCTCCTGCTCTCCCTTGCTTCATCCCCTCTCTTCCTCTTCCCTCTGCCTTTCTCTCCCTCTCCCTGACCTGCTCTTTACCCCCAACCCCCCTCTGACCACCTTCCTAGTTCCTAGCCTCTCATCTCCCCCTCTCTATCCCCACACACTGGTCTCTACTTTCTACCCATACCTCCCTCTACCATGGAATAACCAACTCTCTCTGATCCCTCTCTTGCACCCTTTCTAAATCTCTACCTTCTTGCTCTCCCTGCCCTTGCTTCTTGCCTACCTCCCCAAGCTCCCTTCCCTCCCCCCTCTCCTTTCCTTCCCTCCCCCTCCCTCTCTGTCATTGACCTGCTCTATGCGTCTGGCTGTCTCTCCTCCCCTCCCCTCCCTCGTTGGTGGCTTTGGAAAGCTGACCCCAATACTGTCCTCACTGCACGCACACTCTCCAAACGGTACGTAGGCATTAAGTCCAAATCTACACACACACACACACACACACTGGGAGAGGCACGTGAGCCCCTCTTAGTCCCACTCAGAGGGTTATGCACACAGGCCAGGCAGTGTGTCTGTGAGAATGGGAGTCTGTGTGATGAGGACAAGCAGGGGTCCTTAGGCCCATTCCACCACCACTAACCTATACTAGCCAATGAGAGGTGGTGGAGCACTACACAGCAATGCACAGAGATACTACAGCCCCTCCTACTTCTAGTCATTGTGTGTGTGTGTGTGTGTGTGTGTGTGTGTGTGTGTGTGTGTGTGTGTGTGTGTGTGTGTGTGTGTGTGTGTGTGTGTGTGTGTGTGTGCGTCTGACCGAGATGGGGACAAGGAGGACTGTGGAAAAACACACAGGCCATCCATCAGCGTGGCTCAGTGGCAGAGCCATGCACTAAACAATCACTTATTTAGTAGCTGCCTCTGGTTGAGTTAAGGAGCTAGCTGCTCACCACAGGCTGGTGGATGGGGAGGGCACCATTTTCTTTGGTGGGGAGAGAGGAGGGGAGGGATGTGTGTGTCTGTGTAGAGACAAGTAGACGAGCTGGGCTCATGGATGGTCAGACTTGGTGTTAGTTTGCCTGGTTCTATTGTGTGTAGCATACAGTGTGTGACTGGGGTACAGGGGAGGTGGCGCTGCTTCTCTCTCTGCTCTCTGTACTTGCTCTCATGAATAAGTATAACTGACTGTCTGGCCTTGGTCCTGCTTGGATGGCTTTAATTAACTAACTCACAGCACCGTAGCACACGTCTCTCTGCCTGCCTCTCTGCCTGCCTGCTGCACCATGGCTGTAACACTGTACTGAGTGCACTATAAAGCCACCACACTGAGTGTTCCATGGGCATTCTTCCATGGGCATTAGTCCATGGGCATTCTTACTGACTACAACAGCTCTCTCTACTGCTAATTGGCGGTACTGACACACTGAGGCCTTGGCTGGGTTGAGGGTGGGATTCATACTCAAGGTGTGATGTAGGCTACACTTTATATTTCCCCTCCCTCTCTAAATGTCTGGAGCTGATGTTGTGTCTGATGATGATTCTACCAGTCTAACTGGTGTTCCTCCCTGTGTGTTTCCAGTGTAGTGTTCTGATGATGATTCTACCAGTCTAACTGGTGTTCCTCCCTGTGTGTTTCCAGTGTAGTGTTCTGATGATGATTCTACCAGTCTAACTGGTGTTCCTCCCTTTGTTTCAACAGACGACTCATCCTCGGAGAGCGGCAGCGGGAACGGCATGCACACCATGACCCTTCCGTCTGCGGGCGGGGCAGCCCCGGGGTCTGAAGGGTGCGTGGGGGGAACCCCCTACAGGAAGGTGGTAAACGGTAACGGGCCCCCGGCCCCGCTTGACTTCAGCACCACCTCCTCGTCTTCATCGTCCGAGGACCAACAGGCTCCAGTCAACCTGAGTGAAACCAGGCTACCTGGGTCTGCCCTGATGGGCCCCTTCCAGCCCGACACCCCAGACGAGCTGCGCAGGAAGTACCCCGTCAAGCCTCTCCCCCATGCCGCTGAGCTGCGCCTGGACAGAGACTCGATCAGGGACTACGGCAACAAGGTGAGGCCTTCTGCCCAGATCTGTGTTTGAAAATATTTAAAATACTTTAGCTGGGATTGATTGAGTTTACCTGGTGCAATGAACCAATAGAATAGTATGTAAAACTGCAAGCCTCGCCCATCTGGCACTCCAGGCAGACTTAAGCAAACAGTAAAAGTATTTCAAAGTATTTGAATGATTTCAAATAGTATTTGACCCCAGGTCTAATGGTGATTTATTACACACAAAGTGATAATGTTGAGCAATGAGCCAACCAGTACCGTGTGAGGAATAGTCTTGACAGCTCAGTGTGCCATTGTTATAGATGACCAATGTCTTGCTATGACCGACTATGATGGGTGAGGAATGCACAAGAAGGTGAGGTTCATTGCCAGGGCATTGGACAAAGCTGAGAGAAGATTCCATTGAGATCTCGCCAAACTGCAATTACTTATCAATTTCCAGTGGATGGAGAATTAATAGACACCATTCTGAGAACGCTCTCAGGTCGGAATCCAAGACATTAGTCGTGATAGAAAACCAGCAAGAGAATGTGCATGAGAGCAGTGAGAGCGGCTGTGCCAGGAGAAGTAGCCTAGTTGTGTTGCTGTACTTGTGATGAACATCCATACAGGAGTCAGTGGAGGACAGTATGAAAGGAGAGAGGGGATAAAAGGTTCTTCCTTCCTGCTCCCTGGCTATTGAATTAGACACACACTTCACCATGCTCTGACAATGCAGCCTTGTCCTTGAAAGCATCTTCTTTGCCGCATTGGAAGGATCAGACAAATAGAACAGTTTAGGCACAACAACAGCTAGCAGTGTTTTGTGTCTCACTGTCTTCAGTGTTCCTCATGATTGAGATTGTGCCGGGTGCTTTCAATGTCACCTAGCATACAGACGGAGTGAAAACCTTACCCCGGCTTTGTGTCTGTTCTTTCTTTGTCTGTGCTTATTCTGTGTGTGTGTGTGCACCTGTGCATGTGTGTTTTGATGTGTGTGTGTTTGTGTACGAACCTGTGTGTGAATGCGCACGTGCACCTATATGTGTGTGTGTGTGACAGTCTCCTCAGTACAGCTCAGGAAGCTACGACTCATTGAAGATGGAGACGTGTGCCGAGGACCTGACCGTGAGCAGAGGCGTAGCGGCGGCCGACGATGATGACGATGATGATCACGACGACAGTGACAAGATCAACGACACAGAGGGCATGGACCCCGAGAGACTAAAGGCCTTCAACGTAAGAGCTGCTCTCACCTCAACCACACACACAGCATGCGCACATGCACACACACACCACACATGTGCAAACAGACACACACAAACACACACAATGTAAGAGCTCCTCTCACCTCACCTTTACATGACCTTCACCTCAGGAGCACTGTAAACAGCAAATAGCTAGCAGAGCAGACACCTTTTTTTCTACAGGATTTTTTAAATCTTCTTTTCAGATGTTTGTGCGTCTGTTTGTGGATGAGAACCTGGACCGCATGGTGCCCATCTCAAAGCAGCCCAAGGAGAAGATCCAGGCCATCATCGAGTCATGCAGCCGCCAGTTCCCAGAGTTCGAGCTGCGTGCTCGCAAGCGCATCCGCACCTACCTCAAATCCTGCCGCCGCATGAAGAAGAACGGCATGGAGGTACGTACCGCATCTACCATATCTCCTCTCATCCTTCTCTCATTCCTACTCTCTTTCATCCCTCCATCTCTGTCTCTCTCTCATTCCTCATTCTGTGTGTGGCTGGTCTAGACGTACCACACCTCTCTCTCCCTCTCATCTTTCACCCCTCTCATTCATACCCCCTCTCTCATCCCTCCCTCTCTCGTGGTCCTGTGTGTGACTGGTCTGGTAGCCATTTGCTCTGGCCCCCTCCATCCCCCATGTATAGATGTTGTCTGGGCTCTGTCTAGCAACAGTACTCCCATAGGATTCATCATCATTGATTTTCTTTGCTGGTTTGTATCAACATTGGTTCTTAGATCAGGATATAATACTTTAATTTTGTTCCTTACCTGGTCAAATATTCTGTTAAAAATGTAGTCAGTGCTCATGAATCTGGTTAGGAATGAGCTTCATCTGTAATAGATGAGTTGGAAACTTTTTGTAATGAGCAGGTGCTTCTGAAAATGTTCTGTATTATTAGTGTTTTATATATGCTCTGTACTGCCCCCCTGTGGTCAATGTGTTATTTTCACACAATGTTGGGATGTTCACATTATGGTGCCTACTGTGTACACACTACTGTATGCAGTGTTGATTATTCTGGCAAGAATTCAAGCAAAGCATAACTGTCTATTCTTAAGCAAAGAGCAGACAGTACTGGCTATAACAAGCTTTATTCAACCTTAAAAAGGGTACTCTGCTCTGACGTGGGGATGAATTTGTGCTGATTGTCTCTCCCCTGCCAGACACGACCCACCCCACCTCACCTCACCTCAGCCATGGCTGAGAACATCCTGGCAGCCGCCTGTGAGAGCGAGACACGCAAGGCTGCCAAGAGGCTGCGCCTGGATGTCTACCAGGCACATGTGAGTACTCTGTGTGTGTGTGTGTGTGTGTGTTCGTCGGTGTGTTAGTCGGTGTGTGTGTTGTGTGTGTGTGTGTGTACGTGTCTATTTTCTCAGGTGGATGGATGTACTGTGGATGTTTTCCAATAGCCAATGGCAAAGTCTGTTCTTATTATATACGTGAAAGTGGGACTGAAAACTCTCTCTCGTCTCCCCCCAGGAGGAGCAGATAGCACTTGACAAGCCCAGTTCTCACGAGCCGGCCTCCCTGGCCCACTCTGCCTACTCTCTGGCCGCCTCAGCCTACTCCCAGGACCAGCTCTACATCAATGGTGGGCTCAACTACAGTTACCGTGGTTACGGGGGCTTGGGAGCAAGCATGCAACACCCTGTCTCCTTGACAACCGCCACTGCTCAGAGCAACGGTGAGAGAGCATGCTTCACGTCTTTGATTGGCCAGCGAATGGCATCTTAGAGTAGCAGCATACCTTAGCTTACCTGAAGCATGTTGCTCGTACTGTAGCAGCATCACTGGCCTAGTTTAGAATGGACTGAGACCTATTGAGAAAACTATTCTTGCCCGTATTTGCATGTAGCAAACATTTACAAACATACAGGTGGAACTCATCTAAAATATATTTCCTACTGTTGATAAGTGGATAAGAATGCATATTTATGATTTCTAAGAGTTACATTTGTAGTAAAATGCCCCCAGTAGGTGTCTTAATTTGAGTGTGTCTTTCCCCAGGCCCTACTGACCTCAGCATGAAGTCCCTGGTGTCCAACTCGTCATCGGCCAGCTCCAACAGCCACGGGCGGAGCGGTGGCGGCGGAGGGAGTGGGGCCTCGGCACAGCTCAGCCCCACGGAGATCACAGCCGTGCGGCAGCTCATCGCCGGCTACCGCGAGTCAGCTGCCTTCCTGCTCCGCTCGGCCGACGAGCTGGAGACCCTGATCCTGCAGCAGAACTGAGATGAAAACCCCACCTCCCCCCGACTCACTCCTTCTCCCTCTCTCACTCCGACTCTCCCACACGACCCCTAACTAACCGACCAACCACTCTCCCACTCACCAGATCCATCTGTCCGTGATTCGTCCTCCTCCACCAACCTTTACATTCTCTCCATCGCCAGGAAAGAAGGCATGCAACAGTGCTACCTTCCTCTAGTCTAATAGTCCAAACCCCCTTGATTGTTTTGGCATTAGTGCGTGGAGGGAAAGAGCACTGTCTGTGACCACTTTGGAACAGTGTTTCTCCCTCTCTTGAACCACCTGTAAAGGAACACGCTCCCTCCCAATCATAACAGCCCTCCATCACTCTCACAGCTTTGTGGGAAAAAGAGGGATGACACAGAGAGTCCCAGACAGCCGGAAATTAGTCTACCTAGTGTGGGGGAGAGATTGGTGGGGCTGGTGCACTGGGGAACACTGCAGGGTTGTGCTGTAATGAGAGAAGAGCGCCCCCTTGTGTATGAAGAAAATAAGTGGATCCTTTTTGTGTGCCAGGAAGCTCTATGTGCTGCAGGACACAGATCCCCTCACCAACCTCGCCATCCCCAATAACAATGAAAGTACTCCCTGATTAGTACAAAAAAATTGTTTGTTGATGACAAATACTTTGATTTGAATTTGTTTTGTTTTGTTTTTTCAAAGCCTGTAGAATATTTACGTTTCTTTTGGCTCCATTCCGAGCTACTGAAAAGGGGTGTTGACTGATCTAAAAAGAGAGCACTAACTCTAAGACACTTTGAACCACTTTGTTAAGGAACAGAGGCTAAAGAAGAAGACTGGGGAAAAAAAAGAAAAAAAGAGACGCTCGCTGTAAATAAGCTGTCTGTGTCCTAAAGCACTTTCCCCTGATTCAGACCTCACCTCCCCTTGAGGAATAAAGACCTTGATGTCCTGGGAGCAACACTTTAACTTATGCATTATGGAGACGCCATCTTTTCCACATGGAAATACCTCAGATCTACCAACCAACCGTTCTAGTACTTCATTCATACTGGGTGGCGCCATCACACAACGCTCACCAGTACCTGATGTGTTCAGTGTTTTCAAAGACCTGCAGGAAGCAAAGTCTTAACCATTTCAAGAAGATTCCAGAATAAATATTGTAACTATAGTTCAAATTTGATCCCAAACAAAGTATTGTTTGTCCCGTTATTTGTGTACTGTATATATTCAGTCCATATTTGATTCTAGAAGCATCAGTAAAGTGAAGGACTGGGGGCAAGGAAGTATGTTCTGTGGGAGACTGAACCTCTCCGAAGATAGCTGGAGATTTTTTTCCAGAGATCTACATGTTTTCCACCCCCTGATGGCTCGTTGCTCCCCCATCAATTCCAGGTTTTGGTTTGTCCGACCTGGTTGTCAACACTCATCACTCGATGATACCGTCTCTTTCTGGGTCTGGTTCTGCATTCCTCTCTCTAACCTACCCCACTCCTCCGGACCTATACCCCCCCGACCCAACCTTACCTGAGCTCCGTCCAGCTTGGTTCTGGGAGGAATTCTGTATTTCTTTGTCTATTGACTCTTTGAGATGGCCATTAATCCACGCTGCTGCTATATGGACCGGACCTTTGCCACAGACCTATAACCTCAAGTCAGGACGCCAGCCTCCTGCACAACCAGAGCACCTCAAGACAACAACACAAACAAAAATAAGCAAGAACTACTGAAGACGGATAAGAGACAAAAATCTAATATTTGAAAACGACATGCCATCTGAGTCAGTTGCTTCTCTCTGCTACTAGGCACTCTGGTTGATATTTTTGTTCTTTCATAAGGCTGTGTTGTTTTTACATTAACTTTTTTCTTTTTAGTTTTCTTCATGAGTATGAACCTCTGGAGGCATATAATAAGGATCAATGTGCTCCTCTTGCAGCCATTCACAAGGGTGATCTGGGCCTATCTATCTTACTGTACAATGTGCGGTCAAAGTCTGGGAGGTTTGTACCTTTTTAGAATGGGAGAAATAAAATACTAAATGTTTCTTCAAGAGGCAGGCCTGAAGGGGCTCAATGTTGTGTCACTGTAATTTGCTCCCTTTTGCACACTGAAGCAACAGAAATCTGTGATGAAGGCCCTGCTTGTTCAGGGGTCCATCTTGCACTGGTGAGGTGTGTCCTACTAAAGGAAAGAGGAAGAGTATCGCAATGCAGTTGATAATCATCACATTCCTGGCCCTTGACTGCATAGTGTTAACAAAAAAGAGGCTACCTGAGCCCAAAGTGCGAGTTGTACAACGTATCACATACGACCACCACTATCGTGTAAATGAAAGCCATTGATTTAGGTGCGCTAGCTCCGTGGCCTGTGAGAGGTCATGTCTAGAAGGGATTCCCCTAATGTCAAAGTGATGTCAAAACGTGTATATTCGAGTCACGTCAGGGAGAATTTTTGCATTTTAGCTAACCTTAACTCTTTTCCTAACCTTAACCTAATTCTCCTAACCTGCTATGTTAATTCTCCTAACCTGCTGCATAAGTTCTCCTAACCTGCTACAAAAAGTCACTAATGACATTAGCGGCATCCCATCTAGTCAAGACCCCTGTGAGAGATTGAATGGAGCACTGGCGACACTGAACCACAGAACAACACCTTGATCTATCCGCCCAGCATACATGTGCAATGTCAAATCTGATCTCCATAATGAGTACAATTTGATTAAGAAAAAATATTTCATTAATGGAAATAGTATACCTAGATAGAAAGTCCAAGAAGTCCTCTTTATCTCAGAGCAAGCTCTTGATTGAATCTGCTTAGTGGGTAAAAAAACGACAAACACAAGAGAAATATGCAAAATGACCAGTCAAGAGGAAACCCCCTCACTGTGTTCTCTCTCAATGTGGCTGTGATGGCTTCAAAATGTGTTTTCTTATTAGTATCGCCCTCATTTCTGCGGATCCATCCTTCACTCTGCTCATGCCCTGGGGTCTTAGGCTACAATTCTCTCAGTACAGTAGATTAATATGCAGTTTTTTTTGTCTGGGTAGGCTAGAATTAATTTAGAAGGGGATTCTCTTAACTGTCTTATTCACTTCAGTCTTAAAACTGCCTTTTTTGCCACTGCAGGTTTGAGGTTTCAAAGGATTGCCAGACAAGTAGTACACGCAGCACTGTGGCCAAACTGTACATAGTGCTGTAAGAGTTTCTGATCTTACAGAGCAGTTGGTAGTGCCAGTTTTGCCGTCCTCTGTATTTCCCTACTACCCCAGGTCAACACAGAGCGATGGATGGATGGATCCTACCTCTTTAGAAATGACCAGTTGCTGAATTTTGTAACGTCACATGCCACAAACGTCTGCTATATGGTTTAGTGAAAAAGAAGAAGAAGATTGTGAAGTTATGCATTTGTAATATAGACAAGGGACAATTAAATGTATCTTTAAGAAGGTGGTAAGAGATGAGATTATATAGTAAAGCTCTCGCTAAATACTCCTCCCTCCTCCGTTTGCACCTCTGGGGTTTGCTCTGTAGTTTCTCACAGACAGCTACATACGTTAAGAAAACATACTGTAAAAATAGGCAAAAGACAATCTTGGGAATATGTAACTTGCTCACTGTTTCATTTCCATTCCTTTCTGTGTGCAGCTATTGTATACAGTGCGTCTTTGAGTATTTCAGCCATAATCACAGCATTCTTACTCAAACTTCTGGCTCCTCAATGGCAGTGGAGCACTCATAGTTGCCCACTGTCGATACACATTTTTATCTGATTTCTATTTTTATTATTATTTTATACATATTTTGTAGTGCAAGTAAGTGGTATTTTCAAATAATATTTTGTACAATACCAACATCTCAAGTGAAGTTACTCTGTATGCCTATACTGTACATTCCAAACAAGGATGTCAACACGTTTAACAACCAACCTGACCAGCATCACGTTTAGTGATGTGACATCTGTGCCCAACACAAAACCCACACCCTGCCAAATGCTTGAGGGAGTGCTCTCTGTTAAGATTAGCATTGTTGACCTTGTGATTAGCATCAAACATGTTGTTGATTGGAGCCATGATTATTCTCCTGCTTAGGGCCAAAAAAACTTGACATGCCAGAGAAAGTGCCAACCAAGCTCAGACCAAGTCTGCGGCCTTAACCATGGCCTTCATGAAACTCCAACTCCCAGATTACGGTATGTATCTCTCCACCTGGGAATGCTATGCAGCAGTGTCAGCACTTCAGTGAAGGGGCAGTGTTTTGAGTGTGGGAAAGGTGTGATTCCCTTATCCCTGATCATACTGTTTTAAGCACCAACTGACATTGGACCTCATTGACTTTACAAATGTCACCCCCCAATAGAGATGGTTCCACTCGGACAGGAGCAAAAATATGTGTGGTGCTGGTCAGGGTACCACGAATGAACACACATTTAAAAATAAAGATCTGCTTTGGTCAGATGTATAGCGCGACATAAAAAACAAGAAAGGAGAAAAAAAAAGACGTAACTTTTTATTTTTCTAACATGGCAGTGTACTGCTACAGTGAAATTAAAATAGTTTTTCCGACCATAGTCTGTTTTATTTTATAATTTGGTGGTGCTTTGGATTCCTCGGTTCTGTTTTAGGTTTTCCACTTTACCTACTGTACCAGAAGCTGATTGTCTTTCTCAGTTTTGATTTGTACCTAATACCAATGTGAAACTGTATTTTCCTCCTGATTTTGGACTCAGTGGAAGTGTGATGTTTACATGTACAGATTTTTGCTATAATTTTTTGTTGTTTTGTTTTATTTCATTTGGTAATTTCTCTCCACCCTGTTTTAAGTTAATCTGATACCTTGTACATTGATGGGAAATGGGACCGTGTCTAAATAAGGTTAATGTCACACGTACACATATTTAGAAACTGGTTGTGGGAGAGCTGTGTGCTTGGCTTAAGGAATGCCCTCTCCTTAGCTGACCTGATACACACAAACCAGTGAGTCACAGTGAACTGAAGCTCTGGTGTGACCACTTTACCAATATACGAGAATTTGTTCCTCAGTGAATTATAAGCCATTGACATGCCCTTTGCAGGGTTTTCTAGACTACTAGTATATTTAGTGAGAAAAAACTCAACTGCAGACAAAAACCTCAGGAAAAGGACATCACTTTTTTAACACGTCTTACTGAAGGCCCATTTCCCTCTTTGATACCATATAAATTATATCAAAGTAATTATTCTTTTTTATATTTATTGTGTTATATATAACAGTGGATACCTTTTTTCCAGTACATGTGGCTAAATATTTTTATTCTTTAGAAGTGTTGATAATATATATATGTGAAGCAACTTAAAGATTGAAAAAAAAAGAAAAAAAATATATTTCTGTTTGTTTAATGCAAAACAGCATGGGTGGTTATTTTACCTAACATATCACTTTGATTAATGAAAAACCAATGATTTGAAATGAAGCTTTGTTAAGTGTGATGTCACTGCTAAGGTAAAATGTTTCCAAACTTAAATATGTGACTTTTTTTCTCCCAAGCTGTACATCACAAAGCTAAATATACTAATAAAACAGTGTGCTATCTATCAAACAGAAACCAAGGTATTTTTGTATTTTGCCAGGGATGTAATAAGGGAAGGGTTGTTTTTACAAAATACACTGCTCAAAAAAATAAAGGGAACACTTAAACAACACAATGTGACTCCAAGTCAATCACACTTCTGTGAAATCAAACTGTCCACTTAGGAATCAACACTGATTGACAATAAATGTCACATGCTGTTGTGCAAATGGAATAGACAACAGGTGGAAATTATAGGCAATTAGCAAGACACCCCCAATAAAGGACTGGTTTTTCAAGTGGTGACCACAGACCACTTCTCAGTTCCTATGCTTCCTGGCTGATGTTTTGGTCACTTTTGAATGCTGGCGGTGCTTTCACTCTAGTGGTAGCATGAGACGGAGTCTACAACCCACACAAGTGGCTCAGGTAGTGCAGGTCATCCAGGATGGCACATCAATGCGAGCTGTGGCAAGAAGGTTTGCTGTGTCTGTCAGCGTAGTGTCCAGAGCATGGAGGCGCTACCAGGAGACAGGCCAGTACATCAGGAGACGTGGAGGAGGCCGTAGGAGGGCAACAACCCAGCAGCAGGACTGCTACCTCCGCCTTTGTGCAAGGAGGAGCAGGAGGAGCACTGCCAGAGCCCTGCAAAATGACCTCCAGCAGGCCACAAATGTGCATGTGTCTGCTCAAACGGTCAGAAACAGACTCCATGAGGGTGGTATGAGGGCCCGACGTCCACAGGTGGGGGTTGTGCTTACAGCCCAACACCGTGCAGGACATTTGGCATTTGCCAGAGAACACCGAGATTGGCAAATTCGCCACTGGCGCCCTGTGCTCTTCACAGATGAAAGCAGGTTCACACTGAGCACGTGACAGACGTGACCGAGTCTGGAGACGCAGTGGAGAACGTTCTGCTGCTTGCAACATCCTCCAGCATGACCGGTTTGGCGGTAGGTCAGTCATGGTGTGGGGTGGCATTTCTTTGGGGGGCCGCACAGCCCTCCATGTGCTCGCCAGAGGTAGCCTGACTGCCATTAGGTACCGAGATGAGATCCTCAGACCCCTTGTGAGACCATATGCTGGTGCGGTTGGCCCTGGGTTCCTCCTAATGCAAGACAATGCTAGACCTCATGTGGCTGGAGTGTGTCAGCAGTTCCTGCAAGAGGAAGGCATTGATGCTATGGACTGGCCCGCCCGTTCCCCAGACCTGAATCCAATTGAGCACATCTGGGACATCATGTCTCGCTCCATCCACCAACGCCACGTTGCACCACAGACTGTCCAGGAGTTGGCGGATGCTTTAGTCCAGGTCTGGGAGGAGATCCCTCAGGAGACCATCCGCCACCTCATCAGGAGCATGCCCAGGCGTTGTAGGGAGATCATACAGGCACGTGGAGGCCACACACACTACTGAGCCTCATTTTGACTTGTTTTAAGGACATTACATCAAAGTTGGATCAGCCTGTAGTGTGGTTTTCCACTTTCATTTTGAGGGTGACTCCAAATCCAGACCTCCATGGGTTGATACATTTGATTTCCATTGATAATTTTTGTGTGATTTTGTTGTCAGCACATTCAACTATGTAAAGAGAAAATTATTTAATAAGATTATTTCATTCATTCAGATCTAAGATGTGTTATTTTAGTGTTCCCTTTATTTTTTTGAGCAGTGTATATGTATAAGTATTACCTTTAGTGGATATGTTGTATTGTTTTGTTGTTATATACAGTAAATTGCACAACATAATGTTTTTTTATTTTATTTCACCTTTATTTAACCAGGTAAGCCAGTTGAGAACAAGTTCTCATTTACAACTGTGACCTGGCCAAGATAACATGTACTCTACTGACAGATGAATGCTATATTGTAGGCTATACGTTTACATTTATATTGTGTTCATTGCAATCGCCATCACACTGCTCTATCCCAACTGGACAAGAGGAATACCTATGTAAGAATGATGTTCATTGACTATAGCTCAGCATTCAACACCATAGTACCATCCAAGCTCATCATTAAGCTCGAGGCCCTGGGTCTGAACCCCGCCCTGTGCAACTGGGTCCTGGACTTCCTGACGGGCCTCCCCCAGGTGGTGAAGGTAGGAAACAACATCTCCACTTCGCTGATCCTCAACACTGGGGCCCCACAAGGGTGCGTGCTCAGCCCCCTCCTGTACTCCCCGTTCACCCATGACTGCGTGGCCAAGCACGCCTCCAATTCAATCATCAAGTTTGCAGACGACACAACAGTAGTAGGCTTGATTACCAACAATGACGAGACCGCCTACAGGGAGGAGGTGAGGGCTCTGGGAGTGTGGTGCCAGGAAAATAACCTGTCACTCAACATCAACAAAACAAAGGAGATGATCGTGGACTTCAGGAAACAGCAGAGTGTGCACCCCCCTATCCACATCGACGGGACCGAAGTGGAGAAGGTGGAAAGCTTCAAGTTCCTTGGCGTACACATCACCGACAAACTGAAATGGTCCACCCACGCAGACAGTGTGGTGAAGAAGGCGCAACAGAGCCTCTTCAACCTCAGGAGGCTGAAGAAATTTGGCTAGGCACCGAAAACCCTCACAAACTTTTACAGATGCACAATTGAGAGCATCCTGTCGGGCTGTATCACCACCTGGTACGGCAACTGCACGCATTATTGGGGGCAAACTACTCGCCCTCCAAGACACATAAAGCACCTGATGTCACAGGAAGGTCAAAAAGATAATCAAGGACATCAACTACCCGAGCCACTGCCTGTTCACCCCACTATCATCCAGAAGGCGAGGTCAGTACAGGTGCATCAAAGCTGGGACCGAGAGAATGAAAAACAGCTTCTATCTCAAGGCCATCAGACTGTTAAATAGCCATCATTAGCACATTAGAGGCTGCTGCTGCCTATTGAAATCACTGGCCACTTTAAGAAATTGAACACTAGTCACTTTAATAATGTTTACAGTCACTTTAATAATGTTTACATATCTTGCACTACTCATCTCATATGTATATACTGCATTCTATTCTATAATATTCTACTGTATCTTAGTCCATGCTGCTCTGTCATTGCTTGTCCATATGTATATTTTCTCAAATTCCATTCCTTACTAGTTTTGTGTGTATTGGGTATATGTTGTGAAATTGTTAGATATTACTTGTTAGATATTACTGCACTGTCGGAGCTAGAAGCACAAGCATTTCACTACACCTGCTATAACATCTGCTAAACACGTATATGTGACAAATTCGATTTGATTTGATTTGATTACAGGAAATCAAATTATAGCAATATATTTACAAACCAATGAGGAATTGAGGTGTACACCATTACCATATTTATATAGTCTACCTCTACATTATACACTGTGGTAACCAAAATGTTATAATTGTGTTACCAGCATCTTTATTTTTTAACAGTAAAACTAAGCTAAGAAAAACATTTATTAGTATATTAATTTGATAAAGGGAATTATGTATAATCGATAGGGAATGAAAAACCATGGGTGTTGCCTATACGCACTGACTAGATCACTTGCGACTAGATCACTTGCACCAGAGTCAAGGGTATAGTAGATGGACTGGGGTGTTGTTGATTTAATAGACAAGCACGAGCAGCAGGCGGACAGGTTCACAGATGTAGCGACAGCGGGAAATGTCTAGTGTTCCAAACCAAAACCCTGGGACTGCACGCATTTCGTGGACCTGGCTCAGCAAATGCCACTTGCAGTGCAGAGATTTTGACCGTATTCCAGAGAGATGCGGTATTTGGTTATCATTCATTGGAGGACAAGTATAGGTAGGCTATTTCCTATTTTTTAGGCGCACTTGGCAAATGACTGAGGACCAATGTGGGCACAATTGGACATGGATATCGTCTCCTCTCTACAATATGTCGTTTCCGCATTCCCACGGCCAACAGTATTGTGTCCCTGATCCATCTCAACATAAAACAGGTTTCTCCTGATTATCAACCTATTTATCGCTGATGCAGCACTATGTTTGCTGTGAAGGAGATAAAGGGCAGCTCGAAGACGTCTCGAAACTGTATAGGCCTCTGGCTTTCCTATTAACACATTTATTTTCGCGTCGTAGTGTCGTGGTTCCCTAAAATAAACTGGATACCTCGGCGACTGGCTTGGGATGGAAGGTTGTTGTCGTAGTTGCATGCCCTGCTTTAGTCGACTATGGAACTGGATATGGCCCGAATTCCATTACCCAAATATGACCCGACCAGCCGAAATCCCCACTATTTCAGGTGATATCCGTGCCCCGTCACCCAAGAAGAAACAGACTCAGCTCTATGCGGCTCTTTTCGATTTCGAAGCCAGGAGCGAGGAAGAGCTGACTATCAAGGAAGGTGACAAGCTGTCAGTAATAGAAAAGAGGGGGGATTATGTGCTTGCCAAAAAACTTACCGGTTCGATGGAGTCCGGACTGGTCCCGGCTACATATGTGGCCATTCTACAGGACGAGTTCGCTAATCACAAGTGAGTGGCGCGTCTATGCGCGCGGGCAACCTAATTATTGTTTCATTCATAATATGCAGTTGAGATTTCACCATGTTTCATTCACTCGTTTCGGGTTTGATTGGCTATTGTCCACCATATTGTGTAGGATCATGTTTAACCTTCCAGGTTTACCAAGAAGGTATCCCGCTAAGCATGAACCGACAGCGACGTCTTTTGGACGTATTATTTTGGTCCTGTTTGGACCAGCTGTCTTTTTTTGGTATGATCTGGACCGGCCTTAATTGATTTCAGGACCCATAGCCGCGGGAAGTAGGGGGTGCTGCTGAAAAATTTGAATTATTATTATTACATTTTTTTCTTCACAAAAGTAGTGGGCTGTGCCTTTTACTAGTCCTGTATTAGAGGACAAATATAGCCTTCTTTAGCATAGCTCGGGCAAAAAAAATGCAGCACTCTGCAACATCTTCCTGCAGCTATATCTGGAAGGGCCTTGATTTGGCTAAAACATACACTATATATACAAAAGTTTGTGGACAGCCCTTCAAATTAATGAATTTGGCTATTTCAGCCACACCCGTTGCTGACAGGTGTATAAAATTGAGCACAACGCCATGCAATCTCCATAGACAAACATTGGCAGTAGAATGGCTTTACTGAAGAGCTCAGTGACTTTCAATGTGGCACCGTAATAGGATGCCAACTTTCCAACAAGTCAGTTCGTCAAATTTCTGCCCTGCTAGAGCTTCCCCGGTCAACTGTAAGTGCTGTTATTGTTAAGTGGAAACTTCTAGGAGCAACAACGGCTCTGCCGTGAAGTGTTAGGCCACACAAGCGCACAGAACGGTGCTGATGCGCTTAGCGCGTAAAAATCCTATATCCTCGGTTGCAACACTCACTACCGAGTTCCAAACTGCCTCTGGAAGCAACGTCAGCACAAGAACTGTTCGTCGGGAGCTTCATAACATGGGTTTCCATGGTCGAGCAGCCGCACACAAGCCTAAGATCACCATGCGCAACGCCAAGCATTGGCTAGAGTGGTGTAAAGCTCGCCGCCATTGGACTCTGGTGCAGTGGAAACACGTTCTCTGGAGTGATGAATTACGCTTCACCATCTGGCAGACCGACGGACGAATCTGGGTTTGGCAGATGCCAGGAGAATGCTACCAGCCCCAATGCATCAGAGGAGGTTGGTGGCACCTTAATTGGGGAGGATGGGCTCATGGTAATGGCTGGTGTGGAATAAGTGGAATGGCATCAAACACATGGTTTCCATGTGTTTGATGCCATTCCATTTGCACCGTTCCGGACATTATTATGAGCCGTTCTCCACTCAGCAGCCTCCACTAAAATGCATAGTGCCAACTGTAAAGTTTGGTGGAGGAGGAAGAATGGTCTGGGGCTGTTTTTCATGGTTCGGGCTAGGCCCCTTAGTTCCAGTGAAGGGAAATCTTAACGCTACAGCATACAATTACATTCTAGACGATTCTGTGCTTCCAACTTTGTGGCAACAGTTTGGGGAAGGCCCTTTCCTGTTTCAGCATAACAATGCCCCCGTGCACAAAGTGAGGTCCATACAGAAATGGTTTGTCGAGATCGGAGTGGAAGAACTTGACTGGCCTGTACAGAGCCCTGACCTCAACCCCATCGAAATCCTTTGGGATGAATTGGAACACCGACTGCGAGCCAGGCCTAATCGCCCAACATCAGTGTTTCGACCTCACTAATGCTCTTGTGGTTGAATGGAAGCAAGTCCCCGCAGCAATGTTCCAACATCTAGTGGAAAGCCTTCCCAGAAGAGTGGAGGCTGTTATAGCAGCAAAGGGGGGACAGACTCCATATTAATCCCCATGATTTTGGAATGAGATGTTCGATGAGCCGGACCAAATCTGAACCAATCAGAGACATCTATGGTTCACAAGTTTGGACAGCACAGTACAGCACAGTACAGTACAGTAGAGCACAGCAGAGTACAATACAGTAAAGAAAAGTAAAGTATAGTTCAGTACAGTAGAGCACAGTAGAGTACAGTATGGTACAGTACAGTTTAATTAGTAGAGTACAATAAAAGAAAAGTATAGTTCAGTAGAGTATAGTACAGCATAGTGTACTCTACTGAACTAAACTGTACTGAACTCTACTCTACTGAATTAAACTATACTGTACTCTACTCTACTGAATTAAACTACTGTACCATATTGTACTGGACTCTACTGAATAAAACTCTACTGTCCTGTACCGTACTGAACTGTGCCGTACCGTACTGTGCTGTTCAACTTGTGAAACATAGCCAAGACGTCTATGATTCGTTCAGATTTGGTCTGGTCCGGACCGACCAAATTTCTACTTGTTTGTGGGTGGGGTTCATTAGAATAATACCCTGCATGCTTTGCAAGTGTTTGTTTTTTAAATTAAAATTTTGGTCATTCAGCAGGTGCACTTATCCAGAGCGACTCACAATTCAGTGCAGTGTTTCCCCTAGGATTTTTTTCAGCAGCGGTGGCAAAGTTAGTGGGGGGGGGGGATAGTGGACTCTGCAGCCAACTTTTTGCTGTTTTAAAGCTAATTTCCAGCAATTCTACACGTTTTGCCATGCGGCATAGAGAACATTTTACAGTTTAGAAGTTAGTTTCCTGCAAATCTACACATTTTGTCGTGGGGCTGAGAGAAAACATTTCAGTTTTAAAGCTAATTTCCATGCAATTCTACACATTTTGCAATGGAGCTGAGAAATGTTTTGATTTTAAAGCAAACTTCCTGCAATTCTACACGTTTTACCATGGCTTATACCGTGTTCTTATGCTGAGTGACTCAACATTATAACAAAATCAATGGGGGCCCTATGCCATGACATTTTTTGAATTTTTGATTCTCCCTGACTGTCTAGTTTTTATTTTGGTGATTGTTACTTCTCAAAGATTGTCTTATATAAATAAATAAATAAATATATAGTTTTATTATCTTTTCTACATACTTTTATCTGGTTTTAGTCATTTAAGTTTACACAGAATTGTTTCTACCATCCCAGAAATTATTTTAATATATATATATATATATATATATATATATATATATATATATATATATATATATATATACTGAACAAAAGTATAAATGCAACATGCAACAATTTCAACGATTTTGCTGAGTTACAGTTCATATAAGGAAATCAGTCAATTGAAAATAAATGTATTAGGCCCTAATCTATGGATTTCACATGACTGTGCAGGGGCGCAGACATGGGTGGGCCTAAGAGGGCAAAGGCTCCCACTGGGGAGCCAGGCCCAGCCAATCAGAATGAGTTTTCCCTCAAAAAAGGGCTTTATTACAGACAGAAATACTCCTCAGTTTCATCAGCTGTCCGGGTGGCTGGTTTCAGACGATCCCGCAGGTGAAGATGCTGGATGTGGAGGTCCTTGGCTGGCAGGGTTACACATGGTGTGCGGTTGTGAGGCCGGTTGGACGTACAGTTGAAGTCGGAAGTTTACATACACTTAGGTTGGAGTCATTAAAACTCGTTTTTCAACCACTCCACAAATTTCTTGTTAACAAACTATAGTTTTGGCAAGTCGGTTAGGACATCTACTTTGTGCAGGACACAAGTACTATTTCCAACAATAGTTTAGAAACAGATTATTTCACTTATAATTCACTGTATTACAATTCCAGTGGGTCAGAAGTTTACATACACTACGTTGACTGTGCCTTTAAACAGCTTGGAAAATTCCAGAAAATGATGTCATGGCCTTAGAAGCTTCTGATAGGCTAATTGACATCATTTGAGTCAATTGGAGGTGGTACCTGTGGATGTATTTCAAGGCCTACCTTCAAACTCAGTACCTATTTGCTTGACATCATGGGAAAATCAAAAGAAATCAGCCAATATCTCTGAAAAAAAATTGTAGACCTCCACAAGTCTGGTTCATCCTTGGGAGCAATTTCCAAACGCCTGAAGGTACCACGTTCATCTGTACAAATAATAGTACGCAAGTATAAACACCATGGGACCACGCAGCCGTCATACCGCTCAGGAAGGAGACACATTCTGTCTCCTAGAGATGAACGTACTTTGGTGGAAAAGTGCAAATCAATCCCAGAACAGCAGCAAAGGACCTTGTGAAGATGCTGGAGGAAACAGGTACAAAAGTATTTATATCCACAGTAAAACGAGTCCTATATCGACATAACCTGAAAGGCCGCTCAGCAAGGAAGAAGCCACTGCTCCAAAACCGCCATAAAAAAGCCAGACTAAGGTTTGCATCTGCACATGGGGACAAAGATCTTACTTTTTGGAGAAATGTCCTCTGGTCTGATGAAACAAAAATAGAACTGTTTGCCCATAATGACCATCGTTATGTTTGGAGGAAAAAGGGGGTTGCTTGCAAGCCGAAGAACACCATCCCAACCGTGAAGCACGGGGGTGGCAGCATCATGCTGTGCGGGTGCTTTACTGCAGGAGGGACTGGTGCGCTTCACAAAATAGATGGCATCATGAGGAAGGAAAATTATGTGGATATATTGAAGCAACATCTCAAGACATCAGTCAGGAAGTTAAAGCTTGGTCGCAAATGGGTCTTCCAAATGGACAATGACCCCAAGCATACTTCCAAAGTTGTGGCAAAATGGCTTAAGGACAACAAAGTCAAGGTATTAGAGTGGCCATCACAAAGCCCTGAGCTCAATCCTATAGAACATTTGTGGGCAGAACTGAAAAAGCGTGTGCGAGCAAGGAGGCCTACAAACCTGACTCCGTTACACCAGCTCTGTCAGGAGGAATGGGCCAAAATTCACCCAACTTATTGTGGGAAGCTTGTGGAAGGCTACCCAAAACGTTTGACCCAAGTTAAACAATTTAAAGGCAATGCTACCAAATACTAATTGAGTGTATGTAAACTTCTGACCCACTGGGAATGTGATGAAAGAAATAAAAGCTGAAATAAATAATTCTCTCTACTATTATTCTGACATTTCACATTCTTAAAATAAAGTGGTGATCCTAACTGACCTAAGACAGGGAATTTTTACTAGGATTAAATGTCAGGAATTGTGAAAAACTGAGTTTAAATGGATTTGGCTAAGGTGTATGTAAACTTCCGACTTCAACTGTATTGCCAAATTCTCTAAAACGACGTTGGAGGCAGCTTATGGTAGAGAAATTAACATTACATTATCTGGCAACAGCTCTGGTGGACATTCCTGCATGCCAATTACACGCTCCCTCAAAACTTGAGACATCTGTGGCATTGTGTTGTGTGACAAAACCGCACATTTTAGAGTGGCCTTTTATTGTCCCCAGCACAAGGTGCACCTGTGTAATGATCATGCTGTTTAATCATCTTATTGATATGCCACACCTGTCAGGTGGATTATATTGGCAAAGTAGAAATGATCACTAACAGGGATGTAAACAAATGTGGGCACCAAATTTGAGCGAAATAAGCTTTTTGTGTGTATGGAACATGTCTGGGATCTTTTATTTTAGCTCATGTAACATGGGACCAACACTTTACATGTTGCGTTTATATTTTTGTTCAGTGTGTGTGTATGTATATATATATATAATACACACACACACACACACAGTGCATTCGGAAAGTATTCAGACCCCTTCCCTTTTTCCACATTTTATTACGTTACAGCCTTATTCTAAAATGGATTAAACACATTTTGTCCCTCATCAATCTACACACAATACCTCATAATGACAAAGCGAAAACAAGTTTTTATAAATGTTTGCAAATTTATTAAAAATAAAAAACAAATATTCAGACCCTTTGCTATGAGACTCGAAATTGAGCTCAAGCGCATCCTGTTTCCATTGATCATCCTTGAGATGTTTCTACAACTGGATTGGAGTCCACCTGTGGTAAATTCAATTGATTGAACATGATCTGGAAAGGCACACACCTGTCTATATAAGGTCCCATAGTTGACAGTGCATGTCAGAGCAAAAACTATGCCATGAGGTCGAAGGAATTGTCCGTAGAGCGCCGAGACAGGATTGTGTCGAGGCACAGATCTGGGGAAGGGTACCAAAATATTTCTGCAGCATTGAAGGTCCCCAAGAACACAGTGGCCTCCATCATTCTTAAATGGAAGAAGTTTGGAACAACAAAGACTCATCCTAGTGCTGGCTGCCCGGACAAACTGAGCAATTGGGGGAGAAGGGCCTTGGTCAGGGAGGTGACCAAGAACCCGATGTTCACTCTGACAGAGCTCCAGAGTTCCTCTGTGGAGATGGGAGAACCTTCCAAAAGGACAACCATCTCTGCAGCACTCCACCAATCAGGCCTTTATGGTAGAGTGACCACACGGAAGCCACTCCCCAGTAAAAGGCACATTACAGCCCGCTTGGAGTTTGCCAAAAGGCACCTAAAGGACTCTCAGACCATGAGAAACAAGATTCTCTGGTTTGATAAAACAAAGATTGAACTCTTTGGCCTGAATGCCAAGCGTCACGTCTGGAGGAAACCTGGCACCATCCCTACGGTGAAGCATGGTGGTGGCAGCATCATGCTATGGGGATGTTTTTCAGCGGCAGGGACTGGGAGGCTAGTCAGGATAGAGGGAAAGATGAACGGAGCAAAGTACAGAGAGATCCTTGATGAAAACCTGCTCCAAAGTGCTCAGGACCTCAGACTGGGGTGAAGGTTCACCTTCCAACAGCACAAACGACCCAAAGCACACAGCCGAGACAACGCAGGAGTGGCTTCGGGACAAGTCTCTGAATGTTCTTGAGTGGCCCAGCCAGAGCCCGGACTTGAACCCGATCGAACATCTCTGGAGAGACCTGAAAATAGCTGTGCAGCGACGCTCCCCATCCAACCTGACAGAGCTGGAGAGGATCTGCAGAGAAGAATGGGAGAAACTCCCCAAATACAGGTGTGTCAAGCTTGTAGCGTCATACCCAAGAAGACTTGAGGCTGTAATTGCTGCCAAACGTGCTTCAACAAAGTACTGAGGAAAAGGTCTGAATCCTAATGTCAATGTAATATTTGTTTTTTTATTAAAAACCTGTTTTTGCTTCATTATTTTGGGGTATTGTATGTAGATTGATTGAGGGAAAATAACAATTTAATCCATTTTATAATAAGGCTGTAACGTAACAAAATGTGGAAAAAGGGGTCTGAATACATTCCGAATGCGCTGTAAGTGCAGTTGACAGATGGGAGCGATAATAAATATTATATTTAACAATCTTCAGTACGTGCTGTTGAAATTTGGCCATAGAATCAATGACCAAAAAATAAGTATTTTCAACGTCTGTAAATGATGTATTTCCAACGTTCATTCGGAACCGAAGATCAACCTGATCTGAACGTCTGGAAAAAAAATTCAACTATAATTTTAAAACCCCTTTTAACGTACGGAAAATACGTATTTTCAACATCCGGAAAATACATATTTTTTTACGTCCGGAAGATACAGTGGGGAAGAAAAGTATTTAGTCAGCCACCAATTGTGCAAGTTCTCCCACTTAAAAAGATGAGAGAGGCCTGTAATTTTCATCATAGGTACACGTCAACTATGACAGACAAATTGAGAAAAGAAAATCCAGAAAATCACATTGTAGGATTTTTTATGAATTTATTTGCAAATTATGGTGGAAAATAAGTATTTGGTCACCTACAAACAAACAAGATTTCTGGGTCTCACAGACCTGTAACTTCTTCTTTAAGAGGCTCCTCTGTCCTCCACTCGTTACCTGTATTAATGGCACCTGTTTGAACTTGTTATCAGTATAAAAGACACCTGTCCACAACCTCAAACAGTCACACTCCAAACTCCACTATGGCCAAGACCAAAGAGCTGTCAAAGGACACCAGAAACAAAATTGTAGACCTGCACCAGGCTGGGAAGACTGAATCTGCAATAGGTAAGCAGCTTGGTTTGAAGAAATCAACTGTGGGAGCAATTATTAGGAAATGGAAGACATACAAGACCACTGATAATCTCCCTCGATCTGGGGCTCCACGCAAGATCTCACCCCGTGGGGGCAAAATGATCACAAGAACGGTGAGCAAAAATCCCAGAACCACACGGGGGGACCTAGTGAATGACCTGCAGAGAGCTTGGACCAAAGTATCAAAGCCTACCATCAGTAACACACTACGCCGCCAGGGACTCAAATCCTGCAGTGCCAGACGTGTCCCCCTGCTTAAGCCAGTACATGTCCAGGCCCGTCTGAAGTTTGCTAGAGTGCATTTGGATGATCCAGAAGAGGATTGGGAGAATAATAATAATAATAATAATAATAATAATAATAATAATAATAATAATAATAATAATAATAATATGCCATTTAGCAGACGCTTTTATCCAAAGCGACTTACAGTCATGCGTGCATACATTTTTGTGTATGGGTGGTCCTGGGGATCGAACCCACTACCTTGGCGTTACAAGCGCCGTGCTCTACCAGCTGAGCTACAGAGGACCACATATGGTCAGATGAAACCAAAATAGAACTTTTTGGTAAAAACTCAACTCGTCGTGTTTGGAGGACAAAGAATGCTGAGTTGCATCCAAAGAACACCATACCTACTGGGAAGCATGGGGGTGGAAACATCATGCTTTGGGGCTGTTTTTCTGCAAAGGGACCAGGACGACTGATCCGTGTAAAGGAAAGAATGAATGGGGCCATGTATCGTGAGATTTTGAGTGAAAACCTCCTTCCATCAGCAAGGGCATTGAAGATGAAACGTGGCTGGGTCTTTCAGCATGACAATGATCCCAAACACACCGCCCGGGCAACGAAGGAGTGGCTTCGTAAGAAGCATTTCAAGGTCCTGGAGTGGCCTAGCCAGTCTCCAGATCTCAACCCCATAGAAAATCTTTGGAGGGAGTTGAAAGTCCGTGTTGCCCAGCGACAGCCCCAAAACATCACTGCTCTAGAGGAGATCTGCATGGAGGAATGGGCCAAAATACCAGCAACAGTGTGTGAAAACCTTGTGAAGACTTACAGAAAACGTTTGACCTGTGTCATTGCCAACAAAGGGTATATAACAAAGTATTGAGAAACTTTTGTTATTGATCTAATACTTATTTTCCACCATAATTTGCTAATAAATTCATTAAAAATCCTACAATGTGATCTTTTGGATTTTTTTTCCTCATTTTGTCTGTCATAGTTGACGTGTACCTATGATGAAAATTACAGGCCTCTCTCATCTTTTTAAGTGGGAGAACTTGCACAATTGGTGGCTGACTAAATACTTTTTTTCCCCACTGTACGTCTTTTATACGTTTTTTTCAACATATTTTTGCTTACTGGGTAGGCTATCTTTAACATAATGTTTTATTTTAGGTTCCAAAAACAAGATTTGGCATGATCATTCTTTCAAATAGAACTAATTAAGATTAAATAATGTCAGTGTTTGTTGACAGTGTTGACAGAAGTGACACAGCACCCCTCCCTCCCTTCCTTCATGTTCACTACTGCACAGTTGACAGCATTGTAGTGTATAACAATGTCACTGTATTACATTTATGTATGTGGCTACCGTTTCCAAATAAAGTTCCTGTCTTTGTGCTCAGATTGGTGCAACTGCAGTCAAGTTGTAGCTTTAGGAACGACTCTATGGGAGGTACAGCAGTGGATACACACATTTTAAACAAATGATAATCTTTCAACTCAGCTCACACCCGCACCTGACAAGAGTTTCAGGTGAAACCTAAGTGTCATGGAAATGTACCTAGTGTTTGCAGCACAGCACAGCCGCAGCCATTCTTGATATTTAGTGTAAATAGCCTTCCTTACTCTCTGAATGGAGTCTAGCCTATGAACCACACCTACTTTTCCACTCAAAGCAGCTTGAGTATGAGAAATAGATCAATTATTAGATTACATTGATATTCGGGGGGTTCAATGCGGTTGTTTTTTAGGGGACAATATAAGATTTATAATTTAGCCTACCTCATCATGTTCATCCAATCTCGCCAGCCTGTCGTGCTTATTGTGTGAGTGTGTCGGTGTGTGTGATCTTGTCTGCTCCCGTGTGCAATTGTGCATGTGTCTCTTTTTTGTCTGTCTTCCTCTTTCCCTGTCTGTCTGTTCATCTATCCATCTGTCTACGTCTGTTGAGGTGGTACTATGGGAACATCAACCGGCTGAAGGCTGAGAAACTGCTCCTGGCTTCTCAGAATAAGGATGGCTCGTTCCTGGTGCGCATCAGCGAGAGCCACAGTGATGAATACACCATCTCCGGTAAGCCCATATTGCATGGTCACATGTTAATTACTTGGTAATAATCTGTGAATTTCATGTTTGTTTCTTTGGAATTAATTAACACAAGCACCATATGCACCATTTGGTAGCCTACCGGGTAGCTCTGTTGAATTAATTGAAGTAAATAGCAGAAAGGACCCATTGTTACCCACAGAGATCCTATTAAATTACATGTATTATATTAAATAGAGTTCAAATTTTTTATTATATGTTGTTACCACACAATTTCACTATTAAATAGTATGCAAACAAATACCAGTGGAAAAATGTGTGGGAAAGGAAGTGCAACCGTTCATTCACCAATGGGTGGCAATAAAGTACTTCCGTAGTTGAGAACCACCTTCATCTGATCACCCACTGTAAGCCAAGTGAGGAATGTCCAAGTCAATGCTCATATGTCTTGTTGCTAATATTACTTTGGCCAAGTGTGTGTGTGACAGAAGACATTTCAAAAGGAATACTTTTGGAATGTGTCTGTTATTGTGTACAAACCACCCTGCTTTTGAAATGTGTAAAATATAAAACAGTCAAATCATATTTGCCCTCTCCTCCACAGCCAGAAACGATGGGAAAGTGTTCCATTTCCGAATCCAGCGTTCATCGATCGGGGCGTTCCTTGTGTCAGACAAGATTTCCTTCGCCACTCTGGGGGAGCTAATCCAATACCACCAGAACAACTCCAGGAGTCTAGGAGTTCCTCTGGATGAGCCATGTGCACAGCAGGTGTGTGTACCACCCGGATCACAAACACACATCCAGAGTTTTTGGCCCACATATTCCCCGAAATCAAAACATACAAAATTATCTGTTCACTTTGACATAATTACGGAATCAAGAAGCGGTAGTGTAGTAGCAGTGATCAGGCTGTTTTTACTGGAGACCTCTCCGTGATTCAGGTCTCTTCTCTCTTCCTTCCCAGCAGAGATGATGTGACTGAGTCAGAGGCTGTGGAAAGCCCCGCCCGCAGACACACACAGGGCCTTTTTATTTCACAATTTCTTATTTCATAATTTTCTGCTTTTCAATTTGTGAATTTCTATAGTATTTGCATTTATATTTCTTAGCAGTTAGACTGATACTGTTGCAATTTTATACACAATTTGATTGTAGGTGTAGTTTAATTTGTGCCAAAATCATTGTTGTCCTCCATGTTCAATTTGACTAAAAAGAAGAGTACATAAGAAGCTCATACGAAGACTAGCATGTCTTTAATGCAGTTTTGACACTTCTGTGGCTTCCTCATTTTGTTGTTGTATGAAACACACAAACATGTAGACTGAGTCTCTGGAAAAGAAAGCCAGTTGTTTATTTCAAGTTCATCTATTCATGAGATTGAAAGGAGAAGATGTTACATTTCATTTGTATTTTTTATTTTATTTAACCATTGATGTTGTGTATTTTGATTTGCCAAGACGATCACAATGTAAACTTGGTAATCATTTAAGTATATATAAATCATCCTTTGTAGATTATTTATTGATCATTTATTGATTGACACACTACTTTTGTAGCACTTTATTATCTATGAGTCTAAGTATCAAATAATAAATTTGTCTTTTTAAAAGAGCTTGTGTTTTTAAAGAAACTTCCCTATCTTTGAATGTACTAAAGCCATCTGAGCATCATATACACACACACACGACGGGGCTGTAGTGGAGCGGGTCGAGAGCTTGAAGTTCCTCTGTGTCCACATCACTAAGAAATTAACACGATCCGCACACACCAACACAGTCGTGAAGAAGGCACGACAACGCCTCTTCCCCCTCAAGAGGCTGAAAAGATTTGGCATGGGCCCTCAGATCATCAAAACATTCTACAGTTGCACTACCTTAACCACAATGCTAACCTTATACCTAACCTTAAATTTTCAAAAAAGATTACTATTACCAATATTTACCTTGTGGCTGTGGTAACTAGTGACAACCCTTTTTTGCACACACACATGCATATTGACGCCACACACACACATATACACTCTTCCCATACGCTGCTGCTACTCTGTTTATTATCTATCCTGATTGCCTAGCCACTTTTACCCCTACCTACATGTACATATTACCTCTTACCTCAACTACCTCGTACCCCTGCACATTGACACGGTACCGGTAGTCCTTGTATAAAGCCTCATTATTGTTATCTATTGTGTTACTGTTTTCTATTTCTATTTGCTAATTTTCTTACTTTTTAACTCATTTTTGGGAAAGGGCTCATAAGTAAGCATTTCACGATAAAGTCTACACCTGTTGTATTCGGCGCATGTGACAAATACAATTGTATTTTATTTGACAGACATGCGTAATAATTTTCCTTGTAGTTTGCACTTTTGGGACTATTTCATTGGTTCCATTGTACTGGGCAAACAAAATGAAGCACAGCTGAGTTCTGTGCGGCTGTAACAGTGTTGTGGTGTCCAGTTAATGGAGGCTGCTTGTAACAGTGTTGTTGTGGTGTCCCCAGAGGGAGCTGTTTGACATGGAGCCCTGGGAGCGTCCTCGGGAGGAGTTTAAACTGCAAAGGAAGCTGGGGGAGGGCCACTTTGGAGAGGTGTGGGAGGCCCTGTGGATCAACCAGAACAAGAAGGTGGCCATCAAGATGCTCAAACAAGGTAAGCATGCTAGCTCTCGCTGCTATCATATTAACTACAGTGTTATACATGATTCAGCACACTACAAGCAGAATTGTGGCAAATATTTGAGTGACAATTGATGAGGGAATTATTTTCAAAGACATACTGCAGATGGGCAAATGCTGCAATGGCAAAACATTCTAAAAGGCAGGAACGCATGCATTCACAAAACACACAATTACATACTCTCTAACTTTGAGTCAGTCCATTCAGGTCAGGGCTCTCACATGGTTCATAAAGGGATTATAATGCTTCATAGGGTCAGTCCTAAGCTCCTTATCACATAAACTCTTACCTGGACAGCACTGATGTCAGCCTCTCTCTGTCTCTCTGTTTCTCTCTCCCCTGCAGAGGACACTAAGCAGGATGAGTTTGTGAAGGAGGTCCAGGCGCTAAAGAACCTTCACCACCCCAAGCTAATCCAGCTGCTGGCCCTGTGTTCCAGAGGAGAGCCCGTCTACATCGTCACTGAGCTCATGACCAAGGGCAGCCTCAAGTCCTACCTGGGCAGTGAGTCAGTCACACCCTCCCCTCTGTTCTGCAGTCTTTACATTGCATTCAGTGTGTGTGTGTTAACAGATGATTATGCTTGACCAATAACATAAGTATTCAAAAACCTCATCAGTCATTGGTTGCTTGGCTGAAAAAAATAATGTAATAGCAGGACTAATATAGGGCTTGCATATTAAATAGCTCCAACTCAGGTGACCTGACAAAGATCCATTTGAGATTGAAACGTTTTAAACTAATAAATGTACATGTTAAAGCAGTTGAGTAACTATGCAGACCTTATAATGCTTGACAGATCCTAACCCGTGTGCTCCCTGTGCTGTTCCCAGCGCCGGAGGGTCATGTACTGACCTCTGCCCACCTCATCTACATGGGCAGCCAGGTGGGCGAGGGCATGGCCTACCTGGAGGACCGACACATCGTGCACAGGGACCTGGCGGCCAGGAACATCCTGGTGGGAGATGACCTGGTCTGTAAGGTGGCTGACTTTGGACTGGCACGGATCATTAAGGTAAGGATATAATGGATGTGACATGAATGTGAAATGTATGGAGAAATGAAGAGAGAGAACCTATAGGTAAACTAATGCTTTAGAAAAATATACTGTATGTTGGGCTTACTTATCCTGGTTAATGAGAAATTGTTCACTCTCAGATAAAGCAAGGATTCTTGCTTAAAAAGCAATTTTTTGGGGCACATTTCCATGGGAATATGAAGAAATTCTTAGTCAACATAAATGGTTGGATATGTCCCCCCTCTCTGTGTGTGTGTGTGTGTGTAGGACAGTGTGTACACAGCCAGCAGAAGCACTAAGATCCCAGTGAGATGGACGGCCCCTGAGGCTGCTCTCTACCAGCGCTTCTCTGTCAAGTCTGACGTCTGGTCCTTTGGTGTGCTGCTCTATGAGATGATGTCACGAGGAAAGATGCCATACGACGGTGTGTGTGTGTCAAATCTTTTCAAGACAATATTCTTATTTTTACCATATACAACACATATCACAAGAGGAAAAGTCAATCCTCATTACAGTTAATCTATTACCTCTATCTGTAAAAATGCTTTTGAATATTTCCCTCTGAATAATATTTATTATTCTCCCTCTTTCGCTCTCGATCTCTCACACACACACACACACACAGGAAAGAGCAATAAGGAGGTGCTGGAGCTCCTGTCGACAGGCTACAGGTTGTCTTGTCCCAGTAGATGTCCCCCCAACATCTATCGCATTATGTTGGCGTGCTGGAACCCTGAGGCCTCCAAGCGGCCCTCCTTCCATGCCCTGCACAGCCAGCTAGACACCATCTACACCCGCATCTACTTCAAGACCATCGAGGTCTAGGTCTGGAGGAGGAGAAGGAAGAAGAGGAGGAGTAGGAGGCCAAGGGGTGACTGCACTGACAGACACAGACCAATGAAAAGCAGAGGGACTGCAAGACATTATCTAACATGGTGATCCTTTTCTTAAGTTGTCTTGGTTTTGTCATTGATGTTGTTTTTATTCGAGGTTATGTGCAATAAATAGCCCCTCCTGGGGAAACGGAGGAAGGAGAGGAGAGGAGAGGAGGGCAGGAGAAGTGGAGCCACTGTTACAGCCCACCGAGGCCCTATTCTACAGTTTGCCCCACTGCACACAGGCCACAGGCCAAATGGCCAGTCATACAGAAAGTGCCTATATGTTTACACACTAGAGACTAATCTCATAGAGACAGCTCACACAGTCCACAGTGATGGAGGACATGGTCATTGAGACTGGAGAGTGAGCCATAGAGGACATCTTTTGGAATTCACTGTTCTACCAATGGAATATTTTATTTTTAACTGATGCAATTTTGAACTGTCAGCGCATTATATTGAGAAGATATATTAATACAGTTTGGGAAATATGAGCCATATCATAAATGTCCTTTATTCTACTTTGATTGAGTCTCTTCCATATCTCGACTCTGCCATTGGGTATTTAACAACAGAAATTATTATAATAAAATATTTTCTAGATAACTGTCCTGTTTCAGTGTGTGTGTGTGTGTACATTAGGAAGAACATACAATTATAATGCTTCATTTGTGTACAAAAAACCGTAACCAATCAATCTCTTTAAATCCTCCATAAAATAATGGGAAAGCCACACCAAACTCAGGTGCTGTAATCTTAGCTCATTTACAGCTGGCCGCACCGCGGCGCTGTCCACTCCCTTGGTGCTGAATCCGCAGCCAACTTTCATGACCGCTAAACGCAGTGCCGTCCATTTGTGCCGAATTCATTTTCGTCCGCAGTTAGTCTTTCAGCGATATTTGGTGAATCTGAGAAAAGGGGGAAAATCTTTTCAATTAAATTAATATTACCACAATTTTATTTGGTGTGTTTGAATAAAATAGAAGTAGTTATAGGTCAAGTCTACAGTAGCATAAATTGGCAGCTGGAGTAAAATGCATTTTGACTAATGTTATTGTTTCTTATTATTATGGCCAGTAGGCCTACAGCATAAGCTCAGCGAAGCTCACCAGCTGGGTATACAGTGCATTCGGAAAGTATTCAGACCCTTTGACTTTTTCCATTTTGTTATGTTACAGCCTTATTCTAAAATCGATTAAATAGTTGTTTCCCCTCATCAATCCATTGAAGAATGATGGAGGCCACTGTGTTCTTGGGGACCTTCAATGCTGCAGAAATGTTTTGGTACCCTTCCCCATATCTGTGCCTCGACACAATCCGCTCTCGGAGCTCTACGGACAACTCCTTCGACTTCGTGGCTTGGTTTTTGCTCTGACATGCACTGTCAACTGTGGGACCTTATATAGACAGGTGTGTGCCTTTCCAAATCATGTCCAATCAATTGAATTTACCACAGGTGGACTCCAATCAAGTTGTAGAAACATCTTAAGGATGATCAATGGAAACAGGATGCACCTGAGCTCAATTTCGAGGCTCATAGCAAAGGGTCTGAATACTTATGTAAATAAGGTATTAATGTTTTTTATTTTTAATACATTTGGAAAAATGTCTATAAACCTGTTTTCGCTTTGTCATTATGGGGTATTGTGTGTAGATTGATGAGGGAAAAAATGTATTGAATCAATTTTAGAATAAGGCTGTAACATAAATGTGGAAAAAGGGAAGGGGTCTGAATACTTTCCGAATGCGCTGTACATACATACATAGCAGGATCTATGAGTTGACCAGATAACTTTGATAAACAACCAGAAATAACTATTGATTTTCTGGTTCATTATGAAAGCTACATTTAGATATGTTTAAAACATGCCGATTCAAGCTTATCTTTCTAAAAAATAAATAAAAAGTTATTTCAGAATATTCAGGCAAGTTAGCTGGCGGGCAGGTGGGGCGTAGCAGTGGAGAGGGTGTTTTCATTTGGCTGTAACATAATACCAGTAATAGGGTCAGAGCCTTGTTTTCAGGCTTCTTCGGCAGCATCTGGCTCACTGGGACGACTCTATTAAAAAGGATGGGCATCGCAGGAGAAATGAATGAATGCGAATGACTTTGGAAAAACTAGTTAAAATATCAGCAGCAATACGGAGAAGGTGCGGGTTCAGAAAGTGCGCAGGCTACATAGCCTGGGGCTAAATAGCGTCCTTAACCATTTTGCGTGGAGATGCATTCGCCTTCAACAAGAGCATCATGAAGAAGGTGACATACGTATTTTATCTTTATGTCGAGTCTACATGCCTACATTGCCCAAGATGACACAATGACATGGCGTTCACAGCAATGGTTGCGAGATTTGTAGTCGCATAAGCTCATTTCAAAGAATCACATCATCGCGGACCGCATTGTGGAGGGCTGGCCTATTTGTACGGCAGGGCGGGGGTGAAAAATCCAGTAGGCCTAGTAGTAGGCTAATTGAAGATGACCAGTTAAGCCCCTCGGAATACCGTGGCGATTTTTTATTGAATGTATTGCCCATTGAACTCAAACGAAATGATGAATTCGATGGCCTTTGCTGAGGGTTCGCAATCTCCGGGTGCCGCTGGGGTCCCCGTTGGAGCGCCAGCGTCCGGTACTAGTGCTAGGGTGTCTAGTGCCCTACGGAACGATCTGGGTTCCAATATTCATGCCTTGAAAACCCTTAACCTGCGATTTAGATGTTTCCTTGCTAAAGTTCATGAATTGGAGCGTAGAAACAAGTTGTTAGAAAATCAACTACAGCTAGCATTGGAGCAATCCCGCTACAGAGCCTACTTTAGCCGAGAACAAACAACCCAAACGGGCGCTTTGGACCTGTCTCTGGCTGGATTCCAGCAACGGGTAGACCTACCAGGTACGATATGGAACTTCACCCACACAAGGAGGTTTGGGGACCGACTCGAGACTAGGCTCCACAGCCCCGGGGTGTCATGGATGCAGCCGGATGGTGTTGGTGTTGGAGTTCAAGTCGACACCGTCACCCCAGAACTGCGAGCCCTGTACAATGTGTTAGCTAAAATCAAGAGAGATAGAGACGAGTACAGAAAAAAGTAAGTGATGTCACTTTCAATTAACCCTTTCAATTGTTAAGTTGTCAAGCAAACTTTTGCAAAGATGCAATCAATCAAGCCATTCAGAACAAGGCATCTCACAATCTTATCCAAGTGTCTGACAAATGTTTTTACTTATTTGACAGATTGTTGAGGACCTTGTTGAACTTGGTGAGAAGTTGTTGATAGGTTGTTGACAAGTTCTTGTTTACTTTACATTTACATACAAATTGTAGCAACCTTGTGTTCAGAGGTTTCAGCCCCTTGGTCTAAAGCTTAAGGTGTTGGGCTGATGGTTGCAGGGACCCAGGTTCTGTTTGGGCTACCCTCTGAATTCGCTACACTGGTGTCAGAACTGAGATGGCACTGTCGGGAATCCAATGTAAGTGTGTCTCATTGTTATGGGTGCAAGGGATTTGTGAGAGTGAAGTGCAGGATGTGCTTTGCTTTCTGAAATAAGGCCAGTAAGTTACCTTACAATACCTAGTGATCTTGTCAAGAGGTTCAAGACCCTTCCAGCCCCCTCCAGCTGTAACTTTTGTAATTAGTGTTTCTACACTCAGTTTTGAACAGTAATGACTAGTGCCTCAAAGGCTTGAATCTGTCATTTCTTACCCACGCCATATCATCACAATGTACTGGAAAACTGCCACTGCCACTGGCAATTTCATTTGATTATATTTTATATAAAACATCAGAAAGAGCATAAAACTCTTGTCATAAACAAAGACTGGCAAATATTGTTATTAGGTAATAAAGTGTCCTATTTATATAATGAATATGAATTCGGAGGACAGAAATTATTAAATATTAAAGCATTAGACCTATCACTAAAAGCTTCAGTCATATAAAAGTTATACTTAAATCCGAACTGGTTCTCTAGCAAATTAGTAAGATTGTCTCACCCAATGTTCAAGAATGGCCTTTTTCCCGTTATTCCAATTACAACCTCTCACTTTCAGTTATTTGAAAAGCAAATAATCTCCCAAATATCACTATTTCTAAAACAAGCCATAGAAAGTTGGTTGCAATTTCAATTTAATTGTCCAGAAATGACAGAACAAATAATGCAACAAATATTGTGGTTAAACTCAAATATACTAATTGACAAAAAAACTATTTTTTTTGACAAAATGTTTAAAAAAGGTATAATCTTCGTAAATGATATCATCGGTAGGACTGGTGGAGTTATGTCACACATGCAGCTAACAAAAACATATGGAAATGTCTGCTCTACCCAAAATTACAACCAAATAATTGCAGCCTTACCGCAAAAATGGAAGAGGAAAGTGGAAGGGGGAGAAAGTAAGGAACTTGTCTGTCGGCCTTGCATTAAATAACATAATTGGTTAAAGAAAACTGTGATAAATAAAAAAGTATACCAGTTTCATTTAAGGACCAAAGGATTGACAGCCGTCCCATATAGATTGCAAAATAGTTGGGAAGAGATTTTTGACGTACCGATCCCATGGCATAGTGTTTATGAACTGATACGCAAAACAACACCGGATTCAAAACTTAGAATCTTTCAATTTTAAATGATTATATAAAATTCTTGCTACCAATAGAATGTTATTTATATGGGGGAGACAATCTTCCCAGCTCTGTAGATTTTGCTGCGAAGAGACAGAATCATTAGATAATTTGTTTTTGTACTGTCCATTTGTAGCTTGTTTTTGGACACAGGTCCAGGAGTGGCTAAAGGATTGCAATATTTACCTGGAGCTAACCTTGCGGGTACTATTTAATGAAGCTGCCAGTTGAGGACCTGTGAGGCGTCTGTTTCTCAAACTAGACACTAATGTATTTGTCCTCTTGCTCAGTTGTGCACCGGGGCCTCCCACTCCCCTGTCTATTCTGGTTAGAGCCAGTTTGCGCTGTACTGTGAAGGGAGTAGTACACAGCGTTGTACGAGATCTTCAGTTTCTTGGCAATTTCTCGCATGGAATAACCTTCATTTCTCATAACAAGAATAGACTGTCGAATTTCAGAAGAAAGTTATTTGTTTCTGGCCATTTTGAGCTTGTAATCAAACCCACAATTGCTGATGCTCCAGATACTCAACTAGTCTCAAGAAGGCCAGTTTTATTGCTTCTTTAATCAGCACAACAGTTTTCAGCTGTGCTAACATAATTGCAAAATGGTTTTCTAATGATCAATTAGCCTTTTAAAATGATAAACTTGAATTCGCAAACACAATGTGCCATTAGAACACAGGACTGATGGTTGCTGACAATGGGCCTCTGTACGCCTATGTAGATATTCCATTAAAAATCAGCCATTTCCAGCTACAATAGCCATTTACAACATTAACAATGTCTACACTGTATTTCTGATCAATTTGATGTTATTTTAATGGACAAAAAATTTGCTTTTCTTTCGAAAACAAGGACAAAATATGAAATATGTTGGTAGCTTGAGGGTTAAGATCATGATGTAATATTATGGCCCCTCAGTATTGTCTTGAACAGCTGGTCTGGGAGCAGGGGAAGTGGAGAGTCCTAAGCTGTTCCTGTCTGCACTGGGAATTAAATGGCAGCATGCCATCAGACACTCATCATGCCACAACCCCCCCCCCCCACACACACACACACACACACACTGAAGGGAGTGAATCACAATGATTCTTCACAAAATCGCAATTCTAGACTGTCACAAAGGTATGTTCTTATTGATAAGTGGGAGGCTGGAAGGAAGGGCTTGGCAGTTTAGGAACTATGCTTCTGCGTTTCATTTGTTGCTTTTTTAATACCAGAACTATTTCAATTGTTATTGTATGGTAAGTGTGTAGGCTAAGTATGTTATTTTAAAACTTGACACAAAAACAACAATTTTGAGAAGCACCAGTTTCAGACAATTTACCCCAACACACAAGTGTAGTCGTAGTAGCCTTTCGTACAACCCACAACATAAGACAAATAATTAACTGGCCATATTATGCTACTGAAAATAAATGTACTTGACCCTAGGTCCATTCCTTTTCAGATCTACCAGTGTTTAGTGAATTATTTTGTTGTGATTACATGTGTAATGGAGTGTACGTCCACTAACGTTTGAACATCTTGAAGAACGATCTGGCCTTAATGGCAATGTACTCTTATAAACTACACCCGGCACAGCCAGAAGAGGACTGGCCACCCCTCAGAGCCTGGTTCCTCTCTAGGTTTCTTCCTAGGTTCCTGCCTTTTTTAGGGAGTTTTTCCCTAGCCACCGTGCTTCTACATCTGCATTGCTTGCTGTTTGGGGTTTTAGGCTGGGTTTCTGTATAAGCACTTTGTAACATCTGCTGATGTAAAAAGGGCTTTATAAATACATTTGATTGATTTGATTGAAATGTTGCTAGTCATACAAAAGCTGACCTCATCAGTAAGAAAGATGTCAGCAACTACAGTTCCAGCTATGATGTTTAATGACAATTATATTTACGGGGGTTATAAATGTGTGTGTGTGTGTGGTTTCTGAAAGTACAGAATAAAGAGAGAGAAATGATTTGTGATTAAAATACAATATCAGGATATAGCAATATTACAATGAAGTAACATATTAATCTTCTATAACAGTAAATAAGTCACATTGACAATAGCTAGGTTTTGTTAAGTTGCGTCAATTCAAATCTGGTATTAGGAACAAAAGAGGTCAATACACGTCTTCTAAAATAGACTAGTATTTTAATGAATGCAAACCACTTCAATGGTAAATATGATGTTCGTATATACGGGGCCACTGAAATACCACACAGGGCACTCAGAGAACTGATGCATTGTTCTAAGTTCTTCTTCAAATACTCTGACAGAGATAGTTCCCGCTCCCTGCTGGCCAATCAGAGTAGAGACTGAGCGTGGTTTAGACTTACTCAGCCAATCGTTGGCGCACAGGCTGGTCCCAGACCCTTGGCGCTCCACCGTTGCACACTGTTGCCAGGCATAAGTTGTTATCATCACAACTTGTAGAGTCAGCACCTTTTTGCAGTACACATGTCCTTGAGTATGATGGTTTAACAAAGAGGCAGTGTTCGTGTATGTGAGAATCACAAGTTCTTATCTCATCCTACCCCCTAACGTTCCTCACATGAATCACAGCTTGTTATGTGAAACAATTTATATCAGTACAGTACAAACCCATTATGTTTAATCATTAATGCATTCCTTCTAATCTAGGCATCACATCTAGATCCCCACAGTTTCTATCCAATTGGCTACAGATTTTCATGTGAATATAAAAAAATCCACATAAAGAAAATATTCGCATTTTCCCACCAGTGGTGTGTTTCCACACAACAGACTTGTTCCGGATAAAAATCAGTGCGTGATGACGTAGTGCACACAAAATGTACTTTGTCGCTTAAGTTTTTATCAGTGTTAACAACTTAGCGACTTTGTCGCTATATTTAGCGAGTTTTCAGACCCCTCTAGCGACACATTTTCAAAACAGCGACTAGCGACAAATCTAGCGATTTATTATTATTTTTCTAGTGTTATTGGAGACTTTTGGAGACTCTGACGTGAAATCACGTATCGTTCTTACTCTTCTCAACGAGCAGTGGGTGTTTTGTTACCCCCGTCCCAAAGCACTCACAGGCGGCCCAGTCCTCGCGCAGCAGTCCCTCCCAGCTGCAGTCAGAGCAGATGTTCACCCCTCCGCATCCAGACTGCAAATGAATCGCGCATGCGGGAAGCCGCCGCTGGCTGATCCCGCCCAGGTTTACATTCAGGGCGGGATGTAAATGTAGGGTGTTTTTTACTCACTTTTTGTCTCTCCCACAACTTTATTCCTCTCTCCTACAGTTTCCATCACAATTACATGCACATGGCCAATTATGCAAATGATGTGATGGCGTCATTTAGCGACTTCTAGCAACTTTTAGGACAGCCAATAGCTACTTTCCTTACTGAGGAGTTGGCAACACTGGTTTTCATGTACCGAATAAAAATCAGAAGGTCAATGTGTTTCCATCACATTTTCAACTCTACCGATAGTTTTGTCACAAAAACTGTTGCGTTGAATAGCAAATATGCCTACTCTGGTCTTGGCACGTGCGCTCTAGCCAACAGCTCGCAGATACAGTTTGGGTAGTCTTTGCTGGTAGGCTAGTGTACATGATGAGGTTATTATGGATAAAAGCAAGAATATTTGTATTTGTCAAACGGCAGTCAAGCATCGATCAGCATGTCACCAGAATAAGACCCTCGATATTTATTAGAAAGCATCATGATCACTGTGCACTTTCACCACCCTGTGAAGTTCATTATAACTTATTTCATCTGTTGCCTAATAAACTGCATGGTTTCCCGAGTCATAGTGGGAGGACCACGCACCATATCATTGTGTGTCTCCAAGTTTATATCAATATGATGGTTGTTATATATTTGTGTATGAAGGCATTTCCACCACCATTTCTCGCATAATTAATTTTACAGACACAAAAAGATCCCAACGTGTCGAACGAACAAATTATCTGTCGGCATTTATAAAATTGTACCGAAACTACCTTTTTCCATCACAGCTGTCGTGATTATTTTTTTAAAATACGGTATGACTTTACTAGCAAAACAACTGTGGATGGAAAGTTGTTAGTGACAGATATAAATGCAACATTGATTTACATAGGAAACGGTAACTGAAAAGCTCCACAAGGGGGCAGGGCAGAGCTATTAAATGAAAAGGCCAGAAGGCTAAAGAGAGGGGCCTTGACTGCAACTTCAAAGGAGGCAGTCTTAGCAGTGCATGCTAGCAATTCTCCGTCTTCACTAGCATGCAGATTATAGCTAAATAACTAGTGGAAGAATGTACATAAGCACATGGAACATGGTAGGATACTACAAAAAAGATGTAATTAGTACCTTGCGTGTCTGAGGCTACAATAAAGAACACTCTCTACACATTCTCTATACAGTGAGGGAAAAAAGTATTTGATCCCCTGCTGATTTTGTACATTTGCACACTGACAAAGAAATGATCAGTCTATAATTTTTATGGTAGGTTTATTTGAAGAGTGAGAGACAGAATAACAACAAATACATCCAGAAAAACGCATGTCAAAAATGTTATAAATTGATTTGCATTTTAATGAGGGAAATAAGTATTTGACCCCTCTGCAAAACATGACTTAGTACTTGGTGGAAAAACCCTTGTTGGCAATCACAGAGGTAAGACGTTTCTTGTAGTTGGCCACCAGGTTTGCACACATCTCAGGAGGGATTTTGTCCCACTCCTCTTTGCAGATCTTCTCCAAGTCATTAAGGTTTCGAGGCTGACGTTTGGCAACTCGAACCTTCAGCTCCCTCCACAGATTTTCTATGGGATTAGGGTCTGGAGACTGGCTAGGCCAGTCCAGGACCTTAATGTGCTTCTTGAGCCACTCCTTTGTTGCCTTGGCCGTGTGTTTTGGGTCATTGTCATGCTGTAATACCCATCCACGACCCATTTTCAATGCCATGGCTGAGGGAAGGAGGTTCTCACCCAAGATTTGACGGTACATGGCCCCATCCATCGTCCCTTTGATGCGGTGAAGTTGTCCTGTCCCTTTAGCAGAAAAACACCCCCAAAGCATAATGTTTCCACCTCCATGTTTGACAGTGGGGATGGTGTTCTTGGGGTCATAGGCAGCATTCCTCCTCCTCCAAACACGGCGAGTTGAGTTGATGCCAAAGAGCTCCATTTTGGTCTCATCTGACCACAACACTTTCACCCAGTTCTCCTCTGAATCATTCAGATGTTCATTGGCAAACCTCAGACGGGCATGTATATGTGCTTTCTTGAGCAGGGGGACCTTGCGGGCGCTGCAGGATTTCAGTCCTTCACAGCGTAGTGTGTTACCAATTGTTTTCTTGGTGACTATGGTCCCAGCTGCCTTGAGATCATTGACAAGAGCCTCCTGTGTAGTTCTGGGCTGATTCCTCACCGTTCTCATGATCATTGCAACTCTATGAGGTGAGATCTTGCATGGAGCCCCAGGCCGAGGGAGATTGACAGTTCTTTTGTGTTTCTTCCATTTGCGAATAATCACACCAACTGTTGTCACCTTCTCACCAAGCTGCTTGGCGATGGTCTTGTAGCCCATTCCAGCCTTGTGTAGGTCTACAATCTTGTCCCTGACATCCTTGGAGAGCTCTTTGGTCTTGGCCATGGTGGAGAGTTTGGAATCTAATTGATTGATTGCTTCTGTGGACAGGTGTCTTATACAGGTAACAAACTGAGATTAGGAGCACTCCCTTTAAGAGTGTGCTCCTAATCTCAGCTCGTTACCTGTATAAAAGACACCTGGGAGCCAGAAATCTTTCTGATTGAGAGGTTGGTCAAATACTTATTTCCCTCATTAAAATGCAAATCAATTTATAACACTTTTGACATGCGTTTTTCTGGATTTTTGTTGTTGTTATTCTGTCTCTTACTGTTCAAATAAACTACCATTAAAATTATAGACTGATCATTTCTTTGTCAGTGGGCAGACGTACAAAATCAGCAGGGGATCAAATACTTTTTTCCCTCACTGTACATGTCCCAATTACTGGGCATGAGGCCGCCACGTGCAAATCAAATAGCAATGGAAAATAACTACACTCGGTGGGCTAAAGTAGAAAACAACAACACAATATACAATTAAGGAAGTATGCATTATGATAAGGTACTTACTGTTGCATGAACGCACACATGTACAAAGTTATTATCGGTAAGCAAACGACAAAAGGTAAGGTGTGCCAGGGGGAAATGTGCTGCTGCACTCAACAAGTTTGGTTAGGTTCTGACCCGAGAATATGCAAATGTCCGCATGCGCAGAACAGGTGAGTGAAGAAGCACCCAGAATGGCAGGGAATATTGTACAACTGCCCCCAAATACGTAAGCCGTACTTCTAATTAAACTAAAAGTCCCTGCAGAGCTTTGTGGGCTGTACATGATTAACTCAACCAACACGAGCTGGTCAGGTAAGGGCTGTGATAAACAGTTCCTCTGTATTGGGAGGACTTGGTGTCGACGTCTGCGCTGTCTCCTGCCTGCCTTAGGCAGACGCTGGCGAGGAGCAGAGGATGAAGGCCTCGGGGCAACTGCTCCATGATGGGACTGCTGGCTGGCCTTGTAGCTGGGCTCTGGTACGGCTATTATGAGGCCGCAGAATGTGGGCCCATTCACTGCAGCACTGGAGTCCTCAGGCTTGGAGGAACTTGGAGGTGAAGCAGAGATGGGTCTCTTAGGGGGCCGGCCCACTGGGCTTGAGTTAGAGAGGTGGTCAGTAGGGCCTTGGACGGCCCAACCCAGTGCGGTGCACACTGCGATGGATCTCTCTGGTGGGCCCGGGCACACAGGCTGAGTAGGAGTGATTTAAGTGTGGGTTGTCTGATCCTATCAGAAGGCCTGGACTGACCCTTTCGAAGGTTTGGAGCGGCAGTCCTCGCAGGAACCCATATTGGCGCTTTAGAGCGGCAGCTGGTCAGGACTGTTCAGCTAGAGATAGTTTGTCCACGTGAAAGCCTTGGTTATGGGATGTCTTACCCGGGGGTTGGAGGCTGCTGCTATTTGGAAAGACACGGTTGAGCCCTTGAGCTGGATGATGTCCTACTGTACTGTCCTGCCAACTGCTCTTCTGGTCCCTGTAGATCGAGTTGGTGGGCCACCTCAGGGAGAATGACAATTCTCTCTGAACCATCATCCAGTAGGGCAAAGGTGTCAACTGACTTTGTGTTGTTCCAGAGTCGGACTGGAATGACCTTCAGCAGGACTCGTCCTGAGTGGCTAGAATTATTGAGGTGAACGCTAGTTGTGAGTGTGCCAACAGTCTGGGCGTGGCTCTGTGTCATGGCCATGTCGTGTAGGATAGTCAGGTGCAACTCACCACAGGCTAGACAGGATTTCTTAAGGGTGCAGTCCGCTGGCTTGTGACCACACACCGCCAGCAGTAGCCTTTGTCCTGGACCCATGTAGCCCATTGAGCAGGGTTCAACTTGATGAAGTCTGCGCAGGAGTTTAGGAAGTGATCCTCAGAACTACAGTAAAGGCAAAAAGGCTTGCATTTACTCCTCTTGGGTGTGGAAGCAGAACCGGTGTCAGGGGATGGAGAACTGCATGTTGGAGGAGAAACGCTCTGTGTCTCATGTTCACTGTTAAGGTAGATGGTAGCCATCTTGGGTTTCTGTGGCTTACTTGAGCAAATCATGCGCCGAATACAACTAGTGTATACTTAACTGTGAAATGCTTGCTTACGAGCCCTTCCCAACAATGCAGAATTTAAAATAGTAACACAAGGAATAAAATAAAATACACAAGAATGGAGCTACAGTGAGGGGGAAAAAAGTATTTGATCCCCTGCTGATTTTGTACGTTTGCCCACTGACAAAGAAATGATCAGTCTATAACTTTAATGGTAGGTTTATTTGAACAGTGAGAGACAGAATAACAACAAAATAATCCAGAAAAACGCATGTCAAAAATGTTATAAATTGATTTGCATTTTAATGAGGGAAATAAGTATTTGACCCACTCTCAATCAGAAAGATTTCTGGCTCCCAGGTGTCTTTTATACAGGTAACGAGCTGAGATTAGGAGCATACTCTTAAGGGGAGTGCTCCTAATCTCAGCTTGTTACCTGTATAAAAGACACCTGTCCACAGAAGCAATCAATCAATCAGATTGCAAACTCTCCACCATGGCCAAGACCAAAGAGCTCTCCAAGGATGTCAGGGACAAGATTGTAGACCTACACAAGGCTGGAATGGGCTACAAGACCATCGCCAAGCAGCTTGGTGAGAAGGTGACAACAGTTGGTGTGATTATTCGCAAATGGAAGAAACACAAAAGAACTGTCAATCTCCCTCGGCCTGGGGCTCCATGCAAGATCTCACCTCATAGAGTTGCAATGATCATGAGAACGGTGAGGAATCAGCCCAGAACTACACGGGAGGATCTTGTCAATGATCTCAAGGCAGCTGGGACCATAGTCACCAAGTAAACAATTGGTAACACACTACGCCGTGAAGGACTGAAATCCTGCAGCGCCCGCAAGGTCCCCCTGCTCAAGAAAGCACATATACAGGCCCGTCTGACGTTTGCCAACGAACATCTGAATGATTCAGAGGAGAACTGGGTGAAAGTGTTGTGGTCAGATGAGACCAAAATTGAGCTCTTTGGCATCAACTCAACTCACCGTGTTTGGAGGAGGAGGAATGCTGCCTATGACCCCAAGAACACCATCCCCACCGTCAAACATGGAGGTGGAAACATTATGCTTTGGGGGACAGGACAACTTCACCGCATCAAAGGGACGATGGATGGGGCCATGTACCGTCAAATCTTGGGTGAGAACCTCCTTCCCTCAGCCAGGGCATTGAAAATGGGTCGTGGATGAGTATTCCAGCATGACAATGACATTTACATTTACATTTACGTCATTTAGCAGACGCTCTTATTCAGAGCGACTCACAAATAGATGCATTCACCTTATAGCCAGTGGGATCACCACTTTACAATGTTTTTTATTTATTTTTTCAACAAAAAAAAATGTTGGTTAGTTTTTATTTATATTTTTTATTTTTTGGGGGTTGGGGTTTGGGTTGGGGTAAGGGGGGGGGGGTAGAAGGATTACTTTATCCTATCCCAGGTATTCCTTAAAGAGGTGGGGTTTCAAATGTCTCCAGATGGTGGTGAGTGACTCCGCTGTCCTGGCGTCGTGAGGGAGCTTGTTCCACCATTGGGGTGCCAGAGCAGCGAACAGTTTTGACTGGGCTGAGCGGGAACTATGCTTCCGCAGAGGTAGGGGAGCCAGCAGGCCAGAGGTGGATGAACGCAATGCCCTCGTTTGGGTGTAGGGACTGATCAGAGCCTGAAGGTACGGAGGTGCCGTTCCCCTCACAGCTCCGTAGGCAAGCACCATGGTCTTTTAGCAGATGCGAGCTTCAACTGGAAGCCAGTGGAGTGTGCGGAGGAGCGGGGTGACGTGAGAGAACTTGGGAAGGTTGAACACCAGACGGGCTGCGGCATTCTGGATGAGTTGTAGGGGTTTAATGGCACAGGCAGGGAGCCCAGCCAACAGCGAGTTGCAGTAATCCAGACGGGAGATGACAAGTGCCTGGATTAGGACCTGTGCCGCTTCCTGTGTAAGGCAGGGTCGTACTCTCCGAATATTTGTAGAGCATGAACCTACAGGATCGGGTCACCGCCTTGATGTTAGCGGAGAACGACAGGGTGTTGTCCAGGGTCACGCCAAGGCTCTTCGCACTCTGGGAGGAGGACACAACGGAGTTGTCAACCGTGATGGCGAGATCATGGAACAGGCAGTCCTTCCCCGGGAGGAAGAGCAGCTCCGTCTTGCCAAGGTTCAGCTTGAGGTGGTGATCCGTCATCCATACTGATATGTCTGCCAGACATGCAGAGATGCGATTCGCCACCTGGTTATCAGAAGGGGGAAAGGAGAAGATTAATTGTGTGTCGTCAGCGTAGCAATGATAGGAGAGGCCATGTGAGGATATGACAGAGCCAAGTGACTTGGTATATAGGGAGAATAGGAGATGGCCTAGAACTGAGCCCTGGGGGACACCAGTGGTGAGAGCACGTGGTGCGGAGACAGCTTCTCGCCACGCCACTTGGTAGGAGCGACCGGTCAGGTAGGACGCAATCCAAGAGTGAGCCACGCCGGAGATGCCCAGCTCGGAGAGGGTGGAGAGGAGGATCTGATGGTTCACAGTATCAAAGGCAGCAGACAGGTCTAGAAGGACAAGAGCAGAGGAGAGAGAGTTAGCTTTAGCAGTGCGGAGAGCCTCCGTGACACAGAGAAGAGCAGTCTCAGTTGAATGACCAGTCTTGAAACCTGACTGGTTTGGATCAAGAAGGTCATTCTGAGAGAGATAGCAAGAGTGTTGGCTAAAGACGGCACGCTCAATAGTTTTGGAGAGAAAAGAAAGCAGGGATACTGGTCTGTAGTTGTTGACATCAGAGGGATCGAGTGTTGGTTTTTTGAGAAGGGGTGCAACTCTCGCTCTCTTGAAGACGGAAGGGACATAGCCAGCGGTCAAGGATGAGTTGATCAGCGAGGTGAGGTAAGGGAGAAGGTCACCGGAGATGGTCTGGAGAAGAGAGGAGGGGATAGGGTCAAGCGGGCAGGTTGTTGGGCGGCCTGCCGTCACAAGTCGCAAGATTTTATCTGGAGAGAGAGGGGAGAAAGAAGTCAAAGCATAGGGTAGGGCAGTGTGAGCAGGACCAGCAGTGTCATTTGACTTAACAAACGAGGATCGGATGTCGTCAACCTTCTTTTCAAAATGGTTGACAAAGTCATCCACAGAGAGGGAGGAGGGGGGGGGGGATTCAGCAGGGAGGATAATGTGGCAAAGAGCTTCCTAGGGTTAGAGGCAGATGCTTGGAATTTAGAGTGGTAGAAAGTGGCCTTAGCAGCAGAAACAGATGAAGAAAATGTAGAGAGGAGGGAGTGAAAAGATGCCAGGTCCGCAGGGAGTCTAGTTTTCTTCCATTTCCGCTCAGCTGCCCGGAGCTCTGTTCTGTGAGCTCGCAATGAGTCATCAAGCCACGGAGCTGGAGGGGAGGACCGAGCCGGCCGGGAGGATAGGGGACATAGAGAGTCAAAGGATGCAGAAAGGGAGGAGAGGAGGGTTGAGGAGGCAGAATCAGGAGATTGGAGGGAGAAGGATTGAGCAGAGGGAAGAGATGATAGGATGGAAGAGGAGAGAGTAGCGGGAGAGAGAGAGCGAAGGTTGTGACGGCGCATTACCATCTGTGTAGGGGCAGAGTGAGTAGTGTTGGAGGAGAGCGAGAGAGAAAAGGATACAAAGTAGTGGTCGGAGACATGGAGGGGAGTTGCAGTGAGATTAGTAGAAGAACAGCATCTAGTAAAGATGAGGTCAAGCGTATTGCCTGCCTTGTGAGTAGGGGGGGACGGTGAGAGGGTGAGGTCAAAAGAGGAGAGGAGTGGAAAGAAGGAGGCAGAGAGAAATGAGTCAAATGTAGACGTAGGGAGGTTGAAATCCCCCAGAACTGTGAGGGGTGAGCCATCCTCAGGAAAGGAACTTATCAAGGCGTCAAGCTCATTGATGAACTCTCCAAGGGAACCTGGAGGGCGATAGATGACAAGGATATTAAGCTTAAATGGGCTAGTGACTGTGACAGCATGGAATTCAAATGAGGAGATAGACAGATGGGTCAGGGGAAAAATTGAGAATGTCCACTTGGGAGAGATGAGGATTCCTGTGCCACCACCCCGCTGACCAGATGCTCTCGGGTATGCGAGAACACATGGTCAGACGAGGAGAGAGCAGTAGGAGTAGCAGTGTTTTCAGTGGTAATCCATGTTTCCGTCAGCGCCAAGAAGTCAAGGGACTGGAGGGTAGCATAGGCTGAGATGAACTCTGCCTTGTTGGCAGCCGAACGGCAGTTCCAGAGGCTGCCTGAGACCTGGAACTCCACGTGGGTGGAGCGTGCAGGGACCACCAGGTTAGAGAGGCAGCAGCCACGCGGTGTGAGGCGTTTGTGTAGCCTGTGCGGAGAGGAGAGAACATGGATAGGCAGAGGCATAGTTGACAGGCTGCAGCAGATGGCTACAATAATGCAGAGGAGATCGGAATGAAATGAACTAAACATCTGGGAAAGGAGAGAGCGGGGCCTCCCTCACCACAACTCCCAAATATAACTCTCCCAACTTCCACCTCAGAAACTATAATTGTTGTAAAACTACAGCGGTTCAATGTTTTCTAGGAATAGACTAACTTAGTTTATTCAGCTAGCTAACTAGGTGCAGTATTATTCCGTGAAAAATCGTCCAGGCACTTAGTCATAAGACGCCACAGCCAGCTAGCATGCCGGACTCCAACAACACGGTTTAGCGCCAATACTCGGCCACAACAAACCACCAGTGTATCAACACGCAAGCAGATCGTTCGTGTCCGTGTCTAACGTTGTGGGTTAGTCCCGACAGCTTGAGCGAGTCCGTCGTCAACTTATTCAGCCAGTTAGTTAGCTAGAATAGTTAGCAAACTAGCTAGCCATTGCTTTCAGACAAAGAAGAACCCCTCCTTTCACGGCACGAACACACAGAGAGAGCCAAACTAACGTTAACTAGTCACCCATGTCCCGAATTCCTTGAACGACTCGGGCTATCAATATGTAAAAAACAAAACACAAATGTAGGTTATGACTTACCCCTAGCAGCTACTGTTAGCTAGCCAAGTGCAAAGCTAGCCACTGAATTGACTCAGCCAGTTCGCGTCTGTTCGCTCGGTCGTTCCAGCTATTGTTTACTAGTAGCTATCCAGGTAGCAACAAGCTAGCTAAATTTTAAACACAGTAGCCACTTGCTACCTAACGTTAACGGTTCAGACAATGAGGTTAGAAAACAGCTGAATGGTAGGCAATTATTGTATGTAATTATTGTAGGCAGCCAGCTGGCGTAATTACAGGCACTCTCAGGCGTGAAACAACTATACCGTTGCTAATAGCTACTCGCCAGCTAGTCCAGGTGGTGGGTTAGCTAGCTAGCTTCGTGCTACACCGGGCATAGCCGAATACAATACTAACCTACAATAATTACATACAACAACCCACGATAACTACCTACAATACCTAACTACAATCTAAATACATAGTTTAAGCCTTATTCGATAAAGCCCAAGCTATGTATAAAGCCAAGCTTACCCGACGCCAAGCTTACCCGACGACCTCCGACGACCTCACATAGACATGACCCAAAACACACGGCCAAGGCAACAAAGGAGTGGCTCAAGAAGAAGCACATTAAGGTCCTGGAGTGGCCTAATCAGTCTCCAGACCTTAATCCCATAGAAAATCTGTGGAGGGAGCTGAAGGTTCGAGTTGCCAAACGTCAGGCTCGAAACCTTTAATGACTTGGAGAAGATCTGCAAAGAGGAGTGGGACAAAATCCCTCCTGAGATGTGTGCAAACCTGGTGGCCAACTAGAAACGTCTGACCTCTGATTGCCAACAAGGGTTTTGCCACCAAGTACTAAGTCATGTTTTGCAGAGGGGTCAAATACTTATTTCCCTCATTTAAAATGCAAATTAATTTATAACATTTTTGACATGTGTTTTTTCTGGATTTTGTTGTTGTTATTCTGTCTCTCACTGTTCAAATAAACCTACCATTAAAACTATAGACTGATCATGTCTTTGTCAGTGGGCAAACGTACAAAATCAGCAGGGGATCAAATACCTTTTTCCCTCACTGTATATACAGGGAGTACCAGTACCAATGTGCAGAGGTACAAGGTATTTGAGGTAGATATGTACATGAAGGCAGGGTAAAGTGACTAGGCGTCAGGATAGATGATGATGATGATGATAATTAAAGAAAGAAAGAGCAGCGCAGCAGCAGCAAATGATGAGTGTAAAAGTGAGTGTGCGCGTGTGTGTAATGTGTATGTACCGTGCATTCGGAAAGTATTCAGACCCCTTTACTTTTTCCACATTTTGTTACGTTACAGCCTTATTCTAAAATGGATATTTTTTTTTAATCCTCATCAATCTACACACAATACCCCATAATGACAAAGTGAAAACAAGTTTTTAGAGATCTTTTCAAATTTATTACAAATAAAAAATAGAAACCTTATTTACATAAGTATTAAGACCCTTTGCTATGAGACTCGAAATTGAGCTGAGGTGCATCCTGTTTCCATTGATCATCCTTGAGATGTTTCTACAACTTGATTGGAGTCCACCTGTGGTAAATTCAATTGATTGGACTTGATTTGGAAAGGCACACGCCTGTCTATATAAGGTCTCACAGTTGACAGTGCATGTCAGAGCTAAAACCAAGCCATGAGGTCAAAGGAATTGTCCGTAGAGCTCCGAGACAGCATTGTGTCGAGGCACAGATCTGGGGAAGGGTACCAAAACATTTCTGCATCATTGAAGGTCCCCAAAAACACAGTGGCCTCCTTCATTCTTCAATGGAAGAAGTTTGGAACCACAAGAGTCTTCCTAGAGCTGGCCGCCCGGCCAAACTGAGCAATCAGGGGAGAAGGGCCTTGGTCAGGGAGGTGACCAAGAACCCTATGGCCACTCTGACAGAGCTCCAGAGTTCCTCTGTGGAGATGGGAGAACCTTCCAGAAGGACAACCATCTCTGCAGCACTCCACCAATTAGGCCTTTATGGTAGAGTGGCCAGACGGATGCCACTCCTCAGTAAAAGGCACATGACAGCCCGCTTGGAGTTTTCCAAAAGGCACCTAAAGGACTCTGACCATGAGAAACAAGATTCTCTGGTCTGATGAAACCAAGATTGAACTCTTAGCCTGAATGCCAAGCGTCACGTCTGAAAGAAACCTGGCACCATCCCTACGGTGAAGCATGGTGGTGGCAGCATCATGCTGTGGGGATGTTTTTTAGCGGCAGGGATTTGGAGACTAGTCAGGATCGAGGGAAAGATGAACGGAGCAAAGTACAGAGAGATCCTTGTTGAAAACCTGCACCAGTGCGCTCAGGACCTCAGACTGGGGCGAAGGTTCACCTTCCAACAGGACAACGACCCTAAGGACACAGCCAAGACAATGCAGGAGTGGCCTCTGTCCTTGAGTGGGCCAGCCAGAACCAGCCAAATAGCTGTGCAGCGACGCTCCCCATCCAACCTGATAGAGCTTGAGAGGATCTGCAGAGAAGAATGGGAGAAACTCATTTTTGCTTTGTCACTATGGGGTATTGTGTGTAGATTGATGAGGGAAAAAAAACATTTAATCCATTTTAGAATAAGGCTGTAACGTAACATAATATGGAAAATGTCAAGTGGTCTGAATACTTTCCGAATACACTGTTTGTGTTGTGTCGTGGGATCTCTGCTCTCTGAAGTCCACTCGTGGGAGGTCTGGCTGGCTAGTATAGGTCACCGGGAGACTTGAATGGCCTGACACTTCTTTTGAGCTACTGTGCGAGATCCGGTAGTGTGTAGGTTTTGTTGCTGCCACTGCGGTGATTCCCCGGGATATACAGTGCTCAGTGTAACTGTTTCTGTAGCTGGAGGGCAGCTTGGTGAGCAATGTGTCAACGTGAGATCCACAACTTAGTTCAGACCTGGAAGACCCAGGCAATTCAAGACCCACTAGTGTGTTGACGGCTTAGGAAAAATCTTCAAACCCCTGGGCGTCGCTGGGCTTGACAGCAGGATAGTTCAGGATGGCCTTTAATTCTCCCTGGACCAACTGTCTGGGTTGACTGTACCTCTGCTGAAGGGCCTGCATAGACTTGGTACATGGGGTTGGATCATTCACATACCGTTTAGCCACCTGGTAGGCACTGGGCAGCTGAAGGTGATCCAGCAAATCCTTGTATTTGTAGTCCTCTGTTAGGTGCCTATGTCGGCCGAGTACACTGTCCAGGCCCTTCTTTGACATGATAAAGTCACTCTCCTTACCAGAGATGAAGAGGGTAGTTTAGGCTTGGGGATACCGTAGGATGATGCAATGGCCATCTCCATCATGTTGGGCACAGGAGGATGCACTGGATAGGGATACATTGATATATGCTGAGGTACAAATGGAGGCACTGGATATGGTGGTACTGGCTGAGGAGCTAGTTGTGGCCCAGGTTGTGGAGCTGGCTGTGGCCCGGGTTTTGGAGCTGGCTGTGGCCCGGGTTGAGGAGCTGGTTGTGGCCCGGGTTGAGAAGCTGGAACCAGCTGTGTCAGTTCAACTTGAGCAGCTGTAGGATTTCTCACTGGGAGTGAATTGGGCTGACTCCCGGTATTAGTGTTTGGGCTTGGATGGGGATAGGCTACAGGTGAGGGAGGTTGCTGTATTGCGGGATGTAGGAGGGGTATTGGTATGGGCTGCTGAGATAAGGATATATGTAGTTGTGGGGGTAGGGCCCCCGTGCTGGGTTGCCCATAACAACTGAGAGTTCCTTCATCTGCTTGCTCATGTCCACAACAGATGCCTCCATGCGTCGCAATCTCTCATCCTCGTGTTCTCTCTCCCCGACCTGGGGAGTTGAATAGTTGATGCCAGTCCCCTGGCTGGGGAGTGATGCCTCTGATGTTGTCATGTAGGATGGCTCCATCATTGCTTTTGGAACATGGTGTTGTGGAGGGAAGCTCAACACATAGTCCTCCAGGTGTGTCGGGACCCGCCGGGTCCTGCTGGGACGGGGACACTGTGTTTGCAGTTGTCACTGGAGTATACCATTGCGCAGCTGATGTACTAATCCAGCTATTCGAAGGACCACTTGTAATAGAGTGTACCTTCACTAAATGTTGCTAGTCATTCAAAAGCTGACCTCAATCTGTGTGTCTGCAGCTATAATAAAGAACACTGTCTACACATGCTCTATACATGTACCAATTACTGGGCATGAGGCCGCCATGTGCAAATTAATTAGCAATGGAAAATAACTAGATTCGCTGTGCTAAAGTAGAAAACGACAACACAATATACAACTAGAAAAGTGGTGTGCATGCTAGCTTGTGAACGATCAATCAATTGATTGATAGGATATGATCGGTTGAACATGTGAAAGTTGGTTTGGTGTCTAGCTTGAACGGTTCAAGAGGTACTATTGGTGGGTTGTTTTTATGCACATTTATATAGTTAGAGTTGATAAACGTTTTAAAGAATTTGAAGTTAGGATAGCCTGAACATGTGAAATGTCGTTTGGTCCCTATAGCTTGAACGGTTCAAGAGTTACTGTTGGTTAGTTATTTTATGCAAATGTATATAATTATAGTTAATTTATATAATTATAGTTGATAAGAGTTTTTAAGAATTTGAAGTTAGGATAGCCTGAACATGAGAAAGTTGGTTTAGGCTCTGTCGTAGCCGGCCACGACCGGGAGACCCATGGGGCGGCGCACAATTGGCCCAGCGTCGTCCAGGGTAGGGGAGGGAATGGCCGGCAGGGATGTAGCTCAGTTGGTAGAGCATTGTGTTTGCAACACCAGGGTTGTGGGTTCGATTCCCACGGGGGGCCAGTATGAAAAATATAAATAAAATGTATGCACTCACTAACTGTAAGTCGCTCTGGATAAGAGCGTCTGCTAAATGACTAAAATGTAAATGTTATATCTCTAGCTTAAACTGTTTGAGTTACGTTTGGTGAGTTATCTTTTGTCACGTTGGCTGGATGTCCTTTGGGTGGTGGACCATTCTTGATACACACGGGAAACTGTTGAGTGTGGAAAAACCCAGCATCGTTGCACATCTTGACACAAACCGGTGCGCCTGGCACCTACTACCATACCCCGTTCAAAGGCATTTAAATATTTTGTCTTGCACATTCACCCTCTGAATGGCACACATACACAATCCATGTCTCAAGGCATAAAAATCCTTCTTTAACCTGTCTCCTCCCCTTTATCTACACTGATTGAAGTGGATCTAACATGTGACGTCAATAAGGGATCATAGCTTTCACCTGTTTTAGGTTATTGTCCTGCCGAAAGGTGAATTTGTCTCCCAGTGTCTGTTGGAAAGCAGACTGAACCAGGTTTTCCTCTAGCATTTTGCCTGTGCTTAGCTCTATTCCGTTTATTTTTATCCTAAGAAACTCCTTGTTCATTGCCGATGACAAGCATACCCATAACGTGATGCAGCCACCACCATGCTTGAAAATATGAAGAGTGGTACTCAGTGATATGTTGTTGGATTTGCCCCAAACATAACGCTTTTTATTCAGGACATAAAGTTAATTTCTTTGCCACAAATCCTTTGCAGTTTTACTTTAGTGCCTTATTGCAAACAGGATGCATGTTTTGTAATATTTTTATTCTGTACAGGCTTCCTTCTTTTCACTCTGTCATTTAGGTTAGTATTGTGGAGTATGTTGTTGATCCATCCTCAGTTTTCTCCTATCACAACCATTAAACTCTGTAACTGTTTTAAAGTCACCATTGGTGAAATTCCTAGCGGTTTCCTTCCTCTCTGGCAACTGAGTTAGGAAGGACACCTTTATCTTTGTAGTGACTGGGTGAATTAATACACCATCCAAAGTGTAATTAATAACTTCACCATGCTCAAAGGGATATTCAATGTCTGCTTTTTTATTTTTACCAATCTACCAATAGGTGCCCTTCTTTGCGAGGTATTGTAAAACCTCCCTGGTCTTTGTGGGTGAATCTGTGTTTGAAATTCACAGCTCGACTGAGGGACCTTACATATAATTGTATGTGTGGGGTACAGAGATGAGGTGGTCATTCAAAAATCATGTTAAGTCCATGCAAGTTATTATGTGACTTGTTAAGCACATTTTTACTCCTTAACTTATTTAGCCTTGCCATAACAAAGGGATTGAATACTTATTGACTGAAGACATTTCAGCTTTTCATTTTTAATTAATTTGTACAAATTTAAAAAAACATAATTCCACTTTGACATGATGGGGTATTCTGTGTAGGCCAGTGACACAAAATCTCAATCCATTTTAAATTCAGGCTATAACACAACCAAATGTGTTAAAAGTCAAGGGGTGTGAATACTTTCTGAAGGCACTGTAAGTCTATGGCACTTTTAAATATTGTTGTAGTACAAAAAGTATAAATGCTAGAAAAAAAATATTGGGGCAGTCTGCACATTTGGAAGTTGGTTTCGTGTTAATAGCTTAAGTCATTTAAGCGCTAGAGCGAGCGGAATAAATCTAATAATAATGAGTATGTAAGAAATCTAGAGTTGTGCATTGCTTTGCATGCACACCTAATTAAGGAAGTATGCATTATGATAAGGTACTTAAATGCACTGCTACACTCAACAAGTTCAGTCAGATTCTGACCGGAGAATATGCAAATGTCAGAACAGGTGAGTGAAGTAGCACCCAGAATGGCAGGGAATATTGTACAACAGGTATTTTACTTTGTCACTCATACAGGTTTGGTCGCATGTTGTTTCACTCCACACTGACCCATGCCTCCTCTGATAGGTGTGGAATAATATAACAGTGTAGGAGGAGGCCCAACCCGATGGAGGCCACAGTAGGACCGTCAGAGGAGTAGGAGTATCCCATCTGCCTCTCTGTTGGGCTCAGGTGCTCCTTGCCCTGTTGTTCTCCAGTGGAATGCAATGTCAGGGTTATTTAGCCCTGGGTTGGAATTCCAGTGCCAATGTAATGCACATTTTAATTTAAAATATAGGCTATTTATTAAAGCATTATGGACACACACACACTGAGGTGGATTAACCACGTCAAATTTAATTTATTTGGGTAAAAACATTTAGCCTACAACAAGATGTACATTGTATTCCCAGAGGATAGCACTTAAAAGTATTAAATAAAACACTTGTTTCCAAAGTGGTCCTCGATGGTAAAAACATCTGATATTATGAGAGGGGCCTCTTATTTTCCTTCTCTGTGCCTCTGAAAATTCAAACCTAATTTACCAATGAGTGTTCGTGATCGATTTCTCTCAAAGCGCCCGTCAATAAGAGTAACCAGGATAAAGGTCCAATTTATAAACCTGGATTGTGGAATACTAGCTGTTAGGCAATGCATGGGCATTCATCAATCTAATTTCTGACTTAACTGTATGGGCTAACAAACCATTGTCATATGACGTGCCAAACTGAACATGACCGCTAAATGGCATATATTTATTAGTTTATTAACTAGGGCTTCATTCGCATTTGATTGTTTGAAGTTTTGGGTCTACATGTACTTCAGAGTTATGGTGTGTTCCACTCATTAACGTTGTGAGGCTTTAACAAGGGCCCATTGTTTCAACAAACAGAGAAAGCTGTGTTTTAAAAAGAAAGAGCGCTGAAAGAATGAGCTGACTTTGATGACAAAGTGTTAATATGAGTGCTACCAATTAGGTTTGTATGGTCAGCAACTTATTTTTTGACAAAGGGGGTATTGGCGGCCTTTGACCAGTGAATTTCAGGTTCAAAGTTCAAACATTTTTTTTACACTTGATGTTATACCCTTGAATGAATTATTTTTGTATGAAGCTTGTTGATATTCATCAGGATTAAAATGGGCTCTACACTTTCAAGCAACTGAATTGGAATGTTCAGATAGTACCTCCCCATTTTTCACTCTGTTTCAAAATTTATCCCTAATGAACCCAACCCTGATCAGGGACCACTGACCTGATTACTATAACGCCCCATGCAAACTATCTGTTGACTGCTTCCTCTGAATTAATCCCATATTCTTCCAAAAAGGTGTAGCCTATATTTTATTAGTTGAAATTATCAATTAGTGGCTGGAAATATGACAGATTGTGGCTTTAAGAGTGGCCTTCACCATTCTAACCCACCCATGTTCCATCCTTATCCAGTGGATGGTGGTATTAAAGATGGGTGTGTTCTGTTGTTTTGCTACTGTTAGGGGTGTCTAGCCAGCACTGCATCCTGGCTCCTGGCACAAGGACCTGCCTCCTAATGGGATTGGTGTCTGGCTGTGTAAACACCCCCCTCCGCTCCCTGCCCCAAGCTGTCCTGCAGAGAGAGAGATGGAGAGTGCACTCCTTAATTCAACCCCTATCCTATTTTGGTGTCTTTGTGAGTCACCAAATACATTAAAAGGAGAAAGAGATCTGTCTGGAATATTTTATCTGTAGAATGCTTGATATCACGTTCCATCTACTTTAATAATGAATGTTTCTGATTGTCATATCAGCTTAGCTTGTGCAGAAGCTTGTACCTTTTTTGAACTACAGTTTTGACCTAGTTAGTTTAAATACTAAAGAAGAGTGAGTGGATGGGTGGCAGTAGTTAAACAATACGGCTCTTAGTTATAAGGAGCTACTTTTTCTAGACAATGGTGTCCCCTTTCATTGCTCCAGTTCCTCAAGCCTTCCTGTCTTTTTTATACCTTTGAAAATCAGTAGCCTGGAGCAGAACACTGGTTTAACTGACCACCCAAAATCTGCTGGCAAAAGTGACGAACGGTAGCACACAAGTCCCCTCTAGCATGAAATCCCCAAAGGCAACTTTGCAGATCAAAAAGAAAACTATTAGCTTCATTTTGTGTTCATAGTAACACTTTCTTTGAAGATGGTATATCAAACTGTACCATTGAAGTCAAAAGGCCTTTGCTAAATTAGCATGGTGGACCTGTGTAGCTCAGTAGGTAGAGCATAGCGCTTGCAACGGCAGGATTGTGGGTTAAATACCCGCTTGGGCCACCCATATAAAAATGTATGAATGTGTGATTGTAAGTCGCTTTGGAAAAAAGCATCTGCTAAAGGGCATGTATAAGTAAGCATATCCATGTTGACAAGTTAACAGCCTTGGTGTTTTTGGATTAGATACTGTATGTCCTCTAAATTTAGCTTCAATGTTTTTCCATTTTGGTCACAAGCCTCGGGAACCAAAGAGTAAGAGGATACAGGGGTGAATCTCAGTCACAGTCTGACTGTATATTAACTGAGTAAACAGCTATCTCTCCACAGATCGGCTCTCCAGAAAGACAAGTAGTTCTTGGACTGATAAAAGTCTGTGTACATAATCTGATCTAGAATTATGTCTTGGCCATATAGTAAACCTAACTGATGTGTAAATGAGAAAGAGAGAGATAATCTGAAGTGCATTTAGGTTGAAACAACACACTGATGTAATTTAATCAAGAGGTGATTCTTGGCTATTCCTGTGTCGTTAGCATATCTGGCAGTGGCAACCCCTCTCCTGATGCTTCAAGGTGATGGGGGGCCACTGAGTGCATAGTGTTGTCAGTGAGATCTTTTCCTTGCCCATTTTGTAGCGTTCCTCAAAAGAGAGCCACTGTTCTCTATTTGTCTCAGTATCCAAGGATAATTGTCTAGTAAGTGATGTCTATGGGGGCATTATGTTGAAACATTCAAATAAAATGTTTAAGAACATTGAATGGGTGGCATTGTGTAACTGAGCAAATACAATACAACTACCCACACCTTTTCACTTTTATTCTCCCAATCGCTGTAAGTAATCTTTGCCCACAGGGTGGTAAATGGTTATAGCATATAGAACAGTCCAATGTTATTTGATGAATTACCCTAAAGGCTTTTACATCTCTCTCTCTTAGTCTAATTAAGCTGCTGTCATCACTGTCCATACAGGGCTTAGACTGATATAAAAGTATATGTACATAGCAGACGAGCCAATGTCAACATAACAAGCTCACATGTCTTTGGGGCAGCGGAAACTCAACCTAGACATTATCTTGCACACACAACATAAGTTACATCATTGGTAACTTTTGATGTATGACTGACACAATATGATAATTCATAATGGCTTGTCAATTTTTCCAAAGTTGGTCACGTTGTTGCTGTGACTCAGTGAGAAGGACAAGGTCAAAGCTACAGTAGGTGAAGTGTAATGCTGTGGACAGTTATGGACTGCCCTGACATTAACACTGTCCTCCGTGCATTTAGTGGACAAACGAAACGGAGGACAAAGAAAAGGGCTGAATGAGTAGAAAAGACTCTCTGCCTTCCAAGTTGATGATTTCACCATCATGGTTTGTTGATTGCTTGCGCTCCACGGCTGGGGTCAATTCGAATTCAAGGCAGTCAATTCAGGAAGTAAACTTAAATAACAATTCAAAATTGGGAAAAATTGAATCTATTTTCAATTACCTTTAAATAAAAATATGTTTCAAAAGTTTTTTAATTTGGGGATTTTTAAAATTACAATCACTGAATTGACTGCTTTCAATTAGAATTGAACCCAGCCCTGTTGCGCTCCCATGGCAGTTGTGAGTAAACAGGCTACAGGGGCGTCTGATCTAATAATCTGGGTTAGGATGTATACAGGGCTGACCCTGGGACTGCACTGACCAAACCGTGTGTGTGTGTGTGTGTTTTTAGTTTTACTATCCTTGTGGGGAACAGAAGTCTTCACAAGGACAGTAAAACAAGGAACATTTGGACAAGTAGGGATATTTCGCTGGTCCCCACAAGGAAAAAGGCTATTTTAGGCTAAAGGGTTATTGTTACAGTTAGTGGTAGGGTTAGGGCAAGGTTAAGGGTTAGGTTTAGGGTTAGGGAAAATAGGATTTCGAATGGGAATCAATTGTTTGGTCCCCACAAGGATAGTAAAACAAACGTGTGTGTGTGTGCGCGTGCGTGTGTGTGTGCGTGTGTGCGTGCGTGCGTGCGTGCGTGTGTGTGTGTGTGTGTGTGTGTGATGTGTTCCAGATGGGAGGAGGAGCTGTCTAAGCGCCAGCAGATGGAGGCCATGGTGGAGACACTACAGGAGGTGAGCGCTCATCTCTGCCATCTTAAATCATCATACCCACACCACTCTCCCACTTCTAGCTCACTGCATCCCAATACTGTGTCTTTTCTCCTGAAGTATCTAGGCATGGGCTGGACTAGAGGGAGTTTCCAACATATTTCTTATACCAGTCATTTCCTTTCAAATCCAAAGTTCAAACGGCATTGTCCGTAAAGGGACAATCCATGAAAGGAAGTGAAAAAGTGCACACTCTGGGAGAAAATACAGATTCTTGGGATGCAGGCTCAGCTTCTGTGTTAGAGGTCTTCACAGGTCCACCTGAAGCTGAATACCCGAGATCCGGGTCCGGGTTCAAAATTCTAACTTTTCCCTCAGGCCCGGGTCGGGTCCAGTTTGATTGTCATCGGGTCTTGGGTCTATGTAAGTACAGCTGATAGACCTGAGTGGACCTGACCACGGCTCTGCATAGCCTATAGCATATTTATTTTAGCTAATAAGGTGAATTTATTTATTTATAGAAGGCGTAGCCAAAATATAAAGACCTATTTGTTAACCAGAAGAGCAACTTGGCTGATATATATTTTAAATGTCTCTCAGGTCTGGTCTAGACGGGTCTATGTCTGATTGTTCTCGGGTCCATTCGGTTCCTGGTCCCTCTTTTTTTTATGATAGGATCCGTCCGGGTCTGATTGTCCTCCAACTTTTTGGAACCGATGCAAGAACACCTCTACTCTGTGTCATGTGTGTGGGTATTTTGCATGACTGCCAGTAAGCTACCTATTCAGGAGTTGTGATAACTTATCTCCGGATGCCTCTGACATATGTATCCCGTGTGGCTCAGTTAGTAGAGTAGGGTCCTTGCAATGCCAGGGTTATGGGTTTGATTCCCACAGGGGACCAGTATGGAGAAAATGCTGAATTCCAGATTACTTTTATTGGAGATCTTGGCCCAAAACCCAGAACTCAATCCACTTTGACATTTTGTTGCTGTGATGCATCAAAATAGTGGATTGTAGAGTAATAAAATGTATTTTCAACATGTTATGCAGACTTTTTCTTGAGAAAGGGATACTGTTGCAATAGGAGTTGAATTGTAATGTTTGTAAGATGTTTAAAGACACATTTTCAAAATGAAAACAAGGGATAAACATGGAATAAACTCCTTAAGGGGTTTAGAATTAACGCATGGTTATTCATAAACGTGTAATAGTTTATTGTGCTTCTACATATGTATTGCTTGGCTGGGTTTCTGTATAAGCACTTTGTGACATCTGCTGATGTAAAAAGGGCTTTATAAATACATTTGATTTGATATTGAACCTTGGTGTGTCAGGAGATGAGTGTGATGTGGCTGTGTGTCCATGGTCTGCCCTCTCCAGAGTGCCCAGGAGTCTGTGGTGGTTCAGGGGGAGCTCACTGACAAGGTGGAGAGACTCAAGACAGAGCTGGTGGTCTTCAAGAGCCTCATGACCGATAATGTAAGTAATGATGCATAGGATTTATTTAACATTCCCTTATTCTCCTATTGACACAGAAATGGCATGGTAAAAAAGTAAGTACAAAGTAATCACTTAGTAGTGTGTGCTTCATTTAAACTAGAAACACCCAACCTACTTTAAATTGTGTGGACTGGTTGAACTTACTGTAAGTTGTTTTAATACAACTTTTTGACACTTTATGTATATTTTTTAATTACACCCATTTATTACCACCCACCCAACGTACATTTAGTTATCCATCCATCCACCCACCTCTTCTGTAACTGATGCATGCTGCCACTCTCAGCTGTAGGTGATATGTACAGCCTGGCAGTCAGAATGCTCACCACACATTTTTATCATACTTCACATAGACACCCTCCCTTGAACACTGAGGCCAAGAAATTCCTTTGGAATTGGTGGGAGCTAAATTAGCTGCACACACAAACAGAAAGGCAGACAGACAGATGAACGGTTGGTGGGCGGACAAATGGACGGACGGACAGACAGACAGACAGAGGCCGAGTAGCAGTGAGATGAGAAACCCTTATGGCTCACCTCACACAGCCTCCCCCTGTTCTTTGAGGCCCTGTGGTTTTGGCCAGCTTTCTAATGAACACTCCACACTCTCCTAGTCTGTGGTCTGGAGTAGCTACGCTCACAGATTAGCCAAAACCCACCCAGACTGTTGTTTCACACGCAATGACTGTTGGCCCTTCCCAGTGACTTCTGAACCCTTTTAAGTTCATTTGTTTATTGTCAAACAATGGCACCTTTTAAGTGCCTTTTCAGTTAGTTTATTACTTTTAAAGTGCAAGTCATGGCCTTCAAATTAGATTTAACTACGTAATAGGAAAATGTTGCCTCAGAAAACGATACTCTCTTTCTGACAGTATTAGGCAAATGTAAGCGTTGACTTCAGCTCATGGATATTATCTGACTGTGACAATCAACTCCATCCTTTAGGAAATGTCAGAATTGGACACTGCGATCCAGGAGAAGGCCATGAAGGTGGACATGGATATCTGCAGACGCATTGACATCACGGCCAAGCTATGTGATGTGGCCCATCAACGCAACTCCGAAGACATGAGCAAGATGTTCAACATGAGTCCCCACATGAGCCCCTCCAGAGCACCCCCAGAGAGCAAGGTAAATAGATATGTTTGCTTATGTACGGTACAGTGTCAAACGCCAGTATATTGGGCCATTCCATATGAAGAAGGAATAAAGATGTCCATGAAATTCTGTATTTTACACACACACACTCTCACTCCCCTTCACACACATGTAGTAGGTGCTATGAATGAGTTCACACACAGCTGACTAGTGTGTGGTGTGTTTGTCACAGGGCGCTGCTGCTGCGTCGTGCAGGAGGAAAGAACGTAAGGCTGTGTGTGAGGAGAGGAGTCCTGAGATGGAAGCTGAGTCTGGGGGTGGAGAGGAGGAGGAGAAGGAGCAGGTCGTAGGGTCACTCAACATCACAGACGAGATGAAACGCATGCTCAACCAGTTGTGAGTGGCCCAACCTTTGACCTGTGTTATGTAACTTCCTGTTTTGCCTAAATTGCTAATGAGTGCTGGATATTTTATCTTTGCCGTTGACCCGGAACATGTCGATTTTGACCTGGTTTAGTTCAAGGACTAAGGTCAATATGTTATCCAACTAACTGTGTGGTTTGAGCCATACAGTATGATTCTGTGAATTATATCCCCACCATAGTGTCTCGTTAGATAGCATCTCCTAGTCAGTTTCATGTGTCCTTTGTTACTGTGTCATGTTTTCATCTGTCTGTCAGTCACTGTCTGTCTGTTTGTTTTCTCTCTCTTCCCTGTCCTCTTCATTTGGCAACCCTTTTTAAATGTGCATGCCTTTCGGTTTGGTTTCCCCCTTCTCTTTTTGTCCTCTCTCTTTTCTCCCCTCCCTTTCCACCTTCATGTCTCCTCTCTTTTTCTCTGTCCCTCCCTCTCCCCACTTCTCCATCCCTCTCTTGTATGCAGAACTTGCTCAGATGATAATTCCTTTGTCACCAGGAGGGAAACGTTTGACTTTGATGACGACTGTGACAGCCTGGCTTGGGAGGAGAATGGGGAGACACTGCTCCTCTGGGAGGACTTCGCCAACTACAACACCCCCTGTGCTGCAGCCAGCGCTACTGCAGGCGCCTGTGCTGCAGCAGAAGGACAGGGGCAGGGCCCTGGGCAGGTTAGTGCTCCCCCTACTGCTCATCCAAAAGCAGTGTCTGGGAACTTTAACTAAAAATGTCTGTTGATGATTTAATCACCTCATGCCCTTGCGCTGTAAAGCCTTTATTCTGAGTGGCCTCAGAGAATGTAAAGGAAATATGTCAATACAACTGTGTAATTATTTATTTGAATTTATTTTATTGTTTATTGTCTAATTGTGTGTTGTTTAACTGTGTGTTCGACCGATGTTAATCTACCTTATCTATCCATCTACATTCTACAACTGTACGAATGTTAACTGTATGAAAGTGCTTATTGTAGATAGCACTAGTCTCCAAGCTGCAAAAAGATGGCGCTGTACTGGATGACCTCTGTTTTGCAAGCTCCGACCCAACTTTGATATTTTGTTTGATTATTGCATTGTTGAGTTTTGAGTTTGCAAGAAAGGCATTTCACTGTACTTGTGCATGTGACATTAAAACTTGAAACTTGCAAAGTAAAGTCTACTACTGTATTTTGAATGTTGCTACAGTACACACTTTAAATGGGTCTGTTGTGGATTGTTAGGCCTCTCAGGATGGCAGTCTGGGCAGCCTGATCGACGAGACCGAGATGCTTTTCCAGAACCGAGAGAAGGAGTACCAGGAGACCATGGGGCAAATAGAGGTGAGAGATGAAGAGAACAGAGGTCACAGTTAATGTAGTGTGACTCACTCTCCTGTGTGTTAGTCATTCATTGTTATTAATGTTTGGCTACAGTCCCATCTTTATCCCTCAACCTCTGCTTCTCCTTTCAATCCCCCCCAGTATGAGTTGGCTACAGCTAAGAGTGATATGAACCGTCACCTACAGGAGTACATGGAGATGTGTTCTATGAAGAGAGGCCTGGATGTGCAGATGGAGACTTGCAGAAGACTCATCAAGGGTTCAGGGGGCAACGGCAGGTCAGACACACCTCTTTCTCCACATATGATGAGAAACAATGTAATTTCAATGCAATTGGCCATTTTTCCATTTGATGCCGAAACGTCAACATTAATCAGTCTCATTGTTGTTTTTTGTACAAAAAAATGGATTTACCATCAGACATTGTTAGTTGTTTCACCTTACATGTTATCAAGCACTAGTCTAGTAAAGTCATTCTGGACTTGCTCTGTCAATACAGTAGGCCTAATCATACAGAGGATATGACTGACATCTTCCTTATTTCCCTCCTCTGATACAGGAAGTCTCCATCATTCAGCTCGGTGGCGAGCAGCGACTCAGGGAACAGTGATGAGATCCAGGAGGAGCTGGAGAAGGACGGAGAGGCAGTAGGAGGGGTCAGCTGATAACTGAACCCTGACCCTTGACCCTCCGGCCCCTCCCTCCACCACCTGATCCGGAGGAGATGATGGAGGAAATGCTGTGATCCCCTCTCCTTCAGCAGGTTTCCAGTTGATCTAGGAGGAGTCCTGTGGACTCAATGTAAACTATTGGTGCTTCACCGTTTATTACCCATACAGGAATGAACTTGTATTCCTCAACAAGGTGCAGTTTTGGTTCTTCCTCACTGCTTCTCACTGGCCTACCACTGACTAGTGTTCACCCCTACTCAACACGAGTATCTCCACACACACTCAATTTACTGTACACCTATGGTCATTTAACTGTGTATTCACCCCAGTATTCATCCTAACCATGTTAAGATACAGAAATCCGGACATATTCAGCCAGTGGTCTATCAAAGTGGTCCATATGATATATTTCAGAATAAGTGTTGGCAGGGAAATTGCATTTCATGTACTAGACACAAGAGGTCAGGCTTCACACACTGAAGTCAGATTCGGATGCACTCTGAGATTGCCTTACTGTAGATGCCATTGCTTATGCGCATACAAGGAAGGCCCGGAGTGCCTTTGCAGATACTGTAAAAGTCAGTAAATGTGTCCTATTTCCCCCATATCTGGACACAGCCATCACAGGAGGGGTAAAACTGAGTTTAAGTACTGTACTATGCAATAAGCAAGCCTTATTTTTCTGGACTAACCTCCATTACTTTTTTTGCTGGCCAGTTATGATTAGTCTATTAATCTGACAGCCTAGAAGACTTGGGGGCAGATATACTAAGCATTTGCACTACCTATCATTTTCAGAAGACAATCAAAGAAAACAGAGACCTAAATACAAAGCTAAAAACTAAACCACAACACTGTCTTCATTTACTCTCATTCTTTCTCTTAACATTTCTTTACCTTTTTCCTAAATGTTTATGTTCAAATCTCTCTAAAACGAGCAGGTGAAAACATTGTACCAGTGCCAACGTTTAGTACATCTGGCCTCAACATGGTGTCACTCAGTATTTTCAGAGGGTAAATATGAACAGACATGGTAATTTAAATAATACCCATGTGCCTACTGATATACTAGCCTGGTCTCAGATCTGTTTGTGCTCTTTAGCCAACTCCTATGGTTGGTTTGGCATGATAACAACCATAGGAGTTGGCAAAACAGCTCAAACAGATCTGGGACCAGGCTACTGATACAGTGGGGAGAACAAGTATTTGATACACTGCCGATTTTGCAGGTTTTCCTACTTACAAAGCATGTAGAGGTCTGTCATTTTTATCATAGGTACACTTCAACTGTGAGAGATGGAATCTAAAACAAAAATCCAGAAAATCACATTGTATGATTTTTAAGTAATTCATTTGCATTTTATTGCATGACATAAGTATTTGATACATCAGAAAAGCAGAACTTAATATTTGGTACAGAAACCTTTGTTTGCAATTACAGAGATCATACGTTTCCTGTAGTTCTTGACCAGGTTTGCACACACTGCAGCAGGGATTTTGGCCCACTCCTCCATACAGACCTTCTCCATATCCTTCAGGTTTCGGGGCTGTCCCTGGGCACTTTCAGCTCCCTCCAAAGATTTTCTATTGGGTTCAGGTCTGGAGACTGGCTAGGCCACTCCAGGACCTTGAGATGCTTCTTATGGAGCCACTCCTCAGTTGCCCTGGCTGTGTGTTTCGGGTCGTTGTCATGCTGGAAGACCCAGCCACGACCCATCTTCAATGCTCTTACTGAGGGAAGGAGGTTGTTGGCCAAGATCTTGCGATACATGGCCCCATCCATCCTCCCCTCAATACGGTGCAGTCGTCCTGTCCCCTTTGCAGAAAAGCATCCCCAAAGAATGATGTTTCCACCTCCATGCTTCACGGTTGGGATGGTGTTCTTGAGGTTGTACTCATCCTTCTTCTTCCTCCAAACACGGCGAGTGGAGTTTAGACAAAAAAGCTCTATTTTTTCTCATCAGACCACATGACCTTCTCCCATTCCTCCTCTGGATCATCCAGATGGTCATTGGCAAACTTCAGACGGGCCTGGACATGCGCTGGCTTGAGCAGGGGGACCTTGCGTGCGCTGCAGGATTTTAATCCATGACGGCGTAGTGTGTTATTAATGGTTTTCTTTGAGACTGTGGTCCCAGTTCTCTTCAGGTCATTGACCAGGTCCTGTCGTGTAGTTCTGGGCTGATCCCTCACCTTCCTCATGATCATTGATGCCCCACGAGTTGAGATCTTTTTTTTTTTTCTTTTTTTTTATTTCACCTTTATTTAACCAGGTAAACCAGTTGAGAACAAGTTCTCATTTACAACTGCGACCTGGCCAAGATAAAGCAAAGCAGTGCGATAAAAACAACAACACAGAGTTACATATGGGGTAAAACAAAACAAAGTCAAAAATACAACAGAAATACATATAATATACAGTGTGTGCAAATTTAGCAAGTTATGGAGGTAAGGCAATAAAATAGGCTATAGTGCAAAATAATTACAATTGATATTAACACTGGAATGATAGATGTGCAAGAGATGATGTGCAAATAGAGATACTGGGGTACAAATGAGCAAAATAAATAACAATATAGGGATGAGGTAGTTGGGCGGGCTAATTTCAGATGGGCTGTGTACAGGTGCAGTGATCGGTAAGGTGCTCTGACAACTGATGCTTAAAGTTAGTGAGGGAGATAAGTGTCTCCAGCTTCAGAGATTTTTGCAATTTGTTCCAGTCATCGGCAGCAGAGAACTGGAAGGAATTGCGGCCAAAGGAGGTGTTGGCTTTGGGGATGACCAGTGAGATATACCCGCTGGAGCGCAGACTACGGGTGGGTGTTGCTATGGTGACCAATGAGCTAAGATAAGGCGGGGATTTGCCTAGCAGTGATTTATAGATGGCCTGGAGCCAGTGGGTTTGGCGACGAATATGTAGTGAGGACCAGCCAACAAGAGCGTACAGGTCACAGTGGTGGGTATTATATGGGGCTTTGGAGACAAAACGGATGGCACTGTGATAGACTACATCCAATTTGCTGAGTAGAGTGTTGGAGGCTATTTTGTAAATGACATCGCCGAAGTCAAGGATCGGTAGGATAGTCAGTTTTACGAGGGCATGTTTGGCAGCATGAGTGAAGGAGGCTTTGTTGCGAAATAGGAAACCGATTCTAGATTTAACTTTGGATTGGAGATTCTTAATGTGAGTCTGGAAGGAGAGTTTACAGTCTAACCAGACACCTAGATATTTGTAGTTGTCCACATACTCTAGGTCAGACCCGTCGAGAGTAGTGATTCTAGTCGGGTGGGCGGGTGCCAGCAGCGTTCGATTGAAAAGCATGCATTTAGTTTTACTAGTGTTTAAGAGCAGTTGGAGGCTACTGAAGGAGTGTTGTATGGAATTGAAGCTCGTTTGGAGGTTTGTTAACACAGGGTCCAATGAAGGGCCAGATGTATACAAAATGGTGTCGTCTGCGTAGAGGTGGATCTGAGAGTCACCAGCAGCAAGAGCGACGTCATTGATATACACAGAGAAAAGAGTCGGCCCAAGAATTGAACCCTGTGGCACCCCCATAGAGACTGCCATAGGTCCAGACAACAGGCCCTCCGATTTGACACACTGAACTCTATCTGAGAAGTAGTTGGTGAACCAGGCGAGGCAGTCATTTGAGAAACCAAGGCTATTTAGTCTGCCAATAAGAATGCGGTGGTTGACAGAGTCGAAAGCCTTGGCCAGGTCAATGAAAACGGCTGCACAGTACTGTCTATTATCGATCGCGGTTATAATATCGTTTAAGACATTGAGCGTGGCTGAAGTGCACCCATGACCAGCTCGGAAACCGGATTGCATAGCGGAGAAGGTACGGTGGGATTCGAAATGGTCGGTGATCTGTTTGTTGACTTGGCTTTCAAAAACTTTTGAAAGGCAGGGCAGGATGGATATGGGTCTGTAACAGTTTGGATCTAGAGTGTCACCCCCTTTGAAGAGAGGGATGACCGCGGCAGCTTTCCAATCTCTGGGGATCTCAGACGTTACGAAAGAGAGGTTGAACAGGCTAGTAATAGGGGTTGCGACAATTTCGGCGGCTAGTTTTAGAAAGAAAGGGTCCAGATTGTCTAGCCCAGATGATTTGTAGGGGTCCAGATTTTGCAGCTCTTTTAGAACATCAGCTGTCTGGATTTGTGTGAAGGAGAAGCGGGGGGGGCATGGGCAAGTTGCAGCGGAGGGTGCAGAGCTGGTGGCCGGGGTAGTGGTAGCCAGGTGGAAAGCATGGCCAGCCGTAGCAAAATGCTTGTTGAAATTCTCGATTATTGTAGATTTATCGGTGGTGATAGTGTTTCCTAGCCTCAGTGCAGTGGGCAGCTGGGAGGAAGTGCTCTTATTTTCCATGGACTTTACAGTGTCCCAAAACTTTTTGGAGTTAGTGCTACAGGATGCAAATTTCTGTTTGAAAAAGTTAGCCTTTGCTTTCCTAACTGCTTGTGTATATTGGTTCCTAACTTCCCTGAAAAGTTGCATATCGCGGGGGCTATTTGATGCTAATGCAGTACGCCACAGGATGTTTTTGTGCTGGTCAAGGGCAGTCAAGTCTGAGGAGAACCAGGGGCTATATCTGTTCTTAGTTCTATATTTTTTGAATGGGGCATGTCTATTTAAGATTGAGAGGAAATTACTTTTAAAGAACAACCAGGCATCCTCTACTGACGGAATGAGATCTATATCCATCCAGGATACCTGGGCCAGGTCAATTAGGAAGGCCTGCTCGCTGAAGTGTTTTTGGGAGCGTTTGACAGTGATGAGGGGTGGTCGTTTGACCGCGGACCCGTTACGGACGCAGGCAATAAGGCAGTGATCGCTGAGATCCTGGTTGAAGACAGCGGAGGTGTATTTAGAGGGTAAGTTAGTCAGGATGATATCTATGAGGGTACCCATGTTTACGGATTTAGGGTTGTACCTGGTAGGTTCGTTGATAATTTGTGTGAGATTGAGGGCATCTAGTTTAGATTGTAGAATGGCCGGGGTGTTAAGCATATCCCAATTTAGGTCACCAAGCAGTACGAACTCTGAGGATAGATGGGGGGCAATCAATTCACATATGGTGTCCAGGGCACAGCTGGGGGCTGAGGGGGGTCTGTAGCAAGCGGCAACAGTGAGAGACTTATTTCTGGAAAGGTGGATTTTTAGAAGTAGGAGCTCAAACTGTTTGGGCACAGACCTGGATAGTATGATAGAGCTCTGCAGGCTATCTCTACAGTAGATTGCAACTCCACCCCCTTTGGCAGTTCTATCTAGACGGAAAATGTTATAGTTGGGGATGGAAATTTCAGAATTTTTGGTGGCCTTCCTAAGCCAGGATTCAGACACTGCTAGAACATCAGGGTTGGCGGAGTGTGCTAACGCAGTGAATAACTCAAACTTAGGAAGGAGGCTTCTGATATTTATGTGCAGAAAACCAAGACTTTTACGGTTACAGAAGTCAACAAATGATAGCTCCTGGGGAATAGGAGTGATACTGGGGGCTGCAGGGGTTAGCCTCTACATCACCAGAGGAACAGAGGAGGACTAGAATAAGGATACGACTAAAGGCTTTAAGAACTGGTCTTCTAGTGCGTTGGGTACATAGAATAAAGGGGGCAGTTCTCCGGGCGTTGTAGAAAAGATTCAGGGCATTATGTACAGAAAAGGATATGGAAGGATATGAGTACAGTTCAGGTAACCCTAAGCGTTGGGTAACAATGAAAGAGATAGCGTCATTGGAGGCATCGATTGAGCCGGTCTTGGCGTGTATGGGGGGTGGAACAAAGGAACTATATGAGGTAGTTTGAGAGGGACTAGGGGTTCTACAGTGAAATTGTATAATAAGAACTAACCCAAACAGCAATAGGCAAGGCATAATTGACATGGGAGAGAGGCATAAAGCAGTCACAGGTGTTATTAGAGAGAGCTAAGACACAACTGGGGCTCCATCTTGCATGGAGCCCCAGACCGAGGGTGATTGACCGTCATCTTGAACTTCTTCCATTTTCTAATAATTGCGCCAACAGTTGTTGCCTTCTCACCAAGCTGCTTGCCTATTGTCCTGTAGCCCATCCCAGCCTTGTGCAGGTCTACAAATTTATCCCTGATGTTCTTACACAGCTCTCTGGTCTTGGCCATTGTGGAGAGGTTGGAGTCTGTTTGATTGAGTGTGTGGACAGGTGTCTTTTATACAGGTAACGAGTTCAAACAGGTGCAGTTAATACAGGTAATGAGTGGAGAACAGGAGGGCTTCTTAAAGAAAAACTAACAGGTCTGTGAGAGCCGGAATTCTTACTGGTTGGTAGGTGATCAAATACTTATGTCATGCAATAAAATGCAAATTAATTACTTAAAAATCATACAATGTGATTTTCTGGATTTTTGTTTTAGATTCCGTCTCTCACAGTTTAAGTGTACCTATGATAAAAATTACAGACTTCTACATGCTTTGTAAGTAGGAAAACCTGCAAAATTGGCAGTGTATCAAATACTTGTTCTCCCCACTGTATGTACGCTGGACTCAGAATTAATATGAATTGCCTTATTACGTTTGTTCTATTTTTGTTAAATGCTACTTTAGCACTAACATTTATTATTTATGATACACACAGCCTGTTATTGATGTTTGTCTAGATTTCAGTATCGTTTGTATGCTCTCCAAAAAATAAAAAATAAAGAGCGATTTTGAATCATAAAAAAGGATAATCATGTTTTAATTGTTCATGATTTTTGACATTACTATTTGAATATATCTGTTAGTTTCTTTGGGAAAAGTCATGGCTGCCAGGGATTTGCTGGCTGCAAGTTTCGTATTTGTATTTTATGTGCAGAATGCAGCTGAATGCTGATGCTTGCAAATGTACTGTATGACAACCATATATTGAATAAAATGTAATTTAATAAAAAGATTGCTCTTTATTTTAACATTCTCTCTTGGGGCAGATAGCAAATTGATAGCCTACTGTGTAAGATTTCAATTTGTGCTTTTCTTTGCTTGATGACAAATATAATTCAGCTGAATTACTAGAATGTTGCAACACATTTCAGACCGTTACATTCACCACTGTGTGAAATGAGGTATTAGATATTAGACAGAAAATATATATAGTAAAGACCAAAGCTATATAATTAATAAATGCAATGATATTTAATGAGTGTATAATTAGACTTCCTCTACAAGGTCTTGCTGAAGGACTTTTTGAAACAGTTGATTGCTGAAAACATCCTCACAAACAGGGAGTGCTTCTGTAGTGGAGACATGGCCGTTTCTGGTGCCATGTTGGGTGTTAGAGACAGGAGAGAGGGTTGACATGAGCATGATTTTGTGTCCGTCAAACATTTTCCCACCAACTTTTCTATTCACTGTAATGATGGAGGCATAGGTAGTGGAATTGTATAAAAGCCCAATAACCTTTTTTATAAACTATTTACACTATGTATTTAAACATAACCCTAGAGCAGAGGGGTCTTAATGTATGGACTTATTTATGTAATAGTCATCCTCGTGGGGAAATCTTAGCCTGGTCCTGTACTGCCTCTGAGGCCTGGCTGTTTTTCTTGTTGCTCTTCTTGGACCGCTAATTGTTACCACAAAAAAATACAATGTTAATGGATAATATTGTTAGTACATTTCTTGAATATTTCTACACTTCACATGGCTGCTCAATGATAACTTAGACATATATCTCGTCTACTTTAGAGTTTATCTTGAACATCTTTGACTTTCTGGTCAGCCAGGAGAACTGGCATAGCTGTTTCTCAACAGCAGACTCAGTGGGGAGAACAGACGTCACCTCTCTGACATGGATGTTGCCTTCATCTTGAGATATTCCTTGCTTTCCTGTGGGCTCTATCGCAATTGAGGGATCAGAAAACTGGGAGAAGTTGTCCATAATTTGTTGGGCCATGGCCTTTGTGAACAGATTCACAGCATTGTCGTAGACCTGTGGGGAGTTGTTAGAGACCAAAAAGCCTCCACAAGAAATGCTGCTTGAGCTTTTCTGGCCAGAGACACCAGTTGGAGGTTTTTGAGGCTTCCTAATCTTCCCCCCAGGAAACTTTGGATGACAAACGTGAGCAACAACCTCTTCTCTGCCTCCTCAGTAAAGGCATGAATAGGTTCAGAGGAAAAAAGCTTCCCTGATTGTTTTTTACTCATGGAAAATGTTGATAAGACAGTGTCTGACTCTTGACACTTTTCCCAGCTGCCACCGATTCCATAATAAATAGTTGTAATTAAGTTTATCATCAAGTTCATGGGACATAGACCAAACCTTCCTCTGGGCGATCAATAGGAACTATTGTTGTTTTTATGAGCATGGCCTTATTTCTATTACAGCATATTGGATGACTGTCATTCATATTCCATTCACCCAGTTCAACATAACATCAATAGGTTTAGGCTACTACATGATACTCAAATTGTACCTATACCTATCATGAGGTTGCTACAACCTGGCCTATGAATGAACATTTACAACGGTAGGTGCACACAAGTCGAGAGAAAAATTTGAGGTGGCAAACAGTGACACATGGATAGACAGTGACACATTCAATACCGCCTTGCGCACTCTTGCCTGCATCTAGCTGATCTAGGGTGTAATCATTAGTCCAACAGTTGCAAACGAGAGTTTCTATTGGACAAATTCAGGTATGTTTATCCCCGTTTCGTTCTGTTTGCTTCCGTTTAAGAAAAGTCTTTCAACAGAATCGGCGGAATAAATACACCCCTGATCACGTTAACACAGTTCACTTTCATAGCAGCCACATACAAACAGCTCGTTGTATTCCTTCTCGCATCTACACGCTCTCCTCCTCTCACCTTTTCCCTTCGCTTGTGGACTTCAATGCACAACACATCAGCTGACTGTGACCAGGGGAAAAACCTTTCCAAGCCAAACCTTCATAACATAACTGCTAACCGCTACACACAGCCTACATCGTTGTCACCATATTAGCTAAAGTAATGTCATAGTCAACATAACTAATAGAACTAACGAGTTAGTAAACCCACTACAATCATGCAGTAACATTAGTGTACAGTCAGTAAGCAGTTTAGCTGTTACACCGACGGGCCCAGTGGCAATAAATTAGTACAACCAAAAGCCTTGACTTGACTTGGAAGAGTTCCAGTGTTGGATAGTCACAGCCAGCTAGCTAACATAGCATCCCTCTGTTTGAGCCAGGTGTTTGAGTAGGCTTAACTAGCTAGCTGCATTAGCTAGCTAAGTAAGTGAAAGTGGAAAAAAATGAGTAAATATTGCTAGCTCTCTCTCTGCTCCTTCATTTTTGAAGAAATTAATTTGTTAAAAACTGTTCAACTCTTGTCTTTCTCTCTCTTTGAGTCAACTACGCACCACATTTTATGCACTGCAGTGCTAGCTAGCTGTAGCTTATGCTTTCAGTACTAGATTAATTCTCTGATCCTTTGATTGGGTGGACAAAATGTCAGTTCATGCTGCAAGAGCTCTGATAGGTTGGAGGACGTCCTCCGGAAGTTGTCATAATTACTGTGTAAGTCTATGGAAGGGGGTGAGAAGCATGAGCCTCCTAGGTTTTGTATTGAAGTCAATGTACCCAGAGGAGGACGGATGCTAGCTGTCCTCCGGCTACACCATGGTGCTACCCTACAGAGTGCTTTTGAGGCTACTGTAGACCTTTGTGTGTGTTTTAATCAATTATTTGGTGTCGTGAATATATTTAGTATAGTTTTCTCTAAAAAGCATAACTTTTCAAATGTTTCACTATTTAAAAAGGCAATTGAGGCCGATACGTAAAGCTTATTAAAGAGCAGTGATACTATCAAGAGCAGTGTGCGGGTTTCTTCTTTTTTTCTCGCTATAAAAATTTTTATGAAATTCACTGAGGATGGTCCTCCCCTTTCTCCTCTGAGGAGCCTCAACTGTGTCAGACTTACACAGATAAATCTGTTGCCGTGAGAGGCCTCACTGAGGTCACAGCTCAGATAAATGTACAAACTTAAAAGCTGCCACTCTACGTTGTGAAATGAGACTATCCATCGCTTCTGGGATGTTCGTGGCTGGAGCAAATCACACTGGACTGGCCATCAGTGCGTACAATAACACACAGAGACACGGGCCTACCCACCATCTTAAAGAAACATGGAGAAGTATTTAATGGAGAGCTGGGCAGCATGAGATACATTACAGTGAAGCTTAGCATTAAGTCAGACAACAACCAACGTTTCTGAAAGCATGGCCCATACCTTATTTTCTTTTTATTATTATTATTTTTATTTCACCTTTATTTAACCAGGTAAGCCAGTTGAGAACAAGTTCTCATTTACAACTGCGACCTGGCCAAGATAAAGCAAAGCAGTGCGATAAAAACAACAACACAGAGTTACATATAGGGTAAACAAAACATAAAGTCAAAAATACAACAGAAAATATATATACAGTGTGTGCGAATGTAGTAAGTTATAAAAAATAAAAAAAAGTTATGGAGGTAAGGCAATAAATAGGCCATAGTGCAAAATAGTTACAATTTCGTATTAACACTGGAATGATAGATGTGCAAAAGATGATGTGCAAATAGAGATACTGGGGTGCAAATTAGCAAAATAAATAACAATATGGGGATGAGGTAGTTGGCAGAATGGCTGTGTACAGGTGCAGTGATCGGTAAGCTGCTCTGACAACTGATGCTTAAAGTTAGTGAGGGAGATAAGAGTCTCCAGCTTCAGAGATTTTAGCAGTTTGTTCCAGTCATTGGCAGCAGAGAACTGGAAGGAATGGCGGCCAAAGGAGGTGTTGGCTTTGGGGATGACCAGTGAGATATACCTGCTGGAGCGCAGACTACGGGTGGGTGTTGCTATGGTGACCAGTGAGCTAAGATAAGACAGGGATTTGCCTAGCAGTGATTTATAGATGACCTGGAGCCAGTGGGTTTGGCGACGAATATGTACTGAGGGCCAGCCAACAAGAGCGTACAGGTCACAATGGTGGGTAGTATATGGGGCTTTGGTGACAAAACGGATGGCACTGTGATAGACTACATCCAATTTGCTGAGTAGAGTGTTGGGGGCTATTTTGTAAATGACATCGCCGAAGTCAAGGATCGGTAGGATAGTCAGTTTTACGAGGGCATGTTTGGCAGCATGAGTGAAGGAGGCTTTGTTGCGAAATAGGAAGCCGATTCTAGATCTAACTTTTGATTGGAGATGCTTAATGTGAGTCTGGAAGGAGAGTTTACAGTCTAACCAGACACCTAGGTATTTGTAATTGTCCACATACTCTAGGTCAGACCCGCCGAGAATAGTGATTCTAGTCGGGTGGGCGGGTGCAAGCAGTGTTCGGTTGAAGAGCATGCATTTAGTTTTACTAGTGTTTAAGAGCAGTTGGAGGCTACGGAAGGAGTGTTGTATGGTGTTGAAGCTCGTTTCGAGGTTTGTTAACACAGTGTCCAATGAAGGGCCAGATGTATACAAAATGGTGTCGTCCGCATAGAGGTGGATCCGAGCGTCACCAGCAGCAAGAGCGACATCATTGATATACACAGAGAATAGAGTCGGCCCGAGAATTGAACCCTGTGGCACCCCCATAGAGACTGCCAGAGGTCTTGCATGGGCAAGTTGCAGCAGAGGGTGCAGAGCTGGTGGCCGGGGTAGTGGTAGCCAGGTGGAAAGCATGGCCAGCCGTAGCAAAATGCTTGTTGAAATTCTCGATTATTGTAGATTTATCGGTGGTGACAGTGTTTCCTAGCATCAGTGCAGTGGGCAGTTGGAAGGAGGTGCTCTTATTCTCCATGGACTTTACAGTGTCCCAAAACATTTTGGAGTTAGTGCTACAGGATGCAAATTTCTGTTTGAAAAAGCTAGCCTTTGCTTTCCTAACTGATTGTGTATATTGGTTCCTGACTTCCCTGAAAAGTTGCATATCGCGGGGGCTGTTCGATGCTAATGCAGTACACCACCGGATGTTTTTGTGCTGGTCAAGGGCAGTCAAGTCTGAGGAGAATCAGGGGCTATATCTGTTCTTAGTTCTGAATTTTTTGAATGGGGCATGCTTATTTAAGAGATTGAGAGGAAAGCACTTTTAAAGAACAACCAGGCATCCTCAATGCTGTCAGACCAAAAGTCAAGGCTGACTTGGACGCTTTAGTCATAAACAAAGTACTGGAGCCGGTCAGCGTGAGTGAATGGGCAACACCCATGGTTCCTGTCCTTAAGTAGGATGGTGGAATCAGGATATGTGGAGTCTTTAACGACCCAGTGCAGTCAAAAACATGATTTCCTTGTGTTTTATATATACGCTACCGGTCAAAAGTTTGGACACACCTACTCATTCAAGGGTTTTTCTTCATTTTTACTATTTTCTACATTGTAGAATAATAGTGAAGACATCAAAACTATGAAATAATACATGTGGAATCATGTAGTAACCAAAAAATCAAAATATATGTTATATTTGAGATTCTTCAAATAGCCACCCTTTGCCTTGGTGACAGCTTTGCACACTCTTGGCGTTCTCTCAACCAGCTTCACCTGGAATGCTTTTCCAACAGTCTTGAAGGAGTTCCCACATATGCTGAGCACTTGTTGACTGCTTTTCCTTCACTCTGTGGTCCGACTCATCCCAAACCATCTCAATTTGGTTGAGGTCGGGGGATTGTGGAGGCCAGGTCATCTGATGCAGCACTCCATCAGTCTTCTTCTTGGTTTTTGCGACTGCACTTGAAGAAACTTTCAAAGTTCTTGAAATTTCCGGATTGACTGACCTTCACGTCATAAAGTAATGATGGACTGTCGTTTCTCTTTGCTTATTTGAGCTGTTCTTGCCATAATATGGACTTGGTCTTTTACCAAATAGGGCTATCTTCTGTATACCACCCCTACCTTGTCACAACACAACTGATTGGCTCAAACTCATTAAGAAGGAAAGAAATTCCAAAAATGTACTTTTAACAAGGCACACCTATTAATTGAAATGCATTCCAGGTGACTACATCATGAAGCTGGTTGAGAGAATGCCAAGAGTGTGCAAAGCTGTCATCAAGGCAAAGTGTGGCTACTTTGAAGAATCTCAAATATAAAATATAGTTTGATTTGTTTAACACTTTTTTGATTCCATATGTGTTATTTCATAGTTTTGATGTCTTCACTATTATTCTACAATGTAAAAAATCAAGAAAAACCCTAGAATGAGTAGGTGCGTCCAAACTTTTGGCTAGTACTGTATATGTGTGAACTTGCCTTTATGACACACAAAAAAATAATAATAATCATAATAATTTGTCCCCCCATTTCTAAAACCAAAGTTGCGCCCCTGTCAAAAAGCACTAATCTCTCAGCACTAAAAACCACAGATGCATTTTTTGCCCCTCCCATGGCTGGAAACCTACATCTAGGCAAATGTTCTCAGTGCAACTATGTTGATGGACATGGAAATACTTTATTTTGCCAAGCTTGTACAATGTTCTTACTTTACATGGCATTTGCATTTGTAATAATGAGGTTGACAAAATGTCTAATATTGCTGTCAAAACAAAGGGAAACTGTGGTCTCCTTTTGAGTTTGCAGATCCTGCAGTGTGTGAGCATGAGGCAAATAGGCTGTCAGTGGTTAAAGGTGTGTTTACACATGGGGCACAATCTGGGCCTCAAATTTCACTGTGGTTTTGCTAAAAATAATGGATAGAGAATGGAAATTCAGCCTAACCAGTGATAGCAGCAATAACAACTTATGGAAGGTTTCTATATTGACTGTCCACCACTCATGGAAAATGGAGCAGAAGATATGTTGGAATGATTTTAGTACCCTGATGTGCTCTTGTTAGAAAAGGTGTTCCCCCCCCCCAACATATTCTAATCATGATTTCCCTTCCCCCTCCCTCAAGAATCACTACAAAACAGATAAGACAGGAAAAATACCAGCTCTGATTTAAGTTGTGGCTAACTTTCCAGTCAAAGCAATCTGACATTTGCATTGATTTTAAGTGTGTGGTGGCTCCCTTAATCACTCCTGCATTTTAGCAGCCCAGTCTGGACCTTGAGTCCAACATACCACTGATACAACCATGAAACTACAGTCGAACGCCAGTTAATTGCACTGTCACTTGCCTGTGATTGATATTGACACAACGGACTCCTTTTTCATGGGCTATTACAGATCTAGGATCTTAATTTGACCTATATTGTCACAGCAAAATAATCCTGCAGCAACAGGATTTGAACATTTAGTCCATTATGTTGCTTGATCGGTGGTTAGGCTATAGCTGGCCAAAAGTAGGCTACAAAAGAGTGATCAAATTAAGATTCTACTCTTGTACATTCATGCAGTTCATTTCAATGGTAAGCTAACTCTACTGTACGAAAAACCAATCTCAAAATGCAAATGTTCCTTACTTCATCATCATCACTGGGAAAGATGCAAAACCATCCACATCCACATCCACATCCCCTCCCTCCCTCTCTCCCTCCATTCCACCTTCTTTCCACTCCACCCATCCATCCATTCTACTATAAAAAAAGGTAGAATGCCCATAGTTCCAGTTCAGAGCTGTGGTTTGTTGATGTTGAGGTATGAGTGTGTGTGGTGGTGTGTGTGTCGTCCTGGGCTGGTTGGTTCTGATCCTGGCTGGCCGTCAACTGACTGAGGGAACCGGTCTGCAGCTTCCAGGGGACTACTCCATCTCTGGTCTCTTTCCCCTACATAAGTTGGCCACCTCCAGCTCCAACCTACCAGACCTGGGAGCCTGTAAAGAGTAAGTCCAATAGCAAAGATCTCACAAGAGGACATATTTTGTTAATCTATTTCCCTGGAATTTTAGTTAATTATAGAGAATCAGTGAGTTATTGTGACTTGAATCAAACACTTTCTTTAAGTAATGGATTCATGGTTTCATTTCTTTTGATTCTGCTTGCAATCAATTATCCTATTCAGAGGCAAATCTAATAAACATGGCTATCATTTGATACAAGCCATGAGATTCGCTGTGGAGGAGATCAACAATGGCACCAAAAACCAGCATCTTCTCCCAGGGGTAACGCTGGGTTACCAGGTGTATGACACCTGCAACCTACCAGCCAGTGTGCTGGCCACTCTGGACATGCTGGCCCAACAATACCAGAGAACTTTAGGGAACAAGACAGGTGGTGACCAGAGGGCAGTGGCAGTGATCGGGCCTGATAGTAGCAGTTACACCTTCACCCCTGCTGCAGTGCTGGGCTCTTATCTAGTGCCACAGGTACAGTGTATTCTCTAAATCCAGTTTTTGGTCACCAGTAAAACTGATGCTAATCTCTATGCTCCCTAGACTGAGAATGGAATACAGTTGTGACCATTTGTTTTAGTCTTCTATTGCTCTTCATTTTGATCTTATCTTAGGTTTTTTTGAACCTATCTATACTTTATACTTTGTCCTCCTCCTCTTCCTCTTCCTCCTCTTCTTTCTCCTCCCCCTACTCCTCCTCCCTCTCCTCTTCCTCCTCCTTCCCCCCTCCTCCTCTTCCTCCTCTTCCACCTCCTCCGTTACTTCCCTCTCCTCCCCCTCCTCCTTCCCCTCCTCCTCCTCCTCCTCCTCCTCCTCCTCCTCTTATCTGTGATATTTTTCCTAGATCTCCTATGAAGCCTCCAATGAGATGCTGAGTAACAAGCTCCTCTACCCAGCCTTCTTCCGCACCATCCCCAGTGACAAGAACCAGGTGGACGCCATGGTCCAGCTGCTGGTGCGTTTTAACTGGACCTGGATCGTTCTACTGGGCAGCGACGACTCCTATGGCCTCCAGGGCATAGAGAGTCTCTCCCATCAGGCTGCCCACTTTGACATCTGCATCGCCTACCAAGGGGTCATCCCCGAACTCACCTCCGCCAACAACCAGACCATGAGGAACATAGTCAAGAACATTGTGAAGACCAAGGTCAACACTATTGTTGTGTTCTCCAGCAAGACCAAAGTCAGTCAGTTCTTCCCGTTTGTCATAGAGCAGGGTGTAACTGGTAAGGTGTGGATAGGGACAGAGGACTGGTCAGTGGCCACTCTAGTGTTGGGGATACCAGGGATCCGCACCATTGGGACTGTACTAGGCATCTCCATCAAATACGCAGCCTTAGCTGGGTTTGAGGAGTTCGAAAGCCATGCTGTTCCAAAGTTACTTAGTGGCACCTCCAATGGCACGATGGACCTGAGTGTTGAATGTTTGCAAAATATGGACCTCTCCAGCATGGCAGCAGAAAACTTCTCTTTGGAGGACTATGACATCAAATCCTCTTATAATGTTTACAAGGCTGTATATGCTGTGGCCCATGCACTGCACCAAGCACTTGGTTGTGGCTTGGGTGAATGCCAAAAGTCTGAAGTGCTACCTTGGCAGGTTAGTGTTTTCAAAATGGTGGTACTGTAGTCAAAAAGTAAGTAATGTTACTGTCTTGAAAGGAGGAGTTGTTGAACTGATGCGTGGTTTTAAAATGAAGTTCTGAGCTTAAATATGTCGTTTTTTAATGTAGGAATTGATAAAGCTACACTGTAAGGTGTGTATACCATCAACAAGCCAACAACAAAACGTTATTTTCACGCAAAATCACAACTTAAATGTCTCACAGAATGGACTTGCCCTCATCAATACTGCAATTCCATTGTACTACTCTGGAGGGGGATTCCTAGCCCAATATTGACTGCGGTCAAGTGAGCCTACACTCGCAAAACGTGGTCAAACCATCTGCTCGAATTTGCGTGCGCGAATACACTTTACGGAATCGCGTTTTTCCGGCAGGGAAACTGAGTTGGATGGACTCTAATGCACAGATAGTCGAGACGATAGCTACAAATCATTCCAAGCAAACTATTTGAAACATAACTTATTCAATCTTCCATAATAAAAATGAAACCAAATCATTTATTTTCATTTTCGCGTGATAAAAAAATTACTTTGTCATGGGTAGAGTGAGGCTGCAGTAGTCTATCGGGGTGCTGTTTAGCAAATGTTAAATTGTTAAAGCAAGATGTGTTTACAGTCATGACGTACACTATATATACAAAAGTATGTGGACACCCCTTCAAATTAGTGGATTCGGCTATTTCAGCCACACCTGTTGCTGACAGGTGTTTAAAATTGAGCACACCACCATGCAATCTCCATAGACAAACATTGGTAGTAGAATGGCCTTACTGAAGCGCTCAGTGACTTTCAACGTGGCACCGTCATAGGATGCCACCTTTCCAACAAGTCAGTACGGCAAAGTTCTGCCCTGCTAGAGATGCCCCGGGTCAATTGTAAGTGTTGTTATTGTGAAGTGGAAACATCTAGGAGCAACAACGGCTCAGCCGCGAAGTGGCAGGCCACACAAGCTCACAGAACGGGACCTCTGAAGCGCGTAGCGAGTGAAAATCATCAGTCCTCGGTTGCAACACTCAATACCGGGTTCCAAACTGCCTCTGGAAGCAACGTCAGCACAAGAGCTGTTCGTCGGGATCTTCATGAAATAGGTTTCCACGGCCGAGCAGCCGCACACAAGCCAAGCGTCGGCTGGAGTGGTGTAAACGCTACAGCATACAATGAAATTCTAGACGATTTTGTGCTTCCAACTTTGTGGCAACAATTTTGGGAAGGCCTTTTCCTGTTTCAGCATGACAATGCCCCCATGCACAAAGCTAGGTCCATACAGAAATGGTTTGACGAGATCGGTGTAGAAGAACTTGACTGGCCTGCACAGAGCCCTGACCTCAACCCCATCAAACACCTTTGGGATGAATTGGAATGCCAACTGCGAGCCAGGCCTAATCGCCCAACATCAGTGTCCGACCTCACTAATGCTCTTGTGGCTGAATGGAAGCAAGTCCCCGCAGCAATGTTCCAACATCTAGTGGAAACCCTTTCCAGAAGAGTGGAGGCTGTTATAGCAGCAAACGGGGGACCAACTCCATATTAATGCCCATGATTTTGGAATGAGATGTTGGACGAGCAGGTGTCCACATACTTCTGGTCATGTATTGTATCTACTGTAGCCCAAAGTTACTTTATAATTCTCTCACTGAAATAAATGTCTTTCCTGTTACCAAGTCATTTACGGTTTCTATGCCTTTAGTTTTCCTTGTGGACCAATTTATCTGTGATTTCTGAAATGCTATCCATGGATTGTTCCATAAGGTTGTGTTTTTAGGGATTAATTTTGATTCTTGTAGAATACGTTTCATTTTCTTCAATATTGTTATAGTGTTCTTAACTATGAAGTTGTTAATGTTCTTAGATTTATCCTTTGAAAATTGATACGTAAAAGTATTCTGTGGATGAGCATGCGCATCTTCAATATGTACCTATTGTTCCTCTTTAGTGCATTTAACTATATGTCGCAAGTAAAAGCCTTGGGTAGCGAGTTGATACAATTCCAAGTCTTTTAGGTTAAAACCACCCTCAGATACTCACGAGTGGGTATCTGAGCACTGCATCGCAGTGCTTGAGGTGCCACTACAGACCCGGGTTCAATCCCAGGCGGTGTCACAACTGGCCGTGACCAGGAGACCCCACAGGGGGGCCAGTATGAAAATGTATGCACTCACTAACTGTAAGTCGCTCTGGATAAGAGCGTCTGCTAAATGACTAAAATGTAAAAAGCCCACTCTAAAGAAAGGGAGTACAAGTCCACTACACACTTGATTGCCATGTACTATTGTAAATCTACAGTAAACCATGTTTACTGTCACAGCTATGTTCTTTATCTTCTGTCTATCCCTCAGCTTCTGCCACTGTTGAAGCAGGTGAGATTCTCTGTTGGGAACTCCTCTATTTACTTTTATGAGAACGGAGACCCGCCCACAGGATATGACATCGTAACCTGGGTTTGGAGGGGAACAGAGTGGTCTCTCCTTGAAGTGGGCTCTTACACACCAGACCCCACTGAACTAACAGTGGACCCTGCTCAAATTGAATGGGATGGTGACAACGGATACACAGGAAAAGTAAAGGCTCAGTATTACAGCATTTACACAGTAGTATTATAATCATACCCATTGTCAGATTACATTTTAGAATAGTTTTGGGTACTATATAAATAGAAAGAGGAAACCCTGGTTATAGGTGGACTAGGAACATCGGTGTGTGTTTCTGGTTGTGTCTAGGAGGTGCCTCCGTCGATATGCTCCCCAGAATGCCCTAAAGGACACAGGAAGCTGCAGACGGGACAACACAAGTGCTGCTTCGACTGCCTGGCCTGTGCTGCTCAAACCTTCCTCAACAAGACTGGTGAGATTACAGATTACACCAACCAGTTGTCTTGTATGCTCATCCATTGTCCAAGCCCTGTCTGTTAAAGAATATAAAATTTTTACTGTTTAAAAGTGTCCAGCAGGTGGCATATGTTGCCCTTCCATAAACTGTCTCCTATAGCAGGTGGTAGCACTAGCTTTCAAGTTTCAAGTTTTAATGTCACATGCACACAAGTACAGTGAAATGCATTTCTTGCTAGCTCTAACCCCAACAATGCAGTAATCAATAACAATGTAATACTACAAATAACAAGGTAGAACTAAAACACACAAGATGTAAAAATAAGAAACAAGAAGAACACAATAAAGTAAGTAAGCATGCTATATACAGGGTCAGTTCCAGTACCATATTTACAATGTGCAGGGATACTGGATCGTTAGAGGTCGATATGTATAGGGGTAAGGTGACTAGGCATCAGGATATATGATAAACAGAGTAGCAGCAGCATATATGATGATTGTATGTGAGTGTGTGTAGAGTCAGTATAAATGTATGTGCATATTATGTGTGTGAGCAAATGATGGAGTGAGTATTTATATGTGTGTTGGAGTATCAGTGGGTGTAGTGTGTAGGGCCCTGTCAGTGTGCATAGAGAATAAAATACAAAGGTCAACTCAGATAGTCTGTGTAAACATTTTGTTAGCTATTTAGTTAGCTATTTAGCAGTCTACTCGAATAGCACATGATGGGAATACAGTCTCTGATGATGTTGTAATCACTGCTATCCATTCAATTATGGGGATGCTTTTAATCTCAATGTGTGAATGTAGCTAAGCCCCTTCATCTTTGGAAACTCTGCACTATAAATATTGAACTGACCCCAGCATTGATGTTATGGTATGTCACTCTATAGGATCCACCAGGTGCCAGAAGTGTGAGCTTTACCAGTGGTCCCCAGCGGAGAGCGAGGTGTGTCTAGATCGGACGGTCCTGCTGCTGGCCTGGGGTGGCCCCCTGTCTGTCGCCCTGCTGCTCCTCCTGGCTCTGACCCTGCTCATGACCCTGGGGACAGGGGTCATCTTCCTCCTCAACCTGCACACCCCTGTGGCCAAGTCGGCCGGCGGGCGCACCTGCCTGGTGATGCTTCTAGCCCTAACCGCCGCGGCTGCCAGTGCCCTGTGCCACTTTGACCTCCCGTCTCGGACTGCCTGCCTTCTCAAGCAGCCGCTCTTCGTCTTCAGCTTTACCGTGTGTCTGGCTTGCGTCACAGTCCGCTCCTTCCAGGTGGTGTGCATCTTTAAGCTGTCCTCCAAGCTGCCCCGGGCCTATGATACCTGGGCTAAGAACCACGGGCCTGAAGTCACCGTCTTCGTTGTTTCCATGATAGTGTTGTTGATCTCTGTGCTCCGTGTTACTCTAAACCCCCCGTACCCCTCCCTGGATGTGGCCTTCTACTCCGACAGCATCGTCACAGAGTGTAGTAACACCCTCTCTTTCGGGGCCATGATAGAGCTAGCCTATGTCTCTCTGCTCAGCATGCTCTGCTTCTCCTTCAGTTACATGGGCAAAGACCTGCCAGCCAACTACAACGAGGCCAAGTGTATCACCGTTAGTCTCATGATATACATGATCTCCTGGATCAGCTTCTTCACAATCTATTTTGTCAGCAGGGGGGAGTTTGCCATGGCCATGCATGTGCTGGCCATAGTGTCCAGTGTGCTCGGTATACTCAGTGGCTACTTCATGCCCAAGGTCTACATCATTGTGCTGAGGCCCCAAATGAACACAACAGCCCATTTCCAAAACTGTATTCAGATGTATACCATGAACAAAGAGTGAAAGATATGTGTTCATCATAGATTTGCGTTTTGTATTTCTGGATACTTATTCCCAATCCATTGTATAGGTAGGTGGCTTTAAAAATGACATAGTAAATGTTGCTCTGCTCTTAGCTAGTAGAAAATAAATATTGCCCTTGAACATTTAAGTGTATGTATAACTTTCTCTAACATGATTGTAATGTAGTTATGATATCTTTTTAAAGTACTTATTTTTAAGTGTGTGTTTTTACTGGGGGGAATTGAGAAAACCCAAAGCTAACCCTCTTTAGCTGCAGCTGGTGTTGTGGTCTTTCTTCAGTGTCTGTGTGGCATATGTCTGGCCTCTCTTTAGAAGAATACAAAGTGGTAATATGGGCAGGCCATAGAGAGGTGCCTTGCCTTCTGTTGGTGTGAATGCCCGTCTGTCTGTTTGCCCTGTCACTTGACATCTGCGGTGACAGGATTCAGGAGCTCAATGGGACAGCTGATTTAAACCCATACAGATGCCTACAGATGTAGGACCTTAATGTGAGCCAGTTTGTTACAGCAGGAAAATAATCCTGCAGCAATAGTAAATGTGAATTATTATGTGGATTATAATTCATGGACATTTTGTAATTTTTCGTTAGGGCAAATCAAGTCTGAAATTTCAAAGTGTAAATGACAAACTTTAGAAGCCTTTTAAAAACTAAAATACACTACACGTTTGCATTCCCTGCTGTGCAGGAACATTCTCAGCAACAAAAGAGTGATCAAATTGAGATCCTACATCTGTATAAGCCTGTGATTTAAACCCAGCTATCCCAAATACCCAGACACATGCCCCATAGTGCTCTGTTTTAAACTTAGAGAATGATAGAGGCTCTAGTGGCTGAAAGGCCATATTATCATGGGCAGCGCCATTGAGGGCTTCCACCATGTTAGTGTAGTCAACTGGGTGGGACTTCCAACTTCATTGGCTGATCCTTCCTGGTGACCTGGTTGGAGTCATGTCCAACCGGGTCATCAGGAGGGATCAGCCAGTAGTGAAGAAGAAAATGGACTACTTAAAAACTGAGATAGCCTCAATGGTGCTGCCCATGATGTCACAGACACTATAATTACACATATACAAAGATGAGTATTCTATCTATCTTTATGGTTTTAAATCCAAATGTGTGAGTCAGTATGTACAGTGCAGTATGTACAGTGCATTCGGAAAGTATTCAGACCCCTTAACTTTTTCCACATTTTGATACATTACAATCAGGCCTTTATGGTAGAGTGGCCAGATGGAAGCCACTCCTCAGTAGTCCCGTGTAGCTCAGTTGGTAGAGCATGGGGGGCCAGTACGAACATGTATGCACTCACTAACTGTAAGTCGCTCTGGATAAGAGCGTCTGCTAAATGACTAAAATGTAAATGTGAAAGGCACATGACACCTAAAGACTCTCAAACCATGAGAACAAGATTCTGTGGTCCTCTGTAGCTCAGCTGGTAGAGGACGGCGCTTGTAACGCCAAGGTAGTGGGTTCGATCCCCGGGACCACCCGTACACAAAAAAAAATGTATGCACGCATGACTGTAAGTCGCTTTGGATAAAAACGTCTGCTAAATGGCATATTATTATTATATTATTATTCTCTGGTCTGATGAAACCAAGATTGAACTCTTTGGCCTGAATGCCAAACGTCACGTCTGGAGGAAACCTGGCACCATCCCTACGGTGACGCGTGGTGGCAGGATCATGCTGTGGGGATTTTTTCCAGCGGCAGAGACTGGGAGACTAGTCAGGATTGAGGGAAAGATGAACGGAGCAAAGTACAGAGAGATCCTTGTTGAAAACCTGCTCCAGAGCGCTCAGGGCCTCAGACTGGGGCGAAGGTTCACCTTCCAACAGGACAACAACCCTAAGCACACAGCCAAGACAACACAGGAGTGGCTTCGGGACAAGTCTCTGAATGTCCTTGAGTGGCCCAGCCAGAGCCCGGACTTGAACCCTATCGAACATCTCCGGAGAGACCTGAAAATAGCTGTGTAGCAACGCTCCCCATCCAACCTGACAGAGTTTGAGAGGATCTGCAGAGAAGAATGGGAGAAACTCCCCAAATACAGGTGTGCCAAGCTTGTAGCGTCATACCCAATAAGTCTTGAGGCTGTAATCGCTGCCAAAGGTGCTTCAACAAAGTACTGAGTAAAGGGTCTGAATACTTATGTAAATGTGATATTTATTTGCAAAAATGTCTAAAAACCAGTTTTTGCTTTGTCATTATGGGGTATTGTGTGTAGATTGATGAGAACCCCCCCCCCCCCCCCCCATTTAAGCAATTTTAGAATAAGGCTGTAACGTAACCAAATGTGAAAAAAGTCAAGGGGTCTAAATACTTTCCGAATGCACTGTACAAGACATAAATCTTAGTGCACAGACGCTAAAACGCGATAGTCCGGCGTCCCATTGTGACATAGCTAGACGACCATCCACGCGGGACGCACAGAATGAACGCACACCTCCCCACAATTCCCAACCAATGCGTCTCTTGGTACGCGTCCTCTATTAATTTGAATGTGTTGACAGTTGGAAAAATTGCTTTAGCTCACTGAGAATTTGAAAAGTATGAAACCCAACGGTCCAATATTCTAGAACAATATTCTGGTACTCTGATAGACTATACATTTTACCTCAACTTTTTGAAGAATCTGCATATGATTCTTTTTGCTTTAATCAATTAATAGACTTTTCTTTGTATAGCGCTTTTTACTATTTGAAATAAATAACCAAATAAAAAAAACTATTTAAAGTAAATAAATAACCTTGTTTTCCTTCTTTGTATTTCCTTAAAGGGCAATTCCACCACTTTTCAACGTCATACTCATTATCTCCAGCACCATACCAGTGCCTACTGTCACGACTTCCGCCGAGGCTGCCTCCCCTCCTTGTTCGGGCAGGCTTCGGCGTTCGTCGACACCGGCTTACTAGCCACTGCCACTCCATATATCATCATTCCATTTGTCTTGTCTTGTCAATTACACACACCTGGTTCTTATCCCCTCATTAGTCTGTGTATAAGTGTTCCCTCTGCCCCCCTTGTCCTTGTGGGGGATTGTTGTTTGTGAGAGTAGTGTAGCTCGGTGGAGCTACTCGCACTTTGTATTGCCGGGGTAGATAGTTTTCCCTGTGCCTGTTTTCGTGTGTCGCTATCCAGCGCTATTGTGTACAACGGAATAAACTCTGTATTCAGTGATTTACCCTCCTGCGCCTGACTCCTTCTATCACACTCATCACAGAATCACCCACCCGCTATGGAGTCAGCGGGAGTGGAGCGCATGTCTGGAGTCGTGGCACGGGTCCAGGAGCATTCCATGATGCTGGCCAGCTTGGGGGAAGCAATGGATCGGGTTCTTCAGGTCGTCCAACGCCTGGAGAGGAGAGGACCCAATCTGTCGAGACCAGCTGGCCAACCAGATTCAGCCACCTACACCCCAGCACCCAGACGGATCCAGATATCCCGACCACGGACGTTCGACGGGACGGCGGCGCTCTGCCAAGGATTCCTCCTCCAACTGGAGCTCTACTTCTCCAGCATCAGGCCGGCCCCATCGGAGCGGGAGAAGGTGTCCGTCCTCGTTTCCTGCCTCACGGGGAAAGCCCTGGAGTGGGCCAACGCGGTTTGGAACGAAGGAGGGGCCGCGTTGGAGAACTACGGGGAGTTCGCTCGCCTCTTTCGGGCGGTCTTCGATCACCCGCCCGAGGGTCGAGAGGCGGGCGAGCGGCTGGTCCATCTGAGGCAGGGGACGAGGACCGCGGAGGACTTCACGTTGGAGTTTCGGACTCTTGCAGCGTGGTCCGGGTGGAACGAGCGGGCCCTGATCGACCATTTCCGGTGCCATCTGCGGGAGGACGTCCGACGGGAGCTAGCCTGCCGGGACACCATGTTGTCTTTCACGCAACTGGTGGACATGGCCATCCGTTTGGACAACCTGCTGGCAGCCAGAGGACGTCCTGGTAGGGGTCTGCCCGTTTCCACCCTGTACGACTCAGATCCCGAGCTGATGGAGCTGGGTGGAGCCGCCGTCCGAGAGAGTGGACGATGACAGCGACAGTGCCACTCTGGTGGCACAGTACACCACACATAGTCATCAACGCTCTTTTAGGTCTGGAGGCGGCAGGCAGGGCACTCTCGCATCACCCCAAGTATCGAACACCCACACTCGTTCAGAGCCCTCTGCTGCACACTGTAGCCTACCTATCTACTTTCCCGATCACATGGTAGTTCCCCAGTGTTAGGCGCTAGTCAATTCAGGCGCAGCTGGGAACTTTATGGACAGGGCATTCTCACGCCGTCAAGGCATTTCATTGGTTCCCCTATCCATTCCACTCCCCATCAGAGCACTTGATAGTCGACCATTAGGGTCCGGGTTTGTTAAGGAAGTTACTGTACCAGTCACCATGATCACCCAGGAGACTCATTGTGAGCAGGTTACTTTTTCTATTATTGAGTCTCCTTTTTTCCCTGTGGTATTAGGTATCCCTTGGCTAGCACTCCACAACCCCACCTTCTCATGGCCGCATAGGGTTCTCACGGGGTGGTCGTGAGAGTGTCAGGGTAGGTGTCTAGGTGTTTCCGTTGGTGCAACCACGGTGGAAAGTCCAGACGGTACCTCCACCGTGCACATTCCCCCCGAATACCTCGATCTGGTGCACGCATTTTCTAAGACGCAGGCGACAAAATTACCACCTCATCGGGCGGGGGATTGCGCGATAAACCTTCGGGTAGACGCTGTACCTCCCAGTAGTCATGTGTACCCCCTGTCGCAGGCTGAAACGGAGGCTATGGAAACATACGTCACTGAGTCCCTGGGCCAGGGGTATATACGTCCCTCCACTTCACCCGCCTCCTTGAGTTTCTTCTTTGTGAAGAAGAAAGACGGCGGTCTGTGCCCGTGCATTGGGCAAGGAGACGATAAGATTTAGTTATCCTCTCCCCCTCATTCCTTCAGTGATTGAGTCAATGCATGGGGCACGCTTCTTCACTAAATTAGATGCATGTTCGGGAGGGGGATGAGTGGAAGACAGCATTCAGCACAACCACAAGGCATTATGAATACCTGGTGATGCCCTACGGTTTGATGAATGCTCCATTCATCTTCCAGTCCTTTGTGAACGAGGTGTTTCGGGACATGCTTGGTCGTGGTGTGGTGGTCTACATCGATGACATCCTGGTGTATTCCGCCACGCGCACTGAGCATGTGTCCCTGGTTCGCAAAGTGCTGGCCCGACTGTTGGAAAATGACCTTTATGTTAGGCAGAGAAGAGTATGTTTTTCCAGCATTCTGTCTCCTTCCTCGGATACCGCATTACCACTTCAGGTGTGGAGATGGAAGGAGATCGCATTTCAGCCGTGCGTAATTGGCCGACTCCAACCACGGTTAAGGAGGTGCAGCGCTTCCTTGGCTTTGCCAACTACTATCGAAGGTTTATCCGGGGCTTTGGCAAGGTCGCAGCTCCCATTACATCCCTGTTGAAGGGTGGGCCGTCCCGGATGCGCTGGTCTGCTGAGGCTGACCTGGCCTTCAGTAGACTGCGGGGTCTGTTCACCTCAGCCCCGGTACTGGCCCACCCCGATCCATCACTACCATTCGTAGTGGAGGTGGACACGTCCGAGGTAGGGATAGGCGCTGTCCTATCTCAATGCTCGGGTACGCCACCAAATCTCTGCCCCTGTGCCTTCTTCTCTAAGAAGCTCAGCCCGGCGGAGCAGAACTACGATGTTGGTGATCGGGAGCTGTTGGCTGTTGTCCAAGCTTTGACTGTGTGGAGGCATTGGCTCGAAGGGGCGAAACACCCTTTCCTCGTCTGGACGGACCACCGTAACCTGGAGTACATCCGGGCAGGAGGAGGCTGAATCTTCGCCAGGCCAGGTGGGCCCTATTCTTCACCCGGTTTGATTTTACACTGTCATACATTACGGGTACGAAGAATGTGAAGGCAGACGCACTGTCCCGGCTGTATGACACAGAGGAGAGGCCCAGAGACAACACCCCCATACTCCCGGCCTCCTGCATTGTGGCGCCGGTAGTATGGGCGATGGACGCGGATATAGAGCAGGCATTACGCACAGATCCATCTCCACCTCAGTGTCCAGCTGGGCTGCGGTACGTCCCTGCTCTTATCCATGATCGTCTGATCTACTGGGCACACACGTCACCCTCCTCTGGTCACCCAGGTATCAGTCGTACAGTGCGCTGCCTGACTGGAAATTACTGGTGGCCTACCTTGGCTAAGGACATGAGGGTGCACGTCTCCTCCTGCTCGGTATGCGCCCAGAGTAAGGCACCTAGGCACCTCCCAGCAGGTAAGTTACAACCTTTACCAGTTCCACAACGACCATGGCCTCACCTAAGTGTTGATTTTTTGACTGATCTTCCCCTCTCCCAAGGTAACACAACCATCCTGGTCGTTGTGGACCCCTTTTCCAAGTCCTGCCGCCTCCTTCCTCTGCCCGGTCTCCCCATGGCCCTGCAAACTGCGGAGGCCCTGTTTGCTCACGTCTTCCGGCACTACGGGGTACCAGAGGATATAGTGTCCGACCGAGATCCCCAGTTCACGTCCAAGGTCTGGAAGGCGTTCATGCAACGTCTGGGGGTCTCGGTCAGCCTGACCTCTGGGTTCCACCCCGAGAGTAATGGGCAGGTGGAATGGGTAAATCAGGACGTGGTTAGGTTCCTGGGGTCCTACTGCCAGGACCGGCCGGGGGAGAGGTCGGGGTTCTTGCCATGGGCAGAATATGCCCAGAACTCTCTCCGCCACTCCTCTACTAACCTAACGCCATTCCAATGTGTTTTAGGTTACCGACCGGTTCTGGCACCGTGGCACCAGAGCCAGACCAAGGCTCCTGCGGTGGATGACTGGTTTCTGCGTGCGGAGGAGACGTGGGACGCTGCCCACGTTCACCTCCAGTGCGCCATTCGTCGTCAGAAGGCCAACGCTGACCGCCTCCGAGGGATCGGGTCTGCCTCTCAACCCAGAATCTGCCCCTCCGCCTGCCCTGCCGGAAGCTGAGCCCGCGGTTTGTGGGGCCGTTCAAAGTCCTGAGGAGAATCAACGAGGTCACTTATAGGTTATTACTTCCCCCTGATTACCGTATTAACCCCTTGTTTCATGTGTCTCTCCTCAGACCGGTGGTGGTTGGTCCGCTCCAGGAGTCTGAGGTGCGGGAGGTTCCTCCACCTCCTCTGGACATCGAGGGGGCCCCGGTGTACTCTGTCTGTTCCATGCTGGATACCTCATGGAGTGGGAGGGGTACGGTCCGGAGGAACGGTGCTGGGTCCCGGTGAGGGATATCCTCGATCCCTCCCTGTTGCGGGATTTCCACGTCGCCATCCGGTTCGCCCTGCTCCACGTCCTCCTGGCCGTCCCCGAGGCCAGGGTCGGCGCGCTGCTGGAGCTGCGCGTAAAGGGGGGGGGGGGGGGTACTGTCACGACTTCCGCAGAGGCTGCCTCCCCTCCTTGTTCGGGCAGGCTTCGGCGTTCGTCGTCACCAGCTTACTAGCCAATGCCGCTCCATATATCATCATTCCATTTGTCTTGTCTTGTCAATTACACACACCTGGTTCTTATCCCCTCATTAGTCTGTGTATAAGTGTTCCCTCTGCCCCCCTTGTCCTTGTGGGTGATTGTTGTTTGTGAGAGTAGTGTTGCTCGGTGGAGCTACTCGCACTTTGTATTGCCGGGGTAGATATTTCCCCTGTGCCTGTATATTGTTGGAGTATCCTGTACCGTGTATTGCCAGGGTAGATCGTTTCCCCTGTGCCTGTTTTTGTGTGTCGCTATCCAGCGCCATTGTGTACGACGGAATAAACTCTGCTTTAGAGAGAATGAATGAGGTTGAAAAGTGGTAGAATTGCCCTTTAATGTGTAAACCCGTTTTTTTTTTCCATAATGTAAAACGTTCATACTTAACCCAATTCTCTTAGGGGGAAACTATTGCTAAAGTTATATGTGAATTTTCCAGAATTTGTTAATCAAATTTGACAAGACATTTCATACAGGGGGATCATATGGTTAGAATATAATTCATGGACTGCAAGATCCACTACAATTTCATCAAAAAGAACAATCCTGGACAAAAGGTTATTATATATTAAAACATTATTGTAGTTTTAAAACTAGTAGCTGCAGCTGGTGTTGTGGTCTTTCTTCAGTGTCTGTGTGGCATATGTCTGGCCTCTCTTTAGAAGAATACAAAGTGGTAATATGGGCAGGCCATAGAGAGGTGCCTTGCCTTATGTTGGTGTGAGTGCCTGTGTATCTGTGTGCCCTCTCACTGGGTGTCTGTGGTGGCAGGATTCAGGAGCTCAATGGGACAGCTGATTTAAACCTATACAGATAAGGGAAACTATTGCAAAAGTTATATGTGGATTTTCCTGAATTTGTTAATCAAATGGGAGAAGACATTTCATGGAGGAGGATTATATGAACTGGTTAGAACAGAATTGGTGGACTGCAAGATCCATTACAATTTGGTCCAAAAGAACAATCCTGGACAAAAGACAGGTTATTATATATAAAACAATTATTATAGTTTTATTGTCATACACATGTCATACATAGTTTAAGAGCTTCTTTAATGCATTATAAAACATCAGAACAATAACAACAGTGATATTACAAAGTATAACAACACACTAGTCCCTTTATAAAAGATACATCCATCCAAAACATAACATAACATATTAATAATAAAAGAGAAATATCCTCAAATAATTGCTGGTGAAAATACAGTAGCCTATTGTAGTTACTGTTACCTCTAGCATAACACATGAACTCCACTGGAGTAAGCAATAATTTCACAATAAATTCAAATTTCACAATAAAATATCATAACTCAATAATTAGCTATATTCTTCAATGCAAACGGAAAAAAAACTAATGTGATAAAACAAGTAAGAGAAATAACAATCTTCACAAAAAAGTCACTTAAAATATGCAAGAAATCAAATAATGTGCCACACATATCTGGCCATCAATGTGATGAGACAATAAGAGCTCAGTAAACCCACAATGGTGGAGGAGGTTGGAAATGCATATTTCCTACATAGTGAGGGACATACAGTCCAAAGTTTCCCTCAGATTTTACAGTGACTCCAGTAACTCTCTCTACCAGGGCCTCCAGACTGGACCTTTAACTCCTGTGTCCTGGAGCGTGGCGGTCGGACGGAAGATGGAGGAGACTGGGGAAGTGGAGCGGACCATCGGGCTGCTGCAGGATCTCTGGGCCTGGGAGGAGAGCTGCTGTTGGAGCCCCTGAAGAGGTCCAGCGGAGGTGGTGGTGGTGTCTCTCATGGGGCTTCCAGACAGGAACTGCAGAGACTCCCTCCAGCAATGTGAGTAACCCTCGCTGTAGTCCCTCTGAGATGGAGCCGGCTGCGGCTGCAGCTGTTGCCTCAGGAATCTCACGGTCATCTCCAGGATGTCGGCTTTCTCCAGCTTGGTGTTGGGGTCCTCTTTGTGGAACTCCTTCTCCAGGATGAGCTTGAGCTGCTCGATGCAGCCGTTAATGCGATCTCGACGCATCTTCTCCACGATGGGTTTCCTTATCTGAGGAGGCAGAGAACATTTGATTAGTCGACAGTTCTAATATATGACACCAAGAAATTCAGTCAAATACTTAAAAAAGCCACAATATACATGAAAATACACATTTTATACTTTATACACACTCATACATTGATTGAACCTAACACATACCTTAATGTATTTTTCTGCGAACTTCAGATGGTGGAAAGAGGATAAGTTAGTTAAGCAGGGAGCCATGTCTGTGTGAGAGAGTGACAGGTCTGTCGGCTACTTCTCCTGGGCTGCAGAGTGTGGTCTGGGCCCTCTGAGGGATCTCTCCCCCTTTTTATAGCAATGGATTAGCATGACAAAGCCATGTGGCCCTGGCCCAGCTGGGGTTCCCACACTACTGAGACCACAGGGCTGCCCATCGCAACAATAGGAGAAACATCAATAACCTGATGGGTAACGGGTAGTAGAGGCAATACAGGGATTTTTCCCAAGATAAGCAGCAACTATTGATTAATACATGAATACATTACACATGCAATTAACATTACAACATACTTATCAAATGAGAAAATAATGACAGGTAAAAACAGGTGAAACGCAGACACACTTCTGAAGGCAAGGGCCCTCTTCAAAGAGAGTCATTTAGACCATAAAGAAAATATCTAAATTAGACCATAAAGAAAATATCTAAGTAATTTCAGTGCACTAAATGTCCTAGTTGACGTCCTGAGAACCCTTTCATCTAACACAATCAAGCCAGTATAGAATTCACAAATCAAATTAATCTTTAGAGTTTTCTTTCTCTCCAGACAATTTTCATTATAATTAATCAAAAATGAGTTGAATTGTTGCATAGTTTCAACAAAAGACATACAATTTGGATACAATTCATTTTATTTAAGCAGCCAATTGTGCAATAGAGTGTTTAGAACACTTTTTAAAGTAAGTGGTATCATAACCAGTAGGCTAGTATTGTTATGAAATGATACTAATGCTAAATTATGCTAATATCTGATACAGAAGACAATCACAAAGACACAGGCTGTCGCTGTGTTGGAATGTGGGGATCACACACACTTACATTTGAAGTCGGAAGTTTACATACACTTAGGTTGGAGTCATTAAAACTCGTTTTTCAACCACTCCACAAATTTCTTGTTAACAAACTATCGTTTTGGCACGTCGGTTAGGACATCTACTTTGTGCATGACACAAGTAATCTTTCAAACAATTGTTTACAGACAGATTATTTCACTTATAATTCACTGTATCACAATTCCAGTGGGTCAGAAGCTTACATACACTGAGTTGACTGTGCCTTTAAACAGCTTGGAAAATTCCAGAAAATGATGTCATGGCTTTAGAAGCTTCTGATAGGCTAATTGACATCATTTGAGTCAATTGGAGGTGTACCTGTGGATGTATTTCAAGGCCTACCTTCAAACTCAGTGCCTCTTTGCTTGACATCATGGGAAAATCAAAAGAAATCAGCCAAGACCTCAGAAAAAAATTTGTAGACCTCCACAAGTCCGGTTCATCCTTGGGAGCAATTTTCAAACGCCTGAAGGTACCACGTTCATCTGTACAAACAATAGTACGCAAGTATAAACACCATGGGACCACGCAGCCGTCATACCGCTCAGGAAGGAGACGCGTTCTGTCTCCTAGAGATGAACGTACTTTGGTGCGAAAAGTGCAAATCAATCCCAGAACAACAGCAAAGGACCTTGTGAAGATGCTGGAGGAAACACGTACAAAAGTATCTATATCCACAGTAAAACCAGTCCTATATCGACATAACCTGAAAGGCCACTCAGCAAGGAAGAAGCCACTGCTCCAAAACCGCCATAAAAAGCCAGTCTACGGTTTTGCAACTGCACATGGGGACAAAGATTTTGGAGAAATGTCCTCTGGTCTGATGAAACAAAAATAGAACTGTTTGGCCATAATGACCGTTGTTATGTTTGGAGGAAAAGTGGGGTACTTGCAAGCCAAAGAACACCATCCCAACCGTAAAGCACAGGGGTGGCAGCATCATGCTGTGGGGGTGCTTTGTTTCAGGAGGGACTGGTGCACTTCACAGAATAGATGGCATCATGAGGAAGGAAAATTATGTGGATATATTGAAGCAACATCTCAAGACATCAGTCAGGAAGTTAAAGCTTGGTCGCAAATGGGTCTTCCAAATGGACAATGACCCCAAGCATACTTCCAAAGTTGTGGCAAAATTGCTTAAGGACAACATAGTCAAGGTATTGGAGTGGCCATCACAAAGCCTTGACCTCAATCCTATAGAAAACGTGTGGGCAGAACTGAAAAAGCGTGTGCGAGCAAGGAGGCCTACAAACCTGTCTCAGTTACACCAGCTCTGTCAGGAGGAATGGGCCAAAATTCACCCAACTTATTGTGGGAAGCTTGTGGAAGGCTACCCGAAACGTTTGACCCAAGTTAAACAATTTAAAGGTAATGCTACCAAATACTAATTGAGTGTATGTAAACTTCTGACCCACTGGCAATGTGATTAAATAAATAAAAGCTGAAATAAATCATTCTCTCTACTATTATTCTGACATTTCACATTCTTAAAATAAAGTGATGATCCTAACTGACCTAAAACAGGGAATTTTTACTAGGATTAAATGTCAGGAATTGTGAAAAACTGAGTTTAAATGTATTTGGTTAAGGTGTATGTAAACTTCCGACTTCAACTGTGTGTATAGTTCAGACTTTTCTCACACATCCAGCGGTGTGCGGTGGGAAGAGGTTGTGTGCCCACACACACCACACTCCCCTCACACACACCCCTCACACACACTCCATCCAGACAAGCAGTCTCCCCACTGACAGACAGTTGAGTCGTTGATCCATTGTGTTATCTATTGTCTGTATCTCTGTTCTCATTGGCTGTTGAGTGTGGGAAAGCTCAAGACAACTCATGCCCACGCGTGGATTTATTTTACCCAGGAAATGTTCATTCAAGAATGCATTCTCTCACATCAAGTGTTTATTACATTTTTCCAACTGAAAGTAGGCCTATGACTGAATAGTTTTTATATCTCCTGAAGGTAAATATTATGGCATTGAATACAAAAAAGAGGCACTACAGTATAACACTGTAACTAATAAGATAAATGGTTACTTTCCCAAGACAAATCCCAGAACTTCTATCTATGATCTATGATGGACTATGTGCTGCTGGGTCAGGGTGGGGAGACTGGGGACAATGCCACAGTCACTGGCACTGTGCCATGGTTGTGGTTCAGGCAGCGCAAAGGTCACAGATGTGTGGCCTGGCCTGTGGGTGCTGTGAGGAGAACTCTCTCTCCCTGGTTTCCCACCAGTCACCAGCACTGGGGTAGATCAGCTACAAAAGCCAGGCCGCTCCCCCAATGCCCCATTGGGAATGTTAATTGATCCTTTGTCACATGACAAACAGAAACCCTATGTCACAGACCATCTGGAAAAAAATCTAGTTAATAGGGCCTTGCACATCGACAAAGCGCTACAAGATCACCCTGTCTTCTTTTTCCACTTTGGCCTGGATGAACCTTGAACGTTTTCCATGAAGGCAGTTAGAGCTACTCATAAACTGTAATTTGTCAACTTCATCTATACAAAAATGTTTTTTACCTGTTAGCAGACATTCCCTTTTGGGCTAGCCATGCATTGACCACATTGACAGTGTGGTGACGAGAAGATTTTGACTAGCCTTTGTCCGTGGCTCTTTAAGTGTGTGTGAACAGTGACACACCCACAGACTGAATTCCTGCCATACACTCTGGACTGCCAGGCCTGTTGCGGAGTAAGGCAGGTTCCCATCAGCCCTCTGCCTTTGGGAGTGTGCTAGCCCCTGTTTCCCACACTCTCTGTCCATTCACCGGCCTCAATAAGGGGACAATAGAAGTGTGTCTTGTTACACATCACATTAACTATGGTGTTTGATCTCTGGTTGGAGGGAGAGAGGGGGCCGTAGCCACTGCCAGACCATCTGCAAGACTAACCCTGAGAAACTTCAGCCATGTCACTTCAGCCTGCCGCGGGGGGGGGGACTGGTTTGATACATTCACCTCTGAAGGTAAATCATGTACTTACAATCAGTAATCTTGCTCTGATTTGGCATCCTAAGTGTCCCAGAGATAAAATGTAGCATTGTTTTGTTTGATAAAATCCATTTTTATATTCAAATGTAGGAACTTGGTTCTACAGTTTGAACCCCTGCTATCTCTGACTCCACACCAACCCCGCCCGGCCATCTAGATGTGTGAAAGTTAGTGTATAAGCTAATGATCCATCATGTATGACATTCCTGGGAGTGTGTAAACGTACATTTTGTATTACCATATCATTTTTGTATGTTCTCTATAGTTATGAACTTGAAAATGTATCAATTGACTAATTCGGCACATTTGTGCAGACTTGATACAAAATAGTCCAGTATTGCAATGCTTCACTGGCTCAATCTGAAACTTTGCACACACAGTGCTGTCATCTAGTGGCCAAAATCTAAACTGCAATATTATATTGTGGCCTTTCTCTTGCATTTCAAAGATGATGGAACAAAAAAAATAGTAGAAAACGCATGTTTTTTGTTTGTATTATCTTTTACCAGATCTAATGTGTTATATTATCCAACATTAATTTCACATTTCCACAAACTTCAAAGTGTTTCCTTTCAAATGGTATCAATAATATGCATATCCTTGCTTCAGGTCCTGAGCTACAGGCAGTTAGAAATGGGTATGTCATTTTATGCGACAATTGAAAAAAAGGGTCCGATCCTGCATGATGCTGCCACCATCATGCTTCACTGTGGGGATGGTGTTCTCGGGGTGATGAGAGGTGTTGGGTTTGCACCAGACATAGCGTTTTCCTTGATGGCCAAAAAGCTCAATTTTAGTCTCATCTGACCAGAGTGCCTTCTTCCATATGTTTGGGGAGTCTCCCACAGGGCAGTTAAGAGGTTAAGAACTATATAGATGTTCAAGTTGATGGTGACTCACTTTTAGCCACTACTCTGTTGCACTGTTGTCCCATTAATACAATTTACTGCTAAAGATAAGGACAAACTATATATAATAAGTTACTAATCACCTCCCTTAATCTGTACAGTGATTCATTAGTGTGACAGAACCAGTTAAGAAGAATAGGTTATGTTCTATATGAGTGAAGTATAGGCATATATAGTAGATTGGATATAAATGTAGACAGGTGTCCTCAGTAATGTGGTGTTCTTGATGGGAGCCCTTGATAATTATGGGCATGCATTCCTCTGACAAAAAGTCATTATTTTAGGCTACACATATTTTGTCCAACCACAAATCAACAATAGGTTTCAAGGTTTGGGTTTATCAACCAGGAACCAATATCGATCTGACATCTCTGGGCAGTGGATAGGTGCTCCTCACAATCTAGGTTTAGGTTTGTGAATATAGTCAATCAATCAATGTATTCAATATACGGTGTTCTTTATAAATGTGTGGATGAAAAAGTTAGCCATACTACTGATGTCATCAGAATGGATGTGGATGGTGAACTTTGTGCAGATATGAGTTGATACGACTGACAAGATAGAACCAAAAATTCAAATTTTGAGAAACATCAATTGAAGTTTTTAATTTATTTTCAAAAGCTTTATGGCATGTCACTCCAAATAGTGTAATTTAAACCAATAAAGGCAAACAAACTTACAAAAACTTTTGTTGAATACACAAAATGCTTTTATGAAAGGTGTCTATTTCGAAGTTAGAATTAACGTTTTAGCGTTTTCCTTAAACATTTAATATTTGTATTATTAATAACATAAATGTTACATAATCATAACTTGATGTACATTTAGAGTAGATCCATTGGATCCATTTGTAGCATAATATTCATACATCACCAAATTGATACATTGTATCATTCAGTGACAATTCATTGTAAATAGTTTTTAAAAAATGCAAACAAACAGGCGGTGTCACAGACACCAAATAAACAGTAGCAACCCATTATGGGTTAGACATACAATAAAAGTATGTTATTAGCATAATTTAACTCTGTTTGTACTTTCAGAGTTATCGTTCTCAGACAAGAACAAGCATAATAGAAACATTATTAAATCAGTGTACATTTTCATATACAGAGTATGTATCCAAACCAATCTGAATCATTTCATAGAATCCTTCCTTTCAAAGGAATACTGGCAAAATATGCCCTTGCTTCATCTGGCCTTGCTTCATGAAGACTATCGACGTAGCATCTCTTACCAAATGCAAAAGAATTAGACATCCGTCACTCCGAACACCACTGTCCATGCCTGTCATAATATAGACTGGCCTGTCCAGTTCCGTTTGTCTGACATGAAAAAGTCTGAAGCGTTGCTCTACCAAGGCCTCCAGAGTGGATGGGAGACGGGGCTCATCACACCCTTGGTGGTGGCCTGGTGGATTGGGGAGCCCGGTGGGGAGAAGGACCAGGGAGCCTGGCTGTGTTGGCTGGATGTCTGCAGGCTCTGGAAGTGGCTCAACAGCGAGCTGTGGGACTGTGTCTTCACCTCACACTGAGACAGGAAGCTGACAGCCTCCTGCACACAGCGAGAGTAGCCCTCATTGGCTGCCGTGGTGGAGGAACTTCCTGCCTGCTGCTGGCAGCTCAGGAAATAGACAGTCATCTCCAAGATGTCGGCCTTCTCCTGCTTGGAGTCGGGCTGCTGGCGGAGGAACTCAGGACCCAGGAGGGACTTGAGCTGCTCAATGCTGGTGTTGATGCGATCCCTACGCATCTTCTCCACCACTGGCTTCCTTACCTGCACAAAGAGAAAACAAGGAACAATTTAGTCAACTTGATCTGCCATGTACTAGTATCAACAGCAATATAATAAGAATGAAATGTATTTATGTATTCAAAGATTTGAAAGCATTTGTTTACCTTAGTAAGTGAGAGGTGCTGCTTAGGGTTGGTCATCTGTCTAATCATAGTTGGTGCCATGGCTGTAGCAGTAGTAATTCTGTTGAGCTGAAGTCTCAGTAAAGAGCCAATTGGATATGTGCTGTCTTCCCTCTGGTTCTCCCTCCTATTTATACTCTTAAATCTCCATATGAATGTGTGGGTCTTGGGCTTGTTGGAGTTTCTCACAGTCCGGAGCCAATGAGAGGGCTGGGAAGGGCATTGAGAGATGCTGGGCTGCCACATGCTCAATGAAGTGTTTATTGCTGAGGGGACAAAGAGTGTGCCTCCAGGGAGCAGGTGGAGGGATGGGGAGGGAGAGGGAGTGGAGGGAGGGGGGCAGACATGGCACTGCGTTGTGGATCTGGGAAAGTGGTGACCCCAGAGGAAGGAGTGTGCTCGTCTCTTGCCAGGATCACAGAATAAAGGGTGAGCACAAAGTGTTTTGGCACAGGGCACACGTGGGTGTGAGACAGACAGGACTGTGAGTCAAATAGCTCATGGGGCTACTGTGTGTCCACTAGCTTAATCAAACAGGTTGTTTTCAATAGCCTAACTTCATATCCATGAGGATCTGTTCATACCCTTGGATCTTTGGTGTCATGTCATGTAAAGATGTATCAATGGAGTGATGATTGGGTAACATTAAAGTTTTAAGTTAGACTTTGGTGTGATCTGTATATTTGTCAGGTAGTAGATTTATGTGTTATAAACATTGCACAGTTGTAACTGCCATGTATAGTCTGAACTTTAACCCAGTATATATATCCAAAATTGAGTTTTGGAAAGCTACACATGTAGATATGGATTGCCAGCATTGCTACATGCAGACACACACACACACACAGGACACACCTGCCCGCACTGTCCCAGTCACACGCTCCCTTCCTGCCCCAGTGGAACGTGAGAGCCGCCGTGCTCCTGAGCTTCCCACACTTCAGTGTTAATGACACTGGGGCAGACACACAAAGGAAGTGTGCCCCGTCACACAAAGCTCGAGTGACCAGGGCCCTCCTCCTCCTCCCTCCTGCCCATCCACAGTGCAGTCAACAAGGCTCTCACAGGGCTCTCACAGGAACACCATCTGGAGAGATAGGACACTGTTATCACCCAATGGACCATGTGAGACCTGCTCTGTGAGAAACAGGGAGATGAAATAGAAAGAGTGAGAAAGTAAGAGAAGGAAAAAAAAAATAATTGAACTTCAAAGTCTTTTAGATATAATGATGACTATTTGACTAAATACATTAAAATGTACGATTTTATATTATAAACTGGGTGGTTCAAGCCCTGAATGCTGATTGGCTGACAGCCATGATATATCAGACTGTATACCATGGGTATGACAAAACATTTACTGCTCTAATTATGTTGGTAACCAGTTTATAATAGCAATAAGGCACCTCGGGGGTTTGTAATATATGGCCAATATACCAAGGCTAAGGGCTGTGTCCAGGCACTCTGCGTTGCTGTCCATGGTATATTGGCTATATACGACACCTCCTCGGGCCTTATTGCTTAATTATACTATTACCACCAAATAAAATAGTCTATGCAAATTACTAATATCAATAGTATGAAAAATGTATGCGCTCACTAACTGTAAGTCGCTCTGGATAAGAGCGTCTGCTAAATGACTAAAAAGTAAAAATATGTAAATAGTAGCAATACCACTGCTATTGCAGTTGTAATAGCCATTAAAATGTCAATTTGTATTTAATCATCTTGATTTAGTTGTTTATATGATGCAATGAAATAGATTTAAAGTTTTATTTGAATAGTTTAGCAATATTCACAGCAATGAATGCATTTAAAGGAATTTCGCTGAGTGAAAACGTCTTTCTCTGCCATGGACACCTTGATTTTTATTTTATTTTATTTAACCATTATTTAACTAGGCAAGTCAGCTAAGAACAAATTCTTATTTACAATGACGGCCTACCCTGGCAGGGACGACGCTGGTCCAATTGTGCGCCGCCCTATGGGACGCCTGATCACGGCCGGTTGTGATACAGCCGGGCACCTCCAACCTGTTCATTTGGATCAGGACCATTGTATTGAATTAATTCAAGCAATTTGTGCACTTCCTATTGTCACATGAGATACACAGAGTCATCCTCATGTCAAAGCAGGCAAAATACAAAGATCTTACAGCACATCCAACATGACAGAGCTCTACGCTGACCTTTTTTACAAGAAGCACGTGTGCGCCTAAATTGAAAAATCTAGGTGCACACAAAGAAATTTAGGAGCACAATGAAAAATATTTGAGGTAATAAAGCTAGAATCGTACATTTAAATTCCAGGTCGCACAGCAAAATATTTAGGCGCATATGTGAGTAAAATGGTCACACTGTAGAGCCCTGCATGAGGGACCAACAGACCTGGTAAAGACCACATCAAATGGACCTGGATATTAAACTGATGTGGATGTTTATCAATTAATCTTATGGGAGGTATGTACTCTAGGGTTATTTAACATATGTTTCCTTTCTTTGTTCCCACAGGGGTAAAGAGAAAAAGTGCACTGACAGGGTGGAGAAACTTTACACGGCTCTCAAGAGCCAACGCCACAACGGGGTCTCCAGCACAGACGTGTGGGACAAGACTGTCTCCTTCTTCTCAGTCAAGAGTCCCCTGCTCTTCCACAATGGCTACTCAAAGTACTCCAGAGATACTCTACGACTGTCTCCATTACCTGCTGAAGATGATGCCCCACTGTTTATCCAGTAAGGATCTCCATGGAAACACCAAAACCAGCAGTGGGACTGAGCATAGTTACATTGAGCAGTTACTGTACCCTTTGCAAAGTTACTCTCACACCAAATCCATCTTCATCTCTTGAAGATCTAAAGATGTGGACTATGTAAATTGTTGTGGACTATTTTGCAACTGAAATGATTGGGATATTTTTTGTTGTTGATATAATGATGTATATATATTTCCAGAGATTATTTTTGATAAAGCGATAGATTAAGTCAATGGTTTGTAATGACAGAGTTTTGACTCTATACTGTATGTATATGCCATCCAGACTGTGATGTTCTTTGGTCAATAAAATAACCATAGAATGTGCATTGTAGGCCTTAAGAAAAGCATGAATTGCTTTAGTATTCCTTGCAGAGATGGTCATTGAAGACTACTCTCTGAGGAAAGAGTTGTAACTGAAAGCCATATTCCTGCATACAAAGGAACAATATTATGTTGTTTATGCCTATGCATATGTTGAAATAAGTATAGTATAGGCCAGGGGCGCAACTTTGGTTTTAGAAGTGAGGGGGAAATAACTTCAGTCTGATAAACACTCCAAACAGCCTACCCGACCGCTCGGAGGCATCTGCATGATCCTAAAGCACACCGTTGCCTAGTTTTGTATCACATTCCAATGATAAAACTGGGGGGGACGAAAATGCAAGTTCAGAATGTGAGGGGGACATGTCCCCCCCCCCCCCCCCATCCCCAGTGAAAGTTGCGCCCCTGGTATAGGCTATGGTAGAGCCTCATGGTAGGTTAGATCATGAGTGAAATTATATTTCTGATATGAAATGTAAAACATTTATTGTAAAAACAAACTGATGTCTGCTTTTTTTGTTCATACTCAGTAATTTCTTCTCTATTGCTTACTAAATCACTTGACAATTTAAGATATTTTTTATCCACAAAACTATGGATCATGAAAAGAGTACACCACATTTCTTCAATAAGTATTTCCCTAATAACTGTTAGAACATAATAGTACTAAATTTGCAGCTCTACCAGACAGTCTTTTCGTATGTCCATGTAACCTACATGTACGTGTAGCTGTCCTCGATAGTTGAGTTGATGATGTAGGACTCTGGTTTGCCCACCAGAGATCCCAATGTCCTTGGTAGAGTTTCTGGTCGTAGTGCTGGTTAGAATGGATACTTCAAATGTACCACCTGTTGTCTGAGAGGGATTGTCCTCTCCTCTTGTGTCTTTAGTGAAAGTTCTCTAGACAACTATACATGCCAGCTGCAGACTGAGATGATAAGGTCTGGTGCGTTGTCTTCTTCTTCACCTCGTGTAGAGAGTTTCAGAGTTTCTCCATTTCAAATGTGTGGACTAACGTCTCACGTTTTCTGGGCTTCCTGGTCTGGTAGAAATTCAACCATTTGAAATGTTTAGCTCACGCTTCACGTCTGCTGGTCTGAGGTGAATTTCATCACAAGGCTTTTTATGCACTCGGGGTAAAAGGGGCGTTCCATCATGTTTGTGCTCATCTGGGCGTTGCCACTGACTGAGAACAAATCAATATGGAAAACAATCATCTCATCTAGAATGCTAAAATCACATTGTTATTATACTTAATCATTTGTTTTACACAACAATTAGATGCAAACCTTATAACTGGGAAGTGTAGCCCCCCAGAGATACAGTTATGTTGTTCCACCGTCTTTAATGACATCACAACATAGTAATGAATTTGACATGATTGTTCTTTAAGTCCCCACCAACCATTTCCTACATTCTTTTAAGTAGGAATATTGTTTCATTATCGCCTTTTGGATGTTGGATTCTTGGCGGGAAGACTTCCTTTGTTAAAAAAGGGGTTCTTTCTCCCAATACTTCATGGCAAGGAAGAGAAAGTCTGCACGGTATTTACTCATCCAGGAAAGGGGGTGTTCAAACCTTTGCCTAGCCGGCATCTTTGATCCTCAACCCATGAGGGCAAGTCATGACACATGTTTGGGTGTATGTGTGTCAGAGGTGAGGGATGATAAGCTAGTGTTTGAGAAGAGGTGTCTGGTGTGTTAGGACTTGCAGATGCACTCCAATTTCCTGAACAGAAAGGTGACATATTAAGTCTCTCTCTACACCCCACCCATTACCCCCTACTCTCACCCTGGCCTAGCTTCTTACTTTCAAACCACTAACCCCTAAGTTTCCAACATGACCTGATGTGTGTGTGTTACACAGGGTGTTACAGGAGTAGTTGAAGGCGGAGCATGCCTCGTACCTGCGGCAGCACCCAGATTTCCGCACCATGATGGCCGACTTCTTGCAGTTCCTGTTCGCCCGAGAAGACTTCAACACCTCTTCACCTTGAGGATACATACTGTGGCTTCCTCTCACAGGCACTTTAGTGAGGACAATACTAGCAGTTGTCACTAGTATGTACAGTGGCCCTCGAGATCTAGAGTATTGTTTTTTATTTTGTAATACTGTTTTAACTGTCTACTGTTTTTGTTTGCATGAGCTGTATTGAAACAAATTCCAATCAACTCATGCTTATCTGACTCAAAAAGTAAGGCTATTGTATAACTTTGCTGCCCAGATTGCCTAGGAATGTAACAGCCTTTGAATAACACAATTATGTGTGTATTAATACTCCAGACAATCTTGCAAGGCAGACTAAAGGCGTCCGCATGCTTCCTAGCTGAAACAGTTCGGTAGAGTTTGTGCATATAAAGTGGGGGAAAAAAGTATTTAGTCAGCCACCAATTGTGCAAGATCTCCCACTTAAAAAGATGAGAGGCCTGTAATTTTCATCATAGGTACACGTCAACTATGACAGACAAAATGAGAAAAAAAATCCAGAAAATCACATTGTAGGATTTTTAATGAATTTATTTGCAAATTATGGTGGAAAATAAGTATTTGGTCAATAACAAAAGTTTCTCAATACTTTGTTATATACCCTTTGTTGGCAATGACACAGGTCAAACGTTTTCTGTAAGTCTTCACAAGGTTTTCACACACTGTTGCTGGTATTTTGGCCCATTCCTCCATGCAGATCTCCTCTAGAGCAGTGATGTTTTGGGGCTGTCGCTGGGCAACACAGACTTTCAACTCCCTCCAAAGATTTTCTATGGGGTTGAGATCTGGAGACTGGCTAGGCCACTCCAGGACCTTGAAATGCTTCTTACGAAGCCACTCCTTCGTTGCCCGGGCGGTTTGTTTGGGATCATTGTCATGCTGATAGACCCAGCCACGTTTCATCTTCAATGCCCTTGCTGATGGAAGGAGGTTTTCACTCAAAAATCTCACGATACATGGCCCCATTCATTCTTTCCTTTACACAGATCAGTCGTCCTGGTCCCTTTGCAGAAAAACAGCCCCAAAGCATGATGTTTCCACCCCCATGCTTCACAGTAGGTATGGTGTTCTTTGGATGCAACTCAGCATTCTTTGTCCTCCAAACACGACGAGTTGAGTTTTTACCAAAAAGTTCTATTTTGGTTTCATCTGACCATATGACATTCTCCCAATCCTCTTCTGGATCATCCAAATGCACTGCAAACTTCAGACGGGCCTGGACATGTACTGGCTTAAGCAGGGGGACACATCTGGCACTGCAGGATTTGAGTCCCTGGCGGCGTAGTGTGTTACTGATGGTAGGCTTTGTTACTTTGGTCCCAGCTCTCTGCAGGTCATTCACTAGGTCCCCCCGTGTGGTTCTGGGATTTTTGCTCACCGTTCTTGTGATCATTTTGACCCCACGGGGTGAGATCTTGCGTGGAGCCCCAGATCGAGGGAGATTATCAGTGGTCTTGTATGTCTTCCATTTCCTAATAATTGCTCCCACAGTTGATTTCTTCAAACCAAGCTGCTTACCTATTGCAGATTCAGTCTTCCCAGCCTGGTGCAGGTCTACAATTTTGTTTCTGGTGTCCTTTGACAGCTCTTTGGTCTTGGCCATAGTGGAGTTTGGAGTGTGACTGTTTGAGGTTGTGGACAGGTGTCTTTTATACTGATAACAAGTTCAAACAGGTGCCATTAATACAGGTAACGAGTGGAGGACAGAGGAGCCTCTTAAAGAAGAAGTTACAGGTCTGTGAGAGCCAGAAATCTTGCTTGTTTGTAGGTGACCAAATACTTATTTTCCACCATAATTTGCAAATAAATTCATAAAAAATCCTACAATGTGATTTTCTGGAGAAAAAAATTCTCAATTTGTCTGTCATAGTTGACGTGTACCTATGATGAAAATTACAGGCCTCTCTCATCTTTTTAAGTGGGAGAACTTGCACAATTGGTGGCTGACTAAATACTTTTTTCCCCACTGTATTATGACTGTATTTTGTGATGATTTTGTTAGTTTTGGACTTCAGTGAGGGGTTTCTCGGCTGTTCGGACAAAAAATAAAAAGCCAAAGTTCGGAGCCAAAGTCTACGCCCCTTCGTCGGTGATTGGTCAACAGTAGGGGTTCTTCAATAAAGTATTTGTTGTCATTCAACGAGAGACAACTCGTTTTCATGCACAGTCTTTCATTGAAAAATACTGTACCAAACATCTTAGTTAGATGTAAAATTGCACGACTAAGATCTCTTCGGCAGAAAGATCAGAATTAATGACAGATTTCTTGAGTTATCTTAGATTAATTCTGACTATTGTGAGACTGGCTACTGCGTCTCAAAATTGACAAACAGTACTATTGTCGCTTTTTTCTCATTTTTCAAGCGAAGGTCTTTTAAGGGAGTGAGAGCACACTCGTTCGACTAGCCAAGTTCGGCTAGGCGCCAGCCGAACTGAAGCATGCTGAAGCCTTAAGACAGCATTGACTTTCCATACCAAACTGCCTCTACTTCTCATCCATGTACATGTATCTACTGATGCACTGGCACTTCAGTGCACTTAAGAGGCAGGGTCAACTCAGTGGGGACATGTCAGGATGGGGAGCACACACCAGATACAGCATCATCACAATCTTGAACTATACATTTTCTACATTTAGTTTCACAATAAGGGAATGTATTATCTAAAAAACAAACATGAGGCACCAGGAAGGGGACTCGAGTCAGAATGTACTGTAGCCTACTCCAAGGTCTAATAAACCGTTGTCTTTTTGATTTGGTGTGATCAGTCTTCAACAACAACAAAAAAATTATACAAAATCAAAAACACCTTTGTGATTTGCTGAATTAGGAGGACTACAGTTCCCAGAGTACACTTGATGTTACCAAGCTGCGGCTGCCTCAAGTCGTGGTTGTGTTATTGCGTTGTGTGTCTGCTAAATGACCTAAATGTAAATGTAAATGTGTTAAACAGAAAATATCATACAACTGTCTCCTGAGGTGCAAATATATACTGAACAAAAATATCAAATGCAAGTAACATGCAACAATTTCAAAGATCTTACGGAGTTACAGTTCATATAAGGAAATCAGTCAATTGAAATAAATTCATTAGGCCCTAATCTATGGATTTCACATGACTGGGAATACAGATATGCATCTGTTGGTCACAGATACCTTTAAAAAAAAGGTAGTGGCGTGGATCAGAAAACCAGTCAATATCTGGTCTGACCACCATTTGCCTCATGCAGCGAGAGACATCTTCGCATAGAGTTGATCAGGCTGTTGATTATGGAATATTGCCCCACTCTTCTTCAATGGCTGTGCGAAGTTGCTGGATTTTGCCGGAAACTGGAACACGCTGTCTTATACTACAATCCAGAGCATCCCAAACATGCTCAATCTGTGACATGTCTGGTAAGTATGCAGGCCATGGAAGAACTGGGAAATGTTCAGCTTCCAGGAATTGTGTACAGATCCTTGCGACATGGGGCCTTGCATTATCATGCAACATGAGGTGATGGCGGTGGATGAATGGCACGACAATGGGCCTCAGGATCTCGTCACGGTATCTCTGTGCATTCAAATTGCCATCGATAAAATGCAATTGTGTTCGTTGTTTGTAGCTTATGCCTGCCCATACCATAACCCCACCGCCACCATGGGGCACTCTGTTCACAATGTTGACATCAGCAAACTGTGCCAAGAGTGTGCAATGCTGTTATCAAGGCAAAAGGTGGCTATTATGTCCTTGTGGTCCTCTGTAGCTCAATTGGTAGAGCATGGCACTTGTAACACCAGGGTAGTGGGTTCGATCCCCGGGACCACCCATACGTAAATATGTATGCACACATGACTGTAAGTCGCTTTGGATAAAAGCGTCTGCTAAATGGCATATTATTATTTGAAGAATCTCAAATATAAAATATATTTTGATTTGTTTAACATTTTTGGGTTACTACATGATTCCATATGTTTTATTTCATAGTTTTGATTTCTTCACTATTATTCTACAATGTAGAAAATAGTAAAAATAAAGAAAAATCCTGGAATGAGTAGGTGTGTCCAACATTTTGACTAGTACTGTAAGTATTCAGACCCATTGCTATGAGACTCAAAATTGAGCTCAGGTGCATCCTTTTTCCATTGATCATCTTTGAGATGTTTCTACAACTTGATTGGAGTCCACCTGTGGTGAATTCAATTGATTGGACATGATTTGGAAAGGCACATACCTGTCTATAGAAGATCCCACAGTTGACAGCGCATGTCAGAGCAAAAACCAAGCTATGAGGTATAAGGAATTGTCCATAAGAGCTCCGAGACAGGAATGTGTCGAGGCACAGATCTGAGTAAGGGTACCAAAAAATGTCTGCAGCATTGAAGGTTCCCAGGAACACAGTGGCCTCCATCATTCTGTCACGTTCGCTTACAGACAGGTCAGACCAAGGCGCAGCGTGATATGCGTACATGTTTATTTAAAGGAATAAACAACCGACAAAACAACAAAACGAACCGTGAAGTCCAAGGCAGCACAACACAACATACCTTAACTGGAACAAGATCCCACAACCCACTAGTGCCAATAGGCTGCCTAAGTATGGTCCCCAATCAGAGACAACGAGTGACAGCTGCCTCTGATTGGGAACCACACCGGCCAACATAGAAATACACATACTAGAAAACCAACATAGAAATACACAACATAGAACATACACACCCTGACTCAACATATACGAGTCCCCTGAGTCAGGGCGTGACAGTACCCTCCCCCAACAGGTGCGGACTCCGACCGCGCAACATAAACATAACAGGGTAGGGGCCGGGTGGGCATTCCGCCTCGGAGGCGGATCCGGCTCCGGGCGTGACGACCTCTTACTCTCCGCCTCCCTGTTGTGCCCCTGGTCTGGTCTGGACCTCGGCGCGCTGCCTCCCCTCTCCTTCCTCCCACGAAGTACCAAGCCCTGTCTGGACCCTGGTGTGGGAGACCCCGAACCTGGAGAGGGGCTGACGTCTGGGTCTGGAACCGCTGACTGGAGCTGGACCCGACGACGGTGGAGCGAACTGCTCTGGCTCCGGAGTGGAGCCGCTGACCGGAGCTGGATCAGGCACCGGTGGAGCGGACTGCTCTGGCTCCAGAGTGGATCCGCTGACCGGAGCTGGACTGGACCCCGGTGGAGCGGATTGCTCTGGCTCCGGAGTGGAGCAGCTAACCGGAGCTGGATCAGGCACCGGTGGAGCGGACTGCTCTGGCTCCGGAGTGGAGCAGCTGACCAGAGCTGGATCAGGCACCGGTGGACGCGCACCTCTGGCTTGGTGCGAGGCACAGGAACAGGCCGGACCGGGCTGGCGACGCGTACCACTGGCTTGGTGCGAGGGACAGGAACAGGCCGGGCCGGGCGGGCGACGCGCACCACTGGCTTGGTGCGAGGGGCAGGAACAGGCCGGACCGGGCTGGCGACGCGCACCACTATCTTGGTGCGAGGGGCAGGAACAGGCCGGACCGGGCTGGCGACGCGCACCACTGGCTTGGTGCGAGGGGCAGGAACAGGCCGGGCCGGGCTGGCGACGCGCACCACTGGCTTGGTGCGAGGGGCAGGAACAGGCCGGACCGGGCTGGCGACGCGCACCACTGGCCTGGTGCGAGGAGCAGGAACGGGCCGGACCGGACTGCGAAGGCAGACTGGAGGTCTGGAGCGGAGAGCTGGCACAACCCGTCCTGGCTGGCTGCCCACTTTCGCACTACACGTGCGGGGCGCTGGCACAGGACGCACTGGGCTGTGCACGCTCACTGGCGATACAGCTCGTAGAACTGGCGCAGGATACGCGGGACTGAGGAGGCGTACTGGAGACCAGGAGCGTTGAGCCGGCACACCCCGTCCTGGCTGGATGCCCATCTTCGCACGGCACGTGCGTGGTGCTAGCACAGGACGCACTGGGCTGTGCACGCGTACTGGCGATACAGTACGTAGCTCCGCATAACACGGAGCCTGCCCAGTCACACGCCTCCTCGCGTGAGTACGGGGAGTTGGCTCTGCTCTAACACTAGGCTCCGCCAACCACCCTTTTAGCCCTCCAAAAAAAAATTATTGGGGCTGTCTCTCGGGCTTCTTCCTCGGCCGGCGCCTTCCGCGTTGCCGCTGCTCCTCTCTATACCGCGCCTCCACTGTCTCCTCCCAAGGACGGCGATCCATCCCGGCCTGAATCTCCTCCCAAGTCCAGGATCCCTTACCGTCCAGGATCTCCTCCCAGGTCCAGGCTGTCTGCTCCTGGACACGCTGCTTGGTCCTCGTTTGGTGGGATCTTCTGTCACGTTCGCTTACAGACGGGTCAGACCAAGGCGCAGCTTGATATGCATACATGTTTATTTAAAGGAATAAACAACCGACAAAACAACAAAACGAACCGTGAAGTCCAAGGCAGCACAACACAACATACCTTAACTGGAACAAGATCCCACAACCCACTAGTGCCAATAGGCTGCCTAAGTATGGTCCCCAATCAGAGACAATGAGCAACAGCTGCCTCTGATTGGGAACCACACCGGCCAACATAGAAATACACATACTAGAAAACCAACATAGAAATACACAACATAGAACATACACACCCTGACTCAACATATACGAGCCCCCTGAGTCAGGGCGTGACACATTCTTAAATGGAAGAAGTTTGGAAACACCAAGACTTCCTAGAGCTGGCCACCCGGCCAAACTGAGCAATCTCTGCAGCACTCCACCAATCAGGCCTTTATGGTAGAGTGGCCAAACGGAAGCCACTCCTCAGTAAAAGGCACATGACAGCCAGCTTGGAGTTTGCCAAAAGGCACTTAAAGGACTCTCAGACTATGAGAAACAAGATTCTCCGGTCTGATGAAACCAAGACTGAACTCTTTGGCCTGAATGCCAAGCGTCACGTCTAGAGGAAACCTGGCACCGGTGATGCATGGTGGTGGCAGAATCATGCTGTGGGGATGTTTTTCAGCGGCAGGGACTGGGAGACTAGTCAGGATCAAGGGAAAGATGAACGGAGCAAAGTACAGAGAGATCCTTGATGAAAACCTGCTCCAGAGCGCTCAGGACCTCAGACTGGGGCGAAGGTTAACCTTCAAACAGGACAACGACCCTAAGCACACAGCCAAGACAACGCAGGAGTGGCTTCGGGACAAGTCTCTGAATGTCCTTGAGTGGCCCAGCCAGAGCCAAGGACTTGAACCTGATCGAACATCTCGGGAGAGACCTGAAAATAGCTGTGCAGCGACACTCCCCATCCAACCTGACAGAGCTTGAGAGGAGCTGCAGAGAAGAATGGGAGAAACTCCCCAAATACAGGTGTGCCAAGCTTGTAGCGTCATACCCAAGAAGACTCACGGCTGTAATCGCTGCCAAAGGTGATTCAACAAAGTTCTGAGTAAAAGGGTCTGAATACTTATGTAAATATGATATTTCAGTTTTGTATTTTTTTTTTATAAATTAGCAACAATTTCAAATAACACGTTTTTTCTTTGTCGTTATGGGGTATTGTGTGTAGATTGATGAGGGGACAAAAACAATTTAATCCATTTTAGAATAAGGCTGTAACGTAATTTTTTTTGTTGAAAAAGTCAAGGGGTCTGAATACTTTCTGAATGCACTATAGATTACTTCAACGGTCTGCCATCTTGGAGGCTGTCTCTCCAGTTCTTATTATAGCTCAATGGCTTCAGTGCACTATCAAATACAGTACAGTATGAAGATAGTTAGAAACTGCTTCTCCAATTGTCAAAACTGTTGGTCGCTAAATCCGGAGAAATGACGGACCATGTAAAAAACTTTGGTCACTAAATCCGTCTAGAAGGACCACGTAAAAATGGTTGGCTGGTATGCCCTCAGCCGTTTGAGCGGTCGGCTGTGAATGCCCTCACCCGCTATATACTTATTTTTATTTTATATTTTCAGACGCTCTTATCCAGAGCGACTTACAGTTAGTGAGTGCATAGATTTTCATACTGGCCCCCCGTGGGAAACGAACCCACAACCCTGGCGTTGCAAGCGCCATGCTCCACCAACTGAGCTACAGGGGACATATACTTATAACTGATTGGTTTGATTCTGCCCTCTGTAGTGCTGTCTGGTTAGAACATGATGTTGAGGCCCATCACTGTACTCTTGATTGTCTTCACCACACACACACACACACACACACACACACACAGACACACACACAGACACAGCTGTTTCCATTTGAGAATGTTTATATGATTTTGGTAATCCGAATGACTTGGAATCTTATTGTTGTGGTTATTTCGATGCACACACAGCATTCAGACATTCGTGTTAATGTCGACAATAAAAAGTCCTCAGAAACATGCTTCTTCTCCCTTTGGACGACGATAACACTCTGACCTGAGTGGGTGGGTGCAGTGTCCAGATGCGCATTTCCAAGCGCTCTGATTGGTTGGGAATGGCAGGGCAATGATGGGTGAGGGATAATTTAGGGAGGCTGAGCAGCCAAACGAACGGGATTTAAGGGAAACTGAAGGGACTGTGAGGGAAAGTTAGGTAGAGAGGAGAGGAGCAGGACGGCCTATTTTACACCAATAGAAAATCCCGATCACGCTTGTAGGCGATGACATGGCGATGTTGGCTAGCTAAGCTCATGCGCAGAAACATGTCATCGTGTCTAACCAATGATGTGTATAAACCCTGGATTGCTGATGCTATGTATTGGTCATTGAGATGCTTTGAAGCCACCGGTCGGCCATATTGGCACTCCCCAGTAGGAGCAGGAATGAATGGAATTTTACAGTATTGAAATTAAATGTTAAGGACTAAATTACATGTATTTAAGAAATGCTTTGTAATGGGGACAGTAACATTAGTACTCTATAATAATAATAAGTCATTTAGCAGACGCTCTTATCCAGAGCGACTTACAGGAGCAATTAGGGTTAAGTGCCTTGCTCAAGGGCACATCTATTACTGTTTCTGACACAACGCTCTTAACCACTAAGCTACCTGCAGCCCTGGTATACTTCAAGATTTGATTTGTATATTTTATATTTTTCATGTTTAGCTAACATAATATATTTTAAAAGTATGCATTAAGGTGTCTGTAATATAATAAACATGTCAAAAACGAATCTAGACATTAATACATGTATTTCTATAGCTTCCAAAATATTTTTATTTTCAACGGAGGAGGAGTACCAAGATGGCTGCGCGGTGGCTTCAATACAGCACCCACTATCAGTTATCATTGGGTCTAACGGGGTTTCACTAGTTACCACAGCCACAAAGTCTAAATTAGCAATATCGTAAAAATTCATAAAAACAAAAATATGCTTTTTGGTCTTAAGTTTAGGTTAGAATTTGTAGGTATCTCGCGCCGAACTACAAATGTGCATGCTGTCAAATCAAAGGCACAAATCAAAGGCACACTAAGTTTGTCACTTTCACGAGGTTGGAGTAATAACATGTTCAACTACTTAAGACATTGTCTCGAATGTAGGTTGTGCTTTTAGATTTCAAGAAAATTAACAAATAAGGAATAATTTTTCACTTCTCTCATAGGCTCATTGACTTCTCAAACTCCCGGGATGGTCTGCTTCACAAGGGTTCCCGAAAGTCTCACGATGTTGTGCCTCTGGGTTTAGAAACTCTGTGGCGCTATTGAGGCTTCTCATAGGAATGAATGGTGTCACGTGATCAAGGGCTTTGTCCATTTATGTATGCAGTCATTGGTCTGTGCTATGTCCTCTGCTAGACAGTTGCGAAAGTGATGCCTGGTCAAACATTTCTTGCTAGCCATCAAGGAGAGACGTTTGATTAGATGGCTTTAAAGCGCCATCTACAGCCAATAAATAGTAAAATGTCCTCTTCAACGTCACGTATATAGGCGTTCCAGGTAGGTAGTCTTTATTAGAGTCACGCTGCGCAGTTGATCACATTTCACAACGCCTGGAGGAGTGTTTAACGTGTCAGGAACAACATAAATATAATAAAGCAATCTTCTCAGATGTGCTCAGAAGATTTCTGTCATATTGATGTGGTTCCTGATAAGTGTGTGTGATGATGAAGTGATCATCTGCGCAGCGCGACCACCTGGAACGCAGCCAAGATTAGTGAGTAAATTCTGTAATTGTGGAAAACTCGCGAGAGGATCCAGCTGATTTCTTTAAGAGACGTCTGGAAACGGTGTATCAGGATTTTGTGGCCATTTACGCATATGGTTCAAAAGATCCAAGGACAGGATGTACTGGGTCAGCATTTGTAGTGCAGGAATGTGGGGTGGAAGTTAGGAAACGTATTACAGATCATCTGGCTGGATATACGGCAGAGTTGATGGCCATACTGTTGGCCTTGCAGTGGGTGGAGGAAGTCAAACAAGACAGAGTAGTTATTTGGTCTGATTCATGTGCAGTGTTAATGAGTCTCCAGTCCTTTAGGTCACGAAGCAGACAATACCTACTTTATGAGGTGCTACAAACCTATGGCAGGATTAAACAGATAGGTATTCAGATAAGATTTACTTGGGTCCCAGCCCATGTGGGGGTGGAGGGGAACGAGGCAGTAGAAGAACAGGCTAAACAAGCACTAGTAGTGGGGATGTTGAAGTTTCAATGAGCAAGGCAGAGGCAAAAATACTGATATATACAGTGATGGTGCAGAGATGGCAGGAGCAGTGTAATAGAGATAATAAGGGAAGGCATTTATTTCAAGTACAGAGGAAAGTCGGGGAGGACGGTAGGAAGTGACAGAAGAGAGGAGGCTCTTTTTTTTACAAGATTAAGGGTGGGACACAGCCAGTTGAATAAGACATTAAATGTGATAGGAAAGCATCCAACAGGAAAGTGTGATTATTGTCAGGAAACAGAGACCGTGGAGCATGTATTGCTACAGTGTGGGCAGTATCAGAGGGAAAGAGAGAGGATGAGATCTAGTATGAAGGAGAAGGGGATACAGGAAATTAGTTTAAAGAGTATATTGAGTAGAACGTCATTAGATATAGTCTCAAATATTTTGTTATCTTTTTTATGAGAAACAGGGCTGGCAGGTAGGATTTAGTTTCTCCCAGTCTCTGGCCCCCACTCCAGTACAGTAGGTGGCGGTAATGCACCATAACGTTGGATGCCAACCGCCGATAACCCACACTGAAGAAGAACTCGCGCGAGCTCATTGGGAGGAACGGTACTTCATCATGGCAGGCAAGTTGGTGTTAGAGGGAAAAATAAGTATTATAAGCTTTCTTTTAGGACTGGGTGTTGTTATAATTCCTCTTATTAGAACATTCGCAGGACATCTTGACTGGGTATTCGACTATCTCACTGGAGTGAGGGGGAAAATAGCTATTGCTGTGTACATCGCTATTATCAATGGCTTCTTGCTTATCATATACAAGGGACCTCTATATAAGGTAAGAGCTAGCTAACTAACGTCTGAAAGAAGATGGCTAGCTGTAACGTTAGCTAAGCTACTTAGATAGCTAGCCGTCTTGAGTTCAGTTTTATTTGCCAAAACGGCAGCCAGCTAGCTAGGCATTAGCTATCTAAATTATCATTACATTTTCATTGCCCCTCTTCTTCCTAATATGTTGAGCTAGCTAGCTGGCTAATCCTATTATCTGAATTGGATTGAGACAGCTGTCACCTTGATTGGCTAAAGATAGAGCCCTAAACTGTAAATTAGATAACACTATTGAAGTTAGTTAGATATGCTATGCCTAAGATTATGTTATTGTGTTAGCTATTGATTTGGAGCCAGCTTTCTACTTGTAAAGTTAGATAACTAGCTAGTTTCACAAGTTACATTTACATTATTTAGCAGACGCTCTTATCCAGTTGAAGGTAGAAATGTTACATAAGCTTACTCTTCTTTCTCCCAGGTTGCTGTGCGAGCCTGCTTCCTTGGCTTTACTTTTGGGTGTGGCTTGATCATAAGCTTTTCCCAAACCACATGGACACACTTTGGCTGGTAAGCATCCAACAACTTCTTGCAAAATGTTTCTTAAACAGAACGAAATGGGGAGGTACCTACCTGCGTTTGTCCAATAGAAACTCTAGTTTTGCTCTGTTTGCTTCCGTTTGGTTCTTAAACGGTAAACGGTTTCCGTAATGAATACACCCCTGTACATGCTCTCTCCTCTTTCTCTCTCTCCCATGCACTCTGGGCTTGTTCGATATTACAGGCGACTGCTGACTGACAGATCTACAAAGAACCTTGTATCATAAATAACAACTCATTATTATTTGTAGATCAGTCAGTCACAATTTACCCATGATACATTACGGTTTTGATCCTCTCGAACACTGCCTCTCTCTCTCACGTACACACACACACACACACACACAATACTAACCGTTAGTTTGATACCTGTTATGCATAGTTCTCAGTCAATGCATGTCTTTGCAGGTACATGTGCTCCTTGTCTTTCTTCCACTACTCCGAGTACCTGGTGACGGCCATCATTAACCCCCGCAGCCTGTCTCTGGACTCATTCCTTCTCAACCACAGTGTGGAGTACACCGTGGCTGCTGTGTCCTCATGGGTGGAGTTCACCATAGAGAAGCTCACTGTCCCAGGTCTGTCCTTCATAACACACTTGGGCTCAATGGGAAAGTTCCAGCCTGACTACATTGCTGGCGTTGCATTGCATCAACCAATGATTGTGTGCCACGTCATCAACTGCAGTCGGGCAGGCTTCTACGATGTAGTCAGGCTGGAACGCAGCCAATAACTTTTCAATGTCTCAGTTGAAATGGGCATGACAGGTAGCTTAGTGGTTAAGAGCATTGTGCCAGTAACCGAAAGGTTGCTGGTTCTAATCCCCGAGCTGACTAGGTGAAAAATCTGTTGATGTGCCCCTGAGCAAGGCACTTAACCCTAATTGCTCCTGTAAATTGCTCTGGATAAGAGTGTCTGCTAAATGACCAAAAATAAAAAAATAAAAAAAACGTTGTCACAATAGGAGTTAAATGTCTCAATAGGCTGTGAATGTTGTGTCTCAGAGCTGAAGCAGCTGAGCTGGCTCAGCCTGGTGGGTCTGGTGATGGTGCTGTGTGGGGACTTCCTGCGTAAGTCTGCCATGCTGACGGCCGGCTCCAACTTCAACCACATCGTCCAGAACGAGAAGGCCCAGAGCCACGTGCTGGTCACGGATGGGGTCTACGCCTTCTTCAGGCACCCCTCCTACGTGGGATGGTTCTACTGGAGCATTGGCACACAGGTACCGGCCTATTCTGTCAATAGCTAAGGAAACTCTTGAATGGCACAGCATGGGTTGCAAAATTCTGGAAATGTTCCCAGAATTCCCAGATTTTTCAGAAATCCCAGTTGAATTATTCCTTGAATCAGGAGGGAAGAAACAGGAAATCCGGAATCTTCCAACTGTAATTTCTGGAAATCCTTGCAATCTTGGGAAAGTTACCAGAATATTGCAACCCTTGTCACAGCAATATTAGCATGCAGGCTAATATATAAGCTAAACTCTGTTCCCTTTTAAGAATCCAGACATGTTTGTTTCTTAAACATGTTCCAGTCAAGCCCATTAACACTGATTTCACTTTTCTGTGTCCAATGTTCCAGGTGATGCTGTGCAACCCTGTCTGCATCGCGGGCTACACTATGGCAAGCTGGCGCTTCTTCCGTGAACGGATCGAGGAGGAGGAGCTTTCTCTCATCCATTTCTTCGCAGAGGACTACCTGGAGTACAAAAAGAAGGTGGGCACCGGCCTGCCCTTTATTTCAGGCATCCGCATCAACAGCTCCTAGGTGTGAGAGATGGGTCCTGGACGTATGAACATGGCAGGCAGACAGACAGACAGGCACTGTGAGGTGCAGCCGTGGTCAGCGTACTGTGGATTAGCCCCTGTGGTCGCCCGCCCTGGGGGGCCTAAAGCTCACGGAGACTGACACCTATAAGTGTGGTAAAGAGCTCCCATCCCCATACCACCCCCAAGGCCTGAGTAGACTCACTCAAAAGGAAACTACACCCCCCATACATTCAACCACCTCTCTGTTTTCTGTCTTTTGTTTGGTTAAAATGACTACTAGAGACTTGAGTTTGTATTTTTCTTTAATCTCCAATGTTCTGCTAAAGGCTCCCATTTCCGTGTTTTCCTTAGGGAAGAGTTTAGTTTTTTAAGGCCAGGCACCACACCCTAATAGGTTATTTCCCCCCCCCCCCCCCCCCCTAATCATATCACAATCAACTTTTACCAGTTGAATGTGGACATGAATATAATACATTTTTGTATATCATTTATATATTTTCCTGAAACATTGTATGCAAATTAGGTTATACCATTAAATATTTGCATATAACACAAATACATTTTCCAGGACTGAACTTACAAATAGCCGATTGTGTCATCTAGAAGATACTTTTTTTTACAACATATCAACAATTCCCTATGTATAAGTCTGGAGAATACATCTCTGGATAACCACACCAAATTTGGTAAATGCAGATGCTTTTGAGGCTGAGAAAAATAAATTGGCGTTTGGGAAGAGTCTGATTTTCAGGAAATGGCAGTTAGACAAGGACACTGAATTAGGACTACCAAACACTATTTACAACCAATCACCATATCTTCAAAGTAACATTCTCTATGAAATGTACTTTTAAGTGATGTGTGATTCAATGTAGCTTTCAAATTATGGATGTATGTCCATTTAAAAGTGTTTACAATTTATGATATTTTGATGACATTAGTATGATAAACTAACAAGAATATTTTCATAAAGCTTTTGACATTTTTATTTTTCACTTTTTAAAAATAATAATTATTAATGGACCAAAATTGATAAGTTCTTACAACAATTTCATTTTAGCCTGTGGTACCTGGCCTTAAGTGGATGCTGAATTGATTTTAGCTTGGGTTACTGAATCAGAAGTGCTGTAATGAGCCTGGTTGAGTTTCTGCTATTCCTTGTTTGTCTGGCATATCACAGAGTCATCATTATTAGGCCTCAGCGTTGACATCAGAATGGTTTTACACAATATTAGGGATGCAGACAGGGCTCTAAAGTGTGACCCAATTTGGTTGGATATGCAACAAAATATTTTGCTGTGCGACCTGCAGTTTTAATTTGTGAGCACCAGTGGAAAAAAACAAAATATATCAATATTTTTATAACAATTGTTGTAATGATAAGGCTTCGCTGTACCGTTGTTTCCTGGGCGCAGATTCGTTAGCTTGCACCTTTACTACAGCGAAAATTGCTTGTTTCTAACACAAACAGTTCAAAAGATCTGATCCATATTAGAGATACTTTTGAGATGGGAAACTCCATTGGAATCGTATTTACGCCCATTGTGTACGTTGCCCATGCGTCGTCAATGGGCCGCACGGTGCATTCTGGGACAAGAACATAAAAAAAATGTCAGGTTGTGCTCTTAACGTTTTTAAAGTTTGGAGCACCAGTGCTACCCATACATTTTTTACAAATTGTAGAGCCCTGGTTGCAAAATGTATCGGCCCTAGTACATACACTACATTGTCAAAAGTATGTGGACACCTGCTTGTCGAACATCTCATTCCAAAATCACAAGAATTAATATGGAGTTGGTCCCCCCTTTGCTGCTATAACAGCCTCCAATCTTCTGGGAAGGCTTTCCACTAGATGTTGGAACATTTCTGCGGGGACTTGCTTCCATTCAGCCCCAAAAGCATTATGTGAGGTCGGGCAATGATGTTGGGCGATTAAGCCTGGCTCGTAGTTGGTGTTCCAATTCATCCCAAACGTGTTCGATGGGGTTGAGGTTGGGGCTCTGTGCAGGCCAGTCAAGTTTTTCCACCGATCTTGACAAACCATTTCTGTATGGACCTCGCTTTGTGCATGGGGGCATTGTCATTCTGAAACAGGAAAGGGCCTGCCCCAAACTGTTGCCACAAAGTTGGAAGCACAGAATTGTCTAGAATGTAATTGTACTGTATGCTGTAGCGTTAAGATTTCTTCACTGGAACTAAGGGGCCTAGCCCGAACCATGAAAAACAGCCCCAGACCATTATTCCTCCTCCACCAAACTTTACAGTTGGCACTATGCATTCGGGCAGGTAGCGTTCTCCTGGCATCCGCCAAACCCAGATTCGGACGTCGGACTGTGAGATGGTGAAGCGTGATTCATCACTCCAGAGAACGCGTTTCCACTGCTCCAGAGTCCAATGGTGGCGAGCTTTACACCACTCCAGCCAACGGTTGGCATTGCGCGTGGTGGTCTTAGGCTTGTGTGCGGCTGCTCGGCCATTGAAACCCATTTCATGAAGCTCCCGACGAACAGTTATTGTGCTGACGTTGCTTCCAAGTCAGTTCGGAACTCGGTAGTGTGTTGCAACCGAAGACAGGTGATTTCTACGCGCTACACGATTCAGCGGTCCCGTTCTGTGAACTTGTGTGGCCTACCACTTCGCGGTTGAGCCGTTGTTGTTCCTAGACATTTCCACTTCACAATAACAGCACTTGACAGGGGCAGCTCTAGCAGGGCAGAACTGACTTGTTGTAAAGGTGGCATCCTATGACGGTTCCACATTGAAAGTCACTGAGCTCTTCAGTAAGGCCATTCTACTGCCAATGTTTGGCTATGGAGATTGCATGGCATGGCTGTGTGCTCGATTTTATACACCTGTCAGCAACGGGTGTGGCTGAAATACCCGAATTTACTAATTTGACGAGGTGTCCACATACTTTTGTATATATATTGTGTATTTTGTCCCGGTAAGAAGCATTTATTTCTGAGTGACTTTGTTGTACATTTACAAAAATGCGCGAAAGTTACGGAAAAGTGGTCGCTTGCAACATGGTCTTTGCCCAATAAGTTAATTAGCACTTTCATAAATTCTAAGAAAAAGGCCTTTTGATGAATGTCAAAGTTATTAAAAGAATGTATGCCATAAAAAAAATATTGGTTTTAGGTATCAGCCCAGAATTTCTATATTGATGCATCCTTACACAAAATAATGATTTATTTTAAATTCACATCCCATGCCCACTCAGGATCAAAAGGCTGTACAATCACAAATATATATTCTTTTCTCATTTTACAATCTGAGCAAGTTGCAGCCTGGTACTCGGATTCTTCCAATCGGTACGGCGTATCAAGTCAGAAATGTCTACTTTGTGAATAATGAAAACATAATGAACACTGACAATCCATTCACTGTTCTATTCCAGTCTGTTGTAAGTCTTAACATTGTTCCTGGTTATATAGACTATGAATCAGGGGTGTTGTTCCTTCCATAAGGTTTTAACTATAGAGGCACCCTCAAATGGTTACAAGTCATCTTTAAAATGCACTCAAGAAAGACTGTCTCTCTCTCAACCCCCACTTGATCATCAGTCCATCTGTTATTTATTTGTATTGAAACCAACCAAAAGTTGCATTCCTATGGCTAAGGGGTTCAGAGGAAAGGTCGTCTCCTTTGCGACAAGCTCAACCCAGCATGGCTTCCTCCTGAACTACCGCTTGTCTCAGGTGAAATGTTGCCTCTGCCCTCCACTCTGTATGCCCAGACTGTATGGAGTGCAAGAGGAGTGTGTGTATGTGTGTGTGATTGAAAGAGAATTCCTGAAATTAGGACAGTCAAGAGCACTGTAAAAGTAATGTGTATTAGATTAATAAAGATGAGAAGATTATCTGTAGATTAATATAAGAGCACATTGTTGGCTGCAGACGTACAACTGTTTACTGCTCCAAGCATGATCCAGCTGAGCTGAACATGGAAAAAGCCAGTTGTTGCACTACAGTATAACAAATACTGCAGTTTACTACAGGTAATGTAAATGTATCATGCAGAGGGAATACTTATCTATCTCTTGGTTGATTTACTTTTATTCACTTGACTGAAATTTTCTGAATTGATTGAACACCATTGTCCTGTGAAATAAAATAAAAAGTTTATCCTAAGAAAATTTTCTTCCTCTCATTAGGTTTTCTTTCATGTTGCCACTGTAGTCCTAATATGGATAATGTTAGAAACATTTAAATGTTATATTCAATACATTTACATAAATCATGGGTGAACACTGAAGAAGTCTCGTGACCCCATCCAGTTGCTTAGGGAGACATCTTCCAAATGGCTATCTCTGTGTTCTTCTGCTTCCCTGGCCCAGTAGATTCTTGTTCTTGAGGGCAGCCTCGTCAGAGAGGTTGCTGAGAGTGTGGTTATCATCTGTGGTACAGGTCAGGTCATTTCTGTTGAGGTAAAGCATAAAGGTTGAGGTTTAACAAATATGTTTTTTTCTTTCTCTTTTTCTTTTTGTCGATCAGCTTAATATTGCAGATAGATTGTAATTGTCTGCATCACTTCCAATCCCCCATGTATATATATATATATATATATATATATATATATATATATATATATATACACATACAGTGGGGAGAACAAGTATTTGATACACTGCCGATTTTGCAGGTTTTCCTACTTACAAAGCATGTAGAGGTCTGTAATTTTTATCATACAGTGGGGGAAAAAAGTATTTAGTCAGCCACCAATTGTGCAAGTTCTCCCACTTAAAAAGATGAGAGAGGCCTGTAATTTTCATCATAGGTACACGTCAACTATGACAGACAAAATGAGAAGAAAAAAATCCAGAAAATCACATTGTAGGATTTTTAATGAATTTATTTGCAAATTATGGTGGAAAATAAGTATTTGGTCAATAACAAAAGTTTCTCAATACTTTGTTATATACCCTTTGTTGGCAATGACACAGGTCAAACGTTTTCTGTAAGTCTTCACACTGTTGCTGGTATTTTGGTCCATTCCTCCATGCAGATCTCCTTTAGAGCAGTGATGTTTTGGGGCTGTCGCTGGGCAACACAGACTTTCAACTTGAGATCTGGAGACTGGCTAGGCCACTCCAGGACCTTGAAATGCTTCTTACGAAGCCACTCCTTCGTTGCCCGGGCGGTGTGTTTGGGATCATTGTCATGCTGAAAGACCCAGCCACGTTTCATCTTCAATGCCCTTGCTGATGGAAGGAGGTTTTCACTCAAAATCTCACGATACATGGCCCAATTCATTCTTTCCTTTACACGGATCAGTCATCCTGGTCCCTTTGCAGAAAAACAGCCCCAAAGCATGATGTTTCCACCCCCATGCTTCACAGTAGGTATGGTGTTCTTTGGATGCAACTCAGCATTCTTTGTCCTCCAAACACGACGAGTTGAGTTTTTACCAAAAAGTTATATTTTGGTTTCATCTGACCATATGACATTCTCCCAATCCTCTTCTGGATCATCCAAATGCACTCTAGCAAACTTCAGACGGGCCTGGACATGTACTGGCTTAAGCAGGGGGACATGTCTGGCACTGCAGGATTTGAGTCCCTGGCGGCGTAGTGTGTTACTGATGGTAGGCTTTGTTACTTTGGTCCCAGCTCTCTGCAGGTCATTCACTAGGTCCCCCCGTGTGGGCAATACGGACTTTCAGCTCCCTCCAAAGATTTTCTATTTGGTTCAGGTCTGGAGACTGGCTAGGCCACTCCAGGACCTTGAGATGCTTCTTACGGAGCCACTCCTTAGTTGCCCTGGCTGTGTGTTTTGGGTCGTTGTCATGCTGGAAGACGCAGCCACGACCCATCTTCAATGCTCTTACTGAGGGAAGGAGGTTGTTGGCCAAGATCTCTCGATACATGGCCCCATCCATCCTCACCTCAATACGGTGCAGTCGTCCTGTCCCCTTTGCAGAAAAGCATCCCCAAAGAATGATGTTTCCACCTCCATGCTTCACGGTTAGGATGGTGTTCTTGGGGTTGTACTCATCCTTCTTCTTCCTCCAAACACGGCGAGTGGAGTTTAGACCAAAAAGCTCTATTTTTGTCTCATCAGACCACATTACCTTCTCCCATTCCTCCTCTGGATCATCCAGATGGTCATTGGCAAACTTCAGACGGGCCTGGACATGCGCTGGCTTGAGCAGGGGGACCTTGCGTGCGCTGCAGGATTTTAATCCATGACGGCGTAGTGTGTTACTAATGGTTTTCTTTGAGACTGTGGTCCCAGCTCTCTTCAGGTCATTGACCAGGTCCTGCCGTGTAGTTCTGGGCTGATCCCTCACCTTCCTCATGATCATTGATGCCCCACGACTTGAAATCTTGCATGGAGCCCCAGACCGAGGGTGATTGACCGTCATCTTGAACTTCTTCCATTTTCTAATAATTGCGCCAACAGTTGTTGCCTTCTCGCCAAACTGCTTGCCTATTGTCCTGTAGCCCATCCCAGCCTTGTGCAGGTCTACAATTTTATTCCTGATGTCCTTACACAGCTCTCTGGTCTTGGCCATTGTGGAGAGGTTGGAGTCTGTTTGATTGAGTGTGTGGACAGATGTCTTTTATACAGGTAACGAGTTCAAACAGGTGCAGTTAATACAGGTAATGAGTGGAGAACAGGAGGGCTTCTTAAAGAAAAACTAACAGGTCTGTGAGAGCCGGAATTCTTACTGGTTGGTAGGTGATCAAATACTTATGTCATGCAATAAAATGCAAATTAATTACTTAAAAATCATACAATGTGATTTTCTGGATTTTTGTTTTAGATTCCGTCTCTCACAGTTTAAGTGTACCTATGATAAAAATTACAGACCTCTACATGCTTTGTAAGTAGGAAAACCTGCAAAATCGGCAGTGTATCAAATACTTGTTCTCCCCACTGTAAACATACACATTCTTATACACACATACATACACACATACATACAGTGAGGGAAAAAAGTATTTGATCCCCTGCTGATTTTGTACGTTTGCCCACTGACAAAGAAATGATCAGTCTATAATTTTAATGGTAGGTTTATTTGAACAGTGAGAGACAGAATAACAACAAAAATATCCGGGAAAAACATGTCAAAAATTTTATAAATTGATTTGCATTTTAATTAGGAAAATAAGTATTTGACCCCTCTGCAAAACATGACTTAGTACTTGGTGGCAAAACCCTTGTTGGCAATCACAGAGGTCAGACGTTTCTTGTAGTTGGCCACCAGGTTTGCACACATCTCAGGAGGGATTTTGTCCCACTCCTCTTTGCAGATCTTCTCCAAGTCATTAAGGTTTCGAGGCTGATGTTTGGCAACTCGAACCTTCAGCTCCCTCCACAGATGTTCTATTAGATTAAGGTCTGGAGACTGGCTAGGCCACTCCAGGACCTTAATGTGCTTCTTCTTGAGCCACTCCTTTGTTGCCTTGGCCGTGTGTTTTGGGTCATTGTCATGCTGGAATACCCATCCACGACCCATTTTCAATGCCCTGGCTGAGGGAAGGAGGTTCTCACCCAAGATTTGAGGGTACATGGCCCCGTCCATCGTCCCTTTGATGCGGTGAAGTTGTCCTGTCCCCTTAGCAGAAAAACACCCCCAAAGCATAATGTTTCCATCTCCATGTTTGACGGTGGGGATGGTTTTCTTGGGGTCATAGGCAGCATTCCTCCTCCTCCAAACACGGCGAGTTGAGTTGATGCCAAAGAGCTCCATTTTGGTCTCATCTGACCACAACAATTTCACCCAGTTCTCCTCTGAATCATTCAGATGTTCATTGACAAACTTCAGACGGGCATGTATATGTGCTTTCTTGAGCAGGGGGACCTTGCGGGCGCTGCAGGATTTTAGTCCTTCACGGCGTAGTGTGTTACCAATTGTTTTCTTGGTGACTATGGTCCCAGCTGCCTTGAGATCATTGACAAAATCCTGTGTAGTTCTGGGCTGATTCCTCACCGTTCTCATGATCACTGCAACTCCACGAGGTGAGATCTTGCATGGAGCCCCAGGCTGAGGGAGATTGACAGTTATTTTGTGTTTCTTCGATTTGCGAATAATCGCACCAACTGTTGTCACCTTCTCACCAAGCTGCTTGGCGATGGTCTTGTAGCCCATTCCAGCCTTGTGTAGGTCTATAATCTTGTCCCTGACATCCTTGGAGAGCTCTTTGGTCTTGGTCATTGTGGAGAGTTTGGAATCTGATTGATTGATTGCTTCTGTGGACAGGTGTCTTTTTATACAGGTAACAAACTGAAATTAGGAGCACTCCCTTTAAGAGTGTGCTCCTAATCTCAGCTCGTTACCTGTATAAAAGACACCTGGGAGGCAGAAAAATGTCTGATTGAGAGGGGGTCAAATACTTATTTCCCTCATTAAAATGCAAATCAATTTATAACATTTTTTACGTGCGTTTTCTGGATTTTTTTGTTGTTCTTTTTTTGTTGTTATTCCACCCTTTCCCTACTTGGAGTAAATTAGTGAACAACAATGCTTAGGCCTCTACTTCTAGCTTATATTTACCATCTACATTTTATGGACACAGTCAATTTTACAATAATTATATTTTGTTTGTTTTTTCTCCTGAACTTCTTCTACTCTCAACCTCTCCGATCATTTTCATGATGTCCATCCGGTTTGCTTCTATATGCCATATCTTTTTAACTGTGCTCTTTCACAAAAGCTCCCAACCTACAATATATACTTATTATGGACACAGTATGCTTACATTATTAGTTATCTTGTTATTATTTGTTGTTAGTTGTTATTAGTCCCATCCTTCAATTCCATTCAACACCTCCCATCTATCTCTTAACACCATCCATATAGGATTTATATTTGCCATATATATTTCAACTGTACTGTGATGTTTTACAAAAGTTCTGAACCTTTCTATTCTCATTGTTTCTACAGATTGTGAATTGAAAATAAACATTTTTGCTAAAAGTATAATTATTTAATTGATCGATTTATCAAAGAAGTTAGTTCTCACTCAAATCAATGATCAATTCTTCCTACAAGTTATTCAGTAATCTCCTAGCTAGCTTACGTCAGTGTTGTTAAAATGGTTTGTTTAGTATCTGTGGCCATAGTGGTGTCCTCATAGATCTTCAGCATGTCCTCTGTACGGTCATCTTTCAGCTCCTTAGGCTCGTTCAGTCTGTGGGAACATTGAATAGAGAATACTTCATGGAACACCATGTCTTGCACAGTCACCATGATAGAAACAAACATTTCAGTCGGGGACCCTCGTCAGAGTAAATTGTACATTTGCCAGAGTAACTTGTTAGTCAAAACATTGTTGTAGTTTGTGATATGTAGTTATAGTGGCTGTGCTCCAGTACCTGGGTTCAAGGCGTTCCTTCACCTTGGCGATGGATCGGATGCAGGGGCCAATTTGCCTGGCGATGGTGGTCAGGTAGCTGTTCTCTTGCCTTGACTGCATCAGATCGTGAAGCTGGGCAGAAAACTGAATGGACACATGCAGTATATAAAACACCAACTTGACCATATCTATCTCACATCTAACAGAAAAACAAAATCCCCTTTACCTTCATAGATTTCCTGTTAATTTGCAACCCTTTGAAAGGTCTCCTCCCAGACATAGGGGAAGGATAACAGGATGGAGATGAGCCTTAAAAGGAGAGCTGGGTTACATTTATAAACAGTGTTGTCTGAATACTTTTCCAGAATCCTCATTGCTTTGGTGATTCCCACCTCCTCAAACATGGCCCTCATGAGTTCCACTGCAGGAGATATGTCTGTCCATCTGCACGGAGGTATCCAGGATGTCTCCCATGGTGTCTGTCTTGATGAGGGAGGGGTGCTTGGTCAGATCCCTGTGGGTCTCCTGCACCTAGTCCTTCAGCTGCTGAATGGATGTCTGCAGCGTCTGGACACAGTAAGGAAAACACAGGAAGGTCTTTTCATGACACGTATTTCAAATACACATACAAAAACACTGTGATTGGCTGTGAAAGCCCTCAGTAATGTCGTAACAATGCGTATCAGAGTTGTACAGTAAAGTGTTGTCGAAGCTCACTCACCCTGCAGCTGTTCTCATAGTTGCGACAGTGCTCGGTAAACGGGAGTCTCCCCACTCTCTACCAGGAGGACCTTGGTGATGATATTGCGGTGGGCTTCCGCACCACGGATGAACCCAGGGACATGTCACTGATGGCAGGGGAGTGGCAGGGCACGGACAGGGATGACTACAGGCTGAGGAGACAGAGGGACAGTTACACAAAACAATGAACAAATAAATATATTGACATAACATTTTGCACATCAAGTAGGGGTGTCCTCATTTTCTGCTGACTATTTCAGAACACGACAAGAGCATATTTGGAAAGTATAAGCATACTGTCTTGAATGTTGAAGTTTCACTCATTGGGAACATCAGTAACAAGCTGATTACATTTTCCCTTTGAGCGTGTAGGTCTGCACAATTTCTTTATGGTAGGGGTGAAATATGACTCACAGTTTGGTTTGTGCCCTTCTGGATTCATAGAAACATATTGGGCTTAATGCATCATACTACACTCTACTTACATATCAAGAAACTCAAACTTGTTAGCTGAATTTAGGAAGGCTGAACAAGTGACCAGATGATCGTAGAGAAGGGAAGGGCAAGGTGGAGGAGAACATTGGCTTGAGTTGATTATATTACACCTGCTCAAGATGGAACATCCATTAGGATTACAAATACAGTCGGGCACTGTGAATAAGACATTCTAAAAATAGGCAACATGTATCACAACTCCAGGATAAACAGGCATACCATAGACAGGACATTACCTGGAGAGTGGGTAAGAGTGCAGCCAGATGAGACAGCTGTTCTCATTTACTACTGGGTTGAAAGTGTTGCCAGGCAAGCCTGATGTAGCTGGTCCTGACACATTATTATTCATTTGGATTTTATCTATATTGGTCTGCTGCCATGGATACCTTAATCTCCCAGTAGGATCTATATATAAATGTGGAATAGGATACATATTAGGCAGGCATTAGACGAGCCATTAGGCTGTTCAATATCTCTGGGTTTTGAACACTCTAATGAACTCTCAAAACAGGAAGTCTTGTGCACCCAAATGTCACACTATTTCCTATATAGTGCGCTACTTCTGGTCAAAAGTAGTGCACTATAAAGGGAATATGTTGGCATTTGAGACGCACCCGTCTGTCTGTGGCAAGACTTCCTGCTTTGAGAGTTAATTGAGTTTATAGTGATTTTTAATGGCTAGAGGCAACCATTGAGGATGAATCTCTATTTGGATGGCCCATTCAAACAATGACAGGTAAATGTCAAATATTTCACAGTTTCTCTGAGCATAGGCTACACATTAGGGCTACATGATAAACATGATTTTCAAGCAAGGTAGCATGAAGCAAAATAAATGTTCACCTTTGCACTGCTTTCAGGATAATCTTTTTTTCTTTCTGCCAGTTTTTCCTTCAAAAGAGGACGATATTATCTGGGTCATTTAATTGCATTGCAAATCTCTCAAGATGAAATTAACTGTACTCTTATGAATACTTTCCCAACCAAAACTAATTTACGTAAATTTCCTCTCAGTTAAGTTTGTAAATGAAAAGCACTACTTGAGCATTACAACTGTATCCAGTATAATTCAATCAAATGTTGCTCTAATATAATGTTGTGCAAGGTATTGAACCTTAGGCTACTTTTGGAGATAGGACTTGAAGAGTGACACCTTGTGGTAAAATTTAAACACATTTTTGGAACTGCATAAACAAAACAACGACAACATTGATTGATTGAGAAAATAGAAGGAAATTGCACAACAGTTTTCCGCATTTAACCCAACCCCTCTGAATCAGAGAGGTGCGGGGGGCTGCCTTAATCCATGTGGCCCTCTTAACCTAATGTGGCCCTCTGTAGCTCAGTTGGTAGAGCATGGCGTTTGCGACGCCAGGGTTGTGGGTTCGATTCCCATGGGGGGCCAGTATGAAAATGTATGCACACACTAACTGTAAGTTGCTCTGGATAAGAGCGTCTGTAATGTCCACGTCATCAGCTCCCGGGGAGCAGTTTTTCAAAATGGACGATGACTGTGTCAGTTCACCTGCACGTTGTTGAAAATAGTGCTGATTGCGCTCTCCTCCTCATCCACATTCTCTCAGACTGCCTCGATCATGGCCTTCAGCAGGATTCTGGCCGATGTCTGGAGCTCCTTCACCGCCTAGGAGTCAGGGGTCACACCATGAGAGGGCACTGGACAACACCCCACCCTGGAGTCCACCTGTGGTAAATTAAATTGATTGGACATGATTTGGAAAGGCACACACCTGTCTATATAAGGTCCCACAGTTGACAGTGCAAGTCAGAGCAAAAACCAAGCCATGAGGTTGAAGGAATTGTCCGTAGAGCTCCGAGACAAGATTGTGTCGAGGCACAGATCTGGGGAAGGGTACCAAAAAATGTCTGCAGCATTGGTCCCCAAGAAAACAGTGTCCTCCATCATTCTTAAGTGGAATAAGTTTGGTACCACCAAGACTCTTCCAAGAGCTGGCCACCCGGCCACACGAGCAATCAGGGGAGAAGGGCCTTGGTCACTGAGGTGACCAAGAACCCGATGGTCACTCTGACAGAGCTCCAGAGTTCCTCTGTGGAGATGGGAGAACCTCCCAGAAGGACAACCATCTCTGCAGCACTCCTCCAATCAGGCCTTTATGGTAGAGTGGCCAGACGGAAGCCATTCCTCAGTAAAAGGCACATGACAGCCCGCTTGGAGTTTGCCAAAAGGCACCTTAAGGACTCAGACGAGATGCTCTGGTCTGATGAAACCAAGATTGAATGCCAAGTGTCACGTCTGGAGGAAACCTGGCACCATCCCTACGGTGAAGCACGGTGGTGACAGCATCATGCTGTGGGGATGTTCTTCAGCGGCAGGGACTGGGAGACTAGTCAGGATCGAGGAAAAGATTAACGGAGCAAAGTACAGAGAGATCCTTGATGAAATCCTGCTCCAGAGCGCTCAGGATCTCAGACTGGGGCGAAGGTTCACCTTCCACCAAGACAACGACCCTAAGCACACAGCCAAGACAACGCAGTAGTGGCTTCGGGACAAGTCTCTGAATGTCCTTGAGTGGCCCAGCCAGAGCCCGGATTTCAACCTGATTGAACAGCTCTGGAGAGACCTGAAAATAGCTGTGCAGCGACGCTCCCCATCCAACCTGACAGAGCTTGAGAGGATCTGCAGAGAAGAATGGGAGAAACTCCCCAAATACAGGTGTGCCAAGCTTGTAGCGTCATACCCAAGAAGACTCGAAGCTGTAATCGCTGCCAAAGGTGCTTCAACAAAATACTGAGTAAAGGGTCTGAATACTTATGTAAATGCGATATTTCCGTTTTTCTTTTTCTTTTTACATTTGCAAAAATGTCTAAAAACCTGTTTTTGCTTTGTCATTATGGGGTATTGTGTGTAGATTGATGAGGGGGAAAACAATTTAATCAATTTTAGAATAAGGCTGTAACGTAACAAAATGTGGAAAAGTCGAGGGGTCTGAATACTTTCCGAATACACTGTATAGTGTACAGTCGTGGTCAAAAGTTGAGAATGACACAAGTATTGGTCTTCACAAAGTTCGCTGCTTCAGTGTTATGAGATATTTTTGTCAGATGTTACTATGTTATACTGAAGTATAATTACAAGCTTTCCATAAGTGTCAAAGGCTTTTATTGACAATTACATTAAGTTTATGCAAAGAGTCAATATTTGCAGTGTTGACCCTTCTTTTTCAAGACCTCTGCAATCCGCCCTGGCATGCTGTCAATTAGCTTCTGGGCCACATCCTGACTGATGGCAGCCCATTCTTGCATAATCAATGCTTGGAGTTTGTCAGAATTTGTGGGTTTTTGTTTGTCCACCCGCCTCTTGAGGATCGACCACAAGTTCTAAATGAGATTAAGGTCTGGGGAGTTTCCTGGCCATGGACCCAAAATTTCGATGTTTTGTTCCCCAAGCCACATAGTTATCACTTTTGCCTCATGGCAAGGTGCTCCATCATGCTGGAAAAGGTTTGAAATGATTATGTTTTAGTCAAATATTATATTTGTTTAGGCTTCTTGCGGTCAATTTGCAGTCTACAAATTATTTTTTATTATGTTCTGGCTCATCCGCTCAAGGAAAAATCGTCCCACAGCTGAATCTAGTTGATGATGCCTGTCCTACAGCAATATCGAACAAGTAGGTAATAGAGTTATAATTAGGAGAATGCACTCACTATGACGGCTTGGTCCAGCCTTTCACAGCTTTGCATATACGCTGTCTCAATGTCAATGCAGTGGGCTCTGCTCATGCTGAATGACACACACACAGTTTTAATTGCTTAATGGTTGATTATTTAATTATTTAAATGATAAAATATTAGGGATAGGAGCTGACTGTAATATCTCTGAAACAGTTGATCGACAGCATGGACTTCTCTGTGGAGAACATGATGTGCAGCTAGCTCATCGTGGAGGGCTGTGGGCAGACAGACAGTCATGATCAGACAGACAGACATACAGACATTACAATGGAATCTCAGAGAACAGAGAATTTGAGCTTGGATTTCACCAACATTTTCACCAACATTTTCTGTGCACCTGCTAGTTTATCCATAAAATATATCTAGCTGTTTTTAAAGGGGTAAGTAACACTTTAAGATTGAAGAAGATCTGAGTTTTAACACACCACACATTTTGTGGGCCTCCATCGTGCGCTTAGCAAGGGAGACGATATCGTGGCTGGAGAGCATCTTGGCCTTGTGAGTTGTTTCCCTGCAAGCTCCACACAGCAGCTGGCTACAAGTGTTGCAATAATACATTGCATCCACATTCTGTCAACACACGCAAGACCACAAAAAGATAAAAAGCTTGTACTGCAGACAGAAACTACAGGTATGAACTAAGCCTGTGTTTGTGAAAAGAAATGTTGCACTCCAGATCACAGTTGGAACACTGAACAGTCTCCGCGCAGTCAGAAGAGTTATCCACCAGAAACTGGAGCAGGCGGGCCTCCTGGGGTAACACACTTAGGGCTTCAACAATTGACTGTTGTCTATACCTAAACAACCAATGAGTGGCTACATAAACCCTATAGTCGTTGAGGCCATACTACTGTAAATACCAAATTGTCCTTTTGATAACAAGATGATACACAAATAGGATCCAACACATTTAGCTACTTACAGAGTCCTGGCAGCTGTAGCTGATTGACGAGAGTATACCTGTTTGCCGTGTGAGCTCGAGAGGGAGAACTTTTTGTTTGGCTGTTTGAGGATTTGGTTATTTTAATTTATCTTTGTTTGTGTTCCAGCCGGTCCTCCTGATGTACTCCACCCTACCTAGGTCCTGGAGATGGGAAAGGTAGATCTGCCCATGGGTGTACATTCACACGTAGATAACCCATTGTTTTACACACTAGGTTAGCCGGGCGGGTGTCACCCCTGTATTTTTGGTAAACAGGTAGGAAAGTGGATTAGGGTTTAGAGTGATAGGAAGGATTAGGTGTGTAGAAGAGAAGGGACCTTTGGTTTATTTTCATTACCTGGACCCCGTTCCCAAATATTCCCTTCTCTGGTTTGTTTGATGTTTTGTTTTCTTACTGTTTCTTTATGGGTGTTGAATATTTTGTTTAAGTACCTTACTAAACGTCCCCCGAGGGCTAACGATTAGTTACCGGAGTGTAACTCCAGTTCTATGAGTGGAGCGGAGCCCCATAGGGGAGCTCTGCTCCTAATGGTTTACCCTCTGCCCTAAGGCAGCAGCAGCCTGAGACAAAATTATGCACACACCTACAGCCAATAGGAGTACAGGTGTCCCTATAAGAGGGGACGCTTCCCCTCAATCAGCCTCCCGAGATATGTTTCTTCAGCGAGACTAGAGAGGGTCGGCAGGGCCTTAAGTCCTATGGGGCTCCGCTCCACTCATAGAACTGGAGTTACACTCTGGTAACTAATCGTTCTATATCGTGGAGCTCCGCCCCATAGGGGAGCTCTGCTCCTAATGGTTTAAGGCGGAGCGTAGCGCTCCAAAATGTACTCCCTGCCGAGCCTAACACTTCCCATCAAAACGAGAAAGTCAGGCCCAGCAATGGCTGTAACCGAGTCACGCAGTACTGCAACTAAAAACCCCTACGGGCGTCACAATATACCGCGTCATCGGTTAAAAGACCCGCCCCACCTAGTCCAATGGCAATGCCAATGACTAGTGGGCAGATCACCAGAATAGAAGCCATACTAATCTGTACTAGCAGATAGATGTGCCTCAATATCCTGTGAAAACACTACCGACCACTAATGGAATGACATCAAATGTCACTCTACATTATGAACGCGGTAGACCGCCTCACTCACTCAATGGAATCCCAGAGATTAGTGGGCAGGAACAAAACATGAGTCATACTAACTGAACGAGCAGATAGATGACCTCATATTCTGTTAATCCACGCATGCCTCTACTGTACTGAGCTTGTCAGTCAGGATTCATGCCACAAAATATGTTTTCTCATCCAAAGCGGACCTGATGGAAACCCAGTCCATAGTCCTGCTTTTCCCTCTCTTCCTAGCTCTAGATCTCCCTTCAGCTATGCTGAGTACAGACCGAGCCAAAGAGTTAGAAAACACATCTGTTAAAGACACGTCTTCCTAACCAAAAGCGGACCTGATGGAAACCTGTGTCCACAGTCCTGCTTCTCCGCTCCTTCTTGCTCAAGATCTCCCTTCAGCCACGCTGAGTACAGATCGAGCCAGAGAATTGGAAGACATATCTAAGAGATAGAAACGGATAAATGGAGACGGCGTCGACCAGGATGCTGCTCTACAGATATCCTCTACTCCCGTTCCTCTAAAAAGGGCAGTAGAAGCCGCTACTCCACGAGTGGAGTGAGCTCTGATACCCTGAGGCAATTGCCGCCCTGCTACCTCATAAGCTGTCTCAATGCCTTCGCAAAGCCAGTGAGACAGCCTCTGTTTTGAAAGTGGTCTACCTAGTGCAGCCGCACCGTGACACACAAACAACTGAGGCGATGACCTAATCGCTGCTGTGCGCTCGACGTAACACGCCAAAGCGCGTACCGGGCACAGGCGATGGAGCTTTTCCTCACTCCTCTCTCTATGAGGAGGAGGAGAAAAAGCCCACAGCTCCACGGTCTGTGACCTATATGAACTCTTAATAACCTTCGGCACAAATGCCGGGTTAGGACATAACACTGCTCTGCTCAGGTCACCATTGATGGCCAGGCAGTCAGGTCTCGTCGAAAAAGCACACAAATCACTGACCCGCTTAGCTGTAGTCAAAGCGAGCAACAGTGCTGTCTTGATAGACAGCATCTTGAGGGGTATTTGATTCAATGGCTCGAACGGCGACTTACATAGCGCTTCGAGTACCAAAGCCAAATCCCACTGAGGAAGCGTGACTCTAGGTGTTGGCCTAAGTCGCCGCGTTCCTAATAGGAAGCGTTTCACTAGAGGGTGACTAAAGACATTGTCTCTGCCAAAACCCTCATGACAAGCTGAAATCGCTGCTGCAAACACTCTAATCGTGGCAGGCGATTTTTGCTTATCAAACATGAGCTGCAGAAAAGAGAGAATACTCTCCACCTGACAGCTCATGGGGTCCACACTTTGTGTGACACACCATCGTGAAAACACGTTCCATCTACTGGCATACATCTTAGAAGTGGAACTGGCACGTGAACCCTGTATGGTCCTGATCACCGCATCAGATAACCCACGGCGCTCTAGCCTGTCCCTCTCAGCAGCCAGGCCTTCAGTGGTTGGCCGATTATGGGCAATTTCCCTATCGTGCCAGCCGCCTGAGACAACGCGTCCCGTCGATGTGGAATTGGCCAAGGTGGCGCAATCAACATCTGACTCATCTCCGCAAACCACAGAGCCCCCGGGCGATCGGGTGCTATCAGTATCACTGACAGCCCCCCTGACCTCACCCTGGCTAGCAGTGGGAGAATGCAGGACAGCGGAGGGAATGCATACAGGAGAACTCTCGGCCACGGTTGGTGCGCAAAGGCGTCCCTTCCCAGTGGCGGTTCGTCCTGTTCCCTCAGAGAGAACCACAGAGGACATTGCGCGTTCACGCGTGACGCGAATAGGTCCACCTCGGCTCTCCCGAATTGTTCCCAAATCTGGAGAACAATGTCTGGATGCAGACACCACTCGTCGTCTCGAGGACCCCCTCTTGACATGAGGTCTGCTCCTACGTTCAAGTAGCCCGGAATGTGTGCTGCTCTCAATGAGCGAAGGTGCTCGTGAGCCCACAGCCACAATTCCTCTGCCGCCCGATGGAGAGCAGGAGACCTGACTCCTCCCTGGCAATTTATGTGGGCTACTGTGGTCCGGTTGTCTGACCAGACCAGCACATCGCGACCCCGAAGGGTAGACGCGAAGTGGGTCAGAACCAGTCGAACCGTTTCCAACTCCAGGAGGTTGATGTGACGACCTGATTGAGGCCACACACCTCCTATCGCTTGTGTCTGACATGTCCCTCCCCATCCCGTCAGGGACGCATCCGTGAATACTGGGATGTGAGAGGACACCTTTCCTATCGGGACTCCGTGCGTGAGAACGCGCGAGTTTCTCCAATAGTTTAGGTCTGCACTGAGCGAGAGGGGAACCACCACCAACCGATGACGTTGACGCAATGGGTCTAGTCTTAGTTAGGCGAACCATCGCTGCATCCTGCGCATGTGCAGGAGTCCCAGCGGAACCACAGAGTGGGCTGACGACATGAGACCCAAAAGTGACATGATCGACAGCGCCGTTACCGTGTGATCCGGACGACACTTCCTTAGGGCTAGCAACAAGGCTACCCTTCGGGGGTCCGAAATTCGAGCCCTCATCCTCACAGTGTCTAGCTGTATCCCCAGGTAGACAATCTGATGAGTGGGCCAGGGCGCGCTCTTTTTCCAATTCACAGCAAACCCCAGACTTGTGAGATGCATCACTGTCTGTGTTGTGTGAGTGATCACCAGCTCTGCTGACGGGGCGAGAACCAGTAGGTCGTCCAGGTAGGCTAGTAGCCGTATTCCTTGACGACGCAACGGTTCCAATGCCGCCTCCACACACTTGGAAAATGTGCGAGGTGCCAGGGCATACCCAAATGGCATCCTCGTGTATTCGCACGCCACCCCTTGAAAGGCGAACCACAGAAACTTCCTGTGACGCGGCTGAACCGGCACATGAAAGTACGCGTCCTTTAGGTCTATGCTCGTACAAAAATCCCCTTTCTGGACACATTCCAGCAGGCGTTTTGTCGTTAGCATTCGGAAGGGCCGTTTGGTTATGCTCTCGTTGAGAATGCGTGAATCCAAAATCGGCCTCACTCCTCCCGTCTTTTTGGGCACTAGGAAATAAGGCAAATATAGCCCTTTGTTCCTTTGCTCCCGGGGAACTACTGTCACCGCCTCCTTCGCCAAAAGTTCCGTAATCTCTGTCATCAGAGCGGCCACTTTGTCTGGCGTCTTCATCACCGTCTCCACCACTCCCCTGAACGGGGGTGGGGTCCGGTGGAATTGGAGAGCATAACCCTTCTGCAACGTCTGTTCTAGCCAGCGTGAGAGGGTGCAGCTTCTTCGCAACTGCCAGCAATGCAGAGAAAGTGGCTGGGCGCGAAGCTGTGGTGCATCCAGTAGGAAGGACCTGTATTCCTCTATGGCCCTTACCGCCACTGTTCCCCGACATTGAAGTGGTGGAACAGCCCAAGGTGGGCCTCCCGTGAAAGGGAGAGGAAATGCGTTCTGAGAAAGAAAGAGGAGTAGGGACGTCAGTTAAACCCGTAACTGTCGTATTCCTGCCCTCCTTGAACGCATCGCGGGTCTGAATTGCGCTGACCGAGGCCACAGCCTGCGGCAGGGCACCATCCCCAGCGAGCGATTGCGTCATCTTAGGTGACTGCAATTCGCTATCAGAGCCCTTCACTACAGTACTCCTAGAAGTCTGTAGTATGAGGTCTCTATGAGGTAAAACAAGACGGCGCCTTGATACCTTTTTAACTTTCACCTTCTGTGTGTGTTCAACTCTGCACCCCTGGTGGGTTGATTCACGCTCAGTGTGGTGAGTACTGGCTCGTTCTGTCAGGGGAGCGGATACTTTGGTTACACCCATAACGCTAGTAATCCTGCCCTCCGTGAACGTAGCATGGGTCTGAATCGCATTAACCGAGACCTTGGTCTGCGATAATGCGCCGTCCCCAGATAGCTGCTGTGTTACAATGCCTGGGGGCGCCGATACTCTGGGCACCTTGGTGACCGCGGTAATCGGGCCCTCCGTGAACGCAGCATGGGTCTGGCTCGTACTAGTGGAGACCTTAGTCTGTACTAGTGCGCCATCCCCAAATAGCGGCTGCGTCCTCATGTCAGAATCTGACCGGGACTGCTGCCTTCTATGTAAAGCACTTCTTATACGTGAAGTGTGATGTGACGACCTGATTGAGGTCTTCTGGACAGGGACGGCCTGTTCAATAGGGCGATATGGGCGACGCACTGCCAAACGGGAAAAGGAAGGGATTTTTTTTCTAATCAATTATATCACGGCAACAGTAGTTATCAGTGTTGTAATCTGATCTGACTGCCACTAAATGTCAAATCAGGCTAAAGTCGTGCTTCAAATGGCCCCGCCCGTTTTTGGGGCGATTTCAGTCAGGTTGAAAATCGCCCAGAAGTCTCTCATAGCCTGTCATGTAAAATCTATTTTTTTCAAATTTCAAAGCTTTCAATACAATCTCTATGGGTGTCTGTGGGCTTGCACTTACGCGCTTTCGTCATACGTGACGTAACCATGAACGTAACTAAGAAAATAGCGGCTAGCAGCGTCTCTGTTGCGACCTGCAGTGTGGCGTTATCTTATGTTTTTAATTTGTACACTTAGTGGCGTTATTTTATGTTTTTAATTTGTACACTTAGTTTACAAACATTCTGCCAACCATGGATTTCCAGTGGTGGGTTTTGGACTGATCTTGTTGATCGTGTACATACCCGCTACGAACGGACTAAATAATGAAAACGCTGCTGGCAGCGGAATCCAATACAGCTGGGAGACTTGGCTGGATGACAGAGTCCCGGAGAAGTGGAGCCGGCCGGCTTCACCCTGGTCAGAGCGGACCGCGATCTGACAGTCACAGATCGATCCTGGTAAGAGAGCGACTCTGTACCCCCGACATTGAACTGCTTTCTGTGTCACTGCGACCTTACTATCTGCCCCGTGAGTTCCCCCAATTGTTTGTTACCGTTGTGTACTGTTGATAATCACAAGTTTACTGGAGAACTGAGACCAAGTAGAGACTTTGGACAGGGTGGATATGGTATAATAAAGGCAGTTTATTCAGAGGTAAAGATATCTGGAATCGAGTGCACGGACTCGTTCGTCAAACTCTTAGGGAGCTATCTGAAGAGAGCCCCGAAAACATTGTGTGCAGACATTTTATACAATAAATGATGTAGGTTGAATCTAGTAGTTCTGATCTTCTGATTGGTCCTGATGAGTTGGGCGAGGTCCCCTCCACTGTTGCATTGGCTCTGAGTCGGGTTCTCTGTCTTCAAATGTTCAGCCTAAAGAGAGGGGATTTTTGTGTGTGTGTGTGTGTGTGTGTTTAACAGTGATGATGTGTGTGTGTGTGTGTTATCAGTGATGATGTGTGTGTGTGTGTGTGTGTGTGTGTCCTCAGAGCAAGAACTCGTGAGTTGGAAGAACTGAGAGACCTATGGCGTGGGTGTTGTCCTTGGCCACCTGCTGACAAGGCTGACAAGATATGACTCTTTTGTCCATTGTTATAGGATAGGAACAGCATTGATTGAAAACAAACGCCCAACACAAAATGGGTCATGCACAAGATTTTAGTCAGACCAAGCTATAACATTATATATTTACTACGACAGTACATTCAACCAAAAGCTAATATAACAAAGGCATCAGAGATTATTTATAATCTGTCACAGAAACTGGAATCCATCTCCCCAGATCAGTCAATAAATGCTTCTGGTATTGATTTATATGCTGCCCCTGTCTTCATGTTGTTGCTGGACATATCTTTTTTAAAATGTGTGTAGGTCACCTAAATCATCAGAAAAATTGCCCCTCCTGAGAATTTTTTCAGGAGCCGCCACTGCTTCTGGATACCTACTCTTAGTGCCTGTTCAGCAACGCACCCTCGGTGGGCTGAACGGCTCTTAGAGTGGTAAGGAAGAGAGGGTGAGATTTGAACGCTCTCGGACGTATTATGGAAAAGAGGCAATTTTTTGACAAAGTCAGGTGGAGCCAACTCTTTATTAAACACATCAACAAAAGCATTTACATCAGCACCCGTCCCTTCAACCGAAGGGTGGGGGGGGGGACAGTGGGCGCGTTCGACACCATCGATGCGTCCTCCATCCTCTCCCCCGCGTCCCGTCACGTACGTCTCCTCTTGCCTCTCTTGGAGGGCCAGGTCGGCGTCCTCGTCACCTCCCTCGCCGGCTGTAGTGGGGCTACAGTAGCTGCTGGGAGGGCCGAGCCCGCTCCCTTGCTGCTCGTGGCCGCCGGATGACGCCGATTACGCCGCCTCGTCGTAGATCCCGGTCTACTTAGAGGGGCGGAGGTAGATGGCCTTTGGGGAGGAGGGGGGCCGAGTCGTCCTGCCAACGGCAGGTGCTTGGCCAACTGCCTCTTCTCCTCCTCCAACTTCGAAAAACGCTCCGTCGCCTCTCTGACGACCCCAAACAGGCCGTCGTCAGAGAGGGGGGCGTTCAAGAGAGACGTCCTGTCTGCCTCTTTCATGGAAGTCAAAGACAACCAGAGGTGTCGCGCGCAGACTGCGGACGCCTGTGTAAGGTGGAGTATGGCGCCAGAAATCCTGGACGCCTCCTCCACCTCCTCTGGTGCCATCTCTGTCTTACCCGTGGTTAAACGGGACAGAGAGGCCGCCAAGAGGGCAATGTTGTTAGCTGCTGCTACAGCTTGGGCTCCCAACCCAAAAGACTTCTCCAACAGCGACGCTGTGAGTCGGTCCTTCTGGGATGGCAACGTGGCCTTCTTGAAAGAGGGCCAAGGGCTCGAACCCGGTACGAGATACGCCGCCATGGCGCTCTCTAACCTGGGGATCCCCTGACCCTGGAACCTTCCTTCCACTCTCGTGAATGGGAGATACGCTTTTACAGGCGAACGCGCCGCTAAAGGTGCCTCCCACGAGCCTCCAACGTACCTAGCCAAAGAAGGCATGGCAGGAGCCACTGGCTCTGCCGCCTTCCTCGGCCTGGAATAAGGACCGCCCTCCATCATATCAACCTCCGGTGCGGAGGGAAGAGGGGGCAGGCTTATTGCCAGCCGTTGAGCAGCTCTCTCAATGAGACCCGGAAAATCCGCTCTCAGAGAGGCTGCAGCGAAAGAGAGAGCTTCTGATCTCTCAGAGCTCGTATCCCCTTCGCTATAGGGACTACAAGCCCTCTCGCTCTCCAGAGGAAAGGGGGGCTTGAAAGTATGAGGGACGGGGTCCGACTGTTCCATTGGAATGCCAGACCCTTCCTCAAAATCCCCATCTTCCCCCGAGTCTGCGCCGTCGGACGACGCCTCTGAAGCAGAGGCTAGTATCGACAACACATCCTCAAGGGGGATGTCCTCCCTGAAAAACGCCCAACGCTGCTTCCTCTCCTTTAAAGAAAGGAGGGCGCAGGAGGCGCAATTCGGGGGACTGCAGACGCCCTCCTTGGCATGCTGGGATCCCAAACACACGAAACATAAGTCGTGGTGGTCACCGGCCGCCATGGAGGTGCATCTGCACTGAGCTCTGAAAAGAGCTTTTGGGGGGGGGGGAAATCACCCGGTGTGCTCATTTAGACGACGTTGATGACTGGAATATCAACGGCGTTTTCGTCCTGAGTCTTCGTGCTTCGTCTCTTCTTGGCTCTTCAGTCTAGTCATCCAGTCGCTGAAGAAAAAGGGAGGCTGATTGAGGGGAAGCGTCCCCTCATATAGGGACACCTGTACTCCTATTGGCTGTAGGTGTGTGCATAATTTTGTCTCAGGCTGCTGCTGCCTTAGGGCAGAGGGTAAACCATTAGGAGCAGAGCTCCCCTATGGGGCGGAGCTCCACGATATAGAACATTGAGTTCTGGTTGTTGTCTGGTTATTTTAGTTCATTACACCCCACATTTCTTTCCCATCCATCTAGTTTACCTTGTGTGCGTAGTCACAGGCATTTACGTCTCCTCAGACTACACCCAAGGGAAGAACGTAACACAGCCTATATTACAGAGCATGTAATATCCATGTCAGTAAGTTAGTTACAGTTGAAGTCGGAAGTTCACATACACCTTAGCCAAATACATTTAAACTCAGTTTTTCACAATTCCTGACATTTAATCCTAGTTAAAATTCCTTGTCTTAGGTCAGTTAGGATCACCACTTTATTTTAAGAATGTGAAATGTCAGAATAATAGTAGAGAGAATGATTTATTTCAGCTTTTATTTCTTTCTACACATTCCCAGTGGGTCAGAAATTTACATACACTCAATTTGTATTTGGTAGCATTGCCTTTAAATTGTTTAACTTGGGTCAACCATTTCGGGTAGCCTTCCACAAGCTTCCCACAATAAGTTGGGAGAATTTTGGCCTATTCCTCCTGACAGAGCTGGTGTAACTGAGTCAGGTTTGTAGGCCTCCTTGCTCGCACACGCTTTTTAAGTTCTGCCCACAAATGTTCTATAGGATTGTGGTCAGGGCTTTGGGATGGCCACTCCAATACCTTGACTTTATTGTCCTTAAGCCATTTTACCACAACTTTGGAAGTATGCTTGGGGTCATTGTCCATTTGGAAGACCCATTTGCGACCAAGCTTTAACTTCCTGACTGATGTCTTGAGATGTTGCTTCAATATATCCACATAATTTTCCTTCCTCATGATGCCATCTATTTTGTGAAGTGCACCAGTCCCTCCTGCAGCAAAGCACCCCCACATCATGATGCTGCCACCCCCATGCTTCACGGTTGGGATGGTGTTCTTCGGCTTGCAAGCAACCCCCCTTTTCCTCCAAACATAACAATGGTCATTATGGGCAAACAGCTCTATTTTTGTTTCATCAGACCAGAGGATATTTCTCCAAAAAGTACGATCTTTGTCCCCATGTGCAGTTGCAAACCGTAGTCTGGCTTCTTCCTTGCTGAGCGGCCTTTCAGGTTATGTCGATATAGGACTCGTTTTACTGTGGATATAGATACATTTGTACCTGTTTCCTCCAGCATCTTCACAAGGTCCTTTGCTGTTGTTCTGGGTTGATTTGTACTTTTTGCACCAAAGTACGTTCATCTCTAGGAGACAGAACGTGTCTCCTTCCTGAGCGGTATGACGGCTGCGTGTTCCCATGGTGTTTATACTTGCATACTATTGTTTGTACAGATGAACGGTACCTTCAGGCGTTTGGAAATTGCTCCCAAGGATGAACCAGACTTTGCTGATTTCTTTTGATTTTCCCATGATGTCAAGCAAAGAGGCACTGAGTTTGAAGGTAGGCCTTGAAATACATCTACAGGTACACCTCCAATTGACTCAAATGATGTCAATTAGCCTATCAGAACCTTCTAAAGCCATGACATCCTTTTCTGGAATGTTCCAAGCTGTTTAAATGCAGTCAACTTAGTGTATGTAAACTTCTGACCCACTGGAATTGTGATACAGTGAATTATAAGTGAAATAATCTGTCTGTAAACAATTGTTGGAAAAATTACTTGGGTCTTGCATAAAGCAGATGTCCTAACCCACTTGCCAAAACTATCGTTTGTTAACAATAAATTTGTGGAGTGGTTGAAAAACTAGTTTTAATGACTCCAACCTAAGTGTATGTAAACTTCTGACTTCAACTGTATGTCATGTTGAGCTTCATGTGACTCAGGCAAAATAAACGAATATGCATCCTGGAAATACCACCACAATCTCATCTAAACTAGTTAGCACTGACATTAACATATCCATATCTACAGTACTACATAATGACAACACCATTACATAATCTAGCCCTGGAGGTCACAGCAATGAACTTCACCTAAGCCCAGAGGGATCAATCATTCAAATTCTCTTTATCTTCTCACTGAAAGTTGCCAGGTTTCTAGGACCACGCTGTGCTCCATGCCAGCCAGGATGAAACAAAGGCAAGATTTACACTGCAGCTGTTCATTTCCCCCAGATAATCCCCTAGGACTTAGATATATTTCAGTGTCAGGACCTAGATATCTTTCAGTGTACATGACTCGACCGGGTGTACATGACTCGACCCCCAACGTTCCAATCTCCGGGCGTACACTCAAAGCACAAGGCCCCTGAGTTGGTCATTGATTTGATAAAGCAAAGGTCCATATGAAATTAAAATACATATATCATGCCATCCAATAAATCAATGGAATGACCCATTTTATGTTTCCAAGCTGCTGTAATGCAGTCATAAGAAAACAAGCTTTCTTACCCACAGTGGCGGCAGGAGAGTTGGCCTTCCATGGCCCTGCCACGCAGACAACTGGCACAGAATGTGTGGTAACGGTTCAGCAGACAGGGGTGTTCGTTCTGCTCATGGCTCAAGTGGCATACCAAGGGGTGACAGTTGGTACTGTCTGGTTCATATAGCTTCTCCAAAGGGTAGAATACACCACAGAAGGATGGCGGCATCTTAATTGGGGAGGACAGGCTCGTGGTAATGGCTGGAGCGGAATTCGTGGAATGGTATCAAATACACCAAACACATGGTTTCCATGTGTTTTATGCCATTCCATTTGCTCCGTTCCAGCCATTATTATGAGCCGTCCTGCCCTCAGCAGCCTCCACTGCTCCACATATCTGAAAATACAACACAGGAAAGCCCATCACAGTGATGCTAATCTATGTCGGTGATGTTTCAGTAGAGCCTCATAGGGGACACTACAGGCTCCACTGACTCCTGTCAAATGTCATGCATTGGTTCCTAATGCAGAATGGAACAATAATGGGCACACATAGTATATCTTGTCATTTTTCACCTTGTTGTCTGCCTCCCTGCTCACTATGCCAGAGTTTATTACATCACTTTTGGCAAGGAACTATAGCCCAATAACTGTATTTGTCATTAAGACCAGGGTTATGAAGATGCCATTATGAAGTCACCAATCAGAGAGCAGGGTTTTGACAAAGTCATAATGAATGGACCAATCAGAAAGCAGGGTTATGACAATTTCATTATGAAGGGACCAATCAGATAGCAGTGTTATGGCAATGTCATAATAAACAACCTATCAGAGCAGGGTTATGGTGATGTCGTAATCAAGGGACCAATCAGAGAGCAGGGTCATGATGATGACGTTATGAAGGAACCAATAAGAGAGCAGCATTATGACGACGTAGTCATGAAGGGACCACCAATCAGGGAACAGGGTTATGACGACGTTGTAATGAAGGGACCAATTAGAGTGTAGCGTAATGAAGAACCAATGAGTGAGCAGGGTTTTGACAATGTCATTATGATTGACCTCTGATTCAGAGGGGTTGGGTTAAATGCAGAAGACACATTTAGGTTGAATGCATTCAGTTGTGCAACTGACTAAGTATCCCCTTTCCCTAATTGGTCATTATGGACCAAAAAACAACAACATCCTATGTGTTTTTGTGTTTATTGTTTGTTTGTGATGTTTTTTATTACAATTTGTAGAAAGATGTATCGTTTCTAACACCTTTGTACTTCTTATTCTTCTAAATGTATGGAATTTCAATAAGATATATAAAAAAATGTTAAGCCTTTTAATCAAACTCTGATGCCGTGATTGTATCGACTAGATCGGCGATTGATTCATCAAGCCAAAATTCAACGCACGCGCAAACCCCGCTCTTCCTTTCTGCTAAATTCTTCGCCATGGCTCCTGTGGTGGGTACAATCGCGTGTGAAAAATTGTTCAAATATGTCACTTTTTCACGATTAAAACGGCTGTACATTATTTGTATACATCGGGGCATATTTGGGAGGGCTTATGTAATCCTTAATAATGCTAAACAAGGCACTGAATTGGGTTTTATAATTCACGAGGCCCGCTAAATAAGTTTCTTTTTGGTGCTAGTTTAGCTAACGAGAGCTAGCCAGATCCACCACGTTGTAGCTACACAAAACGTTTTATGGTCAGCAGTAGTTTGATTAGTTAAATTGCAAAAATATTGGTCTGGTTATTACTTAAGGAGCCACCTGACTAAAGCTTCCTCTGAATTGGGGATTAGTTAAAACATAGTTGATGTCTAAGGTTGTAGTGCGTATGGTGGTGAACTAACGTTAGCTAGTTAGCTGTCTAGAATCTAAACGGAACAGCTACAATGGTAGTGACAGTGTTATTTTTAATTGGCTGTCAATTTGATCTGCAGAAGAAGCAGAGCACCAAGGGGTCCAAGGGTGGCAAGAAGAAGAAGCAGGTCCTGAAGTTCACTCTGGACTGCACCCACCCTGTGGAAGATGGCATCATGGATGCTGCCAACTTTGTAAGTAGTTTTGCAGTTGCACTGACAGGTTTTATACCTGTGCCTGGTTGCAATGAAAATCAAATGTTTAAGTTGCACAAACACCCTTATTCGAAACCCTCTTTAGCCACAATCCTGAATTGTTTCAGCCCTTCCGCAGTGGCCACTTGGTTTAGTATAAACTGAAGGATGGAAGGAGCTTGTAAAATGACAGTTCATGGGATCGACATGAGTCATGTTGAACAGAATCGTCCAATGCAGCCGTTTTTATCTCAATATCAAATAACTTCCGGGTAACAATTGTTACCTTACTGTGATTGTTTTCAATTAAAATGATAAAGAAACATAGCAATGAGCAATTTCTCAAGCAAGAATTTTGCTAGGACTATGGGAGTGGTCTGAGTGGGGAGGGAGAAACTGAAAATGTGCAGTTATTGGTAGAGGTTTGGAACTCTTTCTTATTGGTCTATTAACACTTACCGCCTAGTGATGTCACCAGGAAGGACAAAACACCATCCCACCAAAACAGGCTTACATTTCAGGCTGTCTTTTCAAACAACTCTTACACTAAAAGGGCTTTCACAATTTCACAGCATTATTCCAACCTCATAGTGTGGAAATATACATAAAACTGGTCCTTTAAATTCCAAGCGGGGTTTACACCAGCTAGCAACCTGCACAACAACACACACAACTCAAAGCCTACTGTGTTTGCTGATAGAGCAAGAGACTAGTTGGTCACTCCATGTGCGACAGTTGGCTTTAGATCCCAGTGAAGGTGTGATGTCACCGATGTGCTCCAGCCAACAGGGTAGTTTCACATCCTTTACACTAGTAATGTTATGCATCTGTCAATCTTTTGTTTTTGGAAATTAGAAATACAGTTGAAGTTTACATACAGTTAGGTTGGAGTCATTAAAACTTGTTTTTCAACCACTCCACAAATTTCTTGTTAACAAACTATAGTTTTGGCAAGTCGGTTAGGACATCTACTTTGTGCATGACACAAGTAATTTTTCCAACAATTGTTTACAGACAGATTATTTCACTTATAATTCACTGTATCACAATTCCAGTGGGTCAGAAGTTTACATACACTAAGTTGACTGCCTTTAAACAGCTTGGAACATTCCAGAAAAGGATGTCATGGCTTTAGAAGGTTATGATAGGCTAATTTACATCATTTGAGTCAATTGGAGGTGTACCTGTGGATGTATTTCAAGGCCTACCTTCAAACTCAGTGCCTCTTTGCTTGACATCATGGGAAAATCAAAAGAAATCAGCCAAGACCTCTGGAGTCTGGTTCATCCTTGGGAGAAATTTCCAAACACCTGAAGGTACCACGTTCATCTGTACAAACACCATGGGACCATGCAGCCGTCATACCGCTCAGGAAGGAGACGTGTTCTGTCTCCTAGAGATGAACGTACTTTGGTGCGAAAAGTGAAAATCAATCCCAGAACAACAGCAAAGGACCTTGTGAAGATGCTGGAGGAAACCGGTACAAAAGTATCTATATCCACAGTAAAACGAGTCCTATATCGACATAACCTGAAAGGCCGCTCAGCAAGGAAGAAGCCACTGCTCCAAAACCGCCATAAAAAAGCCAGACTACGGTTTGCAACTGCGCATGGGGACAAAGATCGTACCTTTTGGAGAAATGTCCTCTGGTCTGATGAAACAAAAATAGAACTGTTTGGCCATAATGACCATCGTTATGTTTGGAGGAAAAATGGGGTAGCTTGCAAGCCGAAGAACACCATCCCAACCGTGAAGCACGGGGGTGGCAGCATCATGCTGTGGGGGTGCTTTGCTGCAGGAGGGACTGGTGCACTTCACAAAATAGTTGGCATCATGAGGAAGGAAAATTATGTAGATATATTGAAGCAACATCTCAAGACATCAGGAAGTTAAAGCTTGGTCGCAAAAGGGTCTTCCAAATGGACAATGACCCCAAGCATACTTCCAAAGTTGTGGCAAAATGGCTTATGGACAACAAAGTCAAGGTATTGGAGTGGCCATCACAAAGCCCTGACCTTAAACTTATAGAACATTTGTGGGCAGAACTGAAAAAGCGTGTGCGAGCAAGGAGGCCTACAAACTTGTCTCAGTTACACCAGCTCTGTCAGGAGGAATGGGCCAAAATTCACCCAACTTATTGTGGGAAGCTTGTGGAAGGCTACCCGAAACGTTTGACCCAAGTTAAACAATTTAAAGGCAATATACTCAATTAGTATTTGGTAGCATGTACACTTCTGACCCACTGGGAATGTAATGAAATAAATAAAAGCTGAAATAAATCATTTTCTCTACTATAATTCTGACATTTTCACATTCTTAAAATAAAGTGGTGATCCTAGCTGACCTAAGACAGGGAATTTTTACTAGGATTAAATGTCAGGAATTGTGAAAAACTGAGTTTAAATGTATTTGGCTAAGGTGTATGTAAACTTCCAACTTCAACTGTATATGCTTACACAGTATGTTTTAATGGTTACAGGAGCAGTTCCTCCAGGAGCGCATCAAGGTGAACGGGAAAGCTGGCAACCTGGGTGGTGGTGTGGTGTCTATTGAGAGGAGTAAGAGCAAGATCACAGTTTCCTCTGAGGTCCCCTTCTCCAAAAGGTACAGTAACTGCACTGGCAACTCAAGACTGTAGTAATCAAAATTGCAATTCAGACAAAATGTGTATATTAATTATTGTAAAAAAAAAAAAAAAAGATTTATCAAACGTCTTTCACCCAATAAATTGTCTGTTTACATGTTCGAGCTACTAAAGCTTTGGTAAATGCTTACGTCGTCACAATAATTGCTCATATGAATAATTTACTTACTTTCGCACTGCTTACGATGGATAAATGAGGCCACTTGTTATTATAGAGGTCTATCTGTAGTATTTTTGTTTAGTTTCTGGTGTTGATATTGATGATGGCAATATTGACTTTTGACTATGTAGAATTCAACTATTCATAATTCCCACTTAACTCCCGAATGCTTTATGACTTATCTCCTGCATCTGTCATGCACCAGTAACATTATGTGCATTAATGTTAGTATACACTGGCAGTGAACTGAATTCTCCCTCAGACGTCCTTGTCGAGTTTACCCACCCCTGCCGATGAATACCCTAACCGCACGTGACTGCGCTACAGTATCATTCTTCAACCTGTGCTGTTTTTGTGATTCATTAAGTTGGGTTGAGGTGTATAGCAACAAAGAAAACGTTTGCTTTACTAGGTTGTTTTGTATGTGTATTGCATTGGGGAAAACATTGAAAGACAAAGCCTAACCTCACATCTGAATGTCATCTTTCTCCAGATATCTGAAATATCTGACCAAGAAGTACTTGAAGAAGAATAATCTTCGCGACTGGCTGCGTGTTGTGGCCAACACCAAGGAGAGCTACGAGCTACGCTACTTCCAGATCAACCAGGATGAGGAGGAGGAAGATGATGAGGATTAAACCTCCAGTCGGCTGGATTTTGTACATTTAATAAATTCTTAGAGTACTCCTGTTGTATTTTATTTAAAAAAATTGTTTTTCTCTATGGTGACAAGACAACAGGAGTATACATTAGGAACCAACAACAGCAAATGGTCCAAAACGGGGAGCGATCGAACTGAATTTGTCCAACAAGAAACGAGTTTGCTGCAGTGGGTCGGCAGGTAGCTTAGTGGGTAAGAGCGTTGTGCCAGTAACCGAAAGGTCGCTGGTTCTAATCCCCGAGCCGACTAGGTGAAAAATCTGTCGATGTGCCCTTAAGCAAGGCACTTAACCCTAATTGCTCCTGTAAGTCGCTCTGGATAAGAGCGTCTGCTAAATGACTAAAATGTAAATGTAAAATGTGTGCATTACTGAATACACCCTATATCTATGGGTGACGATCAGTCAACCTACTGTTGTGACAATGCAGTACACTAGATCAGGGATGGGCAACTGGCAGCCCCTTTTGAAGGCCATTAGATCAATTTAAAATAAAATTGAAATTTTCGGTGTTTAAGCCTACTGTTGCTAGTTAGAATAGTAAAATACACAAGGTAAAATTTGGTTGTGCATCAGCATTTTCCTCCCTGCCCCATGTAAAAATGTGTACAATTGCAAACTTGCTTTAAAACTGCAACATGTTCTCTACGCCCCATGGCAAAGTGTAGAATTGCACAAAATTAACTAAAACAAAGATTCTCTCCCCTGTCAAGGTGGGCCTCAAATGTTTTCCTCGCAATGTGGGGGGATGCACGTATGTACACAGACCATGCAAACGCGGCCCCCATCCCTGCACACGTCCCGTGTAGCTCAGGTGTTTGAGCATGGCGCTTACAACGCCAGGGTTGTGGGTTCGATTCCCACGGGGGACCAGTGAAAATGTATGCACTCACTACTGTAAATTGCTCATCTGCTAAATGACTAAAATGTATTTTAAAAATCCAGACAAGAGCCAACCTACTGCAATGTTAATCCAGCATAACTAAATGTACAGGTAACTGCCAAATAAAAGAAAATGCCAACATAAGTGTTTTAATAGGAAGTTGGGCCACACTAGCTCTAAAGCACCTTGGCATAGATTCTACAAGTGTCTGGAACTCTATTGGAGGGATGAGACGCCATTCTTCCACCATTTGGTGTTTTGATGGTGGAAAACGCTGTCTCAGGCACCGTTCCAGAATCTCCCATAAGTGTTGAGATCTGGTGACAGACATAGGGTACATTGTTTTCATGCTCATCAAACCATTCAGTGACCACTCATGCCCTGTGGATGGGGGCATAACCATGGTAGGCACAATAATGGCCTGCCCAGTATTTCTATACATGACCCTAAGCATGATGGGATGTTAATTACTGAATTTAGGAACCACACCTGCTTTCAATATACTTTATATCCATTTACTCATGTTTCCATTGTTTTGGTAGTTACCTGTACATCATGAAGCTTTCCTATTTGGTAACTTGGAACTGTGTAAGGTGTGATATGTTCATTAGTAAATGGGGAAGTTCGGTTGTCATGACAGAAATTCCACTGAGCAGGGACAAGGCCTGATGAGTTGAATTAGAAGTGTGGCCCCAATTCAAGTAGTGGTGGGGGTAGGGGGCAGAGAACAGACAGAAGAAAATCAACCAATTTACATAAAACCTTTATTACAATGAAAAAGTTAACATTTTAAACCAGATGCAAACCTTCTGACCCAGACACCACTGAAATAATTTGTTGCAATACAGGTAGACTAACAAATTAAGAAAAAACCCCATCTTGATTTAAAACCAGGATATCCACTCATTACATACACACCTTGTTGACCATTTGCACTAAAACAGAGGCGCATGACTCAAGTCCTCACAAACCACATTCTTGCTGGTTTTCATTGCCAAGAGCGCACAGTGCCCACACCTACTTTCCCAGGCTAAAAAAGGAGTCACTGGAAAAAAAGGCAAGAATGACAAGCAGACACTGGCCTTTAAGGGACAGTTAGTTACACATCCTCAAGAAACAGAAAACCAAGGAATGTAACAGAAGTCAATGGCTGGAGAGGTGGCACATCTCAGATCCTGATTGTGTTCTACTGACAGTGCACACCGATCGACCAGACACAAACACAGTAATACTGCCATGGACAAAGTTTTAAACTAAATTTTGCAATTGGTCTGTGAACAAATAAACACATTTACTCCATACCCCGAAATACATTGTTTCAAAAGGCACAGATATGGAGTGTTGGTCTTGAATTGATCCCTCGCTTGGAAATTAAATTAGCCCAAAGAGGACTTCTGATGTAGCACCCATTATTGTGAGGGAGACGAGGGCATTGATCAGTTCACAACTGAAGAATAAAAAGTGACTTCATGAAAATAGAGAACGCTTCAGCGGACTTGCAGGAGGAGTACAAGTAGAACTCCTAGTGGAAGAATGTGTTTGGAGATGAGTGGTAGAGTTCCTCTCTCTCCAGCTGTAGATGTCTGATGAGTGTTGTGAGGACAGGACGAATTCTGTCACGAGTGGATTTGTTTCAGTCTACGTTTTTGCGACACATTTTCTGCAATTTAACCTCAGAATCTATGTAGACCAGACTTCTTTTCAAGGCGTATGCATACATACATACTCGTGAGAGCCCACCCTCCCCAGCCATCATGACTTACACAGGTGACCTAGAGGGCAGATGCATTCTGGAGAGAATCGGTTGCCTCTCTGAAGTGAAAAGAAAGAAATAAAAAAAAGTGAGAGGTGGCTGGATGATACCATATCAGAGTGTGCGTGGGTTGTACTCTGGCAGCTTCTTGAGCTTCTCTTGTTCCTGTGGAGTGTCCTGTCTGGCGATGACCAGGGAGTGTGCGTATCCCATCATCACCTGCAACCACACCACAGTGAGAATGGCCCAAACTAGAGCGAACAAACACACACACCTAAATGCAGTTCCCATCTACAGAAAACATAAGTGGGAATTCAAATTCATCATTGTTTATTCAGTCACTGTTGCCGCTGCGCACCTGTTCAGCGTAAACTCCATCCAGGCTCTTAACCTCCTGAGCAGTAGTGGAGGACTTTGCCTTGTTGTCGCCATAACCCTGTAACAAACACAAATCCACATGTCATAATGGGTGGAGAACCCGGAACACGTGCGCCAATTCAGCAGTCTTTTATGAGCACACCAGCACCATAGTATGTTTCTATAATGTTGTATACCACCTTGGGTGTGAGAAATTTGCTTTATACAATTAATTATGATTAAATCTTACCAGCTCGCCAAAGGTGGGGGAGGGTCCCCAACTGATGGTGCTGTCGTCTGCAGCGATAACAATACTGCTTTTCCCGCACGCCAGACTGCGGACCTTCCAGCCACACAGGTCCTGCACAGCCTTGGGGTACATGGTAGACTCCCGCGAGGTATTTGTGACCCCCCAGAAAAACAGCCCTCCTGCACACGAAAGGTTAATAGTGTAGCTTCCTTATTAAAACACCTGCATCCTGGTCAAGAGTTTCCAACTCGCGTAATAGCTACGGTGTTAGACTGACAGACGCTAGCTTCAAATCCTGATTGGTATACCCTTTGAAATCACTACAATATACATCAGGTACTTAGGAAAGTAGCAGTAGTATTATGGGCATTATATTGATACTTAAAAAAAAAAGATATCTATTAATTTCTCAACATTCCGAGGAGTTAAGCATTGTGTCCCATACCCATTTCATTGACAGCGAAGGAGCACTGGTAGCCAGAGTAGATTTGAGATGCCCCGCGCCCGGGGAAGTCAAAGAGCTTCACCAGTCTGGGCACCATCTCATCCTTCTGCTCAGTGTGACCCAGCCGCCCGTAGCCACCAAAGCCCCAGGAAAACACCCGCTTCTGGGAATCCAATATCAGCTGCACACACAAAGTTTACACACTGTTGACCGTGATAACAAAAAATAAGTGGTAAAAAAAAAAAGGTATTTGTGAATTAACTACAGCCATTGAAAGTGAACACATTTTGAGTAGACTATCGCTTTCAATGCAGTCTGGTACCAAATGTTATCAGACCAGCTCCCTTTTTGCACCCAGATTTAAGGATCAGAATGCAGAGGTCTCCATCTGCAGGTTCATTAATTAAATATGAAGGGAACACTACATTCAGCAATTATGCAAAAGTAGAGTGGGCCCAGTTGGTAGAGCATGGCGCTTGCAACGCCAGGGTTGTGGGTTCGATTCTCACGGGGGACCAGTAAGAAAATGTATGCACTCACTGCAGTAAGTCGCTCTGGATAAGAGTGTCTGCTAAATAAATAAAACGTAGGGGGGTGGGGGGATTAATGTACATCAACATTTCGGCTAAACACAAATTTCTAAAATTCACATTTCTGGCTGATGGGGTAATTGTGGCAGTGGGGATCAAAGCATGTATTCATAAAGTGTCTCAAAGTAGGAGTGCTGATCTAGAATCAGGTCCCCCCTCTACATGTAATCTTATTCATTATAATCTAAATGGCCAAACTGATCCTAAATTCAGCATTCCTGCCCTCATTTTTTTTACCCCTTTTTCTCCCCATTTGGTAGTTACAGTCTTGTCCCGTCGTTGCAACTCCCCTACGGACTCAGGAGATGTGAAGGTTGAGAGCCATGCCTCCTCCGAAACACGACCCTGCCAAGCCACACTGCTTCTTGACACACTGCTCGCTTAACCCGGAAGCCAGCCGTCCAGCTAGCGACCGCAGTCAGCTTGCAGGCAACCGGCCCGCCACAAGGAGACACCAGAGCACGTTGGGACAAGGAAATCCCGGCCGCCCAAACCCTCCCCTAACCCGGACAACGCTGGGCATATTGTGCGTTGCCTCATGGGTCTCCCGGCAGTGACGCCTCAAGCAGTGCCTTAGACCGCTGTGCCACTCGGGAGGCCCTCAGCATTCCTTCTCTAAGACCATGAATACGGGTCCCGGTCTTTTCTCTCCTCACCGTGTGATTGCCTCCGCAGGCAACGTCTCGGACCACCACGTTGGGTACGGGCGTCACCTGGCCATCCTTACTCTTCTCGATGAAGATGGTCACGCGACGTGCAATGGTCTCACAGTCAAACTCGATGCGCTGGGCACGGGCAATGAACTTTCCATCAGAGTTGTGTCCTGTGACCCAAAACACAAGGTAAAAATAAGTGCTACGCCAGTGTTGGATTTGGAATGACTTTAACTGGGTCATTGTGCTACCATTTTCCTCTTCAAAAGAGCAACTTTGGTGAAACTTTAAAAAGCATTAATCTGTCCAGTACTGCTCCTTAGTTGAGGGCATACCTAGCTGGCCATACTCTGGGCAGCCGAACGAGTAGAGGTTCCCTTTGCAGTCCACCACCATGCTGAACTCTGCCCCACATGCCACCTTGACCAAGGGCTGCCCGTTGTACTGGATCTGAGAGGGGCAAGGAGAAGCTTCAATAAGCACAGGCTCACTAAGTGGCCATATTACACTTATAATAAAGAAGCAACAATAATGAGGCAGATGAATAGGGAGGTTTATGTTGCTTACCGGGGCTGGACTGAGGACTGCATCAGTTTGGTTGCCCTGACCCAGTTGACCCAGTTTGTTCTCTCCAAACGAGTAGGCGGTGCCACCCTCAGTCAATGCCAGGGTGTGGTTGCGTCCACAGGCTGCAGCCACCACCACCTCGTCTGCGAGGGCCTCAATCAGCTTTGGGGCCTCCAGGCGCTTGGTGTCCCCATGACCCAGCTGACCCTTTTCATTTCGACCTAACAGAGGCAGAAAGAGGTCAACAAGGACCCTTCCTCCTGGACTCAAACCAGCTAGAATGATTACATCTGAGATATAGATACAGTGCATTCAGAAAGTATTCAGACCCCTTGACTTCTACCACTGTTACGTTACAGCCTTACTCTAAAATAGATGAAATGTTTTTCTTCCATCAATCTTCACACAATACCCCATAATCAAAGCGAAAACAGGACTAGAAATCTATGCAAATTTATTAAAAATTAAAACAAATACATTACCAGTCAAAAGTTTGGACACACCTACTCATTAAAGGGTTTTTCTTAATTTTTACATTGTAGAAGAATAGTGAAGACATCAAAACTATGAAATAACATATGGAATCATGTAGTAACCAAAAATAAAAAAGTGTTCAATCAAAATACATTTTATTTGAGATTTTTCAAATAGCCACCCTTTGCCTTGATGACAGCGTTGCACATGTAGCATTCCCTCAACCAGCTTCATGGAGGTAGTCTCAACCTGGAATGCATTTCAATTAACAGGTGTGCCTTCTTAAAAGTTAATTAGTGGAATTTATTTCCTTCTTAATGTGTTTGAGCCAATCAGTTGTGTTCTGACAAGGTGGGGGGTATACAGAAGATAGCCCTATTTGGTAAAAGACCAAGTCCATATTATGGCAAGGACAGCTCAAATAAGCAAAGAGAAATGACAGTCCATCATTACTTTATGACATGAAGGTCAGTCAATACGGCAAATGTCAAGAACTTTGAAAGTTTCCTCAAGTGCAGTCGCAAAAACCATCAAGCTCTATGATGAAACTGGCTCTCATGAGGACCGCCACAGGAATGGAGACCCAGAGTTACCTCTGCTGCAGAGGATAACTTCATTAGAGTTACCAGCCTCAGAAATTGAAGCCCATATAAATGCTTCACAGAGTTCAAGTCACAGACACATCTCAACATCAACTGTTCAGAGGGGACTGTGTGAATCAGGCCTTCATGGTCAAATTGCTGCAAAGAAACCACTATGAAATGTGTTGTTTGGTCCAAAGTTGTCCAAAATTGAGATTTTTGGTTCCAACCGCCGTGTCTTTGTGATACGCGGTGTGGGTGAACAGATGATCTCTGCATGTGTATTTCTCACCGTAAAGCATGCAGGTGTTATGGCGCTTTGCTGGTGACACTGATTTATTTAGAATTCAAGGCACACTTAACCAGCATGGCTACCACAGCGATACACCATCCCATCTGGTTTGGGCTTAGTGGGACAATCATTTGTTTTTCAACAGGACAATGACCCAACACACCTCCAGGCTGTGTAAGGGTTATTTTACCAAGAAGGAGAGTGATGGAGAGCTGCATCAGTTGACCTGGCCTCCACAATCCCCCGACCTAAACCCAATTGAAATGGTTTGGGATGAGTCGGACGGCAGAGTGAAGGAAAAGCAGCCAACAAGCGCTCAGCATATGTGGGAACTCCTTCAAGATTGTTGGAAAAGCATTCCAGGTGAAGCTCAGTTGAGAGAATGCCAAGAGTGTGCAAAGCCATCATCAAGGCAAAGGGTGCCCATTTGAAGAATCTCAAATAAAATATATTTTGATTTAACACTTTTTTGGGTTACTACATGATTGTGTGTTATTTCATAGTTGAGGTCTTCACTATTATTCTACAATGTAGAAAACAAACATCCCTTGTTCAGGACCCTGTCTTTCAAAGATAATTCGTAAAAATCCAAATAGCTTCACAGATCTTCATTGTAAAGGGTTTAAACACTGTTTCCCATGCTTGTTCAATGAACCATAAACAATTAATGAACATGCACCTGTGGAACGGTCATTAAGACACTAACAGCTTACAGACGGTAGGCAATTAAGGTCACAGTTATGAAAACTTAGGACACTAAAAGAGGCCTTTCTACGGACTCTGAAAAACACCAAAAGAAAGACGCCCAGGGTCCCTGCTCATCTGTGTGAACGTGCCTTAGGCATGCTTCAAGGAGGCATGAGGACTGCAGATGTGGCCAGGGCAATAAATTGCAATGTTAGTACTGTGAGACGCCTAAGACAGCGCTACAGGGAGACAGGACGGACAGCTGATCATCCTCGCAGTGGCAGACCACGTGTAAGAATACCTGCACAGGATCGGTACATCACACCTACGGGACAGGTACAGGATGGCAACAACTGCCCGAGTTATACCAGGAACGCACAATCCCTCCATCAGTGCTCAGACTGTCCGCAATAGGCTGAGAGAGGCTGGACTGAGGGCTTGTAGGCCTGTTTTAAGGCAGGTCCTCACCAGACATCACCGGCAACAACGTCGCCTATGGGCACAAACCCACCGTCGCTGGACCAGACAGGACTGGCAAAAAGTGCTCTTCACTGACGAGTTGGTTTTGTCTCACCAGGGGTGATTGTCGGATTCTAGTTTATCGTCGAAGGAATGAGCGTTACACCGAGGCCTGTACTCTGGAGCGGAATCGATTTGGAGGTGGAGGGTCTGTCACGGTCTGGGGCGGTGTGTCACAGCATCATCGGACTGAGCTTGTTGTCATTGCAGGCAATCTCAACGCTGTGCGTTACAGGGAAGACATCCTCCTCCCTCATGTGGTACCCAGCCATACTGCTCGTTCTGTGCGTGATTTCCTGCCAGACAGGAATATCAGTGTTCTGCCATGGCCAGCGAAGAGCCCGGATCTCAATCCCATTGAGCACGTCTTGGACCTGTTGGATCGGAGGGTGAGGGCTAGGGCCATTCCCCCCAGAAATGTCCGGGAACATGCAGGTGCCTTGGTGGAAGAGTGGGGTAACATCTCACAGCAAGAACTGGCAAATATGGTGCAGTCCAAGTGGAGGAGATGCACTGCAGTACTTAATGCAGCTGGTGGCCACACCAGATACTGACTTACTTGTGATTTTGACCCCCTTTGTTCAGGGACACATTATTCCATTTCTGTTAGTCACATGTCTGTGGAAGTTTATGTCTCAGTTGTTGAATCTTATGTTCATACAAATATTTACACGTTAAGTTTGCTGAAAATAAACAGTTGACGTTTATTTTGTTTGCTGAGTTTAGTAAAAAGAAAAGAAAAACCCTTGAATGAGTAGGTGTGTCCAAACCTTTGACTGACACTGTACCTTATTTACATAAGTATTCAGACCCTTTGCTATGAGACTTGAAATTGAGCTCAGGTGCATCCGGTTTCCATTGATCATCCTTGATGTTTCTACAACTTGATTGAAGTCCACCTGTGGTAAATTCAATTGAATGGACATGATTTGGAAAGGTATACACTCGTGTATATAAAAGGTTCCACAGTTGACTGCATGTCAGCGCAAAAACCAAGCCATGAGGTTGAAGGAATTGTCCGTAGAGCTCCGAGACAGGATTTTGTCGAGGCATAGATATGGGGAAGGGTACAAACACATTTCGGCAGCATTTAAGGTCCCCAAGAACACAGTGGCCTCCATCATTCTTAAATTGAAGAAGTTTAGGAAGAGCCTTGGTGGTTCCAGAGCTGGCCGCCCGGCCAAACTGAGTAATCGGGGGAGAAGGGCCTCAAGATCCCGAAGGTCACTCTGACAGAGCTCCAGAGTTCCTCTGTGTAGATGGGTGAACCTTCCAGAAGGACAACCATCTCTGCAGCACTCCACCAAACAGGACTTTATGGTAGAGGGGCCAGATGTAAGCCAGTCCTCAGGAAAAAGGCACGACAGCCTACTTGGAGTTTGCCAAAAGGCACCTAAAGGACTCTCAGACCATGAGAAACAAGATTCTCTGGTCTGATGAAACCAAGATTGAACTCTTTGGCCTGAATGCCAAGCGTCACATCTGGAGGAAACTTGGCACCATCCCTACGGTGAAGCACAGTGGTGGCAGCATCATGCTGTGGGGATGTTTTTCAGGGACTGGGAGACTAGTCAGGTTCGAGGGAAAGATGAACGGAGCAAAGTAGAGCGATCCTTGATGAAAACCTGCTCCAGAATGCTCAGGACCTCAGACCGGGGCGAAGGTTCACCATCTAACAGGACAACGACCCTAAGCACACAGCCAAGTCAATGCACGAGTGGCTTCAGGACAAGTCTCTGAATGTCCTTTAGTGGCCCAGCCAGAGCTCGGCCTTGAACCCGATCGAACATCTCTAGAGAGACCTGAAAATAGCTGTGCAGCTACGCTCTCCATCCATCTTGACAGAGCTTGAGGATCTTCAGAGAAGAATGGGAGAAACTCTCCAAATACAGGTGTGCCAAGCTTGTAGCATCATACCCAAGAAGACTCAAGGCTGTAAACGCTGCCAAAGGTACTTCAACAAAGTACTGAGTAAAGGGTCTGAATACTTATGTAAATGCAGCTTTTTAAAAAAAATATAAATTGCTAACATTTCTAAAAACCTGTTTTTGCTTTGCTATTATGGGGTATTGTGTGTAGATTGAGGGGGAGGGAAACAATTTTATAAGGCTGTAACGTAACAAAATGTGGAAAAAGTAATGTCTGAATACTTTCCGAGTGCACTGTATATAAACTACGATCTATTACAGTACAGCATTCCTACCCCAGCTCCAGAGTTTGCCCTCTGTGGTGATGAGGAGGCTGTGGGCGGCACAGGGCCCAGACACCACGCTGCTGACCTGCACATCATTCAGGCAGCCGTAGCGGTGAGGACCCCACAGGTTCTGGCCTAGGTTCCTGAAGGCCGCTGAGAGACCACACACACGAAACACTTGACTTCAATACTGCAGTCAATTAGGAGGATTGCTTGAATAAAAACTTCCAAAGTAGGTAGCACCAGTGCTATTGAGGGACATCTTTCAGTCTGGAGCCGTGCATAAAGCTATGTTTTCATTACAGGACTGGGCAAGGTTATACCTTGTGCTTTTGGCACCTCTTTCCTTCCGATGAGATCCCAGTTGGTGGCTCCGAAAATGAGCAGTTGACCTTTGACTTTAGGTAAGTCAAGTTTCTACAGAAATGACAGACAGATCAGTGGCTCTTAATTTTGTTTTAGCCCTGCATAAGCACCCCTTATTCATGTGACTAAAAACATTTGTAGCCATGTTACATTCTCTATTCATGTTAACCACAATTATATAGTCACATCACAAACCCCTCGTTTGCTGATCTGAACAATTGATTTTACCTCATGCAGGTCAGGACACTTACAATTTTCTCTTTGATGTCGTCAGGCACAGTGACTGGTTGAAGGCCTGACTTTGCAGCAGGCTTGCCAGGTTTCTTTGTGTTCTCCTGCTCTTCATAATCATCAAACTCATCATCACTGCTGAACTCCCTTTCCTTCTTTTTACCTCCTGCCCGCTTCCTCTTGATCCCACCATTTCCAGACACTTCGGTTACCTTCTTGCGTGGCATGTTTGTAAAGGTATCTGGGGGGGAGAGTGTGTGGGGAAAACAAGACATGCATTGTGATATCAATACAACCGAAACCAAAATAATCGTGCTATGCTGAACTGATGAGATATTGCGATTTGCAATGCTTTTGAACTTGAGAAAGACATGCAAACAAACAGTCAAAGAAAACTAAGCATAAATGACTTGTCAATGAAATGTACACTTTACATTAAAGACTAAGTTAGAAAGCAACATATGCTAGCAATGATTAGCCATAGCGGCTCGCGGGTTAGCTAGCATTCTTGTCCGCTTTTCTTTGTTGTCTACGTGCTAGCATAATCAGTGGCTACTAGCTAGTTGTTAAGTAAAAAACGGCATGTGAACAAACATACCAATAGCTAACGTTAGTTACGGAAAATGACGAAAATAGCCACACAATGGAGGTTTACTGGACTTTGTTCAATGAATTAGCGAACTAAGTTAGTTACCCAATTTAGCTAGCCATCTGTGCTAACTAAGGCCATCTGCTAGCTAAGTAGCTAGCTAGTGTAATCTAACAATCGATTGCTAAACAAAGACACAAACATTGGGTAACGTTAGCTAGCTAACTTAGTTGCAATACACCCGATTAAAATACTTTCTTTCCCCAACTGTAAAAGTTGAAGGTGAGAAGAAAATGTAGCTAAACCTTTTGGCTTCAGATAATCTTCCTTCTAACGTTAATTCGGTGACTACTGTAATTAACAAGCTTGCAGAGGGATTTCCCAATTCTGAGGCTTTCGTGCATCTGTCCGTCTTCCTCGTTTTTTGATTGATTTTAAACAATAGAATCTGCTGTCTCCGGCTCTATGAAACCACGTGGGTACTGCCTTACATTCGTTAAATTAGCTAGTTAGTCGGATAATGCAAAAAGCCATAACTTTTCAAATACTTACAACTCTCCCTTATGTATATTAGCTGCTGCTGCATGTGATTAAAGTTGTAAAATATAGCTAGCTATATGTTTCAATGCTTACCTGGGATTCGTTGTGGATGACTGGCCTATAGGTCTTTTGATTGATGGTCTTTTATCGTTAGGAGCCCTCCCCCTTCGTCGTCTGTCTTCTTTGTTAAAATGTAAATATGTGCGGAGACGTGACATACCGGTCGGTACTACAAAACACATGGGATTTGGAAAATGTAAAGAAACTACAACCCAGTAATCTACCAAAGTATCATGTCGCCCTCTTGTGACGGGGGTGTGAATACCATCCATGAGTGGCAAATGTTGTACAAATGTATAATAAAATATGCCATTTAGCAGACGCTTTTATCCAAAGCGATTTACAGTCATGCGTGCATACATTTTTTTGTGTATGGGTGGTCCCGGGGATCGAACCCACTAGCTTGGCGTTACAAGCGCCGTGCTCTACCAGCTGAGCTACAGAGGACCATATTATTTAGGATAGAGCCACAGATTAAAGGGGATTTAGTTAAAACAATTCTTTGGCCAGAGCTAATTGCTCAATGTCAGTGAATGACATACTTTTTAACTGTTAATTTCAACAGCCTGACCCTGCCACTTTGTTTGGTAAATTTAGGGAACGGACTTGGGAAATGTTACCACTGAAATTCAGAATGACTGAAAGTTTGAAACATATTTGGAGCTATACATTGTAGACAATGTATAAAAAATACAACCTTGGAGTTTTATGATAGGGTAAGCTTAGTGACAACATTATAATGTTAAATAAATGTTAAATAAAAAATTAAAAAATATTTTTCAAAATGCCTGTGTAATTTAGTGCAGGCCTATAGGTGGCAGTCTTGCCTCTGACGTCTGACAATGGTCGAGTTTGTTTTGCATGGCCCGGTGCCCAGTGTAGGCAGAGTTTGTTCATTTTAGATCATTCCATTGGTCCTTAAGATAAATCTCCATTCACGTGGGGCACCGGGCCATCCAAAACGAACTCGACCATTAATCTCTTCCTTATCGTAGCTCAGCCCACATGTCTTAAGAATGATGTACCAGGATTCACACAAATCTGTGATTGGTGGAAATGCTGACCCTGTGCTCCTGATTGGCTGGTGGGGTGTTGAGCGCATTTATGCCTCTGTAGTGTAGGGCTGTGCCTGTTAACATCGCACTGCGGGGAGAGAAGGAGGAAAAGGGAGGGCGGGAGAGCGCTAAAGCATAGAGAGAGGATAGTTTCCTGATCCTAGTGTGGGAGCAGCAACTAGTGACAGCCTTTGTGTGGATAGAGCCAGGAGCTCAGGGCTAACCCTGTTGTGTGAGAGTGAACCGTACAGAGGACATCTACAACCCTCCTTGGATTTAGCTTCAGGGATGGTGCTTGGTCATCAAGTCAAGTGAGGGTATTAGGGATGGGTGGTGCAGACTCGACAAACCGGCTTCGTTGTTAACGCTTGTGGGTGTGCAGAGGAGAGTCCTTGGGATTAAGGGCTGAAGGAAGGCGTTTGGCTGGCTGGTGGCTATCTTTACAGAGAACAAGGAGGTGAGATCTCATTGTCTGTGGCTGTACAATACGCTATGTTTCTCTGCATCATCACATTGCAACAAAGCTTGGACCCCACTACTGAGGATGGGGAGGTGTGTGTGGTGGGGGGTGACCTCCAGATTTCAGGAGAGTGACCTGGTGCACTTGATAGGTTTACAGAGCAACCCATTTTGAGGAGAAGTGCATTCTGAAAATATTGTAGATAACAAATTCAGAGGAAAAACATAAGTCTGCAATACTGCACAGGGTCTTTAAATGCCTGAGGTGAGTCCCTTCGACTGCTGGAGGGAGAGAGAGAGGTGTAAGTATCTTATTATAAAATATCCAGTGGTTTTACTTAGGGAGATAAGTCTAGGTGTAATGATGTATAGTACAACAGTATCATAATATTTTCACATCTTTGGATGGGATGACATGGGAAACATTGGTTTGCAGCACCTGCTGTAAGAACAGCTATCACCTTTATTGATGCATGTGGTCTGTCATGCTCTCATAAAGTCTGGGAAATGTCATGTGTGGGCATATTTTGTTGCAATGTTATGTGGTGCATTTTGAAATGTAAAACTTAATTGCTGGTCATAAAATTATGCAGATTAATTTTCATTCTCACAGTATTGTCTGACTCTTATGTTTGATCAAGCAGAACTGACTATTGCACAGTAGTCAAAGCTCTTGTCCCTGACTAAATACATTTACCACCCTTATTACTTTAAATACAAACACAACTAATCTACTAGTTGAATATAGTTATAGATATTAATATTAAAAGTGACACACACATGCACTATTAACACTTCGCTGTTGCCGCTGCAACACATGTTGTCAGTAGTTTTTACATGCTTTCTTGCTGCAGTGGGGCAGTGATGTTTGCAACATACGTCCCAGAAACCAGGATAGAGGTTTCGATTGAGTAATGTCCTTGGTGTGGGAGTATGGAGTCAGCCACTGACTAGGGTTCCCTTCAGCCAAACAATCCATGCGCTGTTCTCTGTTCTCATACTGACTGTAGATCAGAGGTTTCTCTCTGCTGGGGTCTATTCATAAGACCACTCCATCTATGGGCGTCCTTCTCCCCATAGCCTTGTGAATTATTCATCAGAGTTGCGTCCCAAATGGCACCCTATGCCCTATATAGTGCACTACTCTATGGGCCTATGGTCTCTGTTCAAAAGTAGTGCACTATATAGGGAATGAGGTGCCATTTGGGACACAGCCCAGGAATGATCCTCCCTGGAGTGTGAGAGCTAGAAGTTCAATACGCCCCCTCAAAGAGCACGCTGATACCACCTTCATTTACCAGAATGTTTGCATTCAGCTACAGCCATTAGTTTTTTTGATAAGCGTTCTTTGAATGAAGCCCTTTGACCACAGTGTAGGTGTGTCTTTAGAATTAAAAGGTCCACCTAGTTGGGAGCCATTTTGATTTGTTAATCATTAATGAGGAGCATTTACGATGTTTCATGCCTGAGCTGATAGTCATCCTGTGTTAGGATGTGTTTATGGTTTCTGCCTGCCTTGCCCAGCTCATGGTGGACTGAAGTCAGTCTGTACTGCATGTCTGGATCTGCCACACACTTCTGAGGAATGTAACACACTCAGGTAGCCTATGGCAGAACAGTCAACTGCGAGCATGCATGGAACTGCCGCCAGGTGTACGTGTGTGTGTGTGTTTGGACTGCACATATACACTCACCGGACAGTTTATTAGGTACACCAGCCCGTTCATGAAAATGGATATATAAAGCAGGCAGACAGGCATCAAGGCATTCAGTTACTGTTCGATTGAACGTTAGAATGGGCAAAATTAGTGACCTTGATGATCGTCGGTGCCATGCGCCCTGGATCCTGTATCTCAGAAATGGACGCCCTCCTGGGCTTTTAACGCACCACAGTGTCTAGGGTTTACAGAGAATGGGCGAAAACAGCTCGTTGATGAGAGAGATCGAAGGAGAATGGCAAGAATCGTGCAAGCTAACAGGCGGGCCACAAACAGACAAATAAGGGCGCAGTTCAACAGTGGTGTGCAGAACGGCATCTTGGAACTCACAACTCGTTGATCCTTGTCATGGATGGGCTATGGCAGCAGACGACCACAACGGGTTCCACTCCTATCAGCTAAAAACTACAAGAAGCGGCTCCAGTGGGCACGCGATCACCAACACTGGACAACTGAAGAGTGGAAAAACATTGTCTGGAACTTGACAGCGAGTTCAGTTAACTTGAGTGGCCTGCGCAGTCCCCAGACCTCAACCCAATAGAGCATCTTTGAGATGAGATGGAACGGGCTGTTCGCAGCATGAATGTACCGCCTTCCAATCTGCAGCAACTGCGTGATGCTATCGCGTCAGCATGGACCAACATCCCTGTGGAATGTTTCTGACACCGTGTAGAATGCCCTAGAAGAATTCAGGCTGTTCTGGAGGCAAAGGGGCGTCCGACCCGGTACTAGATGTCCGGGGAGTCTCCACATAGGCCGTCTTGATAAGTGTAGGTTTGAGGTTGAGAGAGGTGACGTGTCAAAACTATTACAGACCATGTGACTGAGTTGTTCAGTGTTTAGTCATCATGACATGCAGCAACAAGCGTTCAGGAAGTTGTTTACTGGATAGTTAACCCTGGCAAACTATGTTACCATAAGTTAGTGATGTCACATTTATGGATATTTACAAGAAAAACAAGCTTGTATGCTGAGACTTTCAAAAAGCTCATTATGAAACCCAAAAGTCCAATGGCCTCAAAAATCTATATCGGAGCAAATCTGATATTTACATTTTGTCACATCGTATCAGGTTAAAAAATGTTCTCAGTGATTGTACATTCAATGGGTTGATTTGTTTTTACAGAGAGGCTGATGTGAACACCAATGGCTTCTCTACCCCCCCTCATCCCTCCAACCTCAGGTGAGTTTCTACTATCTTCAGTATCAGTATGTGCTGTATATTTCTGCCTTACAAAGAGGATATTTAGGAAAAATCTTATTAAAACACAGTCATAAAAAAACAAGAGTTATGAGAACTGTTCAGTAACAACTCCATTTATATACAATTACAAAGCAATTAGTACTATGTAACCACAATGAAGCAGAGGTGGGAGATAAGTGTATATTCATGTACTGTATATTTATGTGTGGTAAAGGATTTGTGAATATATTTGTGCTTCCTCAAGCAGAAGTTCCATCTGAGAAGCATTCCTTACAAACCCAATTTGGTAACAATGTGGAGACAGACAGTGACTTAAATTAGGTCAGCAGCCACACAGTGACATAGCAGCAGCAGCAACAGTACTAGTGTTACGTGGGACCTGAGGAATCTGTACACTCAAACATTAAACAAGGAACCTGTCCCAGACAAACAGAGAGTGCAGTGCTGTCATTGACTTCACTGAGATAACGTCCTGGCAGCTAAGGCTTCAGGCTACGGTTTGGAGCTACCTAATCCCTTCAGGGCTAGGGGAAAAGGTGAGAGCTCCCGGTATGGGGCCTTAGCCTACTGACCATATGCTGCGTCAGAAGGAATCCTGCTGCCACCCGGGCCATATGTCATGCCTTATACCCTCCAAACGAATCCACCTGCTAAGAATAGGCCAATGGGCAGTTAACATGCACTAGCCAGAGCAATGTTAGGCCCTGACATGACATGCTTCTCTTTTAGGTAGGTCCATTGCTCCTATAGTTTTTGTGGCATGAAAGAGGATGGCCATCAACTTAGCATCAATGTACCTGTTAAAGTTTAATAATTTTTTAGGCAGGGTAAGGTTTAATGGAGCAGAATAACAGTGCGTGGCGTGTCAGTTAGCCACTGTCATCTACAGGGCCAAGAGTCCTGGGATTTATATGGCTAAGTTACTGATTGATGTCAGGTAAGTGAGCAAGGTGACGTTATTCCTACGCTCCTTAAAGCCAAATGCTCCCGTATATTAAGGTTTAGTCATGCCCTTCGACTGTTTTCCTTATTAGACTTGGCACCACTATGACCTATAATCCGCTAGACCTATAGCGGCTAGACAAGGGGCACTCAAATACTATTTGAGAAGGACCAGTCACACAAATTTCCTCGGTGCCAAAGGTCTGCATGGATATTGTCATTTATCGGCGTAGTAACCCCCCCCCACCCCACCCCCTCAGCAACCTGCACCACGTCTATTTCTATGGCCACAAGCACGGTCCATGACACAAACTGTTTACACCCCTCTTGTTGGCAGAGACAAAGTTGAGCATGTTTAAAGCTTATTTCCTGCAATTCTACACATTTTGCCATGTCTTATGTGTGTCAAACATTACAGCAAAATCAATGGGCTACAAAACCTAGCTTAATTATGACAGTTGATCAACTAACCCATGTCAGCTAACTTTTTTAATTAGCATTCTAAGGTCTGCAATGACTGACATAACAAGAGGAAAACTGCTGATGCACTACCAAATTTCAAAATTGCAACTTGTGCATTCTACTATTACAACTTTCAACAGTAAGTTGAAAGCCCGACTGAGTTTCTTAATTGCTCAGTGCAGTCAAAAAACATGATTTTCCTGTGTTGTATATATGAAGAGTTTATTTCCAAAATGCTATATCCACCAATTTTTCACGTTTGTGTTTTTTCAATAGAAATTATTTTATGGGTACCTTCGTGTGTGTGTGTGTGTGTGTGTGTGTGTGTATAAAATATGACTGTTCTCAGATCTTAATTCATAGATTTTAGATGTGTATTGGAATGGAATGGAATATTCGTATACTGTATATTTGACTGTGATTATGTGGTTGTTTCACCTAGCTATTTTAAGCTGAATGCACTAACTGTAAGTCGCTCTGGATAAGAGCATCTGCTAAATGACTAAAATGTCAAATATAAATGTTTTCCATACAGATCTCATGTTACTGTATTGATTAATTTTTGAATTAAAAAAAAATATATATATATTGATGTCACAAATGTATCATTAGTTGTTTATTAAAAATGTAGTTATTTGTTGCGTTTGACGGTGTAAAACCTAGCAGTACTACTTATTTATCTGAGAGTGAGGCAGATATATACAGTGCCTTCAGAAAGTATTCACACCTCTTGACTTTTTCCACATTTTGTTGGTGTTACAGCCAGAATTTAAAATTGATTAAATTGAGATTTTGCGTGACCGGCCTACACACAACACAAAAAGTATGTTTTTAGATTTTTTTTACAAATTAATAAAAATTAAAAGGTGAAATGTCTTGAGTCAATAAGTATTCAACCCCTTTGTTATGGCAAGCCTAAATAAGTTCTGGAGTAAAGCATTTGCTTAGCAAATCACTTAATAAGTCGCATGGACTCACTCTGTGTGCAATAATAGTGTTTAACATGAATTTTCTATGAATACATAATCTCTACCCCACACATACAATTATCTGTAAGGTCCCTCAGTCTAGCAGTGAATTTCAAACACCGGTTCAACCACAAAGACCAGGGAGGTTTTCCAATGCCTTACAAAAAAAAGCAGACATTGAATATCCCTTTGAACATGGTGAAGTTATTAATTACACTTTGGATGGTGTGTCAATACACCCAGTCACTACAAAGATACAGGCGTCCTTCCTAACTCAGTTGCCGGAGAGGAAGGAAACCACTCAGGGATTTCAGCATGATGCCAATGGTGACTTTAAAACAGTTACAGAGTTGAATGGCTGTAATAGGAGAAAACTGAGGATGGATCAACAACATTGTAGTTACTCCACAATACTAACCTAAATGACAGAGTGAAAAGAAGGAAGCCTGTACAGAATACAAATATTACAAAACATGCATCCTGTTTTCAATAAGGCACTAAAGTAAAACTGCAAAGGATTTGTGGCAAAGAAATTAACTTCATGTCCTGAATACAAGCGTTATGTTTGGTACTCAGTGATGTGTTGGATTTGCCCCAATCTTCATATTTTCAAGCATGGTGGTGGCTGCATCATGTTATGGGTATGCTTGTCATTGGCAAGGACTAGGGAGTTTTTTAGGATGAAAAGAAACGGAATAGACCTAAGCATAGCCAAAATCCTAGAGGAAAACCTAGTTCAGTCTTACCAACAGACACTGGGAGACAAATTCACCTTTCAACAGTACAATAACCTAAAACACAAGGCCAAATATATGCTGGCGTTGCTTACCAAGACGGCATTGAAAGTTCCTGAGTGGCCTAATTACAGTTGACTTAAATCGGCTTGAAAATCTATGGCAAGACTTGAAAATGGCTATATAGCCACGATTAAAAACCAATTTGACTGATTTTGAAGAATTTCTAAAAGAATAATGTGCAAACATTGTACAATCCAGGTTTGCAAAGCTCTTAGAGACTTACCCAGAAAGACTCACAGCTGTAATCGCTGCCAAAGGTGATTGATTCTAACATGTATTGACTCAGGGGGTTGAGTACTTATGTAATCAAGAGATATTAGTGTTTTATTTTTCATACATTTTGTACAAATGTTAGATTATTCTTTTGACATTACAGAGTATTTTGTGTAGATCGTTGACAAAATCCATTTTAATCCCACCTTGTAACACAACAAAATGTGGATGGCACTGTAGCGTTTTGCAAAACATTTTTTAAAATTATTTGTCTCTTTGAAATGAAACAATCAAGTTATATATTTCAAACAAATACATTTCAAACAAATACATGTCTGTTATTAAGCAATCCCATGCCATGATTAGAAAGTGAAAAAAACACACCAATCTCTTTCGTAAGTTCTTTAAACAATAAAAGCAAAAAATTTATATATAGCGTTTTGGATTGAAACTCTGTGTAATAACTCTGAATAATACTGTGAAATTGTGAAAATGATGTTAATGCCCTTTCAGTGTAAAAGCTGTTTGAAAAGGTCACCTGAAATTTCAGCCTGTTTTGGTGGGATGGAGTTTTTGCCTTCCATGGTGACATATCCATGCAGTAAATTAGTTAACAAACCAATAAGAAAGAGCGTTCCAAACCTCTCTGCAAATAACAGGTACTTTTTTGTTTCTCCCTCCCCACTCAGACCACTCCTAGAAAGTCCTAGCAAAATTTTTCTTGAGAAATTGCCCTTTGCGAAGACACAGTTGTAAGGTACTTAACTGTTACCCAGAAATGATTTGATATTGAGATAAAAATGGCTGCATTGGACCTTTTTTAAAGGAGCAGTGCAGTTAAAAACTTGATAAAAAAGATATTTCCACACTGAGGTCGAAACAACACTGAAATTGAGGTAGTATGGAACTTTTGTCCCACATCATGACATCCCAATGTGATCTGATTATAATAGACCAATTACTTTTTCATCTGCGTAAGGGGGTGGGCTCTAGGCCATCCTTTCAGCCAATCATGGCTGTGTAAATATCTTCACATTTGTTTCATTACGCCCACACGATCAGACTGAGCTTTTCAAGGACCAAAGGAGGCTCGGAAATAAATTATAAAAAATATATTTTTGAGTTATTTTCATTAAATTAAGACACACAGTGATAATTCTTTTACATACAGTGGGGAAAAAAAGTATTTAGTCAGCCACCAATTGTGCAAGTTCTCCCACTTAAAAAGATGAGAGAGGCCTGTAATTTTCATCATAGGTACACGTCAAATATGACAGACAAATTGAGAATTTTTTTTCTCCAGAAAATCACATTTTAGGATTGTTAATGAATTTATTTGCAAATTATCTTTTTAAGTGGGAGAACTTGCACAATTGGTGGCTGACTAAATACTTTTTTCCCCCACTGTACAGTGATGATTTAAAAATAAAATTACAAAGACTGCCAGGAGGCTTAAAAAATCAAATGTTTTTTGTGTTTTTTTGGTCGGGACCCGCGGTCCACATTGACCCCGTTCTGGGTCCGGATGCAAACTGCAGTGGTCTGCCTATTGAGTATGGCTGGACTAGACCATTGTGTTTAATGTGGTAGTCACCTACCCTGTTGCTGGAGTGCTACAGTACCAGGGGTACAGGCTTTTGTTCCAACCCATTATTAAAACATTGATTACAGTATATAAATCACCTACAGTACATTTATATAATCAGCCATCAAGAAGGACTATCCTTAGCCAACCAATCAAACAATTATATCCAAGATATTCTTGCCCAGTTACTTGACTGCAATCTGTCCATTCTAACTAGGTTGAAGTGAAAATTCTGAAACACGGTTGATAAGACCAGTTCTCAAGAATAGTTGTTGGTACGAAAAGGGCTTGTATGTGTTTCTTGGAGCTTATGTCTTCAGTTTCTCATAACTAGTCACATTTCTCTTTATATGATGTTGACCATGAGCTGGTGGAGTATTGTGTCGGCATGCTCATTATGATTCAATTTAGAGTGCGAGACAGAGTAGTGTTTATTTTTTCTGTATGTTTGAGAACAAAAAGAACCAGAACTTTGGTCAACAATACACACAGTTACTCATACTGTAAATAGCCCATCTTTTGTCTGCTAGTTCTTGTATAATTTCCATAAATGTAACCAGTAATGAATTCAAAGTTATATTTCTCTCCAATATTACAATGCCTATGGTTCTGGAGATGGCTGATGGCTGTTATGATGATGGCACACGAGGCAATAACAGTAACATATCAACCCTTTCTATAGCACTACAGCATGTGGTCCTCTGTAGCTCAGCTGGTAGAGCACGGCGCTTGTAACGCCAAGGTAGTGGGTTCGATCCCCGGGACCACCTATACACAAAAAAAAATGAATGCACGCATGACTGTAAGTCGCTTTGGATAAAAGCGTCTGCTAAATGGCATATTATTATATTATATGTTTCCATTTCTCTTAGCAGAGTGGTATCCTAAAACATTGAACAAAACCAGTTCTTGGGAGCTGCATGGTCAACATAGTCTCATTATAATATGTACAGTGCATTTGGAAAGTATTCAGACCCCTTGACGTTTTCCACATTTTGATAAGTTACAGCCTTATTCTAAAATGGATTACATTGTTTCCCCCCCCCATCAATCTACACACAATACCCCATAATGACAAAGCAAAAACAGGTTTTTATAAATGTTTGCAAATGTATTCAAAATAGTATTCAGACCCTTTTACTCAGTACTTTGTTAAAGCACCTTTGGCAGCGATTACAGCCTTGAGTCTTCTTGGGTATGACTCTACAAGCTTGGCACACCTGTATTTGGGGAGTTTCTCCCATTCTTCTCTGCAGATCCTCTCAAGCTCTGTCAGGTTGGATGGGGAGCGTCGCTGCACAGCTATTTTCAGGTCTCTCCCAGAGATGTTAGATCGGGTTCAAGTCCGGGCTCTGGCTGGGCCACTCAAGGACATTCAGAGACTTGTCCCGAAGCCACTCCTGTATTGTCTTGGCTGTGTGCTTAGGGTCGTTGTCATGTTGGAAGGTGAACCTTCGCCCCAGTCTGAGGTCCTGAGCGCTCTGGAGCAGGTTTTCATCAAGGATCTCTCTGTACTTTACTCTGTTCATCTTTCCCTCGATCCTGACTAGTCTCCCAGTCCCTGCCGCTGAAAAACATCCCCACAGCATGATGCTACCACCACCATGCTTCACCGGAGGGATGGTGCCAGGTTTCCTCCAGACGTGACGCTTGGCATTCAGGCCAAAGAGTTCAATCTTGGTTTAATCAGACCAGAGAATCTTGTTTCTCATGGTCTGAGAGTCCTTTAGGTGCCTTTTGGCAAACTCCAAGCGGGCTGTCATGTGCGTTTTACTGAGGAGTGGCTTCCGTCTGGCCGAGTGCTGTAGAGATGGTTGTCCTTCTGAGGGTTCTCCCATCTCCACAGAGGAACTCTGGAGCTTTGTCAGAGTGACCATTGGGTTCTTGGTCACCTCCCTCACCAAGGCCCTTCTCCCCTGATTGCTCAGTTTGACCTGGCGGCCAGCTCTAGGAAGAGTATTGGTGGTTCCAAACTTATTTCATTTAAGAATGATGGAGGCCACTGTGTTCTTGGGGACTTTCAATGCTGCAGAACGTTTTTGGTACCCTCCCCAGATCTGTGCCTCGACAAAATCCTGTCTCGGAGCTCTACGGACAATTCCTTCGACCTCTTGGCTTGGTTTTTGCTCTGACATGCACTGTCAACTGTGGGACCTTATATTGACAGATGTGTGCCTTTCCAAATCCTGTCCAATCAATTTAATTTTCCCCAGGTGGACTCCAATCAAGTTGTAGAAGTATCTCAAGGATGATCAATGGAAACAGGATGCACCTGAGCTCAATTTCGAGTCTCATAGCAAAGGGTCTGAATACTTATGTAAATTAGTTATTTCTGTTTTGTTATTATTAATACATTTGCAAACATTTCTAAGAACTTGTTTTTACTTTGTCGTTATGGGGTATTGTGTGTAGATTATATTTAATCCATTTTAGAATAAGGCTGTAACGTAACAATGTGGGAAAAGGGAAGGGGTCTGAATACTTTCTGAATGCACTGTATACTGTAAATGCTGTTGCAAACCTCAATCTTCCCAGTACTCTGCCTTAGTGTGAGAAGACCTCATTTAGACCTACAGTATTTGTTGAGAGAAATGGCTGATCAGTATCAGATAAGCTGGTAGTCAACAGTACACTGACAACATATGAGATCACTGCAGTGTTTTGGAAATAATGTGTTGTCTCAGGTACGACTTAAGATGCATTGTGTAATTGTAATTTATTACAGCACATATCTCATTTTATTTAACTTTCTCCCCTCATGTTTCCAGTGCCTATGTCCAACAGGGCCTCTAAGATGGAGGATGATGAGGAAGAGGAAGGTATGAAGTTTGACTTTGACAACAGTGACGAAGAGCGCGGTACGACACCAGCAAACTCTGTCTCTGCCATGGCCAAGGGCTTTGAAGCCACTGTGATGGCGGGGCTTGCATTAAAAAGGAACACAATGGGCCCTAGTTCTGCCCAAGACCCAGCAGTAAAGCCAAGGCTCAACGGAGGGCCGTCTGCTGGAAAGGAGGACCAGAGCATGCACTCACTCCCTCATTCCAATAGCTCAGGTGAGTCTGTCTCAGCATAGTCATGGTCCCATTGGATCTCATTCATAATTGCTAGGGTGAGCTCTGCCATGCTATCGTAGATAAGCTGGTAGAATGAGACTACTATGACCTGCATTGTTTTTACCTAGGTAATAAGTTAGTCTAAACGGGTGTGTTTTGTTTTCCACAGAGATGGTGGGAAGAAGGTCTCCTGAGGGGTAGGATATTTACCTTTTAATTTTATAATGACTTATGATTAAACTGTATAGACGAAACCCATTCATATATTTATTCAAACATCTTATCTGTAATATCATCAAAAGTTTATTCCCGAACTTTGTTTCAGTTGGGTGAGAGCAGAAGTTTAACAGTAGCAGATGTTCTCATAAGTTACTAGACATCATTAACTCTGAGGAGAATCTAGTCACTGTTACTGCTCAATGTCACTAACACTACTGAACAACTTAGCTATACAATGTTATACAGTACACCAAAATGTCCACTGTAATGTTATACTATATACCACAATGTCCACTGTAATGTTATGGTATATACGACAATGTCCACTGTATTGTCTGCTGTGACATCAATTACTGCTCAAATTACATCTCTCCTTAATTAACCATCCATGTCAGCAGTGTCACTCCCAAATGTTTTGATGCCCATATTTGTTGTCCATTTTTCAGTCGCTCTGAGCTGGGAGTGTCAGGACATACAGAGGGCTCTGGGAGAAGAAATAGCATTTATGAAGGTAAGGGACAGTCTTGACCGCTTTCAGTTCAAATTGTAGGTCCAAGGTCCACTGTACATGTACTGTAAAATATGATTACACTCAGAAGTAACATCTGACTTTTCCTTGTTGTTTTATGGTCTATTGAGACAAAACTTTCCCTGGCAATTTGGCATTGTGTGATACAATGCCATAAGCCAGTACACATTGTAATGTTCTAGCCTTATCTCTGTCAATGCCATCTCCAGCAGGATCTATGAATGAGTGCTACTACACCCCTGTCTTAAAAAAGGCTGACCGCATAAACACTCAGACAGGTCTGTGACCATCTTACAGCAGGGCTGTGGTGTCACACATTGTGCACTCCCCTACTTTTACAATCATACTGAGTCACAAGCAGCACATACACAATCACAGCATGTGACATCAGCACTGCATGGGACACTAGCCCAGAATCACACTGAACCAATCAAACCAGGACTAATCAGATCCTTATCGATCCAATGGAAATGGATGCCTTATCAATCAAATACAGTCAAATCAAGGCTGTATCAATCAAGTACAGAGTAATCATTGCTCTAAAACAGAGACATCTATTTGAGTATAATAGTACATGATAGGCTACAGATCCCACTAAGTGCATAGGCAGAGTCTCTCTCTCAGCTTTGTGTGTGTGTGTGTTTATGAGAGATCTCAGTTGCATGTGTGATCTCAGCTGTGCGTGTGTGTATGTGTGTGTGTGTGTATGAGATGTCCAGGTTCCACGTGTGTGTGATCTCAGTGGTGTGTGTGTCCTCACAGCAGTGTGTGCATTATTTGTTCAGTTCAGGCACCGTACGGAGCCACCTCAGCCAAGGAGTGGTTCAGTGTGGTCTCAGAGCTCACTCTGCGACTGCATAAAGGTATATTAAACACCAGACTAGTCTAGTCTAGCCACCCTGTACGTGACCCACAGTCTAAGCTCCTCTAGTATAAGCCACCTGTCACTATTAGGGCTGCAAAATTCCGGGAACTTTCAATAAATTCCCTGAATTCTCCAACCAGGATTCTGGAAAACCAGGGAATTTATTGAAAGTTCCTGGAATTTTGCAACCCTAGTCACTATCACCTCAACCTCAACCCTACCCAGCGTAGCAAAATCCTACCCAATGCAGGCCTAGCAAAATTCATTTAGAAAATAATTCAGCATTTTTATTTAAAATATTAGGAAATTGGGAATTCGTCTTTCTTGGTCATGCTTTTAATTTCCTAGAAATACCTAGTTATACAGGGAAGTGTGGGTAAAAGTTCATAGAAAATAGACATTGCATTGTGCAAACCTCATTATTGTATATTAGACATATTACACCCCTTGGCAAACTGAATACTCCCTGATTATAAATACAAAACACGCAAGTACTGTAGAGCTAGAGATAGAACTGGATTTCTTACAGGGGCCAGAGATCTGTCACTTTACCATTCAGCCACTTTCACCTCTGTAATAGGAGTGTATTTATTGACCATGCTATATTGACCAGGACATGAATCCTATTCTTCAGCGATAGGGGATACATTTCCACACGGAAACAGGCTTTCTCTCAACGCTGAGAGGGCCATAGCTAATTTGCCCCACACTAATCAGACTCGTAGGGATGGTTGAGATGTTCACCGACTCCCGTCTCTAATGCTCTTGTTGCCGGGCAGAAATGCCTGTGCAATGCCGCTGCCTTAGGTCACCCTGCAGATTCCTGCCGGCATAAACACTTTCCCTCAGACACCTCGCTTTGGTATGTGACGTCCTCAATGATGATGATGTACCGTGATTGCATACTCTGCAGAAAGCAGCCCACAATACCCATTGCAGAGGAAAATCCAGTGGGATTGTACACCAGATTGACTTGCCTCTGCTCTTTCTCTTCTCGTGACCTTGCTTTGGTAATCTTGTAGTAACCTTGAACGTAGTCTATTGGCCTGCAACCCACAATTTTAGTCTGGTTACTTAGCTATTCACTCTGTTTATGACGAAAAAACCTGGGAGTGGTAGTAATGCCCAATGTAGCCTTTTAACCAATTATCTAAGGTTGGAATGGTGCACTTCTTTCTTCCAGGGAAACCTCCCCCTATGCTTGATGTAGGAGGTCCAGGTGATGCAGCAAGTCCTGAAAATAAAAATGTGTCTAGTCCGGAGGGCCTGCAAAGTCTGGATGGTATGGCCTGCACAGACAGTCCACCCAGCCCCACCAGCCCCGATAACGTCATAACCGATCCGACCCACCGCCATGACATCATGACCAGCCCTGATGACATCATCATGACCAGTCCAGAGGCCATCTTTAGGACCAGTCATCCAGAGGTCATCTATGATGACGTGCCCTGTGAGAGCCTCCTCTCTCCTCTGGACGGTGGGGACTCTGATACAGTGGTGTTTGTGTGTGCATGCATGCATGCATGTTTGTGTGTGTGATTTAATGTCTCCCCTGTTGTTTCAGATGACGTCTACGAGGACGTCCAGAGGCCAGAAAGCCATCATGGCACCAACAACGGCTGGAGTGACAGTGAGTTTGAGAGCTATGATGAGCAGTCAGACAGCGAGACCAAAATACCCACCGTTGCCCGAAGCAGTAGTAAAGTAAGCCTCTTGTCTTGTAAACTCCACTCTGCTGCTTTTGCAATGCCTATATTATGTGTTGTATTTGTTGCTCAGACCTTGATGCTATACAATACTTGCTACAATTATTTAATGACACCCAAGGATGTCTGTTGAATCAATGTAGGCATTGTGTCTGATGCTATGTATTTTCCACAAGATGGCAGTACTGTGTAGGCTCACATACAGTGAGCTCCAAAAGTGTTGGGAAGGTGGGAAGGTTGGGAAGGTGACACATTTCTGTTGTTGTTTTGGCTCTGTACTCCAGCACTTTGGATTTGAAATGGTACAATGACTATGAGGTTAAAGTGCAGACTGTCAGCTTTAATTTGAGGGTATTTCCATCCATACAAGGTGAATCGTTTAGAAATTACAGCACTTTCTGTTCGTAGTCTCCCCATTTTAGGGGACCAAAAATATTGGGACAAATTCTCTTATGTGTATTAAAGTAATCAAAAGTTTAGTATTTGGTCCCATATTCCTAGCATGCAATGATTACATCAAGCTTGTGACTCTACAAACTGTTTCAGATTATTTTGTGCCCAATAGACATTCATGGTAAATGTATTATGTCATTTTGGAGTAACTTATATTGTAAATAAGAATAGAATATACACAAATATCATACCCCCAAGACATGCTAACCTCTCACCATTACAATAACAGGGGAGGTTAGCATTTCTTGGGGGGTATGATATTTGTGCATCTGTAACTTTCTCACTCATCATTATTCACGATTCATTCAGGACAATCCGTAATCATGGTAGCATCCACATTAATGTAGAAGTGTTTAGAAACATATGCTATTCTTATTTACACAATACATTATTTACCATTCATTTCTATTGGGCACAAAATAATCTGAAACACAACCAAAACAACAGCAAATGCATCCAACAAGTTTGTAGAGTCACAAGCTTGATGTAATCATTGCGTGCTAGGAATATGGGACCAAATACTAAACTGTTGACTACTTTAATACACATATAAGTGAATTTGTCCCAATACTTTTGGTCCCATAAAATGGGGGGACTAGGTACAAATAGTTATGTCATTTTTAAACGGTTCACCCGATATTGATGAAAATACCCTAAAATTAAAGCTGACAGTCTGCACTTTAACATCATAGTCATTGTATCATTTCAAATCCAAAGTGCTGGAGTGCAGAGCCAAAACAACAACAAATGTGTCACTGTCCCAATAATTTTGGAGCTCACTGGATATGAATAGCACATTATGAAGTCAAATGCACATCACTTTTCAATCCCAGAACGTAACCAATAAAAGTATTGGTTGTCGTAGAATTTGAGTGTGCATGCCCTACTTTACACTTGACTATACAAAGGTACACTATATATACAAAGGAATGTGGACACCCCTTCAAATTAGTGGATTCGGCTATTTCAGCCACACCCGTTGCTGACAGGTATATACAATCGAGCACACAGCCATGCAATCTCCATAGACAAACATTGGCAGTAGAATGGCCTTACTGAAGAGCTCAGTGACTTTCAACGTGGCTCCGTCATAGGATGCCACCTTTCAACAAGTCAGTTTGTCAAATTTCTGCCCTGCTAGAGCTGCCCTGGTCAACTGTAAGTGCTGTTATTGTGAAGTGGAAACGTCTAGGAGCAACAACGGCTCAGCCGCGAAGTGGTAGGCCACACAAGCTCACAGAATGGGACCGCTGAGTGCTGAAGCACGTAGCGCGTAAAAATCGTCTGTCCTCGGTTGCAACATTCACTACCGAGTCCCAAACTGCCTCTGGAAGCAACGTCAGCACAATAACTGTTCGTCGGGGGCTTCATGAAATGGGTTTCCATGGTCGATCAGCCGCACACAAGCCTAAGATCACCATGCGCAATGTCAAGCGTCAGTGGTGTAAAGCTCGCTGCCATTGGATTCTGGAGCAGTGGAAACGTGTTCTCTGGAGTGATGAATCACGCTTCACCATCTGGCAGTCCGACGGACTAATCTGGGTTTGGCGGATGCCAGGAGAACGCTACCTGCCCGAATGAATAGTGCCAACTGTCTGGGGCTGTTTTTCATGGTTCGGGCTAGGCCCCTTAGTTCCAGTGAAGGGAAATCTTAATGCTACAGCATACAGTACAATGACATTCTAGACGATTCTGTGCTTCCAACTTTGTGGCAAAAGTTTGTGGAAGGCCCTTTCCTGTTTCAGCATGACAATGCCCCCGTGCACAAAGTGAGGTCCATACAGAAATGGCTTGTCGAGATCAGTGTGGAAGAACTTGACTGGCTTTCACAGAGCCATGACCTCAACCCCATCTAACACCTTTGGGATGAATTGGAACGCCGACTGTGAGCCAGGCCTAATCGCCCAACATCAGTGCCTGACCTCACTAATGCTCTTGTGGCTGAATGGAAGCAAGTCCCCATAGCAATGTTCCAACACCTGCATTTTACATTTTAGTCATTTAGCAGACGCTCTTATCCAGAGCGACTTACAGTTAGTGAGTGCATACATCATTTATTTTTTATTTTTTATACTGGCCCCCCATGGGAATCGAACCCACAACCCTGGCGTTGCAGACACTATGCTATATCAACTGAGCTACATCCCTGCAGGCCATTCCCTCCCCTACCCTGGACGACGCTGGGCCAATTGTGCTCCGCTCCATGGGTCTCCTGGTCGCGGCCGGCTACGACAGAGCCTGGATTCGAACCAGGATCTCAAGTGGCACAGCTAGCACTGCGATGCAGTGCCTTAGACCACTGCGCCACTCGGGAAAGCCTTCTCAGAAGAGTGGAGGCTGTCATAGCAGCAAAGGGGGGAACAACTTCATATTAATGCCCATGATTTTGGAATGAGATGTTCGATAATGTAGTGTATCCCTCTATTACGCGTGGGAATACTTTGGAATTAAAATCACTTGGAGCTGATTTGCTTGTGTTTTTACAGTCTTATGTTCAACAATGTATTATTTTTTAAACTTGAGGGGCCAAATAAAATCACCCGATGGCTGCCAGTTGGGGAACCCTAGAGTATACCTATATACCTATAGACAACAATACATGTGGAGGAACATGGTGGAGTTTAGTTTGTTGGGTGGGGGGGTGTTGTCTAGTGCCCTCTCATGGTGTGACTCCAGCATACTTTTGTGTATGAGGGTTTATATACTGAGGAGGAACTGTACACAGCTGGTTTAAATGCACTGCTTTGTCCGCTGGGTGTGTGAGGAAGTGATACACGTGTTTAGTAGTTAGTGGCTTTGTCAGCAGTCTCTCTTGGTTCCTCTTCTTCCTCTCTGGCTCTTCCCTGTCCATCCACTCACTGCTGCTCCTCCCACTGCTGCTGCTAAAGTTTATTTCTTCCCTGAGTCTGTGTTGATTAAGATCTGTTTTTGCGAAGAGGCAGGAGTATGGTTCTTATAATATGAGGTGTTGTTGATATGCTTGTATGTTTTTTTCAATATATAAAAAAAAGAAGGTTTAATTGTATATTTGAAATTATATTTTGTGTTTGTGTGGGTTAGGAGCAAGTGGAAATGGTCTCTTTTTTTAAGGAAGGGCAACAAAAGTGTCTTGTCTTTGCTTGCTGAATAATAATAATAATATAATATAATATGCCATTTAGCAGACGCTTTTATCCAAAGCGACTTACAGTCATGCGTGCATACATTTTTTTTTTGTGTATGGGTGGTCCCGGGGATCGAACCCACTACCTTGGCGTTACAAGCGCCGTGCTCTACCAGCTGAGCTATTCAAAAGACAATTCAACAAGTAGAACCAATGTCTTTTTATAATGGCTATCTAAGGAGAATGACAAGAAGGTGTATATTTGAGATTCTCTGTACTTTCTGAAACCAATTATTCTTCTACCTCCAATTGACATCATTTTGTCAACCCTTTTCACATCTTGTGATTTCACTGGTTGCCTCTCTTGCTTTCGCCCTGACTATCCTTCTCTTTCCTCTCTCTTTCCCTCAACTCTTCCGTCCGCTCACCTGATCTGGTGTCCTGTCCTGTCCTTCCAACTTGCTTGTGGGGTCGGGGGTCATTGGCATGGCGATGAACTTAGCTTTCTCAGGACATGTGGCGACTGAAGGAGCGCTGTGCCAAGACCAAGCAGGATCTGGCCATGCGCAGCTGTGACTTCAAGGTACTGCATCATCGTTGTAGAGTACAGTAAAAGTACTGTTAGACAGCGACTGTGTCCCATTTCTCTTAAATGACTCCTTTACCTTATCTTACCTGCCTTGACCGCTGGTAAGTGAAATGACTAGTCTATATACTAGTCTATAATTGTAATCTGGATAGTTTGGGTATCAAGTGGTCAGAAGGGATAGGAGGCAACACAAAACGTTTTGGACACAGCCTCAGAGTTGCCTAGTTCTGGCTAAAGGCTGGTTGATGTGGTCCCTTTAAAGGGGAAGCATAACTCTGAGGTTTCTCCTCTCTTTCCTAACATATTTACAGAGCATTACTTCTCTCTCTCTCTCTCTCTCTCTCTCTCTCTCTCTCTCTCTCTCTCTCTCTCTCTCTCCTTCACTTCTCCTTCACTTCTCTTTCAGGTCCAGCTGCTGATGAAAGCAGCGAGAAATGGCACCAAGGACGGACTGGAAAAGACAAAGTTAGCTATGATGCGTAAAGTCTCTTTCCTGCAGAAAAAAGAAACCACGGGTAAGCATTATTTATTATTATTATTTACAGCTTCTTCTTTTTGATTGATGTCAGTTGTCATAGCTCATATATTGTGTCATGTTTTTAGCATCATTGTTGTTGTCAATATCACTAGTCAATGCTGCTACGTTAAACAAATGTAGAAGTGAAATGTCCCAGTTATCAAATACGTTTATCAGAGATTTAACAGCTCATTGATTCGGTTCTTGAGATGGCTGTGGTAGGCACTGCGCTGTGAATTCCATCATGAAGGTGTCAGACAACTACAGACAAGGAGACAAGGCGTGGGCTGGGTCATATTCATTGGGCACCAAATGGAAGAAAACGGACTGAAACATACAGGGACAACCTTGACTTGTTCAATAAGAAACACAGTTTTGTTTTCTATTGCAAAACATTTGCATTCCCTAATGAATAGGACCCTGGGCTGGGGTGGGGTTACTCTATATCCTCAGGCCATATGAGAACATGAGGAGAGCAGTATTGGTAGACAGGCAAATGAGTTTAAAGGTATGTGTATGTCACTGTCACCATACAGAGGAGAGTGACGATGATGCTGGTTATTTGGATGTGACGGTGTCTGAAATGAAGCACCCGCCACCCCAGCTGAGCCCTATGCCAGAGGGGCTTACCACCCAACAGATTATTAGACGCCACATCATTGGTTCCATCGTACAAAGTGAGAGGAGTTATGTGGACTCTCTCAAGAGAATCTTAGTGGTGAGTGACCTCCACTGTTATTTTTTCAACACTTAATGTGAACCATACCCAGACAGTCTGAAGTCATTTTGATTCACTGACATTAACTTCAGAGGTCTTCCTCCGGGTGGCTGGTTGCAGCCCCTACCCCCCTTAGCACTTGTGTAGATCTGAACTGACTGGATAGGTGTAAACACTGTGATGATGAGTCCACCTTATCCAGCTAACCAGATACCAGTGAGCATCACTCTGATTGGTTCTCCTCCTCGCTGCTCTCAGGAGTACCAGAAGCCCTTGCTTGAGCCAGAGGGCAGGATCCTGAGCGATAAGAAGGTCCGGCCCATATTCTACCGGTTGCGGGAGATCCTGCAGTGCCACTCAATGTTCCAGATCGCCCTGGCATCCCGCGTGGCCGAGTGGGACCTCAGCGAGAAGATCGGAGACCTCTTTGTGGCCTCGGTCAGTATGGAGGATGGATCTCATTAGGGCACGCAACGGAAATGAACACGGCCCTGTTGGAATACTTTGAAAATGTATCCTTTCCTTTCATGTATCCTTCCACTAATATTACATGACTGGATGTTGTATCCATTTTTCTCTCCACAGTTTTCCAAGTCAATGGTACTAGATGTGTACAGCGATTATGTCAACAACTTCACCAACGCTATGGCGCTCATCAAGAAAGCCTGCATTTCCAAGCCAGCTTTCCTGGAGTTTCTCAAGGTGGCTTACTCTCTCCTCTTTGATCATTCAGTTTACAATGAATTAGACTTCTTTCCTCTCCCAAGGCTGTAGAATTGTTTGCTGATACAGTATATCTATCCGTATGCAATAAGTTCAAAGTTCGTCATCTATTTGCATTCAATGTTATCTAGTAGCATTTGGTGAAACGGTCAGTCAGATTCTTCTCCAGACGGTTAATTCTGAATTTGAATGTGAGAATGTGTTTGACACCTCAAGGCTACCATATACTGTAGCATCCTCTGTAGACTGTGATACGACGTAATTAACTCCCTGTTGACTTGGCCTCTATGCTTGTGCCCCCACAGAAGAAGCAAGTGTCCAGTCCTGACAGAATCACTCTTTATGGCCTTATGGTTAAACCAATCCAGCGCTTCCCTCAGTTCATCCTGCTGCTACAGGTTAGTACCAAGACACAGCAAAAACAAGCATCTTATATTTTTGAAGATACATTTATAATACTTGTTGTTCATGATTTATATAAATCTATGCTATAGGCTATACACTAACGTGTACTCATCGTTACTTATATTTTAGTTTATGTGGTGATTAGGTTTAAGTATTCTGTACTAAGCTCCATGGAACAAAGCATGTGAGAGAAGAGGAACAAGGAAAACCCAAACTATTTTAAAGCTTCTCATAAACATTTATATTTAGAAAAAGGCCTTATTATAGTGTGCTCTGCCAAGCGAATCAGGTAGAAACCCAGACAGCTCTCTTAGGGGAATCCTATGACTTCATTATTACTGAGGAAGTCAGAAGGAGAGTGTTTGTAGTGAAATGTGGCTCCCTAACTGAAGACTGTTTTCTCTCTCACACTCTCTCTCTCTCTCTCTCTCTCTCTCTCTCTCTCTCTCTCTCTCTGTCTGTCTGTCTGTCTGTCTGTCTGTCTGTCTGTCTGTCTGTCTGTCTGTCTGTCTGTCTGTCTGTCTGTCTGTCTGTCTGTCTGTCTGTCTGTCTGTCTGTCTGTCTGTCTGTCTGTCTGTCTGTCTGTCTGTCTGTCTGTCTGTCTGTCTGTCTGTCTGTCTGTCTGTCTGTCTGTCTGTCTGTCTGTCTGTCTGTCTGTCTGTCTGTCTGTCTGTCTGTCTGTCTGTCTGTCTGTCTGTCTGTCTGTCTGTCTGTCTGTCTGTCTGTCTGTCTGTCTGTCTGTCTGTCTGTCTGTCTGTCTGTCTGTCTGTCTGTCTGTCTGTCTGTCTGTCTGTCTGTCTGTCTGTCTGTCTGTCTGTCTGTCTGTCTGTCTGTCTGTCTGTCTGTCTGTCTGTCTGTCTGTCTGTCTGTCTGTCTGTCTGTCTGTCTGTCTGTCTGTCTGTCTGTCTGTCTGTCTGTCTGTCTGTCTGTCTGTCTGTCTGTCTGTCTGTCTGTCTGTCTGTGTCTCTCTCTCTCTCTCTGTCTGTCTCTCTCTCTCACACTCTCTCACACACACACTCTCTCTCCTTCTCCCCCCCACTCTTGCTCTCTCCCTCCTTCAGGACATGCTGAAGAACACTCCCCGGGCCCACCCTGACCGCCTGCCCCTGCAGTTGGCCCTCACCGAGCTGGAGACGTTGGCCGAGAGGCTGAACGAGCAGAAACGAGTCGCTGACCAGGTCGCTGAAATCCAGCAGCTGGCACGCAGCATTGGTGACCGTCAACTGAGCAAGGTGACACATATACAGTGCCTTGCAAAAGTATTCATCCCACTTGGCGTTTTTCCTATTTTGTTGCATTGCAACCTGTAATTTAAATGGATTTTAATTTGGATTTCATGTAATGGACATACACAAAATAGTCCAAATTGGTGAAGTGAAATGAAAAAAATTACTTGTTTCAAAAAATTCTACAAAATAAGTAACGGAAAAGTGGTGCATGCATATGTATTCACCCCCTTTGCTAAGAAGTCCCTAAATAAGATCTGGTGCAATCAATTACCTTCAGAAGTCACATAATTTGTTAAATAAAGTCCATCTGTGTGCAATCTAAGTGTCACATGATCTCAGTGTATATATACACCTGTTCTGAAAAGCCCAGAGTCTGCAACACCACTAAGCAAGGGGCACCACCAAGCAAGCGGCACCATGAAGCCCAAGGAGCTCTCCAAACAGGTCAGGGACAAAGTTGTGGAGAAGTATAGATCAGGGTTGGGTTATAAAAAAATATCAGAAACTTTGAACATCCCACGGAGCACCATTAAATCCATTATTAAAACATTGAAAGAATATGGCACCACAACAAACCTGCCAAGAGAGGGCCGCCCACCAAAACTCACGGACCAGGCAAGGAGGGCATTAATCAGAGAGGCAACAAAGAGACCAAAGATAACCCTGAAGGAGCTGCCTCCACAGCAGAGATTGGAGTATCTGTCCATAGGACCACAAAAAAAAAAAGCCATTGCTTAAAGAAAAAAAATAAGCAAACACGTTTGGTGTTCGCCAAAAGGCATGTGGGAGACTCCCCAAACATATGGAAGAAGGTACTCTGGTCAGATGAGACTAAAATTGAGCTTTTTGGCCATCAAGGAAAACGCTATGTCTGGTGCAAACCCAACACCTCTCATCACCCTGAGAACACCGACAGGGACTGGGAAACTGGTCAGAATTGAAGGAATGATGGATGGCGCTAAATACAGGGAAATTCTTGAGGATAACCTGTTTCAGTCTTCCAGAGATTTCAGACTGGGACGGAGGTTCACCTTCCAGCAGGACAATGACCATAAGCATACTGCTAAAGCAACACTTGAGTGGTTTAAGGTGAAACATTTAAATGTCTTGGAAAGGCCTAGTCAAAGCCCAGACCTCAATCCAATTGAGAATCTGTGGTATGACTTAAAGATTGCTGTACACCAGTGGAACCCATCCAACTTGAAGGAGCTGGAGCAGTTTTGCCTTGAAGAATGGGAAAAAATCCCAGTGGCTAGATGTGCCAAGCTTAAAGAGGGGGGAGGGGGGTGAATATGTATGCACTCTCAAGTTGTCTTTTTTTTGGGTCTTATTTCTTGTTTGTTTCACAAGAAAAAAGAATTTGCATCTTTAAAGTGGTAGGCATGTTGTGTAAATCAAATGATACAAACCCCCAAAAAATCAATTTTAATTCAAGGTTGTAAGGCAGCAAAGTAGGAAAAATTCCAAGGAGGGTGAATACTTTCGCAAGCCACTGTACATATGCTAAAGACGCCACCAATGATTTCCGATGTCTGTCTGTCTGTCTTTCTCGAAACTACATGTATTTTTTAAAGGTAAATAAGAAAAACAAATGTTTTAGTCAATTCCATTGTGTGTAAGTGTTAGTGAGGAAGTGTGTTGTGTGTGTGTGATGTGGATAGTGTGTGATATTTGTGTCCCCTCTATAGCTCTTGAACTCAGACCAGAGGCAGCTGATACTGTGTGAGGTGCTGATTGAGACGGTGTACGGGGAGAAAGGACAGGTCCTTAAGTCCAAGGAGCGCAAAATCTTCCTGCTGAACGACACCCTCATCTGTGCAAACATCAACGTCAAGTGAGTCAGCACTACGGATGAGACATACTTTCTAATGCAGAGGAGACTGGTGGGAGGAGCTAAAGGAGGAAGGGCTGAAATTGAATTAATGGAACGGTATCAAACACATCAAACATATGGAAACCACATGTTTGACTCCGTTCTATTTATTCCATTCCAGCCATTACAATGAGCCTGTCCTCCTATAGATCCTCCTACCAGCCTCCACTGATCTAATGTTGTGTTGTCGAATGACAACCACACTGTGTATTAATGTCGACCAACTCTCTTTTTCTCCATCTTGTCCAACACGACTATTGTAGATATGAGAATTACGGCATTGATAATGTCGTAAATGAACAAAGGTAAAGTTTTCCCCAAAATGTATTACAACTTTGCGCTTCAAAACCTGTTTTGATCAGAGAGCCTGATAAATTATTTGTTGCACTCTACTTGATTCGGTTCATGCCTCATGCCAACTTTGCCCTCAACTTACACATTTCCAGAGGAACGGATCACAATTCTTCTCATGCACAATTATGGGGATTGATGATTAGCAATGTGCCCTGAAAATCAGTAGGGGGTCCTGGTGTTTGGAGAAGGATTCAACTGATCAGATGGACTGTAATTGCATGATGTATTCCTTGACCTCCTTTCATGTTGTTGATTCAAAGAGCACTGACACATTTACAGGATTTCTCAATTGCTGTTAGGATTGTGTTATCTCTTACATTCAAAGTTTGTTCACGAAAATGATGCACGCATCGATGAGGCAGAAGCCCGTGTGACAGTGTGAAGATTCTGAACGGTCAGATAGCTAGCAACAATGACATGAATCACAGGTGGCTCGTTTCAGCTCGTTGTATCTTGTTATTGATACCATGTTATGTTTTGAGGTGTTTTGACTCATGTCATGTCTATGCTAATATGGCAAAACATTTGATAGCTAACTAACCAACAACTGTAACGATGTATTTGTGAGACAACCAGTGCTCAAGAGTTGTATTTATGTTTTCCAAAAAACATTTGGAGACTAAACATAGTTTACATGTTGTCAACAATCTAAGCCAACCCTTTCCGTTTTGCCCCATAGTTGCACACGCATTAGTTTTGTTGCTAAACAACCAACCGGTCTATAGTTCAGGCCCATAGAGATGGAAAAAGAGAGGACAATATCTTTGCAATGATGGCTTCTTTGACAGCATGGGAGGCACTATTGAGAACAAGCTTTGGGAACATCTCTATGATCAGGCCAGTGAAATGTGTCCCTATTTCTTCCACTAGGGGTCCCCCTGAAATCAGCAGCCTAGTTCCCATTGGTCCTAAATACACGGTGAAGTGGAGTGCCCCCTTGCTGCAGATGCAGGTAGTGGAGGTGGGACAGGAGAGCTTCCAGAGCAAAGATACAGGGAAACGGCTAAACGTTGCAAATGTTCCAGGTAAGAACACACATTCAATTCAGTTCAATAACAATGTTTTATGCATTGTACACGTTCACATTCAAGACAAAATACTATTGTAAGCTATGAAAAAGCAACTCATGCCAGCCTGTCAGCAATCTGGGTATGAGTTCAAAGTGTGTCTCTACGGGCACCTGCTTGGGGAGAACTGACTAGTTTTGAAATCTCTAAAGGCTTCAGTGCCCTAATTGAGTGATAAAAGAGGCTGCATGTAACCCTCTGGGAGTAGTTCAGATGTTGTCCCTCAAGTCTAATTTCTGAGATAAACATCCCTGTATTATTTTGAGGTTCAGTCTCATTTGGAGTTAACTTACTGTTGATGACAAGTGGAAGTGTTTTGGTGGAGAAACCCAGCAGAACATTTCCAACTCTTGAAATGCCAGAGAATGATGGTGACAGGGACAGTGACAAGGATATCCTGTCTATCTTATCCACAAAGAGCAGTAGTAGGAGCCGTCTTTTTCTACAGCCACCTGATTCAACTGATCCACTAATCACAGTCCACTCCTCAAGAAAGATCATTAGTTGAATCAGATGTATTACTGAGAAAGCCTTCAACCACAACAGACCTTTGTAAATAAGATTGGACATGCCTGCTTTGAGAGGAGTAAGAGTAGGATGAGATAGAGGATGATGATGGTGATGGTGGTGATGATCACACTGTGTGTGCCAGGTAAAGTGTTCCTGGGCCCTCCCAGACTGTACCAGGAGCTGGAGGAGCTACAACACGACCTGTCTGTGGTTGAAAACATCACCCTGCTGGTGGGGACTTTACAAGGCACCTACCAGGTTAGACACACACACACACACACACACACACACTCACGCACACACACACCTACGTTTTCTTTTCAACACTGTTTATTGGACAGACAGCATCACCTTGACAGTTTATCATGTGATACCATCCCTCTACCACCCTCTTTCTGTTTTTCTCCAGAACCTGAACACAACAGTAGGGCAGGACTGGTGCCTAGCACTGCAGAGGCTCATCCACATCAAAGAGGAACAGATCCAGTGTGCCAACAAGTGCCGGCTGCGGCTGGCTGTGCCAGGCAAGCCTGACAAGTGAGTGCCCAGGGGCCCAAAGAAGTGTGTCTGTGTGTGTGTCAGTCTGTGTGTGTGGGGGGGGGTTTGTGTGTGTGTGTAGGTAGGTGGTAAGCAGATGGCAGGGCAGCTTGGAGTGGGTGGCAAGGCCTGGCACATTCTTAATCCTCTACTGCCAAGCTGTGAATGGAACTCTCTCAGCTCTAGTCTATTCCTACAGCCTGTTATTTAATGCCAAAATAGGCAGTTAGAGCTTACACGTTTATTAATGTTTCTGATAGAAACTCAATCTCTACTAAAGCAATTCAAGGTCAAGCATTAACAAATATATCCACTAGCCCATAGCCCTAGAAAGCAGGGACATGGCTAGAACAGGGAGAGCTGGAATGTAGTCTGGATGTTCATAAAGTCCCTCTCCATTCCCATCCACACCATCCTTACTTGTGATTGTCTGTTTATGTGTGTATGCATGCACGTGTGTTACATGATGTTAATGCATGTATTTTGTTACTCCTTAGATCTGGACGACCAGTCAGTTTCATGGTGGTTTTCAACACCCCCAGTCCCCTCAGCAAGATCTCCTGGGTCAACCGCCTGCACCTCGCCAAGATAGCCAAGAGTGAGTCGAGCTCTCCAACGATGCTATTTAACATTATAGCAAGCCTAGCTTAGCTTTGGACTCCTAACACAGACCTAATACATTTTGTAGCTTTTTGGCATATTGGTCATCATTTGCCCACTGGGATAGGATGTTGCAGAGGTGTACAACTAAACATATCACTGTTGACACAGGGGAAGAGAACACGCCAGGCTGGGTGTGTGCAGAGGATGATGGGAAGACTAGACCTCCATTCTGGTGTCCCCTGCTAGCCTGCCGACTTCCCATCTTCTCCTCCAAAACACAAGACCAAAAGGTAAGCAGCTACAGCTGTGAGGAAGCTCAGTGGTAGAGTGGACCTATTTTGACAGCCAATCGAAGCCATGTAAGAGAGGATGAAAGCTATTATAGACAGCAGAAAGATATGTTTTATGTTTGTTTTTTATGGTGCTCAAAGAACAGAAGTAGAGGTGCTACCTTAATGATGCAGTTTAAATGAAGAAGAGCGTTTTGGGGTAGATTTCAGGGCAAAGTAGAGATAAAAATCAAGTTTGAGATGTGGGGAAAATATCATCATTACCACAAAGAGTTCCTCTGAAGGTATTTGATACAGTGCTGGATTTGCTGTCGAACGGAGAGCAGGGGCAAGAAGTAGCAGGCGTTGGCTTGAACCAACAGGGGAATCAGAACACCATCAAATAATTGGCACTCAAGGAAGTGTGACTGGGGTTTCTTTGTGTGTCTCAGGCTATGATTAGCAGCTTATGCTATAGTCCCATCTCATTCATTGCCAATCTCTCTTACTTCTCCTGGCAGCTGAGCTGAACAAAGCAGCCAAACTGACTGATGAGATTATGGAAGCTGTTTGATAAAGAAAATTGAATCCTTCACTCGCATGATGAGAACATCAGTCCTTGCTCATCTAAGGGACCACTAAATTACCATTGCAACGACCGACACTTGATTGTATTTCAAGACTGCTGAGTTGAGTTCATCTATATTATCATTGGTATGATGATATGAAGTCTTGGTCTCGTCTGCGCATTTCCCCCCGGCACATTTCTGTTACTCAGAGAAAAAAATCAGCAACATAACTCAAAGTAGTATTTCGAGTTGTTACAAAAGAAGCCATTATTGAGCAAAAAGCAGGTATGTTGAGATGAAAGGTGTAATGTTATGCCATGCTAACACACCACCTTAGTTTGCCTGGCAAGGTTAAAGAAACAAAGGTTGTTGAAGAGGATATGAAATATGCACTGTTGGCACCTTGAATGTGCCAAACTAACTCATTATAATAGAATAATGCAGTTGTAGTTGAAAGGAAACCTTCTGTAAAATAAAAGTGCGCCTGTGCGTGTGTGTGTGGCCACTGTGCTTATACATCTGCATGGCTTGCTCTTTTGGGTTTTACACTGGGGTTCTGTATAGCACTTTGTGACAACTGCTGATGTAAAAAGGGCTTTATAAAATACATTTGATTGATTGATGATTGAACACACACACTGCCGACACCGTATCAACATACTCAACCGCTGGTTTTACTCTCCCTTTAAAATAAGTGAATCTGCTTCAGTTTCCCCTCTTTCATTTTACGTCATTTAGCAGACGCTCTTATCCAGAGCAACTTACAGTTAGTGAGTGCATACCTAATTTATTTATACTGGCCCCCCATGGGAATCAAACCCACAACCCTGGCGTTGCAAACGCCATGCTCTACCAACTGAGCTATCTCCCTGCCAGCCATACCCTCCCCTACCTTGGACGACGCTGGGCCAATTGTGCGGCGCCCCATGGGTCTCCCGGTCGCGGCCGGCTACGACAGAGCCTGGATTCGAACCAGGATCTCTAGTGGCACAGCTAGCAATGCAGTGCCTTAGACCACTGCGCCACTCGGGAGACACTTTCATATTCTCTGTCTTGGGATAGAGGAGAGATCAAAGGGTAAGCGCCTTATTTCTGGGGACTCGGCTGAGGCCATTGACTCCTGAAGATAAACCATAAAGCGAGGAAAATGCTAGATGCTATTCCAAGTAATCTTTCCAAGTTGAAATTGAAAGACTAACTGCTGGTTTCTCTAAACTAAACCCCCCCCCTGGACTCTCCGGATAGGCTCTAACACAAATATGCCTGCATAAATTACAAGTAAACAGTAAATCACAGACCAGCCTGTGTGCAAAATGGTAATCTATTCCCCCTGTGCGGGCATTTTGGACTCAACCCAGTGTTCTTTTCTGGAAGGGTATCCACACTCTCTCCATTCCTCTGCTGTTATATCCCGTTCATAGAGAGAATTTAGCTATAATATACAATATATTGCCTATAATACCGAATACATATACACTGAGTGTACAAAACATTAAATCCACTTCAATCAGTGTAAATGAAGGAGAGAAGACAAGTTAAAGAAGGATTTTTAAGCCTTGAGACAATTGAGACATGGATTGTGTATGTGTGCCATTCAGAGGGTGAATGGGCAACATAAAATATTGACGTACCTTTGAACGGGGTATGGTAGTAGGTGCCAGGCGCACCGGTTTGAGTGTGTCAAGAACTGCAACGCTGCTGGGTTTTTCATGCTCAACAGTTTCCCGTGTGTATCAAGAATGGTCCACCACCCAAAGGACATCCAGCCAACTTGACACAACTGTGGGACGCACTGGAGTCAACATCGGCCAGTATCCCTGTGGAACGCTTTCGACACTTTGTAATGTCCATGCCCTGATGAATTGAGGCTGTTCTGAAGGCAAAAGGGGGTGCAACTCAATATTAAGAAGGTGTTCCTAATGTCTGGGACACTGTGTATCTATATACAGTACAGTGAGGGAAAAAAGTATTTGATCCCCTGCTGATTTTGTACGTTTGCCCACTGACAAAGAAATGATCAGTCTATAATTTTAATGGTAGGTTTATTTGAACAGTGAGAGACAGAATAACAACAAAAAAATCCAGAAAAACGCATGTGAAAAATGTTATAAATTGATTTGCATTTTAATGAGGGAAATAAGTATTTGACCCCCTCTCAATCAAAAAGATTTCTGGCTCCCAGGTGTCTTTTATACAGGTAACGAGCTGAGATTAGGAGCACACTCTTAAAGGGAGTGCTCCTAATCTCAGCTTGTTACCTGTATAAAAGACACCTGTCCACAGAAGCAATCAATCAATCAGATTCCAAACTCTCCACCATGGCCAAGACCAAAGAGCTCTCCAAGGATATCAGGGACAAGATTGTAGACCTACACAAGGCTGGAATGGGCTACAAGACCATCGCCAAGCAGCTTGGTGAGAAGGTGACAACAGTTGGTCCGATTATTCACAAATGGAAGAAGCACAAAGAACTGTCAATCTCCCTCGGCCTGGGGCTCCATGCAAGATCTCACCTCGTGGAGTTGCAATGATCATGAGAACGGTGAGGAATCAGCCCAGAACTACACGGGAGGATCTTGTCAATGATCTCAAGGCAGCTGGGACCATAGTCACCAAGAAAACAATTGGTAACACACTACGTCGTGAAGGACTGAAATCCTGCAGCGCCCGCAAGGTCCCCCTGCTCAAGAAAGCACATATACAGGCCCGTCTGAAGTTTGCCAATGAACATCTGAATGATTCAGAGGAGAACTGGGTGAAAGTGTTGTGGTCAGATGAGACCAAAATGGAGCTCTTTGGCATCAACTCAACTCGCCGTGTTTGGAGGAGGAGGAATGCTGCCTATGACCCCAAGAACACCATCCCCACCGTCAAACATGGAGGTGGAAACATTATGCTTTGGGGGTGTTTTTCTGCTAAGGGGACAGGACAACTTCACCGCATCAAAGGGACGATGGACGGGGCCATGTACCATCAAATCTTGGGTGAGAACCTCCTTCCCTCAGCCAGGGCATTGAAAATGGGTCGTGGATGGGTATTCCAGCATGACAATGACCCAAAACACACGGCCAAGGCAACAAAGGAGTGGCTCAAGAAGAAGCACATTAAGGTCCTGGAGTGGCCTAGCCAGTCTCCAGACCTTAATCCCATAGAAAATCTGTGGAGGGAGCTGAAGGTTCGAGTTGCCAAACGTCAGCCTCGAAACCTTAATGACTTGGAGAAGATCTGCAAAGAGGAGTGAGCCAAAATCCCTCCTGAGATGTGTGCAAACCTGGTGGCCAACTACAAGAAACGTCTGACCTCTGTGATTGCCAACAAGGGTTTTGCCACCAAGTACTAAGTCATGTTTTGCAGAGGGGTCAAATACTTATTTCCCTCATTAAAATGCAAATCAATTTATAACATTTTTGACATGCGTTTTTCTGGATTTTGTTGTTGTTATTCTGTCTCTCACTGTTCAAATAAACCTACCATTAAAATTATAGACTGATCATGTCTTTGTCAGTGGGCAAACGTACAAAATCAGCAGGGGATCAAAAACTTTTTCCCCTCACTGTAACTGAGTATAGTAGGTCTGTGGGTAAAACTGAGCTTTTGTTGTGTTGTGTCTGTAGCTGTTGACGGCCCTTCACAACCCGGTCCAGTGTGCCCTGCTGGCGTTCTCTGCAGCCAGCACCTCTCTGCCGCAGGGCTACCTTTGGGTGAGTACTGCAAACTGTGGTTGAGTTGTGGTTGGGATGAAGTGTTGCAAGGTGGTCCAATTAACTATAATGGTTTTCATGTGATGAGTATCCTAAGCCTAGGCTTTAGCTCTTTTGCTCAGAGGGCTGATGCGATCTAGAGTCACGTAGTAGATCTGTGTTCAAAAGCTGGTCGGCCCCATTAACATCCTGTATCTGTCATGACCAGGTGGCCAGTGGAGGTGACCGCAACCACGGTCAAGTGGAAATCTTCTCTCTGAACCGCTCCACGCCGCGCACGGTCAAGTCCATCCAGCTGGGGGTGCCAGTCCTGTGTCTGGACCACGTGATGGAGCCCTGTCCCACCGACGAGGAAGAGGAGGGGGAGGCTGCTGTCAAGAGCACAGCCAGGACTGGAAACACCATCTGTGTAGGCCTGCAGGATGGCAAGTGAGTCATCGGGTGTGCTGTAGTACAAACAAACACTGCAAAATGAGTTTACACAATATGCTGACACCCATGTGTTTATTGAACATGGCAGAATTTTTCATGCTGCACCTTTTGGATTTGGTTATCGACTATTCTCCATCAAGGAACCAACAAATCAGAAAAAAGTGACAGACATTTACCATTCAGTTCATTGTGACTTTTGTATTGTCCATAGCAATGCTAGCAGAAACCGGAACGTATCAGCCCGAGTGGCCACACACAACTCTATCAGTAGAATTCAAGTTGGCTCATGTTATTGTCAAATACCTAGTAAAGGTCACCCTATTTCTCATGAACTCCATTTCCCAGCATTCTTGTGTACGGTAGCGTGGACACTTCGGCCCAATGCCTGCTGACCTTCTCAAACCCAGACAGTTGTCCAGTTCTGTGCCTGAAACACTCTGCCTCCTTCCTGTTCGCTGGGCTGGGGAATGGAAAAGTGTCTGTTTACTCTCGGAAGAGTGGAGGTGAGACCGCAATCCAACTGTATAATATCATATCCTGACATTTCCTTGTATAATCAAGGTATTCCATTACAAGTTACAAGACAACGTTAAGATTAACATACTATAGGTCTATAGGTTTATAGGTCTGCCTCTCTGTCTGCTGTTGTACCACTACACCCTCCTGGACAATGCTCTCATAGACTTAAATAGAACAACAGGATATCATGTTTCTCTATGGTGTTCTCAATAATCTACCTGATTAAGTCAATGTGATGGATAAATAAGTAACCATCAGTAACACTGACCATTTTCTCTTGTGTCCAGAGGGGCTGTGGGACCCTGAGTCGTGCAGGCTGGTGACTGTGGGCAGTGGCCCCATCCGCACCCTCCTAACCCTAGAGAATGCTGTGTGGGCCAGCTGTGCCAACCACGTCACCGTCATTCAGGGCTCCAACCTCCACACCCAGGTGGGCAAAACACACCCTTCTATACACCCTCATTTACACAGGGCTGAAGGAATGAGGAAGAGAAGAGAGCGAGGGACTATATGACATGAAAAGGATTGGATAGGTGTAATATGATACTGTAGCTAGTATGAAGAGGACACATTGACAACCTCTTTCCTCTCTCTCTCTCTTGATGATAACACCTCTTTCACACTCACTCACTCACTCTCCCCCCTCTCTCTCTCCCCCTCTTAAAGAGTTTTGACGCGCATCCGGAGCCCGCGGTCAGTGTGAGTCACATGGTGCGGGCGGGGGGAGGGGTGTGGATGGCCTTCTCCGAGGGCTCATCCATCCGCCTGTTCCACACGGAGACACTGGAGCACCTGCAGGAGATCAACATCTCCACGCGCTCCACCTTCCTCAGCCCAGGCAAGTACAGTGTAGAAGGTCACAGGTCACCAACTACTTGTTTCACTTACATGATTCAAAACCAGCCCCTAGACACTTGTGTAGGTCTAAAAGGATTGGAACAGGTATGAGCAATCTGTTATTAGCTCCACATTGCCCTATGTAAGGCTAGGTGGAATTTAAACCCTAGTGATAATCTATGAAATTATTTCAGATATACAGAAGAGGCTAAGGCATAGAGGCTAGGGATGGATCATAAATGTGGAAGTGGGCAGGTGTAACGTTGACATGAAAAGGAGGAAGTGACAGAATGGTGGTTGTGTGTCTCTTCCAGGGCAGCAGGGCAGCGTCCGGGTCACCAGCCTACTCATCTGCCAGGGGCTACTGTGGGTGGGCACTGCCCAGGGCATCATCGTCACCCTGCCCGTGCCCAAACTGGAGGGAATCCCCAAAATAACAGGTCAGGCTTGGCACAGACACAACCAACGTTTGCACATGAAAGCTGGCATCAGGTTGCATCAGGTTACTCCCATTGCATTGGTGTGACTGGCTGTATTATGTATTATAATTGTCTAATAAAACCAATTAATCAACCCACCAATCAACCAATCAAGCTGTGTGTTTTCTAACCGAGGCCGTGTGTGCTATTTGTCCCACAGGTAAAGGGATGACATCTCTAAACGCTCACTGTGGCCCTGTGGATTTCCTTGTGGTCACCTCCAGCACCCTGTCCCCAGACATGCTCAAACGGGACTCGTTTTGCGACACTGCCGACCAGGCCAATGGGGGAGCGGGAGGAGGAGGAGAGGGTGGGGAGCGGAGGAATGAATTGTCCCAGGAGTCACTCTCACAACCGGACTGCTCCTCCCCCCAAGGAGAGCCCACAAAGGCCAAAGGAATGCTGCTTCAGTATCGCCTCCGCTCCACCACTCAGCTGCCCGGCAAGCTGCTGACAGCCGAACCTGACCAAAGCCCCTGCGACGCCCCACCGGAGACCCCGGAGCACAGCCCTGAGGACGGCTCCATCTACGAGCTGAGCGAGGACCCTGAGATATGGGTGCGGGGGCAGCCCCCGGCCAGGGAGGGGCGCGGGAAGGACAAGGTGACATCGGCTGCCGTCTTCTCCGGAGGCAGAGGGTTCCGTCGACTTGGGGAGGAGACTACAGCAGCCAATGGGGACCCAGATGAAAGTACGCTCATGGTTTGGCAACTCCCACTAACAGTGAGCCCATGAGGATACAAGGCTGATTGGACGAGACGAGAGCTGGCTCCGCAGGCTCCTCCCACTCGCCTGATGTATTGCGTGCTCTATGAAGAAGAGACACTATTAAACAATATATTTTCAGGATGATAGACTACACTGTTTCAGGAAGGGCTATAGAGTATGGTACATTCCTCTACCACCTTGATGGTTGGATTTGGGAGTAGTGGTGTCTGAGGGAGTAGTGGTGTGCTGCAAACTGTGTCTGACGTGTTTCAGGTCCTGGGGCCATGTCCTAGTCCCAACTGAGAAAGCTCTAAACTCTCTCACGCACTCCTCCCAACAGATGCTGCTTCAGTCTGGCAGATCTAGACCAGGGGGTCTCGTCAAATGGAATTTGAGGAGGCTCACTCAACATGATTTTGCATTTTGCACGTTCTTAAAAAAAGTATAATTGCCAAGTGATTGAAAAGTGACAGTTACGAACGTTAGATTTCGATTGTTTTGTTGTCACTCTAATTTACTCCTATTGCCAGTGTATCAAGTGTGTTGCTAACACAGAACATGACAGCTAATGTTAATGTTAGGGTGTATGGTAGCATGTTTATGAAGTACTTATAAACTCTTTACAACCCCCCTTAAAGGGTACCTTTAAAGTGTTACCAGTTAACTTAATGTATAGTAGAGATACAGTACACTGACAGGTATCCCGCTTTTGGGAAAAAGAGAAATCTACATATAACATTTTTCATAAATCAACTTGATGATCAACATACCGTGTAATAATATATTGTCCTGTCTTTCTGTGAGAATGTTGTCTAATGTCCTGTTTTCCAAACAATGTGAAGAAGAAACAGCACCAAGGGAAAGAATGTATCAGCTACTGTATGCTTGACAGGTACTTCTTTTTCACAGTGTGTTTACACTGTGTTATTGGAATAAAGAGATCATGGTCTGATACAAGCTCTTTTGCTGATTTTTGCAAACTCAGTGAATGACTTTGGGGAGGCCGTTGAGATACAAGCTAACAGACTGTTATTATCTTGGACACAGAGGGGGACATTTTTATTACATGGGAAATATAAGGAATTGTCCAAATTATATACAGTATTTCCAAACAAATGGATGTATTACAAATACATTTACAAATGTATGTCAAGCATTAAAATACATTTCAAAATGCATTAAAAAAAACATTTGGCCAATGTTTTTATATTTCACATGTATCCTAAAATGCATTTAAAAAATACACTGAGTGTACAAAACCTTAAGGACACCTGCTCTTTCCATGGAATAGACTGACCAGGTGAATCCAGGTGAAAGCTATGATCCCTTATTGTTATTGATGCCACTTGTTAAATCCATTTCAATCAGTGTAGATGAAGGAGAGAAGACAGGTTAATGAAGGATTTTTAAGCCTTGAGACAATTGAGACATGGATTGTGTATGTGTGCCATTCAGAGGGTGAATGGACAACACAAATTATTTAAGTGCCTTTGAGCAGGGTATGGTAGTAGGTGCCAGGCACACCGGTTTGTGTCAACAACTGCAACGTTGCTGGGTTTTTCACGCTCAACAGTTTCTTGTGTGTATCAAGAATGGTCCACCACCCAAAGGACATCCAGCCAACTTGACACAACTGTGGGAAGCATTGGAGTCAACATGTACCAGCATTCCTGTGGAAGGCTTTGACACCTTCAAGAGTCCTGACAAATTCAGGCTGTTCTGAGAGGGGGGGGGGGGGTGCGCAACTCAATATTAAGAAGGTGTCCTTAATGTAATGTTTTGTACACTCAGTGTGTGTATATACATTTTTTAAAATGTTATGTGAGTGTGTGAGAGTGAGAGAGAGAGAGAGATGGGGGGGTGGGGGGTGCACCTAGGTGTGTGTGTGTGTGTGTGTGCGCGCACGCGTAAACGTGTGTTGAGAGAGAGAAAGCAAGCGAGAGAGCGAGATGAGAATTCATTCAAATCAAATCTGATGCAGTTTTTAAAGCTCACACTATTCTGGTGGCAATATTGTGATGAGGATTTTTTTTTTTCCTCACTGGTCGCTTGACAGAAACAGAAAAGTAGCTCTGCGTTCCGGTGCAGAATGAAGCGTTCCGAATGGGGACCAGATCCCATGCCGCGGGCATAGTGGATGGCACTTTATCGACGATTTATCGCCTGAAGCAGATGGAGTGTCAATTTGACCACACGAACTGGGAAGATGAGTTGTGCTTTTTCTCAGTGTATCCTCGTATATATTTTGGATGTAGCTGTTGGTATGTCTCTGTTTTTTGTACTATAAGGAGCGTTTTGTTCTTATTAGCTAAAATGTTTTGATTTTATTTCTAAAGCTCCATGCAGTAGACCATTTTTACTAACCTATCTATTTCACATTTAATATACTTCTGTGTTAGGCTATAGCTCTAAAGCCTGCAGAATGAAATTACATTGCAATGATTATAGGCTGCAGAGGTTATTTTCTTACATGTTTGAAACTCATTACACTAAGTAGCCTAGATTGACTGTAAACAGTTCCAAGTCATTGACAGCCATCCAAAATTATTAGTTTGTCCATGAGGAGATGCACTGTATCATACAGTGTAATCTTGCTGCAATTTCTGTAGTCTGTACATTGAGTATACTCACTCAATGCATGTTTGACTTAAATAGGCAAAAAGTTGTCTGATGCCTGTGAGTCTATGATGTCACAATCCTAGTTACCCAATCCAGTTTTTGACTGATTATCTGAGGGATAAGGGCTGTTTGTTTGGCTGACCCATTTTACAGGTAATCTGTACTCTAAAATGATTAAATGCCACTATCCCAAGGCTCTAGACCTGTTAGAATGCATGCCAACAAAACTTTGAGGATATGCATTATTTCAAGTATCTAATATTAGTAACATTAATTGCAATCAGGATCTGTGATCACATGTAAGTATAGGATTTCAATCCCATCATATGGCAGTAATAGATGCTATAGAAATTGAGGGGAGGGAGAGTGTAATTGTGAATTCAGTGAATGCAGTTCCTATTGAAGGTGCTCAGTCACTTGTGTGTGTGTGCGCGTGTGTTTCTGCCTGGATCTGTGTCTGGGTCTGTAGTCTCGCTTGCCAGACGAAAGGCACTCCACCCCCAGTGGCTTGTGAGATCAAGTTGGTCTGTGAATGGGAGAGAGAGAGAGAACGTAATCTCCTTGCTAGCTTTCTGTCAGTGCTCCATTCACCTCCTCCTCCTTTGCAGAGTTAATGCTTGCAGGCTTCAAGCCTACGCTTAGGCCTTGAGTGAGCCTATTTTCAGAAGAATCAAGTCTCACAACAGCGCCAGTGTCTAATTCTCTGATCACCGTATAATCCAAAAGAATTGGACTGGGTGTACTGTATTGAAGGCCTACAGTGTCCTCTGTTAAATACAGCAGATGACAGCTGTCCGTCATGTGTCTGTTCAGAATATGGAGCCTGAGGAGCTTGTTGGTCATAGTAGAGCACTAACATGAGAGGAAGTGCACCATGGGTATTTGCAATGTTTCATTTAGTAAAATGTATTAGCACTGAAGATAACAGGTAATAGACAACAATACAGATTAAAAATATATATATATGTGCAGGTGTGATTGGAAGCTGGTTCAGAATATTAGTGATCAATGAAAGAAAGCCATCTAAATATATGCATATTCATCTCTGTTTCAGCACCAATTGGTAGATTTAAAAAATACTCTGATCTTGTAGATTATTTAGGTTTAGGAAAGTATTTATGAATCATAAACTGGTTAGGAGAGCCTCTATGCACAAAATAAAGAAAACTGTGGTTTAATTCATTCAGAAAATTGCCACATTCAGTTCTACAACCCATGGTAATGTTGGAAGATTAGTGTACATATAATGATAATAAGGAGAATAGTGTACAATAGTAGGTTACATCCCCCTCTATTGTCTACTCTAACCATGGAACTGTGTGATGACACGGCCAAGTATTTCGCAATGCGTCGGGTTCAAACTGTTACTGATTGGTCTGCGCTCCACTCCATAATGATTTAATTAGCCTACATTTTTATATTATCAACTGTTACTAATGATCCTCAGCAACAACTACACGGCCGTGAGGGCGTTTACAGAGGAAGCAAATAAAGGTAAACAAAACAATGTAATGTAATGATAATGTAGGCTATACCAACTGAAGAGAGCTAACAGTAAATTGGTAGTTGAAAATGTGTGGCTACTGATGGTCGATACTGATAGTGGCTAATATTTAACATGATAGAAATAGGAAACAGAGAAACCCCTGGGACTTTAATGCAGGGAAACATAAATCTGTGTTACCTAATTTCTACCAGGATATTAAATGTGCAAAAAAAACTCTAGACCACCTTTACTCCACACACAGAGACGTACAAAGCTCTCCCTCGCCCTCCATTTGGCAAATCTGACCATAATTCTATCCTCCTGATTCCTGCTTACAAGCAAAAACTAAAGCAGGAAGCACCAGTGACTCGGTCAATAAAGAAGTGGTCAGATGACGCAGATGTTAAGCTAAAGGACTGTTTTGCTAGCACAGACTGGAATATGTTCCAGGATTCTTCCGATGGCATTGAGGAGTACACCACATCAGTCACTGGCTTCATCAATAAGTGTATTGATGATGTTGTCCCCACAGTGACCGTACGTATATACCCCAACCAGAAGCCATGGATTACAGGCAACATCCACACTGAGCTAAAGGGTAGAGCTGACGCTTTCAAGGAGCGGGACTCTAACCCGGACGCTTATAAGAAATCCTGCTATGCCCTCCGACGAACCATTAAACAGGCAAAGCGTCAATACAAGACTAAGATTGAATCGCACTACACCGGCTCCGATGCTCGTCGGATGTGGCAGGGCTTGCAAACTATTACAGACTATAAAGGGAAGCACAGCCACGAGCTGCCCAGTGACACAAGCCTACCAGACGAGCTAAGTCACTTCTATGCTCGCTTCGAGGCAAGCAACACTGAAGCATGCATGAGAGCATCAGCTGTTCCGAACGATTGTGTGATCACGCTCTCCGTAGCCGATGTGAGTAAGGCCTGTAAACAGGTCAACATTCAGACGGATTACCAGGATGTGTACTCCGAGCATTCGCTGACCAACTTGCAAGTGTCTTCACTGACATTTTCAACCTGTCCCTGACTGAATCTGTAATACCAACATGTTTCAAGCAGACCACCATAGTCCCTGTGCCCACTAAGGTAACCTGCCTAAATGACTACAGACCCGTAGCACTCACGTCTTTAGCCATGAAGTGCTTTGAAAGGCTGGTCATGGCTCACATCAACACCATTATCCCAGAAACCCTAGACTCTAATTTGCATACCGCCACAACAGTTCCACAGATGATGAAATCTCTATTGCACTCCACACTGCCCTTTCCCACCTGGACAAAAGGAACACCTACGTGAGAATGCTATTTATTGACTACAGCTCAGCGTTCAACACCATAGTGCCCTCAAAGCTCATCACTAAGATAAGGACCCTGGGACTAAACACCTCCCTCTGCAACTGGATCCTGGACTTCCTGACGGGCCGCCCCCAGGTGGTAAGGGTAGGTAACAACACATCTGCCACGCTGATCCTCAACACGGGGGCCCCTCAGGGGTGCGTGCTCAGTCCCCTCCTGTACTCCCTGTTCACCCATGACTGCATGGCCAGGCACGACTCCAACACCATCATTAAGTTTGCCGATGACACCACAGTGGTAGGCCTGATCACCGGCAACAATTAGACAGCCTATAGGGAGGAGGTCAGAGACCTAGCAGTGTCGTGCCAGGGCAACAACTTCTTCCTCAACGTGATCAAGACAAAGGAGATGATTGTGGACTACAGGAAAAGGAGGACCGAGCATGCCCTCATTCTCATCGACGGGGCTGTAGTGGAGCAGGTTGAGAGCTTCAAGTTCCTTGGTGTCCACATCACCAACAAACTATCATGGTCCAAACACACCAAGACAGTCGTGAAGAGGGCACGACAAAGCCTATTCCCCCTCAGGAGACTGCAAAGATTTGGCATGGGTCCTCAGATCCTCAAAAAGTTATACAGCTGCACCATCAAGAGCATCCTGACTGGTTGCATCACTGCCTGGTATGGCAACTGCTCGGCCTCCAACCGCAAGGCATTACAGATGGTAGTGCGTACGGCCCAGTACATCACTGTGGCCAAGCTTCCTGTCAACCAGGACCTCTATACCAGGCGGTGTCAGAGGCAGGCCCTAAAAATTGTCAAAGACTCCAGCCACCTTATTTATAGACTGTTCTCTCTGATACCGCACGGCAAGCGGTACCGGAGTCCCAAGTCTAGGTCCAAAAGGCTTCTTAACAGCTTCTACCCCCAAGTAGAAGCTGTTAATCAAATGGCTACCCAGACTATTTGCATTGTTGACTAACCTGTGCCCCCGCACATTGACTCTGTACTGGTACCCCCTGTATATAGCCTCGCTACTGTTATTTTACTGCTGCTCTTTAATTATTTTGTTTTTATTTTTATTTTTTACTTATCTATTTTTTACTTAACACTTATTTTTCTTAAAACTGCATTGTTGGTTAAGGGCTTGTAAGTAAGCATTTCACTGTAAGGTCTACACCTGTTGTATTCGGCGCATGTGACAAATAAAATGTGATTTGATTTGAAGTTAAATGGCTGTACAATTAAATTCTTCATAATGGCACAGCATTTCATAAACCTTACTGTGGGAAAGTTGATATGTTGACATGCTTCAGTTTGCTGCCATATGACTGGTTTCACATTTGTCTCCAGCGATTATAAGGTCAAATAGATCTAAAACATACGTAATTTATATTTACAATTCCCTTATCCTAACAGATTACTCATTTACCTAGCTCTTATCAATAGCTCTTATCAAGTTGTAAATTACAGTGCATGGAGAATGGTGTTATTTCTGTCTGAAAATATTAAGTAGGCCTAGATTATTTTTCCACTTGGAACCGGTAGGTTCGCTAGACCTTATTCATGGTTTCCTCGCGCATATAGGTGGTGGAATTATTAGGGAATTAAATCAAGGTAAGAATACTGTGGACACACCTGTCACGAGACTTTCTATCTCTAATTCAACCTAAGCTTGAATCATTACCAGGGGTTGTAAGGCTCTGGTTTTAATCATAAATGATTCAAGGTCCACAACCAGCAAGAATGATCTGTATTTTTATTCATGGAGAGTGTCACGGTTTCGGCCGAGGCTGCTCCTCCTCCTTGTTCGGGCAGGCTTCGGCGGTCGTCATCCCCGGAGTACTAGCTGCCACCGTTGTATGTTTTCGATGTTTGCTTGGTTTTGTCTTATTGGTACACCTGTTTCCGTTTAGTGTTTATTATGTGTCCTATAAATTCTTGTTGTTTTAGTCATGTGTTGTGTGTAATTGTTCACCGGTCAGCAGGTGCTGTGTTAGTTTCCTCCATTGTTTTGGAGAGAGTTTCCGCACTTGTGTGCGCGCTAGTTTTGGTACTTTGTGTTTTACGCAGTGTGTGCGTAATTTCACTTGCCTCCGGGCTCTTTTTGAGGCCTGTTTGTTTTTGTGAATATACTAAAGTCTGTTGGACGAAGCCTCTGTGTCCTGCGCCTGATTCCTGCACCACATCCACATTCAGCACTGACAGAATTACACACCACTACGATGGAATCAGCAGGAGCAGCAGCAGCACCCGAGTCGTTCGAGGAGCGCGTCCGCGGACAGGACGACAGGATCAACCAACTCGGGACCGCCCTGCAGGGAGTGATAAATACTCTGCACCGATGGGAGACCAGTGGGGTACCCACACCTCCACCTACTTCCCCACCACCATCGGTCAGTCCGCCCGTCCAAGCTCCGGAACCCAGTGGGATTCGGCTCTCGCTCCCGAGGGCGTATGATGGCACCGCTGCCGGGACACGAGAGCGTTTCCGCCCTCATCTCCTGTCTCACCGGCAAGGCGTTGGAGTGGGCCAATGCCGAATGGAGGAGGATAGACGCCGCTACGATCACCTACGCGGAGTTCTCCCGCCGCTTCAGGGCAGTGTTCGACCATCCACCTGAGGGGAAAGCGGCGGGGGAGCGTCTATTCTACCTCCGGCAGGGGAAGAGGAGCGCCCAGGAGTTTGCCTTGGAGTTCCGGACTCTAGCGGCAGATGCAGGGTGGAATGAGCGGGCCCTCATCGACCACTTTCGGTGCAGCCTACGGGAGGACGTCCGCCGAGAGCTGGCTTGCAGGGACACCAACCTCTCGTTCGACCAGTTGGTGGACATGGCCATCCGTCTCGACACCCTGCTGGCCACCCGTGGACGTCCCGAGTGGGGGCCGTCTATTCCACCCTCCAGCACCTCCGAGCCGAGTCCTATGGAGCTCGGGGGTGCTGGCGCTAGAGAAAGGAGGAGAAGGAGTCCGAGGGGGGCCGTCCCCTGCACCAACTGTGGCCGTGGAGGACACACTGCGGCTAGGTGCTGGGGACGGTCTCCAGGGGGAAGAGACAACAGGCCACGCACTGGGGAGTCCTTCCAGGTGAGTAGGCGCCCCACTTACCCAGAGCTCTCTGTTGTGCACCTAACTATACCTGTCAGTTTTCCACAGGTTGCACCTCGTTCCCAGCATAAGGCGCTAGTAGATTCAGGCGCAGCTGGGAATTTTGTTGATCGGAAGTTTTGTGTAGAGTTAGGGATTCCTCTACTTCCTGTCAATGCTCCCTTCCCTGTACATGCTCTAGATAGCCGCCCGTTGGGATCGGGGTTGATTAGGGAGGTGACAGAGCCACTTAGGATGAGGACGCAGGGGGGTCATGAGGAGACTATTCAGCTTTATCTGATCGACTCTCCTGCATATCCGGTGGTGCTGGGGCTTCCCTGGTTGATTACCCATAATCCCTCTATTTCGTGGCAACAGAGGGCTCTTAAGGAGTGGTCTGCCCAGTGTGTGGGGCGATGTCTGGGTGTTTCCGTGGGGGCGACCTCGGTGGAGAGTCCAAACCAAGTGCCCGCAATGCACGTTCCCCCCGAGTATGAGGATTTAGCACTCGTGTTTAGCAAGGCGAGGGCGACGCGATTTCCACCTCATAGACAGGGGGATTGTGCGATAGACCTCCAGGCAGGAGCTGCGCTTCCGCGGAGCCATGTGTATCCTTTGTCTCAAGAGGAGAAGGGGGCTATGGAGACATACATAGCCGAGTCTCTGAGACAGGGATACATACGGCCCTTCACTTCCCCTGCGTCCTCGAGCTTCTTTTTTGTGAAGAAAAAGGATGGAGGTTTGCGCCCGTGTATTGATTACCGTAGTCTCAATCAGATTACTGTGAAATACAGTTATCCACTCCCTCTGATTGCGACTATGACGGAGTCATTACACGGAGCGCGGTTCTTCACAAAATTGGACCTCAGGAGCGCCTACAACTTGGTGCGCATTAGGGAGGGCGATGAATGGAAGACAGCATTTAGTACCACCTCGGGTCATTACGAGTATCTCGTCATGCCATACGGGTTAATGAATGCTCCTTCAGTCTTCCAATCCTTTGTGGATGAGATCTTCCGGGACATGCAGGGGCAAGGAGTGGTCGTGTACATCGACGACATTCTGGTGTACTCTTCTACCCGAGCCGAGCATGTAGCCCTGGTGCGCCGAGTGTTGAGGAGGCTGTTGGAGCACGACCTGTATGTCAAGGCAGATAAATGTCTGTTCTTCCAGGAGTCTGTCTCCTTTTTGGGTTATCAGTTGTCCGCGTCAGGGGTGAAGATGGAGGTTGACCGTGTGTCAGCCGTGCGTAATTGGCAAACCCCAACCACGGTTAAAGAGGTGCAGCAGTTCTTGGGCTTTGCGAATTACTACCGGAGGTTTATCCGGGGTTTTGGACAGGTGGCAGCTCCCATAACATCCCTTCTGAAGGGGGGTCCGGTGCGCTTGCAGTGGTCAGCTGAGGCGGACAGGGCTTTTGGGAAACTGAAGGACCTGTTTACTTCGGCTCCGGTGCTGGCGCATCCGGATCCCGCTTTACCATTCCAGGTAGAGGTGGACGCGTCAGAGGCCGGTATAGGGGCCGTTCTATCGCAACGGTCCGGCACGCCACCTAAACTCCGCCCCTGTGCTTTTTACTCTAAGAAGCTCAGCCCGGCGGAGCGAAATTATGACGTAGGGGACAGGGAGCTGTTAGCCGTGGTACAGGCCCTAAAGGTGTGGAGGCATTGGCTTGAGGGGGCTCAACACCCTTTCCTCATTTTGACTGACCACCGTAACCTGGAGTACATCCAGGCAGCTAGGAGACTGAACCCTCGCCAGGCTCGGTGGAACATGTTTCTAGCCCGGTTCGTATTTAAGATCACGTACATCCCTGGGTCCCAGAACGGTAAGGCAGACGCCCTGTCCCGGCGGTATGACACAGAGGAGAGGTCCGTTGAGCCCACTCCCATACTACCAAAGCTTATCTGGTGGCACCGGTGGTGTGGGAGGTCGATGCTGAAATCGAGCGGGCGTTGCGTACCGATCCTAGCCCTCCACAGTGTCCTGTGGGTCGGACGTACGTTCCGCTCGAGGTTCGGGATCGACTTATTTATTGGGCTCACACGTCACCCTCCTCTGGACATCGAGGTATTGGCCGGACAGTGCACTGCCTTAGCTCTAAGTACTGGTGGCCAACGTTAGCCAGGGATGTGAGGGTTTATGTCTCCTCCTGCTCGGTGTGTGCCCAGTGTAAGGCGCCCAGACACCTGCCCAGGGGGAAGTTACAACCCCTGCCCGTTCCACAACGACCCTGGTCTCACCTCTCGGTGGATTTTGTTACAGACCTTCCCCCCTCACAGGGGAATACCACCATCCTGGTCGTTGTGGATCGGTTCTCGAAGGCCTGTCGTTTCCTTCCCATGCCGGGTCTCCCTACTGCCCTACAGACCGCTGAGGCACTATTCACCCACGTCTTCCGGCATTACGGGGTACCCGAGGATATAGTGTCTGATCGAGGTCCCCAGTTTACCTCCCGAGTCTGGAGAGCGTTCATGGAGCGCTTGGGGGTCTCGGTGAGCCTTACCTCGGGGTACCACCCGGAGAGCAATGGGCAGGTCGAACGAGTGAACCAGGATGTGGGTAGGTTTCTGAGGTCGTATTGCCAGGGCCGGCCGGAGGAGTGGGCGAGGTATGTCCCCTGGGCAGAGATGGCACAGAACTCTCTCCGCCACTCCTCCACCAACCTAACCCCTTTCCAATGTGTGTTAGGGTACCAGCCGGCTCTGGCACCATGGCATCAGAGCCAGATCGAGGCCCCTGCGGTGGATGAGTGGGTGCGGCGCTCGGAGGAGACGTGGAACGCTGCACACATCCATCTGCAGCGAGCCATCCGTCGACATAAGACGAGCGCCGATCTCCACCGCAGTGAGGGGCCAGTGTACGCACCTGGAGATCGAGTCTGGCTCTCGACCAGAAACCTGCCCCTCCGCCTGCCCTGCCGGAAGCTGGGTCGGCGGTTTGTGGGGCCTTTTAAAGTCCTGAGGAGATTGAACGAGGTGTGTTACAGGTTACAACTGCCAATTGATTACAAGAATATTAACCCCTCGTTCCATGTGTCTCTCCTCAGGCCGGTGGTAGCTGGTCCACTCCAGGACTATGAGATAGAGGAGACTCCTCCGCCCCCGCTGGACATCGAGGGGGCTCCGGCGTACACTGTTCGGTCCATCCTAGATTCGAGACGCCGGATGGGGGGTCTCCAATATCTCGTGGAGTGGGAGGGGTACGGCCCGGAGGAGCGGTGCTGGGTGCCGAGGAGGGACATCCTAGACCCGTCTCTTCTGACCGAGTTCCATCGTGGTATTTTTGGTACTTTGTGTTTTACGCAGTGTGTGCGTAATTTCACTTGCCTCCGGGCTCTTTTTGAGGCCCGTTTGTTTTTGTGAATATACTAAAGTCTGTTGGACGAAGCCTCTGTGTCCTGCGCCTGATTCCTGCACCACATCCACATTCAGCACTGACAGAGAGCTCTGGCGCCAAAACCCATACATACTTTTTTATACCCCTTGATACACAAAGGCACTTTGCTCCGCCCACCTTTAGGAGGCTTTTTTTAACCTGTTTTCTCAGTCCCCTTCACCCTGGAATGTTTAGTCCCGCTCCCCTCTGTTAGTGGGTTGCCACTACATTATAACTCTTAACACCGTTCACACATTTATACTGTATTTGAGGTGAAATACTTTAGTCATTATTCTTAAAATACAAATTAATCTAACAATCCACCCTTTGACTAAATGTTTTCACATTCAGGATAAATGTATTTTACAAGCATGATTAATCTCAGAGATTACGTCAGAACTAATAAACATTTCATCCAATTGCGGTCTTTCAGGGTCCAAATCCTCGTCATCCACCAAGCCTGGAGGATCGTTTTTCACATTTCCCTGGTCAGAGTCCGGAGTCAGTCCATCTCTCATCATTGTTGAGATACTGCATTTCACCAACGCCTGACTCACCAATCCTCGGACACAGGGAACTAGACAACAACCACATAATACAAGAATACCCATACAAACACTGACCGCTCCTAAGATGGTGGCTGCTATGGTTTTCCATTTACCAAACATTTCATCAAACCACCCTATCCACGATGTACTAACTTCTGAGTTCTCAGTTCATTCTTCACTTAGTGCAGTTAATTCTGCAAGAGCTCTGGTGACTGTCCCATCCAGTGTGGTGTTGTTAGGGATAAATGTGCAACAATGGCTTATCATTCTATAGACACCGGCCCTTTCTGCCTGATCTAGAACCAACCTCTACTAAGTCATGAGTGGGATGGTGGATAATTGCTCGGAGATCCCTTTTACTGCATCTCTAGTCTGGTTAATAAATCGTTGTTGGTTGTAATAGATATAATTTATCCAATCCACATTCTTGTTTATTGTCACCCACCAGAAAAAAATTGTGGTAAAACCCTCCCATATTTGATTCATAGCTTTGTATTTGCCTGGAACACCCCTGGGGATGCCTATACCATCTATCCAAATTGGGCTATTTCCTTCCTGACCTATATTTCTTTTCCTCCTGATTATTCTTCCTGTCACTGGTCTTTGATGACTAATTCTTACAGGTTTGGACCAACAATACTGGTGCACAAGTACCCACCCATCCTTCTGGTAATGTCTGTCGAATGCTCCCTTTGTTAGTACATGCCCACCACACATCAGTCAGAGGGATGGTAAGGTTCATAATTTTTCCCCTCCTTTCCTTATCTAAATCAGTCACATTAATTATCTCCTTTCAGCCATCAAAATCACCCAAGTTACGGGTGCCATTTCTATGTCTGTAACACTGGTATTCGCCAGGAGTTAAAGTGAATCTAGGTGGGCTGGCCGAGTAAGTCAACTTTGCCAGCCCAATCCCTGTGCAATTGGGCTCTTTTTGATTGGACCCCAGGTCTAATACACAGGGAAACATTGCCTTTGGCATTGGGGCGGTCAACATTGTCGGTCGCCCAATGGAGCATGCATAACAATTGGTCTCCCCCAAGGCCCTAGCGGTGTACTTCATCCACTTTAACCAGAGATTTTCATCAGGGACCCCCTCCACTTCCCCTTAGTTCCATTCTTGGAGGAGAAAATCTTTCATAGTAGACGGGTTAGTCGAATTGACTCCGTCATCCCTTGACTGATCTACTCGGTCTATTGCTATTAATGGATTAATGACAGTACCTGTGCCCTCCATATCTTTCGACTCCATCAAATGTAATCTTAGACAAGTATCCCGTCCGTATTCGTCCGCACAAGCCCAGTAAGTTCTTTTCATGTCCTCTTTAGTGACCTTTACTATTGTTTCTACCATCTCCGTGGGGATGTCGTTATACCTTCTTATCCCCCCCCCCGTCTCATATCTCCGTCCCCCAGTATGTCTAAATACCTGAGCCCAGGAACAATCCGCAGAGGGAGCTGAACATAAATACAATGGGATTTTATAATCCCACGTTGCTTGCTTATCCACCCTGATAAGATCCCTAATCCTAATTTTGAATCTTACTCCCCACCCTTCTCTGACTCCTATTTTGTAGATCACTCGTCCTTGACGGTCAGTATGTCGGGTCGCTTCCCTTTTATTTCTTAATAATGGTAAGGCCATAGCTTAATTGGTGCGGGGTGGTGGTGGATCTTGACATACCAAGACTATTGCCGAGACTATGATGCAGCTCAGGGTCACCCATATTCCCAAAAACTGCCAACCCTCTCCTGCCTTTAGTCCTTCTGCTTGGTACCACCCCATACTCATACCCTAAGAACACACTACAGTGATGATAGGTCGGGGTAGGAGATCTTCGTTAACAGAGGTGACCCCCGGACCCTTTTGGTTCCAGTTCTTCTCTCCAACTCTGCGTGTGTTCAGTGGTGCTTGTATGTGGTCTTACCTTCTTGCAGTGGGTAACATGGAACCCGGTTGCTCTTTCTGCTATTCTAATGGCAAAGGCAGTGACCAATATAACCTGATAGGGCCCTTCCCAACAGGCCTGCTTCCAGTTTTTCTTCTTTAGGGACTGGATGCTTTTTTATTTTTTTAAAAAGTATTTTCTCTCCTTCGTATATATTTTAATCCTACCATTAGCCTCTTCCCCCCTCTTGACACATAGTTCTGCTCATGTGTCAATATTACCACCTACCTAAACAATCACTTAGGTAATTTATCAACCAATTGCCATGACTTTTATTTTTTAGACTGTCTTTTGCTTCTTTATTGCTCCTCCCACTTCCTTTGTCTTTTATGGCGGCTAAATTCGACTTTCATTCAGTTCAGAATCAATTAGTAATCCAATCAATCAATCTCTTATCTTGTAAAAACACTTATGTTTAGTTCAAACTCTGTTCTACCCCGGCTCTCCCGGGCTTGACCTGAAGACTGATTGTTGGACATGACAAGTCCATATTTAAATCTTTCAAACCTAACACAACCCCCCTTCATGCTGTAATCAATCAAGAAGATAGCAAAGGAGAGACAGGTTTTAGCCTGAACTCTGCTTAATCCTGGTGCCTCTCCCTTCACAATGTTTGAAGAGAGACAAAAGACAGCCATGGATTGAAGGAAGACCAAGCACTTCGACCCTAGATCACCTAAGTCTTCTGCCTAGCAACAAAGAATAAAAAACTCTATGTTCGTGATTAACCCAGTTATATCTAATAGCCCACCAAAAAAAAAACATCACCATCTTTAAATCACGACCAATGTCATATCCCTCTTTACTCTCTACCATTTGGGTAACATCCCTGATATATGTAGGAAAAGCTAAGACTGTTTGGGAAGAGAGCAACAACATAAACTGTTCTTCCTCCTCAGAGTTCCAAATGATTTTACCATGGGCTGCCATTGCCTTCCCATAGATAAGATCACTTAATTTACCAGTATGCAGTACATAAGGGAGTACCCAAGCTTTACAGCAGTCTATCATTACCAAAAAGCTCATAATTCTTCATCTATTTTTGGACATCTAGTCCCTATCTTCCTGATCTTATTGCTAAATCAATGATCTAGGCAATAGCTGTTTCGCATTAGATTGTGCCTTCCTCTGATTACTGCAGCTCATTGCATTAATTTAGTTTCAAATACCAACTTGTGGTTTATTAAAGCCTAATAAAAATGAAATGTACATGACAACATTTGATAATATCTCAACTTACTTCTATCCCGTAAAAGTAATCCAAGATTAGTACAATTGACTAGCAACAGGTATCTTTCATTAAGGGAAAGCTCTCTCCCTCCTCTGTTATCTTAATGTTTCAAATATCACCCAACAAACCGTTCCATCCCACAGCATAGTAAACACCACCTATTAACTGTTGAAAATCCCCTAAATTCAACATAACAACCCTTTATAAACATCATGCTATGTGTGTTGTTTTTTATTTGAAAAACCCAATTGAAAAACAACAATCAAAGATAGCCAGGCTCAACTTAATTTGGTAGCTCACTTTTATGACCTAAATACTGCCTAACTTCACTACTGCTCCCCCTCGCCCTGAGCAACATTCCAATGAGATAAACTAATCTCTTTCTCCTGGTTATACATTTTGTTAACCTTCAATTACCATCAGTAATCTAAAGATGGTAGTACACACAAAACATGATACAGATATCCCCAGTCCTAACCCATCAATAATGTTTGTATCAATCTAATTCCTCATTACTAATCCATAAAACCACTCAAAATTCCTCGAGTATACAATGATTATTTAATTGATTACCCTAAATCTGCTACATGTGATCTCATCTCAAATGATCCATTATCAATTATTTGATCAACCCCCTAGGAAAATCTGTCTCCCCTTCTATTACACAATTCAGTTATTTTTACCTTTACATTCCCAATTTACTATTACTTTAATCATTGCAACTTGTTGCATTGATGTTCTTAAAATGTAAACCTATTGTTTAATAACGTCATACTTATGACCAATGTTTTTTCAATCCATCATCCTAATAGTAAAAACGATATCCCATTGTTCACGTAACAAAACTAAATTATTTTTTTTAGAATCCACCATTTATTTTCATACAATATAATAATAATATAATATAATATGCCATTTAGCAGACGCTTTTATCCAAAGCGACTTACAGTCATGCGTGCATACATTTTTTGTGTATGGGTGGTCCCGGGGATCGAACCCACTACCTTGGCGTTACAAGCGCCGTGCTCTACCAGCTGAGCTACAGAGGACCACAATTGTTACACAACATACACCACTGGTGTTACTCAACCTATATAATAAAGTAATAACCATTTGAATTCATCAAAGCACTTCCTTCCAGTAAAGTCTTTAGACCTCTACTTGAAATTTTCCAGCTCAATCTAACTCGCTGGACTGTCTCTATTTTTCCCCGCTAACCAGAGCCATAAATTATTCTCCTTTGTCCTCAACTCAATTTTATTTTCATAGACCTATCTAGAATACTTCTAAAGCTATCTAATGCAACTTTTAATACACGTAAAAACTCTCTCTATCTCCACCCATTCCCTATTGAATAAGTGAGTCTTTCTATTTAACCCCCAACCACGCTTCAAATCTTCCATAGTATTAACCAACCAAATACTAAGTAGTATCCGGTTACCATTCATACCAGCCGTTGAATTCCCTCATACACACAGATTTCACCTTATGCCATTCAAATGCCCAACAAAACATAATAGTTCAATGGAACCCTCTATTGGCTCTCTACTATTTATACATTACTTCTATAACCACTTTAGTTATGGTCCGATTACCGATTAAACCTTATTACATAACCTTATCACCTAATCAAACAACGGCACAACCTTAAACTCATATCGGCCGGCTGGTAGCCCAGTAACCAAGAGCACTGTGTCAGCAACCGAGAGGTCGCCGGCTCCAATCCCCGAGCCGACCAGGCGAAAAATCTGCCGATGTGCCCCCGAGCAAGGCATCCAACCCCAACTGCTCCTGCAAGTCGCTCCGGACCAGAGCGTCTGCCAAATGACCAAAAATGCAACTGTAAATATTCTCTACTTTCTCACTCATGACGTACGTCTACGTTTGGGTGAGAAAGTTCATACGTATATATCGTTAGAAATGTATAGGTACCTCTCAAATAATCGCTTCGTGGTGTTTTTAGCCAATTCTTAATCGACACGAATAATTTCTTCAAACATTTTACCCGTGGAACCAAAAAATAGACTGTCCTATCTCCGACACTGCTCTTTCCTTTATCCCTGCAGTCACGATGGTTATGACCTGTTCTGTTACAGTATTTACACGGGGCCTTACACTCCCTTGCCAAATATTCCTCTTTGTTACAGTTAAAGCACTTCCTCTCTCCTTCGCGCTTCCAAAAGCCATAACCTCGCTGTCTCTAGCCCCTCCCCTCACTGTTTCTTCCAATCCATTCCACAGTTTACATGCATCTGCTTAATCATAACTTCTAACTTCTCCACATCGAGATGCCCAATAAATCCATACCTCTTCTCCCAAATGGACCCATAAAACATATTTCTTCGATCTCTTCCTAACATATATCTTTCATCCCCTGTTAATTCTCGGACCTCTTTAGAATATTTATTTCCCATGGTGGAAAAATAAGAAATCCCCCCGTTTAGTAATAATTCAATCCAGAATTATTTTCCTGGGACTTATTATTAGGTGCGACTCTTGAGCCAATGTTTATGATCTGCTTTTGTAATTAACCATTTAAATTATCTAACCCGTAACCCAGAGTTTTTTTTTTACTCCAGTTTCATGAAAGGGATCGGACAACCATTTTTTCTCACGCGACCTATTTTAGTTCCTTCCTTGAAACAATTATCACGTATTTCGATGGATCATTAAGTCTCACACGTATACAACATTATACGATTTTTTGCTAACACTATCCGTAACCTAGAGGTCGTAACTGCTCCAGTTTCATGAAATAGACAGAGTTAGAGCAAATCCCCAGTTGTTTATGCGACTTTTGACTTATCTATCTTACACGATGATAATTATCTCCCTTCCTGTTTATATTGTAACACTGTACCCCGTACAATCTCAATATTAACTAGTTTATTTTGGTGATGGTCATTCACCTTGAGTCATTTCAGACCCCCTTCCTTTTAATTCTCTTATGAGATTTTGGTAACTATTCTCTGCCCTCCACAATAATTACTATTCTCATACAAGTTCAAATCATTACACCAAAATCCATGAATAAAAATTACTGACCTTCTCCTTGCAGTTCGGATTTAAATGCTTTTTCAATCTCGTTAACGTCTTTATCGTTCATAAGATTAATCACCGGCCTGTTTATAACCTTAACGTCGAAGGCCAGGACTATTCTCAACGGATGCAATCATCCGCCCGTGCACGGTTTCGGTGTCCTTAGAACGACAAAGACGTATTTTTGAGCTCCGCTCGAAGGACCACTTGTCACGAGAATTTCTATCTCTAATTCAACCTAAGCTTGAATCATTACCAGGGGTTGTAAGGCTCTGGTTTTAATCATAAATGATTCAAGGTCCACAACCAGCAAGAATGATCTGTATTTTTATTCATGGAGAGCTCTGGCGCCAAAACCCATACATACTGTTTTATACCCCTTGACACACAAAGGCACTTTGCTCCGCCCACCTTTAGGAGGCTTTTTTTAACCCGTTTTCTCAGTCCCCTTCACCCTGGAATGTTTAGTCCCGCCCCCCTCTGTTAGTGGGTTTCCACTACATTATAACTCTTAACACCGTTCACACATTTATACTGTATTTGGGGTGAAATCCTTTAGTCATTATTCTTAAAATACAAATTAATCTAACAACACCTCCACCACACCTTCATTTATTCGATCTCCACCCCAAAGGAATAGCTGGTGAATAGCATGCTATTCTCATGCTGAGGTTCAAGGTCAGAATAGGCATAGAGAGAAAAGTGCATAAAAACTGAATTACGTTCCATTTACGCATGCTTAACTCGGGTCGGAATCGGGCCCTCAAGGCCTAACCTCACCAGCAGTAACTGATGAGGAGGATATTGCTGACAGCCTAAATAGCTAGGTTATGTTCAATAGTCACCAAACAGAAGAAAACGGACTGAAGCAGGGACGGACTACCTTGTCCTATAAGAAACCCTTATGAATATGACCCTGATTGGGATTATAGTTTCTTAGTGGAAGGGCCCCTTTAAGAAATGTCAACTGACATCATAAAAACACCTGAGTCAAATATTTTTGCCTTCACCTACAGGGCTCACGCTTACATAGTTGAATGGCAGCTCTCTTTGCTCCAAAAAGCTGCCGTTTATTTTTTTCTTTTTCAAATGTGTTTGTGAGTATGAAGCACAAGCCCCTCCAGCTCTCTCCTCCCATCCATGTAGTATCTGTAGCAGGATGCAGAGCGATGTGCCGACTGGCTGGGTCTGTGGATGAAAAGATGGGGGATTAGTGGGAGAAACATGAGGAAAAATAATCCATGTGACATCAGGGTGTAGAGGCCAAGGTGAGAGAAGTGGTGGGGATTCTATACTGGTGTAGCAGTATGAAACAGGAGATTACACTCTTTACCAGCTGCCCTACACTGTGCTACGCTTATGTCTCTTTAAGTGCTCTGGGATCAGTCCTGGGCCATCGCACCATCACACTCAACATGCCAGAAAGTCAAGGGTCATCGTGGATACCTGATCCTACAGATTTAAAATGTACTATCTACGCCCTGGTGTTATTATATAGATCGTTCCACGGAATTAGTCCTTTTGGGTAGTGTAATTTTATTTAACCTAATTTTAACATTCTGTCATGTTTTACTATCTCAAGAGGTTAAATAACAATAAATGACTATAGTAAGTGCCTATTAAGTGACAAATAAAGTATGAGTTAAATAAATATACACTGCTCAAAAAAATAAAGGGAACACTTAAACAACACAATGTAACTCCAAGTCAATCACACTTCTGTGAAATCAAACTGTCCACTTAGGAAGCAACACTGATTGACAATAAATTTCACATGCTGTTTCTGCAAATGGAATAGACAACAGGTGGAAATTATAGGCAATTAGCAAGACACCCCCAATAAAGGACTGGCTTTGCAGTTGGTGACCACAGACCACTTCTCAGTTCCTATGCTTCCTGGCTGATGTTTTGGTCACTTTTGAATGCTGGCGGTGCTTTCACTCTAGTGGTAGCATGATACGGAGTCTACAACCCACACAAGTGGCTCAGGTAGTGCAGCTCATCCAGGATGGCACATCAATGCGAGCTGTGGCAAGAAGGTTTGCTGTGTCTGTCAGCATAGTGTCCAGAGCATGGAGGCGCTACCAGAAGACAGGCCAGTACATCAGGAGACGTGGAGGAGGCCGTAAGAGGGCAACAACCCAGCAGCAGGACTGCTAGCTCCGCCTTTGTGCAAGGAGGAGCAGGAGGAGCACTGCCAGAGCCCTGCAAAATGACCTCCAGCAGACCACAAATGTGCATGTGTCTGCTCAAACGGTCAGAAACAGACTCCATGAGGGTGGTATGAGGGCCCGACGTCCACAGGTGGGGGTTGTGATTACAGCCCAACACCGTGCAGGACGTTTGGCATTTGCCAGAGAACACCAAGATTGGCAAATTCGCCACTGGCGCCCTGTGCTCTTCACAGATGAAAGCAGGTTCACACTGAGCACATGTGACAGAGTAGGGAGACGCCGTGGAGAACGTTCTGCTGCCTGCAACATCCTCCAGCATGACCGGTTTGGCGGTGGGTCAGTCATGGTGTGGGGTGGCATTTCTTTGGGGGGCCGCACAGCCCTCCATGTGCTCGCCAGAGGTAGCCTGACTGCCATTAGGTACCGAGATGAGATCCACAGACCCCTTGTGAGACCATATGCTGGTGCGGTTGGCCCTGGGTTCCTCCTAATGCAAGACAATGCTAGACCTCATGTGGCTGGAGTGTGTCAGCAGTTCCTGCAAGAGGAAGGCATTGATGCTATGGACTGGCCCGCCCGTTCCCCAGACCTGAATCCAATTGAGCACATCTGGGACATCATGTCTCTCTCCATCCACCAACGCCACGTTGCACCACAGACTGTCCAGGAGTTGGCGGATGCTTTAGTCCAGGTCTGGGAGGAGATCCCTCAGGAGACCATCCGCCACCTCATCAGGAGCATGCCCAGGCGTTGTAGGGAGGTCATACAGGTGCGTGGAGGCCACACACACTACTGAGCCTCATTTTGACTTGTTTTAAGGACATTACATCAAAGTTGGATCAGCCTGTAGTGTGGTTTTCCACTTTAATTTTGAGGGTGACTCCAAATCCAGACCTCCATGGGTTGATACATTTGATTTCCATTGATAATTTCTGTGTGATTTTGTTGTCAGCACATTCAACTATGTAAAGAAAAAAGTATTTAATAAGATTATTTCATTCATTCAGATCTAGGATGTGTTATTTTAGTGTTCCCTTAATTTTTTTGAGCAGTGTATATATTAGATTTATTTAACCTTTATTTAACTAGGCAAGTCAGTTAAGAACAAATTCTTACTTACAATGACGGCCTACCAAAAGGCAAAAGGGACGGGGGCTGGGATTCAAAATACAAATAGAGGACAAAACACACATCATGACAAGAGAGACACCACAACACTACATAAAGAGAGACCTAAGACAACCACCTAGCATGGCAGCAACACATGACAACACAACATGGTAGCAACACAACATGACAAACACATGGTAGCAACACAACATGGCAGAAGCACAACATGGTATCAACACAAAACATGGTACAAACACAATTGGGCACAGACAACAGCACAAAGGGCAAGGTAGAGACAACAATACATCACGTGAAGCAGCCACAACTGTCAGTAAGAGTGTCCATGATTGAGTCATTGAATGAAGAGATGGAGATAAAACTGTCCAGTGATTGTAACAGGGTTGACAATTTAACCTTAAATCAGCCATAAATCCCCTCGTGACAGGGGGAATGGAAGCTCGTTGTGTACAACCGGGAGGGGCAATTGAATGCAAACTTCACAAAAATGTTTTAATTGTTAAAATATTTCTAGCCTGTCTATCTATGGGTAACAGGGTTGACGTGTTATGCTCGACCCACTCAGTTTTCTACCACAAAACAACAGAAAATGGCCAAAAAGAGTAGAACCAGCTCAACTGCTATGATTTCACTATTAGATGTTCAATGTTTCTTTAGAAAAATGTATTTAAGGCCTCCCGAGTGGCGCAGCGGTCTACGGCACTGCATCGCAGTGTTGCGGCGTCACTACAGCCTGGGATTGGCCATGACTGGGAGTCCCATAGGGCGGTGCACAATTGGCCCAGCGTCATCCGGGTTGGGGAGGGTTTGGCCGGGGGTGCTTTACTTGGCTCATTGCGCTCTAGTGACTCCTTGTGGTGGGCCGGGCGCCTGCAGGCTGTCTTCGGTCGTCAGTTGAACTGTGTTTCCTCCGACACATTGGTGCAGCTGGCTTCCGGGTTAAGCGGGCGGGTGTTAAGATGCGCGGCTTGGCTGGTCATGTTTCGGAGGACGCATGACTCGGCCTTCACCTCTCCAGAGCCCGTTGTGGAGTTGCAGCAATGAGACAAGATCATAATCACGAAATTGGGGAGAAAAAGGGGGTACAAAAATATATAATATTAAGAAGAATGTATTTAAAAGGAATAGTTTTACCATTATAAAACGAGAGTTCAGTTCATGTAACAAGGTGAACCTTAAAATGAGGGACATGTTGTTTTTATTAGCTTAAAGTGAATCACTAACTTCAGAAATGATGTTGTCAAAGCAACAAAATAACTAGGGCTTTACAATGATGATGAAAACTTGGAGAAATGTTGGGGTTAAGTGGGTTAAAATCTTCATAGAAGTCACAGAGAGTGCACAGAGGGACATGTCAAAATGCTGATTTATTGAATTTTCCATGTGGTCTATATTAAAGGGCACTTCATTTAATATAACAGGTTTTTAAAATCCAATATTGGTGCACAATTTCTACGTAAAATATCAAAGGGACGCAAAAGGGACTCATTTTGTGGAATGACCCATACAACACTATAACACTCACAAAATTTACTTATTTGCACTTGAGCAAGGAACTTAACCCTAATTGCTCCAGGGTCACCGTTGATAATGGCAGACCCTGGCCATGACCCCACTCTCCGAGGGTGTCTCAGGGGGAGTTGGGATATGCAAAAAACACATTTCCAATTCACACATGCATATAATACACACTTGTACATGGGAAATAGGACAAATATAAGCAACCACCTAATTATTATAAATGAAAACATATCATTACAGTGCATTAATTATCAGAGAGAATGAGGTCGCTACTAGGGTTTCTCTGTCCTCAGATGCCTCTGCAGGGTAGAGATAGAGACCAGTGCTTCTAAGCACTATATCATGTCCTTGGCTTGTTTAGGAAACAGGTTGGCTTTTAATTCACCATACTTTACTTTTTACCCTGACAGAGCCACAGCACTTAGCACACACTAAGACCACGATAACGGGGGAAATAGAGCACCATAAACATGCACTTGTGCTGCCATTGCCACCCTACCTTTACATAGATATGGACACCTACTATTACAGCACCACAGTTAATGATCATGAAAGTAAAGGGGGAAATGTGTGCACACAATAATGCTATCCCAAGCTGTAATAGCCTGTGACAAAACAGATGACGTTTTGGCCATATAGCCTTGATTATGCACTATTAACAATCCATGTAATTACAGCTAGCCTATAAGGTTTGATTTCCAATGCTCCAGAGACAGCGAGGTATGGTCATTTGAGAAGTATAGTAACAAAAACACAAGAGGGTCATTAGGAATCATAGAATAAAATACAACAACTTTATATCTAATGAATGCCTTTAGCAAGTTTTGTGCTGGACTATGCTATGGGTTTCATAGAAGGGACTGTATGTTGTGGAGAGAAATGTGTGTGGAAATGTGTGTAACATATTTTACCTCTTTCTTTGACCCACAGGCTATTTAACTGTCACTATTGAGCCTCTCCCTCCCGTTGTGATTGGAGACACGGTAACGCTCAAGTGCAATTTCAGGACGGATGGCAACCTGCGAGAGATTGTGTGGTTTCGGGTGAGTAGGGGGGCCTTGATGTCTGTGTATGAACTGTATGGTTGTTTGCAACAGCACATACTGTATCTTGTGTTTACTTCTATGAGAAGCTTTTGACTAGGTCGGCTTTGTTCTCTGCCATTTTCAATTTTCCTGACAAATGTGTCAAATCTTTTGACGCAAAGAGAGAGAGCATTAGATACAGTACATAACTGTACTATATCTAATGACTTCTCAAGAGCTACTCGGTTTGATAAGCTCCTTGTGAAAATTTACTTCAAACACTCATGAACTAACTAAACTGATTAAAGTGGCAAAAGAAGAGGCTTCAAAGCTCTCTAGCCTTCATGACTTGGAAAATAATAACTGTGTGCATCGATTAAAAAAAACGGATTAAGCAACATCTCACAGCACAACGCCTCTCCACTATTTGACCTAGATATTTTGTGTGTATGTATTGATATGTAGGCCATGTGTGCCGTTTTAAAATGTATGTAGTTCTGTCCTTTAGCTGTTTTATGTTCTGTGTGGACCCCAGGAAGAGTAGCTGCTGCTTTCGCAACAACTAATGGGGATTCTAATAAAATACCAAATACCAAGATTGTGTTTTGTGTAGAAACTTGTGTTACATGTATGTCAAATCAAATCAAATTGTATTTGTCACATGCGCCGAATACAACAGGTCTAGACCTTACTGTGAAATGCTTACTTACAAGCCCTTAACCAACAATGCAGTTCAAGAAATAGTTAAGAAAATATTTACTAAATAAACTAAAGTAAAAAATGAAATAAAAAGTAACACAATAAAATAGCAATAACGAGGCTATATACAGGGGATACCGAGTCAATGTGTGTGGGTACAGGTTAGTCGAGGTAATTTGTACATGTAGGTAGGGGTAAAGTGGCTATGCATAGATAATAAACAGTGAGTAGCAGCAGTGTAAAAACAAAGGGGGGTGGGGATCTCAATGTAAATAGTCCGGGTGGCCATTTGATTAATTGTTCAGCAGTCTTATGGCTTGGGGGTAGAAGCTGTTAAGGAGCATTTTGGACCTAGACTTGGTGCTCCAGTACCGCTTGCCATGCGGTAGCAGAGAGAACAGTCTATGACTTGGGTGACTGGAGTCTGACAATTTTTTGGGCCTTCCTCTGACACCGCCTAGTATATAGGTCCTGGATGGCAGAAAGCTTGGCCCCAGTGATGTACTGGGCAGTACGCACTACCCTCTGTAGCGCCTTACAGTCGAATGCCGAGCAGTTGCCATACCAGGCAGGGATGCAACCGGTCAGGATGCTCTCGATGGTGCAGCTGTATAACTTTTTGAGGATTTGGGGACCCATGCCAAATCTTTTCAGTCTCCTGAGGGGGAAAAGGTGTTGCTGTGTCCTCTTCACGACTGTCTTGGTGTGTTTGGACCATGATAGTTTGTTGGTGATGTGGACACCAAGGAACTTGAAATTCTCGACCCGCTCCACTGCAGCCACGTCAATGTTAATGGGGGCCTGTTCGGCCCTCCTTTTCCTGTAGTCCACGATCAGATCCTTTGTCTTGCTCACATTGAGGGAGAGGTTGTTGTCCTGGCACGACACTGCCAGGTCTCTGACTTCCTCCCTATAGGCTGTCTCATCGTTGTCGGTGATCAGGCCTACCACTGTTGTGTCGTCAGCAAACTTAATGATGGTGTTGGAGTCGTGCTTGGCCACGCAGTCGTGGGTGAACAGGGAGTACAGGAGGGGACTAAGCACGCACCCCTGAGGGGCCCCAGTATTGAGGATCAGCGTGGCAGATGTGTTGTTGCCTACCCTTACCATCTGGGGGCGGCCTGTCTGGAAGTCCAGGATCCAGTTGCAGAGAGAGGTGTTTAGTCCCAGGGTCCTTATCTTAGTGATGAGCTTTGTGGGCACTATGGTGTTGAACACTGAGCTGTAATCAATGAACAGCATTCTCACATAGGTGTTCCCTTTGTCCAGGTGGGAAAGGGCAGTGTGGAGTGTGATTGAGATTACGTCATCTGTGGATCTGTTGGGGCGGTATGCGAATTGGAGTGGGTCTAGGGTTTCTGGGATGATGGTGTTGATGTGAGCCATGACCAGCCTTTCAAAGCACTTCATGGCTACCGACGTGAGTGCTACGGGCGGTAGTCATTTAGGCAGGTTACCTTTGCTTTATTGGGCACAGGGACTATGGTGGTCTGCTTGAAACATGTAGGTATTACAGACTCGGTCAGGGAGATGTTGAAAATATCAGTGAAGACACTTGCCAGTTGGTCCGCGCATGCTCTGAGTACACGTCCTGGTAATCCGTCTGGCCCTGCGGCCTTGTGAATGTTGACCTGTTTAAAGGTCTTGCTCATATCGGCTACGGAGAGCGTGATCACACAGTCGTCTGGAACAGCTGGTGCTCTCTTGCATGCTTCAGTGTTGCTTGCCTCGAAGAGAGCATAAAAGGCATTTAGCTCGTCTGGTAGGCTCGCGTCACTGGGCAGCTCGCGGCTGGGTTTCCCTTTGTAGTCCGTAATAGTTTGCAAGCCCTGCAACATCCGATGAGCGTCAGAGACGGTGTAGTAGGATTAAATCTTAGTCCTGTTTTGACGCTTTTCCTGTTTGATGGTTTGTCTGAGGGCATAGCGGGATTTTCTTATAAGCATCTGGATTAGTGTCCCGCTCCTTGAAAGCGGCAGCTCTAGCCTTTAGCTCGGTGCTGATGTAGCCTGTAATCCATGGCTTCTGGTTGGGATATGTATGTACGGTCAGTGTGGGGACGACGTCATCGATGCACTTATTGATGAAGCCGGTGACTGAAGTGGTAAACTCCTCAATGCCATTGGATGAATCCCGGAACATATTCCAGTCTGTGCTAACAAAACAGTCCTGTAGCGTAGCAGCCGCGTCATCTGACCACTTCCGTATTGAGCGAGTCCCTGGTACTTCCTGCTTTAGTTTTTGCTTGTAAGCAGGAATCATGAGGATAGAATTATGGTCAGATTTGCCAAATGGAGGGGGAGGGAAAGCTTTGTATGCGTCGCTGTGTGTGGAGTAAAGGTGGTCTAGAGTTTTTTTCCCTCTGGTTGCACATGTGACATGCTGGTAGAAGTTAGGTAAAACGGATTTAAGTTTGCCTGCATTAAAGTCCCCAGCCACTAGGAGTGCCGCTGCTGGATGAGCATTTTCTTGTTTGCTTATAGCCTTATACAGCTCGTTGAGTGCGGTCTTAGTGACAGCATCGGTTTGTGGTGGTAAATAGACGGCTACGAATAATATAGATGAAAAGTGTCAAGGGTGTGTAATGTGATGTATTCCTTCACTTTCTAGGTGACAGAGGGTGGCAGTGCCAAGCAGAAGATCTTCACCTACGATGCCATGTACAACACCAACTTCTCCCATATGGAGGACTTCCACAGACGAGAAGACTTGGTCTACCAATCAACTGTCCGGTAAGCTTGAACTGTAGGCGGCAGCCTCAAGAAAGAGAGCATTGGTCAGTGTTTTCACCCCCAAGTGTAGGCTTATTTTATTTGTTCGTCTCTTATCTTATTTTATCGTATCTTATTGTATTTTAATTGATCTTATTCAATGCTTTGAGTACCTGGAAAACTCCTAACCTGTATGGTTATTTTCTTCATTGGTTTGTTGTTGTGTTGCCAGGCTCCCTGAGGTCCAGATGGAAGATGATGGGCCGTATGAGTGCCACGTGGGGATCTACGACAAGGCCTCTAGAGACAGGGTTGTCTTAGCCTCTGGCAGCATCGTGCTCATTGTCATGGGTAAGATTCAAGAGAATTAACGCTATATTGATATGATCATGAATGATATGATCATATGGTATTTGATAGGGTTTTGTGAATGGCAGGTTTTGTAGCCTTCGTCCAACATCCACGCTTCTATCTGTCTATTAGTATTTCTATCACCTCTGCCTCCCCCTACTGTTGAGATGTGGGAAATGCACAGGAGACTACTTTCTGCTAGTCTTTCTAGAAATCCGGGTTGCCTCCCACAATGTTCCAGCTTAACATGTCTGTACATAATAGAATGTCAGTTTGGCACTGCCTACGCCACTGCCTGATCCGCTTGAATAAAATACAAAATAATAGCTAGCAAGATGGAGATCACAGAGGTTATTTTTATGAGTGCATTTCGCAAGTGGCTAGTTTGCATCAACTAACTTCACTAAAATCATTGTAAAGGTTTTGCCTGCAAACTTTGGTTTCGAATTGCGACGTTCTGGGATGTCTACCTTGTGATTTGTTGTGAGAGTTGTCTGTCTGACCCACCCTGGAATCCCCTCCCCCTTATCGAAGTTACCAAGAGAGTCCATCTTGTATACCAGACCCTAGTCACTGCTGTTGCCTAGGGTCAGGTCTACGAGACTAACTTTGTGCCATCAAGTACAGTACAGACATGAAAGACCTGTCTGTTTCATGTTTTAGTTTGTTTTATATGTAGCCCTTCTGAAAATTCTAGATGCAAAATATGCCTATATGTGGATGGATTTCTTGTTTTGAGTCACAGGTTCTATGCTCTTTTCCTCCATAGTGCCTCCTAAGTCCATTTCTGTAGTGGCAGCAGACTGCCCGGCCCCCTTCAGTCGCTATGATGCCCAGAACTTCACTCTAGTCTGCATCGTCATGGGAGGAAAGCCAGCCCCTATGGTGAGTTTGACAACATGCAAACAGTCCTCATACTGAAATATATAGGTAGAAACACTCACTGAACTTTTGAAATGACGGGTGTGATTGGTTGTTACGGGCTCTTACGATGTCATTATCCTTTCAGGTGTACTTCAAGCGTGACGGCGAGCTGATTGAGGTGGTCCCCTCTATTATGGAGGGTGGAGGGGGCCAATCCCAGGGCAGGGGCCTGGCAGGGCTACGGGGCTCTAGGCCCCTGATAAGCAGAGACCTGGATGACACCAAGCTGAAGAAGTCCCTCTCCCTGCTGGACCTGGACACCCCTGGGATCGGAGGGACGGGGAAGATGGGAGGGGCCGGGGGTGAGCCAGGAAGTCTGGAGGGGTCTGAGCCCAGCCCCACCACCACGGAGGTGATCCCAGAGACGGTGGTAAGCCGGGAGTTCCCCCGCTGGGTGCAGAGCACTGACCCGCTCTACTACTTCAAGCATCGGCGGCAGGCGTCCAGCGACGGCACCATGGAGGTCAGAGCCATGCTCACCTGGAGCCTCAACCCCCAGCTGGACAACGACGCCCTGTTCAGCTGCGAGGTCAAGCACCCAGCTCTGTCCATGCCCATGCAGGCTGAGGTCACTCTGTGTGAGTACCAGATTAGACCATGAAAATCAGCTGGATACCAAATAGTAATCTCTCTCTGAGAACATAAACCCACTTTTTAATGCCAACCAGATACTGGATACCCAAGGAGTCCATGTCTGTATTAACCTATCAGAGCTAGGGATGCAAGGGGAGAGAACATTCTAAAATAATACCTTTCTAAAATAATAGTTAAAATTCACTATAGGTATTTTTCCTGAATTAACGGAAAATGAACATGGTGTCTGAAAGTTCGTAATTTGGGGAATATACACTGAGTATACAAAACTTTATGAAGTGTAGATGAAGGGGAGGAGACAGGTTAAAGAAGGATTGTTAAGCCTTGAGACAATTGAGACATGGATTGTGCCATTCAGAGGGTGAATGGGCAAGACAAAAATATTGAAGTGCCTTTGAACGGGGTATGGTAGAAGGTGCCAGGCACACTAGTTTGAGTGTGTCAACAACTGCAATGCTACTGTTTTTTTCACGCTCAACAGTTTCCTGTGTGTATCAAGAATGGTCCACCACCCAAAAGACATCCAGCCAACTTGACACAACTATGGGAATCATTGGAGTCAACATGGGCCAGCATCCCTGTGGAAACCTTTCGACACCTTGTAGAGTCCATGCCCCGACGAATTGAGGCTGTTCTGATTGCTAAAGGGTGGGGTGCAACTCAATATTAGGAAGGTGTACCTAATGTTTGGTGTACTCAGTATATACACAACCCTACTTAGATCTAATGCATTCAGTAATGGCAGAAAACAGGCACTTTCCAGCCTAAAGCATCAGCCAACTACAGGAAAATACAGTACAGAGAACCTGATCACTATTAACACTATGCTTTAGCTCAGGATCCAGCAGCAGCCAGCAACTATTTAGAGGCAGTGACTCACTTAATGAGGATGCTCTTTAATGGAGTATTTTGTTCAGAGGATCCATTAGTTCTGCTTAGAAATGCTCTAGAAATCTCACAGCAGATTAGCCATTTTCTACACAGTTACAGTGGGGGAAAAAAGTATTTAGTCAGCCACCAATTGTGCAAGTTCTCCCACTTAAAAAGATGAGAGAGGCCTGTAATTTTCATCATAGGTACACGTCAACTATGACAGACAAAATGAGAAATAAAAATCCAGAAAATCACACTGTAGGATTTTTAATGAATTTATTTGCAAATTATGGTGGAAAATAAGTATTTGGTCAATAACAAAAGTTTCTCAATACTTTGTTATATACCCTTTATTGGCAATGACACAGGTCAAACGTTTTCTGTAAGGTTTTCACACACTGTTGCTGGTATTTTGGCCCATTCCTCCATGCAGATCTCCTCTAGAGCAGTGATGTTTTGGGGCTGTCGCTGGGCAACACGGACTTTCAACTCCCTCCAAAGATTTTCTATGGGGTTGAGATCTGGAGACTGGCTAGGCCACTCCAGGACCTTGAAATGCTTCTTACGAAGTCACTCCTTCGTTGCCCGGGCGGTGTGTTTGGGATCATTGTCATGCTGAAAGACCCAGCCACGTTTCATCTTCAATGCCCTTGCTGATGGAAGGAGGTTTTCACTCAAAATCTCACGATACATGGCCCCATTCATTCTTTCCTTTACACGGATCAGTCGTCCTGGTCCCTTTGCAGAAAAACAGCCCCAAAGCATGATGTTTCCACCCCCATGCTTCACAGTAGGTATGGTGTTCTTTGGATGCAACTCAGCATTCTTTGTCCTCCAAACACGACGAGTTGAGTTTTTACCAAAAAGTTATATTTTGGTTTCATCTGACCATATGACATTCTCCCAATCCTCTTCTGGATCATCCAAATGCACTCTAGCAAACTTCAGACAGGCCTGGACATGTACTGGCTTAAGCAGGGGGACACGTCTTGCACTGCAGGATTTGAGTCCCTGGCGGCGTAGTGTGTTACTGATGGTAGGCTTTGTTACTTTGGTCCCAGCTCTCTGCAGGTCATTCACTAGGTCCCCCCATGTGGTTCTGGGATCACTTTGTGATCATTTTGACCCCACGGGGTGAGATCTTGCGTGGAGCCCCAGATCGAGGGAGATTATCAGTGGTCTTGTATGTCTTCCATTTCCTAATAATTGCTCCCACAGTTGATTTCTTCAAACCAAGCTGCTTACCTATTGCAGATTCAGTCTTCCCAGCCTGGTGCAGGTCTACAATTTTGTTTCTGGTGTCCTTTGACAGCTCTTTGGTCTTGGCCATAGTGGAGTTTGGAGTGTGACTGTTTGTGGTTGTGGACAGGTGTCTTTTATACTGATAACAAGTTCAAACAGGTGCCATTAATACAGGTAACGAGTGGAGGACAGAGGAGCCTCTTAAAGAAGAAGTTACAGGTCTGTGAGAGTCAGAAATATTGCTTGTTTGTAGGTGACCAAATACTTATTTTCCACCATAATTTGCAAATAAATTCATAAAAAATCCTACAATGTGATTTTCTGGATTTTTTTTCCTCAATTTGTCTGTCATAGTTGACGTGTACCTATGATGAAAATTACAGGCCTCTCTCATCTTTTTAAGTGGGAGAACTTGCACAATTGGTGGCTGACTAAATACTTTTTTTCCCCACTGTACATATGTAATTACATAAGCACACACACCTACACACGCATACTCTGTATGCAGCACATCCACGGGCATCAGTTCATGATGAATACACGGCAAACCTCATATCAGTTAGTATGAGTGGATTACTAAATATAGAGGAGATTTATCATAATCAAAAACAGCTATTCCCAGTCTGCCATGGTTTAGCATGCATGCTCATATAAAAATGGATTCTAAGGGTGAGAGCTTTTTGCATAGCATACAGAGAATATAGATGTTTCATTTATTCCTTTAGAAATAGTTTGAGACACATAAGGAAAAATAGTGTTTTGTTAAAATATAGAAAATAGGTAACATTCATAGTTTGTATTTGTTTCCCTTTAGCTGCTCCCAGGGGCCCCAAACTGTCCATGATGCCTGGTAAGGCTAAAGTAGGAGACACCGTCCGCATTACAGTTCAGGGCCTCCAGATCTCATCCACTGGGGTGAGCACAAGAGAAATGTTTTATTCTTATATTACTTATACCAGTAACTGTCACACCCTGGCTCTGGGGACTCTTAAATGTTGAGCCAGGGTGTGGACTTTCTATGTGTGATTTTCTATGTTTTGTTCTAGTTCGTGTTTTCTATGTTGGCCAGGGTGGTTCCCAATCAGAGGCAGCTGATTCTCGTTGTCTCTGATTGGGAACCATACTTAGGCAGCCTGTTGGCACTAGTTATTTGTGGGATCTTGTTCCGTAGGGTTTGTTTTGGTGTTTAACCTAGGACTTCACGTATCGTTTGTTGTTTTGTTTTGATCGTGTGTTTAGTACGTTAATTAAATAAAGTATGTACGCTTACCACGCTGCGCCTTGGTCCGCTTTTCATAACGACCGTGACAGAAGATCCCACCAGAATAGGACCAAGCAGCGTGTGCAGGAGCAAACGCCGGGTATGGAACAGGAGGTTACTCTGGTAGACGTCCTCCTCGGTTGGGGGAGAATCACAGAGGAGGAGGCCGTCCGCTACCGGAGGGCGATGAGGGAGGATGCCCAGGCAGGAGAGGAGAAGCGGCGCCAACCGGGTCGTCGTCGGACAGGCGAGAGGCAACCCCAAGACATTTTTTGGGGGGGGGCACACGGCATGGACGACGGGGATGCTGGAGGCAGCTACAGGACGTATCGGCGGATTAGGAGAGGAGGCCACCAGGTTTGGGGGGCTGGAAGGGAGGTTGGCGGAGCCTAGAGGTAGAGCAGAGCCAATTCCCCGTACTCAGGCTAGGCAGCGTGAGACTGGGCAGGTTCCGAGTTATGCGGAGCTGCGTACTGTGCCGCGAGTGGTCCGGCACAGTCCTGTACGTCCTGTGCTAGCACCACGCACGTTCCGTGCTAAGGTGGGCATGCAGCCAGGACGGAGTGTGCCGGCTCAACGCTCGTGGCCTCCAGTACCCCTCCTCGGTCCCGGATATCATGCGCCAGTGCCACGTGCTGTAGTGCCAGTACGAGTGCACAGCCCTGTACGTCCTGTGCTGATGCCTCACACAGAGTGTGTAGAAATAGGCATTCAGCCAGGACGGGTTGTGTCAGCTCTTCGCTCCAGACCTCCAGTCCGTCTCCACAGCCCGGTCCGGCCCGTTCCTGCTCCCCGCACCAAGCCAGTGGTGCGCGTCGTCAGCCCGGTCCGGCCTGTTCCTGCTCCCCGCACCAAGCCAGTGGTGCGCGTCACCAGCCCGGTCCGGCCTGTTCCTGCTCCCCGCACCAAGCCAGTGGTGCGCGTCGTCAGCCCGGTCCGGCCTGTTCCTGACCCTCGCACCAAGCCAGTGGTGCGCGTCGTCAGCCCGGTCCGGCCTGTTCCTGAACCTCGCACCAAGCCAGTGGTGCGCGTCGTCAGCCCGGTCCGGCCCGTTCCTGCTCCCCGCACCAAGCCAGTGGTGCGCGTCGTCAGCCCGGTCCGGCCCGTTCCTGCTCCCCGCACCAAGCCAGTGGTGCGCGTCGTCAGCCCGGTCCGGCCCGTTCCTGCTCCCCGCACCAAGCCAGTGGTGCGCGTCGTCAGCCCGGTCCGGCCTGTTCCTGCTCCCCGCACCAAGCCAGTGGTGCGCGTCGTCAGCCCGGTCCGGCCCGTTCCTGCTCCCCGCACCAAGCCAGTGGTGCGCGTCGCCAGCCCGGTCCGGCCTGTTCCTGCTCCCCGCACCAAGCCAGTGGTGCGCGTCGTCAGTCCGACACAGCCTGGTCAGGCACCGGTCAGCTGCTCCACACCGGAGCCTGAGCAATCCGCTCCACCGGTGTCCAGTCCAGCTCCGGCCAGCGGGGCCAGACCAGACCAGGGGCGCTACGGGGGGGTAGCGAGAGAGTGGTGGTCACGCCCGGAGCCGGATCCGCCTCCGAGGCGGAATGCCCACCCGGCCCCTCCCCTGTTGTGTTTGGTTGGCGCGGTCGCAGTCCGCGCCTTTGGGGGGGGGGGGGTACTGTCACGCCCTGGCTCTGGGGACTCTTAAATGTTGAGCCAGGGTGTGGACTTTCTATGTGTGATTTTCTATGTTTTGTTCTAGTTCTTGTTTTCTATGTTGGCCAGGGTGGTTCCCAATCAGAGGCAGCTGATTCTCGTTGTCTCTGATTGGGAACCATACTTAGGCAGCCTGTTGGCACTAGTTATTTGTGGGATCTTGTTCCGTAAGGTTTGTTTTGGTGTTTAACCTAGGACTTCACGTATCGTTTGTTGTTTTGTTTTGATCGTGTGTTTAGTACGTTAATTAAATAAAGTATGTACGCTTACCACGCTGCGCCTTGGTCCGCTTTTCATAACGACCGTGACAGTAACTACATTCAACTGTAGGAAAGACAACCACATATCACTATCATTGAAAGCAAACCTTCTTAAAAAAGAAATCACTTCTCCAGCAGGTGTCGCGCCACGACTATATAATACAACTGGTAGCTACATTTGAATGAAAGTCGCAGATACATTTGAATGAAAGTCATTCAGCATGTTTGAGGGAATCAGTTAGAGTAAGGCGAGCTGGCAAGGCACACAATCGATAATCTTGATCACATAGTATTTATTTGGGATGCAAGGTGTCTTGCATATCAGTGATCTTGTGCAGTCTGACTCCAATGTTGTCAATCACGTACACACATTATTTACAAAGGATGCTTATCCCCATGCACTTCCAGAACATGGTGTTCCCTGAGCCATTATTCACCTGGACCAGGGTGGGAGGTCCTCTGCTGGACGGGAGAGAGGACCATAATGGGAGGGAGCTGGTGCTGGAGCGAGTACCGGCCAAGCTCAACGGCTCCATGTTTCGATGCACTGCCCAGAACCCTCTGGGCTCCACAGACACATATACACGGCTTATCGTGTTTGGTGAGTGTGTGTGTGTGTGAGGATTCTCGGTGTCAAGTTACCCTCTCTCCTCATCCACATTACTTACTTTGTTTTCTCTGTTTTAACAGAGAACCCCAGACTAAAGAAGGGGAGACACAATTTAATTGGTAAGCATAGAGAGAATGGACAATGGTCAAAGTAAGACATATCATCCTACTGAAGATTAAGTAACTAACACTTATTTCCTTCTATTAGTAGATGCAGCCTATTGCAATGAGGCACTGGGGCTGACCACCATGGTGCTAATGTTAGCCCTGACATGGGAGATGACGTGAGCAGCAAAATGGACCCATGACCTTCTCCAGTCTCTCTAATCTCTCCAGTCTCTTCCTCTGTCACTCACTTCCCCATCTACTGAAGTTCCAGCCACTGGACCTGAAGAAGCACTGTTCACTTTTCATAAAGTAGCTTATGAAAAGAAAAACATTGTCCGAAATATGAAAGAAGATAAGAACTACATGCATTCCAACTCTCTAAGCGTTTATGTTGTCATTCTGCCTTTCTAACGGCATCCTCCCTTTTTGTCAACATCCTATGATCAACTATCACTGTGGTTGTGTTTTATGGTAGACCCCAACGTGTTTTAGAGGTCTTTTTAACCAAGCTGGTGTGGGCTGGCCCGCATTAGATGCTTTTTCTCATCTTCCTGTTATTTGAAGGTCAGAACGCATACAATATGACATGTTTTTGAAATATCTTGGTCAGCCAGACCTTTAATAAAATAAATGTTTGGTTGGGAAAAAAATTATTGAAATAGGTAAAGAGCTATATATTTTTGTCCATTGACTGAAATGCATTTCTTTAAGAAAAATGTAAGGTCTGGGGTAGGCCTACTGGCCATACTTGAATACACAGCCAAGTTTATTTTACCACGGAGCCAATGTGACATATTGATTCAATGGTTGTAAAGATGGGGAGAGGTCTGTCCGTGATAAAGAGATGCTCTGCTTTTTTGACACCACACTCCACAAAGCAAGGCCTGCAGGCTTTAGTTTGATCTTATATTGATTATTGCCCAGTCATATGGTCAGGTCCTGTAAAGAAGGACCTAGAAAAACTGCAGCTGGCCCAGATCAGAGCGGCACGTCTTGCTCTTCACTGTATTAAGAGGGCTAATATCAATACTATGCATGCCAGTCTCTCTTGGCTAAAAGTAGAGGAGAGACTGACTGCATCACTTCTTCTTTTTATAAGAAACATTAATTAAATTCCAAATTGTTTGCATAGTCAACTTACACACAGCTCTGACACACACGTACCCCACCAGACAGGGGTCTTTTCACAGTCCCCAAACAAATTCAAGAAAAAATACAGTATTAAATAGTCATGATTGCATGGAACTCCCATCTCAGATTGCTCAAGTGAACAGCAAACCTGGTTAAAAAAAAACAGATAAAGCAACACCTCATGGCACAACGTCTCTCTGCTATTTGACCTAGATATTTTGTGTGTATGTACTGATATATAGGCTATGTATGACGTTTTACATTTGTGTAGTTCTGTCTTTGAGCTATTATTGTCTATAAATGTTCTGTATTATCAAGTTTCATGTTTTGTGTGGACCCCAGGAAGAGTGCTGCTACTTTAGCAACAGTTATTTGGGATCCTAATAAAATACCAATATACCGAACGGGTCGCCTATCGTTTGGATATGTGCTGTGTGGGGCATAGAGATCTATGATGAAACTTGAGCCTACAATGACATGAGACAGTTCAAAATATGTCATGTTGAATATTGCCACCTTAAAACACCTACATGAATATGTAATTAGATGTTTATGGCATTACTGATTGCTTATATCACCCAATAAATCATATCATCCAAGGCAATTTCAATTATAGGCTACAGACTATATGGTATTGCAGTCTATTGGCAATTCATACCATGAAGACAGTGGTGGTTGTAAACTTGATCATGTAACCCACGTGTCAAACACATTCCACGGAGGGCCGAGTCTCTTCGTGTTTTCGCTCCACACTTGTACTTCATTGATGAATTAAGGTCACTACTTAGTAAGGAATTCACCTCACCTGGTTGTCTAGGTCTTAATTTAAAAGAAAAACCAAAAACCCTCAGACACTCGGCCCTCATTGGAATGCGTTCGACAACCCTGACGTAACCCCTACAAATTATTTATTTTTTCTGCGACTTTCTCCTCTCGCAGCTCTTTTGGAAGAGAGAAAAAGCGCTACAGCCGCACGCACAGTCAAGTCGGAGTGGCTATTGGCTAATCTCCAACATTTAAACTGTCAATCAAGATTAATGGGCTATATAATGCCAGTACCGGTAGTTAGACAGTGCTGGGATAGAAAGGGCTGAGCATATAGGCAGGCGAAGACGCGAGAGCCATTAGTTTTGTTGGTGTGCGCACGCACTGTGTTGGCAGTGGCTCTCCAGCTATTATCACTGCTTTTTCGTACTGTGCCTATTATGACAAAGACGTATGTGCGTCGGACCTCTGATATTAAAACTGGAGTGATGAGAATTCTGTCGTAGAGGGGTAGTGCTATGGAGAACACTTAAACATCCATCTGGCATGATCCACGCACTTTGGGAAGGTGCGCATAGTCTATGTGCTTACTCCAATTGTATTCTCAGCAAAAGGCATTTTATACCTAAAAGTCGTAATGGATTTAAATAATTTGGGAAACGCGGTGCTTTTCACGTTCCACATCATCTTCTACATATTAAAAGCATGCTTGGGGTTGTTGCTCCCGAGCAGACGGAAAGACCTACGCGGAGAGGTGGTATTGATCACCGGCGGTGGACGGGGCATCGGTCGGCATTTGGGGAAGGAGTTTGCAAAACACGGGGCCAAAAAGGTAAACTAATCACTGCGCTATTTATTACCCATTTGTGCGTTTATATACTTGTTAAATGCACAAATAATAATAATAATAATAATAATAATAATAATAATAATAATAATAATAATAATAACAAAAAGCAATGCATTGCCAAACCGTCATAACCAACACTGTAGCCAGCTCACATCACTTTGTACAGCACCTTTGCTATCCTGGTGTTCATAAATATAATAATATTCCATTAACAATTTAACTCATCTGAAAGTTGGGGAAAAGGGACAGTTTGGAAATGTTTTATGATTTCTATTTTATTCTATTCTAGCATAACTTCAGAATCGAGTATATTTTTGTATTACTTCAGTTCAATTAAAAACTTGATAGTCACCTTCGGTGTGTTTTCCATGTGAAAAGTAATGGGAAAGCACCAGTACTTACTACACTAGTGGAAAGGAGCCTGAACTCTTGCCCCCTAGCTGATCTGGGTGATGTATGATGCGTAGTGTTCCCTTTCCTCATATTGTAAAGACACACAAACACAGGTGTTTCCTCAGTCCCTGTGCTATACAATGGGGGTGATGACAGTTTGGGTGGATGGCTCCGTGGTACTACAATGATGTTGCCTTTTTAACCTCAACTCTAGCCCGTCTGGGTCCCCAGTGACTGTTCAATAAAGTTCACTGACAGGGTAGTGGAAAGCACAGTTCAGAGTAAGGTGAAAATATTCCTTTTATCACCAAAGCATTTGTCATTGTTGTAAAATGATCTGATGGTTGTGTGTGCGTGCATGTCTTGTATGTGTGTCTGTGTAGTGGTCTGGCCAGTAGCCAGCCATCCAGGGTTATCAGTGCACAGGGGCACCTCTGGAGACGGATATTAGATCTTAAAGCTCCTTCAATCAGATCTGCTTTAGCTGACATCCGCATAGCGGGGGTGGAACTGCGTTAGAGCTGTCAAATCCACAAGTGGCTCCTGGCGGACTTTGCCATTGGCTGCACGGAGTCGCATTAAGAGAAATCCCATGCAGCCTTGTTTACAAGTTCGAACACTAGAATGTGAGATGTAATCTACACCTCAATTAGGCTGATAGAAATCCTCATTATTTTGTTTAATGATTTTCAATTTGAGTGTCATTATTTCTATATAGCCTACATTTTCTCATTCTGAACTTCTAACGTAAGAGGGACACATGGCTTCATGACAATGACCAAGAGCAGCTACTCACCGATTTGATGGCACCAACCCAGTTACAACTCCAACACATCAGCTATGGCATGTCGGCTATCGCCGGTTAACGCTTGATCTGATTAAATAGAGCGCTTAGGGCTCTATTCAATCTGTAAAGCTGAAGCGTTAGACTTCTTTGAGGTGACATGCAGCGTTTACCATGAATGCAGTCTCTGCTAAAGTGGGAACGTTGCCTTTAAATTTCAAACACTCTGTAAAGTTCAGAGCCCTAAGTCTCTGGATTTCCCTCCCAAACTGCAAATCAAAGAACTTGTGTCTGTGGCTGCTCAATCTCTAGCCAATGCCTCCTCAATTAGCAATTTATCATATAGAGCTCTGCAAAGCACAGCAAGCTCAAACAGATGGGAAAGATGTTAACGTAATAGAATATAGCTTGAACCTACTGTAAGCTACCTGAGCACTGGTTCAAGAAATGCATGCAACATTTTACCAATACAATTTGAAACATAAAATGATGACACACATTTTGGTTTGACAAAATGATTTTTATGATAATAATCTACAACCGTTGATCTGAATACTTAACCATTATATTAACCTCTTGCCACCCAGAAAGCCTATATTTATTTGTGATTCCTACAAGCTAACACAAGTCCAAATATGCATTCTCAGGTCAATGGCCTGCCCTTTTTTAATCTTTGACCCCTCTCTGCCTGTTGTCAGTTGATCCTGTGGGGCCGCACTGAGAGGTGTCTGATGGAGACCTGTGAGGAGATCTCGCTCACCACCGGAGCCGAGTGCCATTACTTCCTGTGTGACGTGGCCAATCGGGAGGATGTGTACAAGCAGGCCAAGGTGGTCCGAGAGAAGGTACAGTAGAGATGGCTCCACCCAAATGAATGACCTAGTTCCAATGTCATTTACAGTAGATAACAAACACATGACTGGTTGGACTGTGTAAGGCAATTTTCAACACTTTCAAAGGTTGCCTTTGGAATCTTCCAGTGTTTCACAGGGATACACAGTGTGATGTATGAACTTATCCAGTGGTGTAGTGGTGCCTGGAGAAGTGAGTATACTAATTCTGCCCAAAATTTCCCAAACGGCCTGCCCAGCGAAGACAAGCTGCCCTGTATGAAAAATTCAATGAGAAACAGTGACATACACTCTGAATGACCTAAAATTATAAATCCCATATTGGTCTTTCACAGTCAGGCCAACCCAAGCGTACTGTGCAAGTAGGCCGATAAATGAGGCTGACAACTTGAGTCAGAAATGTACAGGTTTTTGATTTTCACTCTCAAAGTTACTGTTTTTAATAGTAAAACAATACAATTGGATGTTCTTAAACCACATCAGGAGACTAGTTTTGAGGTCTGGGAATAATCTAAATAATATTTTGGGGAGTGTAGTTACCCTTTAACTGTTCCCCGGGCGCCAACGACGTGGATGTCGATTTAAGGCAGCCCTCCACACTTTTCTGATTCCGAGGGGTTGGGTTAAATGCGGAAGACACATTTCAGTTGAATGCATTGTTGTACAACTGACTAGGTATCCCCCTTTCCCTTTAATTCACTAGCACTGTTTGGTTAGTGATCTTTCAGTAGCACATTAGTTGGAATTTGCAAAACAAATGGCAACTGGATTGATGCAAATCATGATATTATTCTGCCAGTTAGGTGTAGGCTACTTTGTAGGTAGTTAACATTTAATTGAGAAGGTTTTTGGGAAAGACTTTCCGTCTTGCTTGGTCCTATCATTAGCATCTCTATATTTTCCCTGTTCCTTAATTGTTTGAAACCTGGATGTTTTACTTCATATTATGAGGCATGTCTTACCTTGCTTTAAAGTAGCCAAAATCCCACCATAGAAACGTGAAGGCAATTATTTTATAAAGACTTCATGTGTTCTCCTGTTCTATTGGTTCTTTCAACTTTCTTTCATTGTCTAGCAGCCGAAGGCATTATCCTAGTCATATTAGCAACCCATGATAGTTGTTGCATCTTTAGATCTCCTCTTTCTAAATGTGTAACGGCTATTTCCATCTCTGTCCATTAAAACGCTTGCGTGTGCATTTTAGAACTTCCCGCAAATTGCATTTTGGAACATTTGTGCGTAGGCCTACCACCGTTTTTCACATTGCTGCGCCTAAAATGTGAAGAAATAATAGTTTATCAAAATTTTTATGGTAAACATTATGATCTGTTCCATCAGCCATATTCATTGATACAGCATATACCTCCAATACACAAGGCTACTTTGATGTACATCGTGGGGATTAAGAAGTGAGAATACGCAATAAACGTATATGGCATATACCTGCATATACCCTCCACTACACCACTGAGCTTAACTCAAGCCTTAAGATAAGACAAGGATTAACATGACATAATTATCGCTCACTTAACATCCTTTCAATTATACCAAGGCAAAACAAAGTGATCAAATAAAATGTTATTTGTCACATGCTTCGTAAACAGCCATTGTAGACTAACAGTGAAATGCTTACTTTTGGCATAAAACAAGAGATTTGGGTTTTACATCTAAAGAAGATGTTTATTTTTGTCTCTTAGGTGGGCGACGTCACCATTCTGGTGAATAACGCAGCAGTGGTTCATGGGAGAAGTCTGCTGGACAGTGACGATGATGCTCTGATGAAGACTCAACACATCAACACGCTGGGACAGTTCTGGGTGAGTGTTGAAAAATATGTACTTTAGATAATTATTCAGGAAAGTGCTCATTCACTATGGCTTGTATTATATTTTGAAGCATTGTATGAATTTTTATTTGTTTCAGTTCCGAGGCTCAGTATTGGAAATGTTAGGGTCATCTTTCAACATGTATTGATCCCACATGTGAAGGGGAGAAATTATATTTTACTCTAACTACTGAATCATTGGATCTAAGGTAAAACGCTGGCAAAAGAGTGCTGGCTGACACGCTCTTAATAAAGGGATCTTACATTATGTTGGCGTTTGTCCTCTGATCTACACTGATGGGATGTGGAACAGGTTTGGTTCCCCTTCTCTCGGAGTGCTGCAACCCCTCTGTTAATGTTGTGAATTCCAGGAAGTAAAGAGGGAACCTAGATTGAGAGAAGAGTGAAGGAACAGCTAGGGAATAGTACTGAGTGGAGCAGAACAATGTGCAGACTGTCACGTTTCGCTCGCTCTCGCTCTCTCCAATTCAATGGCCGTTATTGGCATGGGAAACGTATGTTTACATTGCCAAAGCCTAGTGAAATAGACGATAAACTAAAGGGAAATAAACAATCAGAAATGAACAGTAAACATTACTCACAAAAGTTAAAAGAATATAAACATTTCAAATGTTATATTATTGGGTATGTACAGTGTTGTAACAATGTGCAAATAGTTGAAGTATGAAAGGGAAAAATAAATAAACAGATAAATATAGGTTGTATTTACAATGGTGTTTGTGTTCCACTGGTTGCCCCTTTTTTTTTTTTTTTGTGGCAACGGGTCACACATCTTGCTGCTTTTATGGCACTGTGGTATTTCACCTAAAATATATGGAAGTTTATCAAGATTGGATTTGCTTTCAAATTATTTGTGGGTCTGTGTAATCTGAGGAAAATATGTTTCTGCTATGGTCATACATTTGGCAGGGCGTGAGAAAGTGCAGCTCGACTTCCACCTCATTTTGTGGGCACATAGGCAGACCTGGCTTTCGAGAAGACCGGCTATGGTGACTTTTCTCGATAGCAAGACCATGCTCACGGAGTCTGTACATAGTCAAAGCTTTTCTTAATTTTGGATCAGTCACAGTGGTCAGGTATTCTGCTACTGTGTAGGCTCTGTTTAGGGCCAAATAACATTCCAGTTTGCTTGTTTTTTTGTTTATTCTTTCCAATGTGTCAAGTAATGTTTTTGTTTTCTCATGATTTGGTTGGGTCTAGCTGTGTTGCTGTCCTGGGGCTCTGTGGGGTCTGTTTGTGTTTGAACAGAGTCCCAGGACAAGCTGGCTGAGTGCACTCTTCTCCAGGTTCATCTCTCTGTAGGTGAGGGCTTTGTTATGGAAGGTTAGAATCGCTTCTATCTAGGTGGTTGTAAAATTCTATTGCTGTTTTCTGGATTTTGATAATTAGCGGGAATCTACCTAATTCTGCTCTGCATGCATTATTTGGTGTTTTATGTTGTACACTGATGTTTTTGCAGAATTCTTCATGCAGAGGCTCAATTTGGTGTTTGTCCTATTTTGTGAATTATTGGTGAGTTGACCTCATACATAGAGGGTAGGTATAGTTGTATGCTTTAGGGCAACAGTGTCTAAGTGGAATCTGTATTTGTGGTCCTGGCAACTGGACATTTTTTGGAACACCATTATTTTTGTCTTACTGAGATTAACTGTCAGGACCCAAGACTGATAGACTCTGTGAATAATATTTAGTTGCTGCTGTAGGCCCTCCTTGGTAGGGGACAGAAGCCCCAGATCATCTGCAAACAGTAAACATTTGACTTCAGTCTAGTAGGGTGAGGCCGGGTGCTTCAGACTGTTCTAGATCCCTCACCAATTTGTTGCTATAAACGTTGAAGAGGGTTGGGTTCAAGCTGCATCCCTGTCTCACCCCCCGGCCCTGAGGGGAAAAAATCTGTTTCTGCCTATTTTAACCGCACACTTGTTTGTGTACATGGATTTTGTAATGTTGTTTCCCCCCCCAAAACTGCTTTCCATCATTTATATAGCAGACACTCATGCCAAATTTAGTCAAGCTTTTTTAAAATCAACAAAGCATGAAGACTTTGCTTTTGTTTGGTTTGTTTGTCAATTAGGGTGTGCAGGGTGAATCCGTGGTCTGTCGTACAGTAATTTGGTAAAAAGCCAATTTTGATATTTGCTCGGGACATTGTTTTCACTGAGGAAATGTAGGACTGCTGTTAATAATCATGCAGAGGATCTTCCCAAGGTTGCTGTTGATGCATATCCCACGGTAGTTATTGGGGTTGAATTTGTCTCCACTTTTGTGGATTGGGGTGATCAGTCCTTGGTTCCAAGTAATGGGGAAGATGCCAGAGCTGAGAATGATGTTAAAGAGTTTAAGTATTGTCAATTGGAATTTGTGGTCTTTATATTTTATCATTTCATTTAGGATACCATCAACACCACATGCCTTTTGGGTTGAAGGGTTTGTATTTTGTCCTGTAGTTCATTCAATGAATCTTTAAGAGCGGACTAAGATTTTTTTTATTGATCATGTATATGTTTTTGCTGTTTGTTCTTTATTAAAGGCCAAAAAGATTGGAGAAGTGGTTTATCCATACATCTCCATTTTGGATAGATAGCACTTCATGTTTGTATAGTGTGTTCCAATTTTCCCAGAAGTGTTTAGATTCTATGGATTCTTCAATAACATTGAGCTGATGTCTGACATGCTGTTTTTCTTTTTTCTTGGTGTATTTCTGTATTGTTTGTTTCACCATAGTGAAGGTGTAGGCTCATGTTTTCTCCAGGAAGTTGTCTAAAAGTGATTTAATTGGTTGTTGGCTAATTGTTTTTTGGTAGGTTTCTGCACTACCCTTCTTCCATATATAGCATTTCTTAATAGTGTGCAGTTTGTTTGGCTTTGATGCCTCATGATTTGAGTATTGCTCTGTTCAAGTAGGTTGTGATTTTGCTGTGATCTGATAGGGGTGTCAGTGGGCTGACTGAACGCTCTGAGAGACTCTGGGTTGAGGTCAGTGATAAAGTAGTCTACAGTACTGCTGCCAAGAACTGAGCTATAGGTGGTGCTACCATAGGAGTCCCCTCAAAGCCTACTATTGAATATGTACAGACCCAGCGTGTGACATAGCTGCAGGAGTTATGACGTGGTTTTGTCGTAGTTGTCTAGGGGGGCATGTTGGGGCGGGAATGCTGTCACCTCCAGGTAGGTGTTTTTCCCCCGTGTGCTGAGGTGTCAGTTTCTGGCGTTTTGTGTCGCCACAGACTAGTACATGTTCCTGGGTCTGGAAATGATTGATCTCCCCCTCTAGGATAGAGAAGCTGTCTTTATTAAAGTATGGGGATTCTAGTGGGGTGATATAGGTAGCACACAGGATAACATTTTTCAGAGATTATTTCCTTATTTAAATGTTAGTCTCTCTCTTTCTCTAGACCACCAAAGCTTTCCTACCCCGCATGCTGGAGCTTTGCCATGGCCACGTGGTGTGTATCAACTCCATCCTGTCCCTGTCCTCCATCCCGGGGGCCATAGATTACTGCACCTCCAAGGCCTCGTCCCTGGCGTTCATGGAGAGCCTCACCCTGGGCCTGCTGGACTGCCCTGGGGTGGGCTGCACCACCATGCTCCCCTTCCACACCAACACTGACATGTTCCAGGGCATGAGAGTCAGGTGAGTGGGACCACCATGGGTCTACCATACGTTGGGTCTACCGTACGTTGGGTCTACTATACATGGCACTCTAGTTTTGCTATGGGTCAACCAGTATATAGTCAGTCAGCTCACATAAATGACACATGGGCTCAGATAGAGGTTCCATAAGAAAACAATAGATGGAATAACCATTCCCATTCGCACATCAATGGCTGGAGGAATAAGTTCAGTATCTATTTTGTGATAAGAATTCACCAAGACACAGTTCACAATATGTCTTGCATGGCTAAATACGAGTGAAGGTAAAGTGTTGTGTTCATCGCCCAGGTTCCCTCAGCTCTTTCCCCCGCTAAATCCTGAGCTGGTGGCCCAGCGGACGGTGGATGCAGTCCGGACCAACACCTCGTTCGTCTACTTACCTTGGACCATGCACGCTCTCGTTATTCTCAAGAGGTAGGGGGACCCAATCTCAGTCATGACACCAAAGTAGTGTACTGGGTTAGATGGATGAGGCTGTGACAACAGGTCTTCTGAGAACCGGACACTCTTAGCCGTAGGGATTAGTTTACGGTGCTAATTCAGGTCTCAGACAAGGTTAATGATCATGTAAGTTCACTGAACTACTTCTGTTACACTAACATGCTCCATTCCCATCTCCAACAGCTTCCTGCCTCAGGCGGCTCTGGAGGAGATCCAGCGCTTCACAGGGTGCTACACCTGCATGGACACCTTCAAGGGACGGACATAAGAACGGAGAGGCTACGTCACTAAGAACTGCATAACAGCTTCCTGTCAAAAACGTGGAAGTATCTCCAAGACAGAGGCCTTAGGAACTATGGGTACTTGGGGTCACAGTGCCCTGATGGTGTAAGAAGAGGATGCTGTGGAATCATGGACTAAGCACTAGATGGACTGGTATTCAGAACTGATCAAGCCTTACCACTGTGGTAAACTTCCCATCTGTTTTACTAATTTGAAAATGCAGAGATTAGGTTGAATGGATTGTACTCATGATGTTAACAAGCGAGTAACTTCTGGTAGTTGCATTTAATTCCAGGTTTCTTGGTGTTTTTGTGTTTAGAAATAAATGGTAGTAAATCTGTTATAATAGTCATATTTTTTGGGATTTACCACTTGACAGTATTGTCACTATGCTGTTGTGTGTGTGTGTGTGCGTGCAGATCCAGTCTTCTCTGTGCTTGTTCATGGTCTGCCAAAGCCTCCAGCCTTCTCATGGTCAACATTCCTGTGCTGCAGCCCTGCCAATTGTGAGGTCATTGTTCGTTTTGTAAGGGTTGTCATAACACTCTCAGCTCCGTAGGAAAGTATACCGGAGAAGTTCCTTCCATTGGAAGACCCATAGAAATGGGTTCAGGGGGACACAGGCAATGCAATACAATCAACATTCTTAGATTCATCATTCAGCTGACACAAATGGGAGAACATTTATTTGATCCTATACTGTGCCTACTGAACACACTTGTTGGTACCCTCTTTCTTCATCTGTCCCTCTTGGCTCTGTCTTTTAATCTTCTTTAGTATTGTTATCAATCTGGAACACAGAGACAGCTGGAGAATCATACCTGGCCTGGTGGGCTCTATTGTCCAATATCAGTTTTCCCACATTCTGTTGAGAACTTCTGGTTATCTAGGGTTACAGTGGTTATTATGGTTAGCATTTACAGTAGGCGTAGATATTGAACATTCAAACTTGTGTACAGTGATGTATCTGAATCTTGTTCAAATAATTCTTGAGGGGGAGAAAGTTTTGATAAAACAAACTCACGTGGACATATTTAGTGCACAAAAGCAAGGGAGGCACAACCATTGCAATCATACTACTCTGGTCAATAAAATAACAGTGATTATTTGTTTTAGACCAGAACATTTTCAGAATGGAAGCCTAAATGTAATGGTCCAACCAATGATGTATATAAACCCTGGATTATAGATGCTATGTAATGGCCAATGAGAGGCTTTGACGCCACCAGTCGGCCATATTGGCACTCCCCAGAAGAAGCAGTCCTCCATAGGAATAAATAGAATTCTATAGTATTTCAATTAAATGTATTTTTGTTGTTGTAGTGGGGTCAGTAACAGAACTTTCTAATAATTATAATTTAAGGAAAATGTTTATATATTTTAAATTGTTTTAGCTCACATAATATAAAAATATGCATTAAGGTGTCTGTAATAGAATGAACGTGGCAAAAATAAATGTAGACATTAATAAATCAATTTCTATAGCTTCCAAAATACAATGCTGGGGGAGTGCCAAGATGGAGGGGTGGTGGCTTGAAAACAGCACCCCCTGTCAGTCATCTAGTGTATAAACAGTATCAGTCCAAAGTTTGGACACACCTACTCAGTGTTTCTTTAAAAAAAAAACTATTTTCTACATTGTAGAATAATAGTGAAGACATCAAACTATTAAATAACACATATGGAATCATGTAGTAACCAAAAAAGTGTTAAACAAATCCAAATATGTTATATTTAAGATTCTTCAATGTAGCCACCCTTTGCCTTGATGACGGCTTTGCACACTCTTGGCATTCTCTCAACCAGCTTCACCTGGAATGCTTTTCCAACAGTCTTGGAGTTCCCACATATGCTGAGCACTTGTTGGCTGCTTTTCCTTTACTCTGCGGTCCAACTCATCCCAAACCATCTCAATTGGGTTGAGGTCGGTGATTCTGGAGGCCAGGTCATCTGATGCAGCACTCCATCACTCTCCTTCTTTGTCAAATAGCCCTTACACAGCCTGGAGGTGTGTTGAGTCATTGTCCAGTTGAAAAACAAATGATAGTCCCACTAAGCGCAAACCAGATGGGATGGCGTATCGCAGCAGAATGCTGTGGCAGCCATGCTGGTTAAGTGTGCCTTGATTTCCAAATAAATCACTGACAGTGTCACCAGCAAAGCACCATCACACCTCCTCCTCCATGCTTCACGGTGGGAACCACACATGCAGAGATCATCCGTTCACCTACTCTGCGTCTCACAAAGACACGGCGGTTGGAACCAAAAATCTCAAATTTGGACTGGTGTCCCTTAGTAGTGGTTTCTTTGCAGCAATTCGACCATGAAGGCCTGATTCACGCAGTCTCCTTTGAACAGTTGATGTTGAGATGTGTCTTTTACTTGAACTCTGTGAAGCATTTATTTGGGCTGCAATTTCTGAGGCTGGTAACTCTAATGAATTTATCCTCTGCAGCAGAGGTAACTCTGGGTCTTCCTTTCCTGTGGCGGTCCTCATTAGACCCAGTTTCATCATAGTGCTTGATGGTTTTTGCGACTGCACTTGAAGAAACTTTCCGGTTTGACTGAACTTTATGTCTTAAAGTAATGATGGACTGTCGTTTCTCTTTGCTTATTTGAGCTGTTCTTGCCATAATATGGACTTGGTCTTTTACCAAATAGGGCTATCTTCTGTATACCCCCCTACCTTGTCCCAACACAACTGATTGGCTCAAACGCATTAAGAAGGAAATAAATTATACAAACCTGTTAATTGAAATGCATTCAAGGTGACTACATTTTACATTTTAGTCATTTAGCAGACTCTCTTATCCAGAGTGACTTACAGTTAGTGAGTGCATACATTTTGCATACTTGCCCCCTGTGGGAATCAAACCCACAACCCTGGCATTGCAAACGCCATGCTCTACCAACTGAGCTACACAGGACCACACTACCTCATGAAGCTGGTTGAGAGAATGCCAAGAGTGTGCAAAGCTGTTATCAAGGCAAAGGGTAGCTACTTTGAAGAATCTCAAATCTCAAATATATTTTGATTTAACACTTTTTTGGTTACTACATGATTCCATATGTGTTATTGTTTTGATGTCTTCACTATTATTCTACAATGTAGAAAATGAGTAGCCGTGTCCAAACTTTTGACTGGTACTGTATGTATAAATCATTGGGTCCAATCTAGGGCTCGATTCAATCAGATCCGCTTTAGCCAACATCCGCATAGCGGGGGTGGAACTGCGTTAGAGCTGTCAAATCCCCAAGTGGCTCCCGGCATTATACCTAAAGTAGACTTTGCCATTAGCTCCACGGAGTCATATTAATACAATTCCCATGCAGCCCTGTTTACAATTTCAAACACGAATGTGAGATGTAATCTACACCTCGATTAGGATGATAAAAATCCTCATTTAGTTGAATGATTTTTCAATTTGAGTGTAATTATTTCTATATAGCCTACACGTTCTCGTTCTGAACTTCCAATGCGAGTGGGGCGGCTGTGGCTTCATGGCGAAACTGATTGCAAGAGCAGCTGCTCACCGATTTGCCAGCTCCAAAGCACCTCTGACACCGCCAAAACATCCGCTATGCGGGTGTCTGCTATCGCCGGTTAACGCTTGATCTGATTGAATCTAGGCCCTAAACTGTCTCTGTGAGTGTGTGTTGGAGAAGACAGCTCAAATCTCAAGGGACGAGTTTAGCGCAAGGTTAGCCAAACGGTGGTTGAACAAACAGACGACTCCCCGGGTGCTAAACTCTTCACTCTGATGCCTGGACAGGCAGGTAGCGGAGGCTCAGTTGGACGAGAGGTCCATCAATTGCCAGTCTTTCACATTAACAAAACTCTTGTCTGACTTGTGAAACTAGAGGAGAAGTGGGATGCTGCAGCATGCGAGGGAAGGACCAAAACAGTTTACACCATGGCCCATGTGGTAGACAGACAATTTACTCATACAAAATACACTGAACAAAAATATAAATGCAAAATGCAACAATTTCTAAGATTTTACTGCTACAGTTCATAAGGAAATCAGTCAATTGAAATCAATTCAAAAGGCCCTAATCGATGGATTTCACATGACTGGGAATAGAGATATGCATCTGTTGGTCACAGATATTTGAGCGAAATACGCTTTCTGTGTGTATGGAACATTTCTGGTATCTTTTATTTCAGCTCATGAAACATGGGACCAACACTTTACATGTGTTTATATTTTTGTTCAGTGTAGTAATGCTCCTAGTTAGGCTTTAGATACATTGACTAATGTTCTCTGTGAAGGCAGCTTTTCCTTGCCACTACCTCGTTTTACTCGATGCAAATGAAGTGTGTAACCTCTCCATGACTACCAATGACCTCGGTATGCAAAGGCTCCTCCTCACAGTCTTTATGTGGGTGAGCGAGGCACTGAACTCCTACCACTCAGAACCTCAGGGCATCTCTCTCTCCGTAATGTAGGCTCTCTTACAACATTCATAAAACGTTCATCTGATATGAAACTGTAAGGAAAACTAATCTGTGTAATTATCCAAGCTTTGTACATATTTTTATAATCACATGAATTCTGCAATCAAACAGACACTTCAGATTGACTTCAATTCAGAGCCTGCGTCCAATCATTGATCAAACACACCAAAACCCTGGCCATGAATTTGATTGAGCGTTTCCTTGCCACTGTCTCCATGATCTTAACAGTGAGATGTAGTCTAGTTGCGCCGTGATTGTCTCAGTGTTCTGTCACTCACGGGGACACTACGTCACCGCCAAGTCTAAGGGTGGAGCTCGAAAATCCAAGCCCCTTGGGTGCTGCCATAGTTACATTAGAAGTGCCCATTCAAGAAGGCTCAAGGTCATTGGCCACAGATAAAATGACGTCAAATCACGTTATATCTACAGTAGCTTTGATTGGACTGATCATGTCAACATCATACTTTCAAAATCTTAGCTAACAGTCATCATCATGAATCAAGTAGACAATCTACTGGCAAATCCTTTTTAATCCTTGTCATATGAACAAAAATAATGAAGAGAAATTATAGATAAAATATATCGGTGCTCATTGACCATTGGACATAAACATTACACAACAAGTTGGAAATCGCAAATTCAACAATGAGTGGTTTGGAAGGAATCAGCGGCTAACTGCAAGCATTGCAAAGCAATCACTAGCCTGCTATTCAGTGGAGTGGCTGTGTGGTCCCAAGTCTGGGATTAAGGGTCTCTTTTCCAAGCTTAAAACGATAAACATTCAACATTGGCATTACTGGAACCATGTCGTCCAAAAAGTTATACTTTTGAATAATCTGTCCATAGAACGTTCTTCCAAGAGTCTTGATGATCATCCAGGTGCTTTTTGGCAAACTTGAGTCAACTTTTTGGACGAGATGGGTCCCATTATGCCTGGCGAAAACCAAACACTGCATTCCACAGTAAGAACATCATACCAAAGGTCAAGCATGGTGGTGGTGGTGTGATGGTTTGGGGATGCTTTGCTGCCTCAGGACCTGGACGACTTGCCTTAATAGAAGGAACCATGAATTCTGCTCTGTATCTGAGAATTCTACAGGAGAATGTCAGACCATCCGTCTGTGAGCTGAAGCTGAAGCGCAGCTGGGTCATGCAGCAAGACAATGATCCAAAACACACAATCAAGTCTACATGAAAATTGCTAAAAAGCAACAAATTGGAAGTTTTGGAATGGCCTAGTCAAAGTCCAGACCTAATCCCAATTGAGATGTTGTGGCAGGACTTGAAACGAGCAGTTCATGCTTGAAAACCCACACATCACTGAGTTAAAGCAGTTCTGCATGGAAGAGTGGGCAAAAATTCATCCACAGCGACTGATCAACAACTACAGGAAGCATTTGGTTGGAGTCATTGCAGCTAAAGGTGGCACAACCAGTTATTGAGTGTAAGGGGGCAATTACTTTTTCACACAGGGTGTTGCATAACTTTGTTTATGAAATAAATATGTAATTGTTGTGTTATTTGTTCACTTATGTTCCCTTTATCTAATATTAGGTTTTGGTTGAAGATCTGATAAACATTCAGAATCACAAATACGCAAAAGTAGAGAAAATTAGAAAGGGGGCAAATACTTTTTCATAGCACTGTATATGTTTTTTGCCCCACCAAGATTTACATGCAAAAATCGCCACTGTAAATGAGGTGCTAGCAGTGGGTGCTTAATTTATGTGCAGAGTGCAGAGGTAGTTACAGATTATGCCTTTAATTTGGGTGAATAAACAGTAAGGATGCACCGGATGATATGGAAATCATGATATTTGGTTCAGTAACAGGCACAGAGGGTCAATAGTATCGAGTACTGCAGCTGTGGTGCTTTATTATAAGCAATGTCATCAATTCAATCTCTTTCCTCCTCCTCCACAGGTTAAAGCTCATGTCCTCCACCTTTCACAAGCATTGGGTGTAACTAAGGCCCCTGGTCTGATCACAGTAGATAGAAACTCAATGTTCAAGGAACACATTCCCAAACCTAGAGCTCTCAGAAGAAATCGGTTAAAAAGGACACTGGTAAAAAAGTCATTAAATAAAACGGTGACCGAAACCAGACAGAGGCCCATGATTGTAAAAGGCTAGGGACTTGAGTGGCAGCTCCCCCGACTGCCTTCCCTGTGGGGTGGGTGTGGCCAGGTGGAGGGAAAGAGCAGCCAGTGTGTCCAAACTAAGTGTCAGTGCAATGAATTCAACCCGAAAATACTTTTATACACAAAATAAAGACATTTTAAAGGCAGTTTTGTACAGCATTTCACTTCATATCAACCTCCATAATTATAATAATATTGTTTCTCCAACCTGGTGATGTACATAGCTATAGTGTTATATTGGTATGTAGCTATATATGTACATAGGTGTCTATTCACAAACATAATATAACACTACCCGTACATCTACTGACATATACCAGTCTTATCTTATAAACATTTTTGTAAAATAAAACATCTGTGTCATCGTATTGTGTTCTAAATATACAGAAGTCAATAAAACACCTGTTAGCATATTTATTTTCATCGTTTAAATCGTGTGCATCTTGGGATGTCGGACCCTCTAAGTCTAAACTATGTTGCGCTACTAAACCAAGTGCAGCAGAGGACGATCCTGACCCAAGATGGGCTTCACTTCACACAAAGCTGCAAAGCCCTTATACCCATACCCATACAGATGGTCAGTCCAACAAGCCCATTCACTTTGCACTGGGCTAGTTTTCTTCATATCAGGGCGGTGAAAATTAGCAGGCTGTTGCCTTCCAGGACCAGGATAGGGCATTCCGTCCTTAGAGAGACATAGGAGATATTCTCTAGTGATTGTGGATCATATCTTCAGACACTGTCGCAACATATTAAAGACTACTTTCAGTGGGAAGAAACAGGAGGAACATGTGTATGTGCCACCCTTTCCAGGGGTCAGTTATGAGTCCAATAGTAGGCAGTCTTCAGTCTCATTGGGCGGCAGCATGAGCTGCTGCTCGTAGTAAAGGCTCTTGGCATAGTTGATTTCTTGAGAGATTTTTACAGCAAGATTCTCGCTCTTCACATGAACCTATTAGGACATGAGGGAAAATGACCCTAATTTAACATTGAGGCAACCTATGAAAACCATTAGCAATATAAAAAGTAAATAAAAAATGTTATACTTGACAAGTAAAAAAAAGACTTTTTCGATTTTAAAATGTGCAAGATTTTGCTGAAATAAATGAAAAAATAATACAAATGCAATTATTAAGAAGTTAATTCATTAACACTACAGAATAGTTCTTATAGGGTTGTGGAAGTCTTACCATAGGCTTCTGGTGGGAAGGGCCTGGCATGGCTACGCCACTGCTGGTGCTCTCTGCCTTCTTGGTGAGCTGCACATACACCTTCCCATGGTCCTTTGAGACCAGGCAGTGGTACAGGTCATCATACTTGACCTCCAGGAAGATGGCCTCGCGGTCCACAAATTCCCCGGGCTTGAGGAAGTAGACCACTTTGGAAGATATGAGCACGCAGTAGGTGTCTATGGGCTCCACAGCAATGAAGCTAAGTGGGGAGGGAGAGAGTAAGGGAGAGAGAGATAAATATTTAGAAATCATGACTTGTTTGGCAAAAATGAGTGAGCTAGAGAGATCGGAGTTGATTCCCTGACGAAAATAAAAAGCTGGAGGCACTTGCTTTCAAGTAACCACTATGTGTGTCATTTCCTAAAACTCTCACACACACAAAAGCTTTGCACAACACATGCTAACATTAACACACATGGTGTGAGCAGCAGTCCCATGGGAACAGTGAAGTGTGGGCCAGGCAGCCCAGAGGCTGAGCTGAGTAATTGTCTGGTTAACATCTCTAAGGTCAGAGGTCAATGGCTAGAGACAGGGTTCTGCTGCCTCTCTGGATTTATTAGCCTCTGAGGTGACAAATGTTCTCAGGGCCAGCAGAGAGACTGGCTACAGGATAGGCTAGTGACCCATCTAGGGATTTCATGTCTCTTTCTCACTCTAGAGATACTAAATCTGTATTAATAAACATAAACTTAAATTCAATGCAATATTAAACTAAACAGTTTTCCGTGTGATGCAATAGCATTTCTCCAAACCTTTTAAAGAAGTTAACATATTCAGCAGGCTTTTGTTCCAGATCATCACCAACTCATCGTGGTGTAAATGAAAGTCTATGATGAGTTGAATCAGGTGTGTTAGAGCAGGGCTGGAGCAAAAGTCTACACCCACTGTGGCCACTGTTCTTACACTGTGTTCTTACATTGTTGCCCAACCAAAACAAGGGTGAATGGCCAGATAGTGGTTTAACTCTGGAAGCTCAGAACAGGAGTGTGACTCACAACTCAGAGTGGATGTTGTCAGTGAGGTGGAAGAGCTGCTCCTGTCCGTCGGCCTGGGTGGAGGAGAAGCGGGGCAGCAGGCCCTGGGGTCCCTTACAGCAGCGTGGCTTCCTCACCCGCAGCACACTCAACCTGCAACACAGGATGGAAAACAGAGAGCAGCAGCAGCAGTCAGTATAGCTGCCAAATACAGACCATCAATATAACAAAAGCTCAGCACAGCAGCTTTACCAAATACATAGCATCAACATAACAGCTTAGCACAGCAGCTTTAAATAGGTGCCAAATACGGTGTCAACATGGCAGGTCAACATGACAGCTCAACACAGTGCGTAAGGTGGTATATAGAACACTGGTTGAGACTGATTCAGACTGGAAAGGACCTGTGAGGCTGTTGAGAGGTGAAGAGGTCACAGTGCCCTGGTGCCAACCTGCCAGTGCCAGGCCCAGGTTTGAGCTAAGGTCTCACTTCCCCTTCAGACAACACCACCACCCCCCCCTCTCCATCTCACCCCCTACCCCTCTTATTCCTGACTGCCAGAGTCAGCCCGGGCCCGGCTGGAATTCCCACATCTGGCTTGAATCTGCCCGGGCTGCGGTCTTTTGATTAGGGCCCGATGGGCTCTGGTGGATTCACAAAGGCGGCACTGTGCTGCTCTGCTCTGCCTGGCTGGGCTGGGCTGCGGGGGTTTGCTTTTCTTGGGGAGAGACAGGTTCCAGGCTGTCTGCAGCTGGAACCGCTGCTGTGGTGGAATTGGAGTGTGTGGGCAGTCTGGGCGCCGGGAGCCAGGGGGCTGTATATGAGGAGGGCTCCTTTGGCTGGCTGGCTGGGTAGGTAGGTAAGTAAGTAAGTGGGTGTGTGGACAAAGAGACGGAGAGAGGCGCCGGCCGTTGTCAGCCACGGGTGAAAAATTGGGGGGGAAGCCACAGCTCCACATCAGTGTGAATAGCGTAGGACAAGCCAGGTTGACTAGAATGGCAGTGTAGCTGTGACATGCGAGAAGGAGAGGGAGAAGCGTTCCAGCCTTGTGGGCAGCTCTGGAGATGAGACGAGAGGGCAGATCTGGCCCGCTAGCCTGGCTAAGTGGTTCATCTGTGGGTCAGGCTCTGGAGGCCTGCCTGGAGGAGGAACAGACTGCTGTCAGCAGCTTACACACACTGCCCTGCTCCGGCCGTTCTCCTCCAGGAGACAGCACTGCCCTGCTCCGGCCGTTCTCCTCCAGGAGACAGCACTGCCCTGCTCCGGCTGTTCTCCTCCAGGAGACAGCACTGCCCAATCTCCCACATCGCCCCTGGCCCTAGGCACTTCATGTAGATCAGAGTGGATTGGATGGGTAGTTACTGCATAAGCAATATGCTAATAACTCCACTATGCCATCTGGAAGGCTCGAATGAATTTGCAGATCCAAATTAATATAAGAGGTCGTCACTTAGGACCTTTCCTATTGGACAAGCTCAGGTGGTAGTTCCTCCATTTGAAAACCTTATGGAGCCTACAAAATGTGACCCTACAGCCGTGTGGGAACACCTAACAGCATTTGGCTCAAGTTTTCATGGCATGCACTGCAGAGAGGTATACCTTGTTAGAAGAAGATATAGATTATAGATAGTCTCTAGACTATACAGAAGTTAATATCTTGGCATGCTGGTGGAATAACCCCCATCCTCCTAGAGATGTGGAATGGCGGTCATGCTAAAACACATTCCGTACCAGTGTGTAGATGGCTTGTGGCGAGACACATCATTAGCATGTCTGTCTGGCATTTCTTATGCAGGGTTGACAAAATAAAAACATTCCTCTCCTCTCACTTTCCAGCCCTGTGGTTTCACTGTTGTCATGCTCATTTTCTAAGTTGGGATAGAAAGAGTTGGTGGACTTGCTTTGTGCATACTGTAGATTTCTCCTTGGTTCATTCATTTAAACCAACAGATTGAATAAGCGTCTAAATCTGATGCCATGACTATACCTAACTAATAGATCGCCAACAATGCTACCTAGGTCAATTACTTACAGTAATGTGCTGTATATCTTTCCTATAAGCGGGTTTTGAAAACATTAGTCTAATGTTCTGCTTCTCCTCAGTGTAGTGTACTGTAGTGAAGGAACGCCTAGGACTGGGTTGACAGTGTGCTGAAGGGGTGTGAGGAGTGCGTCTCTCCCCCTTTGTTTGGGAATTGTAATTGAGCTGGCTCTAGAGGGTTGCCAGGACTGAGGGAAGGTGTGTGTGTGTGTGTGTGTGTGTGTGTGTGTGTGTGTGTGTGTGTGTGTGTGTGTGTGTGTGTGTGTGTGTGTGTGTGTGTGTGTGAAAGACAGGAGGGAGAGTTCACGAGCAGGGCAGGAGAGCAACGGGAGTGCGAACCATCCCACAACGTCTGCTTCTCATTGACTTGTTTGTTTCCTAGTGTGTGTTTTTCTGGAGATGTGATCTGAGCCAGTCACACAGAGGGAAAAGGAAAGGGCTGCATGCACAGTGTAGAAGGTTGTGATGAGCAACTCAATCCACAGTAGGAAGAACTCTATATAACCCCCCCATTATTCCCTTAAATCATTTTACAGCTTTTCTTCTGTACGCGATGGTATGACAGTGTTGGGGAGCAAGTGTGTGTGTGAGTGAGTATGTGAGTTTGTTGATATGTGAGAGTATAAGTGTGTATGCGAGTGAAAGCATAAATGTGTGTGTTTAGTCTCTACCTGTTTGAGTGTGTTATTGAGTGGGTGTGATAGCGTGATCAGTGTCCGCTGTGACCCATGATTCCGGCACATTCTCTGGGTTGAACTCTGGCTGAACTCGTAGACACACTGTGGCAGGCACGCTTCGGATGCCCCCTCCCTCATCCCCCCCTTCTCTCCACTCCTCTCCCCTCCTCTCCTCTCCCCTCCCGCTTCCTCCACTCCCCTCCCTGAATAGGGCCTCGCTTATACAGCAGAAACAGTTCATCTGCAGGTCCCTTCGCGTTCCAAGTACATGCGCACACCTTCTCTAATCAACCCCTTAAATGCGAGCACACACATACCATACCATTTCCTAGTCAAGTTGGCATGCACACACAGGAGTATGTGAGTATCACACACAATTCTGAAATACATGAGACCCTGCACCAATATTAAAGTAACTATACAGTGTTTCCAGATTTCTATGAAATATGACCTATAATTAATTACAACATGAGTTAAATAGTTAGTAAAAAAAAAGATTTAATGCCCAGTGCAGTCAAAAACGAGATTTTCCTGTGTTTTATATACATTTCTACACTGAGGTTAGAATAATACTGTGAAATTGTGAAAATTATATTTTAGCCTGTTTAGGTGGGATGGAGTTTTGGGTAAATTAGTTAATAGACCAATAAGAAAGAGAGTTCCAAACCTCTCTGCCAATAACATCTAGTTTTCAGTTTTCCCCTCCCCACTCTCAGACCACACCCAGACAGTCCTAACAAAATTATTGCTTGATAAATTACTCTTTGCTAAGAAGCAATTATCTTAGCTTTTTTTTAAAGAATTTTTATTGGAAAACAATCTCAGTAAAGCACTTAATTGTTACCCAGAAATTATTTGATATTGAGATAAAAACGGCTGCATTGGACCTTTAAGTATGCTAAAAAGCAGCTTTTCTGTGTTGGAATGGTGTGGGCATATACCAGTCATAAAAAATATTAATGCGAGTAGACTGTTGACTGGCCAGATCATCCTACATCAACCTCTGAGGAAATAGCAAGCATTTCTTAAACGGTCTGTTTGAGATACATGTTTGAGATGAGGTTTTTGAAGTGTTTTCTCCAATTAATGCTTTGGCAACAAATACGACTGTAGGATGAGTCAACAACATTATTTGGGTATGGGTTAACAGAATATTAACTTTTAATAGTTAGATTTACACTGGACAGTTACGTTAAGATTCAAACCCTTTCTATGTTGAATGTAACAATTGATCAAAAGTGGAAGCGATCTTCCACACATGCCACTCCCATTGAGAGAAGCACTAGGGATGTAACGTTTTTCTTTGAAAGTTGCCATTTAGGAGTCATTCTCATTGTAAAATTGGTGTTATGACATGTTGTCTCTCCGGGTTTAGGGACTTACCTGTGGTTACTGAGGCTGGCCATGTCTCGGACCGTCTGTGCGGTCTCCGAGGCAAAGTCCAGCGCACCGGCCACCGGCTTGGTTACCGTACCAACCAGGCCTTTCCCCAGGCCAGAGAAGAAGCCGCTGACTCCTCCCTCAGTCTTCACCCCCTCCACTGTGGACGTGATGACGCTGGTCAACCCTCCGATTATACCTGTGGAACACCAGATAAGAACCAGGTGAGACTCCTCACGAACAGCACAATGGATTCTGATCTATTACAGATTAAAAGGCCTGATAGTCCTCACTGTGCAATGGAACCCAGTGGATCTATATAATGTTAGATTAATAAAATGCAAGTCACATATTGAAAGTGAAAGACGGACTACAGTCAGTAGTGGTATTACTACAGTATTATTAGTAGCACTACAGTATTACTGTAATAGTACATACCATGAGCCAATCCATGAATCCCAGCCACCAGATGCTCTCCGCTGGTGGCGCCATGGTAACGGATGTACTCTCGTTCGTTCTGATGTCGATTGTCCATGGTCTTGCCCAACCCATCCGACAAAGTCCCTGCAAACTAAGAAGACAGAGAGAGAGAGAGTGTCACTTCGGTCAGTATTTTTCACACCATATCAGCAGAACCCTTCATTTCAAGCATGTTTTACACACAGTATATTGCAGTATTTGGAAATAGTCTTGAATAATGCAGCATCACGTCTACTTATCACGTCTTAGAAAAGGTGTACCTCAAGGCTCAGTTTTGCCCCCCCTTCATTTCTCTATATTTATACATTATTTAAAAGGTATTAAAAAGATGTTACTTTGCTCACTGCAGTCTAATCTGATTCAGGTCAACCACACAGTACAGCTCTTTGCTCCCACATACTAGGTAGGGACCATTAGACCAGTGCAGCCCTCACTCTAGGCCTTGCAGTGGAATGATGGACTGGCTCTCATTTGTCCCAGTCAAATACCTTTCAATTCACACAGGCATGATGTCTCTCTCTCTTTCAAACTTATAAAAGGATACTAACTCAAGTCTAAGCCATCTAACAAAACCCCCTAACTCATACTGAAAATGTTGTCCATTTCTTTCTAGTGATGGGGGAAGAAATCGATACAGTATCACAATATTATATAGATGGTATGACTCCAAGTATCGATCATTTGTTGATGTTGTTAGTTAACGTTAGCTAGCGCTAGTCGGCTGTTCCTGCACCAAAACTCTGGTATTTCTTTCTATAGCTTGTTCTCCATCTTCTTTTTAAATAGTGAGCCAACACGTTCTCATTGCTCTCGCTTGTCCCTCTGCAGCAGATATAGTCAGCAATATATAAAATAGCAATAAAATCGCAGTATTGAATCGCAATTCATATACAATCGCAATACATATCGGCACCTAAATATAGTATAGATATTATATTGTGATGATATCATATTGTGAGGTCCCTGGCAAATCCAAGCCCAATTTCTAACGACTAAAAGACACCGTTTATCAGTGATTCCAGGGATGTGCTGCTGTTGAATGGCCATATTAAAACACAATAAATGCGTGTCACATATCCAGAGCTCACAACCTCACTGAGTGAAAAGGTTCTACAGTAGCTGGTTCTCATCCCCACAGCTGAACTAGAGAGACAAGGGGGGACGACGACGATGACTGACAGAGGAGAGATAACTGATTTTACACGTCGCCTGCCTCATCCATCTGGCCAATATATCAGCGAGTCATTTGTCTGCTGGAGTGAAGTGCCTTCCCACCCCCATCTTTCCCCAGCGCTGACCTGTCTCTTTCCAGCCAGGCTCTCCCTCCTCCCTTCCACCCAGCAGGTGCTTGCTGGAAGTGGGTTTGTGTTACGGGGGGGGGCTCAGAGGAGGCTGGGTTCTGTGTAAACACACCCGGCCCTCCGCCGCGCTCTGCAGCCAGCGCCAGGCCTGAACTTGGGATGACCCCACCAAGCAAAGTCCCTGGAGAGTTCATTGGAAGGCCAGCGCCAACTCTCTCCTTCTTCATTTTCTCTTTTATTCTCTTTGTCAAACTAAACCAATGTACTACCAGACCTGTGTCCCAGGGGAGTGAGGGGGAGATAAAGATGCTTTTAAGTTTACAACGCCTCCCCCCCTTTCTATGCAGAAGGACACACACAATGCGAAAATGGGGCCCGTCAGGTGTATTAACGTTGGTGAGGGGTGATCAAGGAAGGTTTAAGGGATCTCAGAGATTACATGGAGTGTCAGTCATTACAGGGGTGGAGGTGCACCAGGTGAAACTAAACCCAGCAAGGAACAAGGAAACTATTCAGTGTTGTTTTACATGTGGTGTGTAGGTGACCAGCTGCAAGATGACACACGCACTAACATAAGCACGTGCACACCAACATTTTTTGACCAAGTTCTATTCGCACCTTTCTGCCATTTTCCTATCAATAATTTTGAAGTCTCTCAATAAAACCTGCAAGAATGTCCTCAATGTAGGCTAGCTATGTATGTGGAACAGGTCAAATAGGTCTATATAGCAATAGTTTTTAGTAGCAGGTCTGCTACCCGGGCCAGGGAATGAGTTGAGCAGACCAACCCATAAAAAATAGAAAAATAACATCCATAAAGTAAGCATAACAACCATCAAGTGGAAATGCAGAAGCAGTTAGGCCAATGGTTCATGGCTGTAGATGCCTACAAGTGAGAAATTATGCATAATTAGATGACTGGTTTAACATGGTTAAGTGACTAAACTAGTGTTTTGCTTATTTTTGACACCATACTTCCTGAGCTGATTGTTATTAACTCATTTAAAAGGTAATTAATTTCATCAAGACACTTAAATACCATTTTGAGATGAACTTTTTTCCATTGAATACTGTGGCATGGAATTTTTATGAGGCACACGTCTTGGCAATACATTTTTATTAGAAGTTTGAAACCCCTGTGTGTGTGTGTGTGTGTGTGTGTGTGTGTGTGTGTGTGTGTGTGTGCGAGCGGGCGGGCGGGCGTGCGTGCGCTCCTCCTATTTTGTTTATGTTCAGCAAACAAAGCGATTGTTAACAAGGGGAAAAACCTTTGATTGGAAGAAAGAAAAACAATAAAGTAAACCAATGATGACATTTTGTTTTTCTTCAGAGAGGGATGAGTATGTCAAGTCAGTGGAGGAGAAGAAGTCATCCTTCATTTTCAGGAGAGCAAACGTTGCAGGACACTGCCTTGACAGAGCTGAGACAAAACATTTATCAATCTTTAGGCTCGCAGATACAAAGATTTCAACCAGTCAACAGGAGCAGCGCTGCATTAAACTAGGATTATGGATTAGCCTCAGCCTCAATAGGAAAAGTTGGTGCCCAGGATCTCACAACCTCAATGTGTGTGTTCCCAAGCGTAGACAGACCCAGTGATTCCATTTGCTATAAGCAACAGCAAGTTACAGTTGCAGAGCAGAGCTGAAATCTGGCGCAGGACGCGATTGGTGTGTGTGGTGTGTGGGGGCCTGGGGACATGCGCTGGTCAAGAGCTAAGACAGGGGCTGTGTGACCGGGCCTACTGGCTATCTGAAATTCATGACATCAATGCCGCAGCACAAATATGAGTAAATTGCCATGCAGTGAGAAGGGACAAAGAGAGCACAGAGAGAGTGGGAGGGAGGGAATGAGAGAGAGCTAGAGCACAGAAAGAGAGGGGGGGGGGAGAGAGAGAGAGAAACAGAAAGAGAGAGAGAGCTGACTGACACTAAGCTGGCTGACATAGTTTGGCAGGGGGAGTGTGGGGGCCTGTCTGTCTCTTCCAGAGGCCTGCTGAGAGCTGGCTGAGGATAGGGGAGAGAGGAGGACTGTGGGGCTAAATGCCTGGGTTCTGGACTGAAAACGTTCCAAAACCAGAATGGGTCCTTTAGCTTGGAACAGGACACGTCTCATTGTACTGTAGATTACCCGATTACTGTCCAGGGACAGAATGGCCTAAGTGTTGGGGCATTACACTGGTCCTTGGAAGGTTACTGATCAAGAAAATAGAACATATACAGACCTGCTATAAAATCGACATATACTCTATGTATTCCCTAAGAGTAGCCATTAAATATAACAACACAACAAGCTTTTTAAATTTGTTATTAAAGATGTTTGCAATGCCAAGCTAAGAGTTGGTCAGCCCTAAGGTTAGGTCGTTATACAACTGCAATGCTCCTGAGCTTTCTGTGCTGTTCCATCTCCTTTCCTGGAAGCCACATAACATTTAGTGACAGAGCTGACACACACACTGATCCATCAAAGCAAGCAGAGGCCAATTTTCATGGAAAGTGATAGAAAAGCCTCAGTGCACAGAACAACCTGTGTGTGTGTGTGTGTCAAGTCAATGGAGAGGAGACCTTGGCCTTGCCTCATTTCAGCGTAGTAGTCTTGAAACTGGGACACCTACTGTAATTTCATAATGCAAAGTTAAACACAATCAACATCAACACAGAGCACAAGTAAACAGGAAGGTAAACCCCAACAACGATACCTTGGCGGCGGAGTTGGACACGCCGTGGGTGACGTTGCGGATGAGCCCGCCCACATTGCCATACTTGATGAGCTCGGAGACGCCCTCGGTGACATCGTTGAGCAGTCCCATGGGGTTACCCAGGAAGTCCACCGAGCCGAGGATCTGAGCCGCTTGGCTAATCAGCTCCTGAAGAGGAACACAACAATGGGATTGGCAGTGAGATGCAACAGCAACAAAACCTGATCGGCTGTGAGATGCAGCAGCACCTGATTGGTTACCTCAATGTGACCAGTGGCCAGGGCTTGAATGGAAGTTTGAAGTGAAGCATTGACCAGACACAAAAAAAAAGTTTGATTTAAAACAATCCGTGTGGATAACACTTGCAAAGACCCTTCTTTTTTTGAGGGGGATACATTTTTTTATGTTGACTCACCAAAGGCATCTCTGTTTAATAGAGAGCTCTACTTTTGAGCTGTCATTAAGTAGTAGAACAGATGGTAAACATGGGATTGTTTTTATATATTAAAACGGAGAGCACAGGGCAGATCATATTCCAGAATTATTTTACCCTTTGGCATTCCCACATCATATGGACGAAGGTGCCATGAGTGTCATTAGAGCAGAGAGTACAATTCTGTGATGGTTGGGCATTGATTTGATATAATTTCCGGGGAGTAAAATAAGTTCTGTGAACAAAATTAAAGTGAATAATTTGGTGATTCGGATTTCTGGAAGCTAGAGCTATATTGTTTGCCAATTGAGAACATTGTTGAATGATTGTAGATCTTTATTCCACAATCTGTCAATTGAAAGTGGCTTGGATTAAGTCTTTACTAGAAGGGAATACATTTCAGAGACGAGACCTCTTTTTCTAAGCAGTAACTTATGAAAGGGATAAAGGCTAAGCTTCGTTGATTGAGTTAGAATAACAGACGGGAAGCTTTAAAAAGGAGGGTGGTGCTTTAAATCATTGTTCTTCCTCTGTTAACCATGGTTACCTGCAAGGAAACACGTGCCATCATCATTGCTTTGCACAAAAAGGGCTTCACAGGCAATGATATTGCTGCTAGTAAGATTGCACCTAAATCAACCATTTATCGGATCATCAAGAACTTCAAGGAGAGAGGTTCAATTGTTGTGAAGAAGGCATCAGGGCGCCCAAGAAAGTCCAGAAAGCGCCAGGACCGTCTCCTAAAGTTGATTCAGCTGCGGGATTGGGGCACCACCAGTGCAGAGCTTGCTCAGGAATGGCAGCAGGCAGGTGCATCTGCACGCACAGTGAGGCGAATACTTTTGGAGGATGGCCTGGTGTCAAGAAGGGCAGCAAAGAAGCCACTTCTCTCCAGGAAAAACATCAGGGACAGACTGATATTCTGCAAAAGGTACAGGGATTGGACTGCTGAGGACTGGGGTAAAGTCATTTTCTCTGATGAATCCCCATTCCGATTGTTTGGGGCATCCGGAAAACACCATGTCCAGAGAAGACAAGGTGAGCGCTACCATCAGTCCTGTGTCATGCCAACAGTAAAGCATCCTGAGACCATTCATGTGTGGGGTTGCTTCTCAGCCAAGGGAGTGGGCTCACTCACAATTTTGCCTAAGAACACAGCCATGAATAAAGAATGGTACCAACACATCCTCTGAGAGCAACTTCTCCCAACCATCCAAGAAAAGTTTGGTGACGACCAATGCCTTTTCCAGCATGATGGAGCACCTTGCCATGAGGCAAAAGTGATAACTAAGTGGCTCGGGGAACGAAACATCGAAACTTTGGGTTCACATGGTCAGGAAACTCCCCAGACCTTAATCCCATTGAGAACTTGTGGTCGATCCTCAAGAGGCGGGTGGACAAATAAAAACCCACAAATTCTGACAAACTCCAAGCATTGATTATGCAAGAATGGGCTGCCATCAGTCAGGATGTGGCCCATAAGTTAATTGACAGCATTCCAGGGCAGATTGCAGAGGTCTTGAAAAAGAAGGGTCAACACTGAAAATATTGACTATTTTGGACACCCAGATATCTAAAATTGTGGACCACTGGGTTATTTAAAGGAATAGACGACTCTGGTCTATAGTTTAGTGGTAGTAATGACTTTCTCCAATTGATCTTGTATCCTGCAATTTTGCTTAAAGAACTGAAAATATCTAAGAGGTGGGGAAGAGACTGAGGAACATTATGGAAGAATAACAATGTCATCAGCATTTAGCGATAAGTGATGTTTGGTGCTATAGATTATGATAGGATCATGGCAGACTGACTGGCGTGCTGTCTGGGCTATGCGTTCAACCGATAAGACAAATAACAACAAAGAAAGAGGACAGCCCTGGAGAGAACTGACAGGAGAACTGACAGGAGCAGATGTTTCCAGTTAGAACCATTGCAGATGGGTTGGCATAAGGGTTTGGATCATTGATATAAAATAATCCCGATACCCATGTAGTGTAACACTTAATGATAATGGCATTCTAGGCGATCAAAAGCCTTTTCTGCATCAAGTGAGAGAACTGCATTATGAGACTCAGCACTATCTGATGCTTCGATGATATAGGAGGCGGCAAATATTATCAGCCACGAGGCGTACTTTTATAAAACATGTTTGGTCGTTATGAACTAGAGTGGTCATAAAGGGTTCCAGGCGAGATGCCAACACTTTGGCGTAAAGTTTAATGTCTGCATTTAGCAGAGATAGGGGGTGATAGCTAGAACATTTAAGAATTGTCTCTGTCCTTTAAAAGCAGTGAAATAATGGCAATATTATCATTTTTGGGAAATGAACTGTTCGTTGGTCACAGAAGTGAATCACATCTAATAAGAGTGGACCTAATTCGTTCCAGAATGTGATGTAAAATGTTGGTGGTATGCCATCCAGCCCCGGAGATGTACAGTGCATTCTGAAAGTATTCAGACCCCTTGACTTTTTCCACATTTTGTTACGTTACAGCCTTATTTTAAAATTGATTAAAATTGTTCCCCCCCCTCAATCTACACACAATACCCCATAATGACAAAGCAAAAACAGCTTTTTTCAAATTTCTTTGCAAAAAACAGAAATATTACCTTTACATAAGTATTCAGACCGTTTACTCAGTACTTTGTTGAAGGACCATTGGCAGCGATTACAGCCTCGAGTCTTCTTGGATATGACGCTACAAGCTTGGCACACCTGTATTTGGGGAGTTTCTCCCATTCTTCTCTGCAGATCCTCTCAAGCTCTGTCAGGTTGGATGGGGAGCGTTGCTGCACAGCTATTTTCAGGTCTCTCCAGAGATGTTCGATCGGGTTCAAGTCCGGGCTCTGGCTGGGCCACTCAAGGACATTCAGAGACTTGTCCCGAAGCCACTCCTGTGTTGTCTTCGCTGTGTACTTAGGGTCGTTGTCCTGTTGGAAAGTGAACCTTGGCCCCAGTCTGAGGTCCTGAGCACTCTGGAGCAGGTTTTCATCAAGGACCTCTCTGTACTTTGCTCCGTTCATCTTTCCCTTGATCCTAACTAGTCTCCCAGTCCCTGCCGCTGAAAAACATCCCCACAGCATGATGCTGCCAACCCCATGCTTCCCCGTAGGGATGGTGCCAGGTTTCCTTCAATAAATAAATAAATAAATTGGTCATTTAGCAGACGCTCTTATCCAGAGCGACTTACAGGAGCAATTAGGGTTAAGTGCCTTGCTCAAGGGCACATCGACAGGTTTTTCACCTAGTCGGCTCGGGGATTAGAACCAGCGACCTTTCGGTTACTGGCACAATGCTCTTACCCACTAAGCTACCTGCCGCCCGGCAGGTAGCTTAGTGTGACGCTTGGCATTCAGGCCAACGCTTGGCATTCAGACGTGACGCTTGGCATTCAGGCCAAATAGTTCAATCTTGATTTCATCAGACCAGAGAATCTTGTTTCTCATGGTCTGAGAGTCCTTTAGGTGCCTTTTGGCAAACTCCAAGTAGGCTGTCGTGCCTTTTACTGAGGACTGGCTTCCATCTGGCCCCTCTACCATAAAGGCCTGATTGGTGGAGTGCTGCAGAAATGGTTGTCCTTCTGGAAGGTTCTCCCATCTCCACAGAGGAACTATGGAGCTCTGTCAGAGTGACCATCGGATTCTTGGTCACCTCCCTGACCAAGGCCCTTCTTACCTGATTGCTCAGTTTGGCCGGGCGGCCAGCTCTAGGAAGAGTCTGGGTGGTTCCAAACTTCTTCCATTTAAGAATGATGGAGGCCACTGTGTTCTTGGGGACCTTCAATGCTGCAGACATTTTTTGGTACCCTTCCCCAGATCTGTGCCTCGAAACAATCCTGTCTCGGAGCTCTACAGACAATTCCTTCGACCTCATGGCTTGGTTTTTGCTCTGACAACTGTGGGACCTTATATGGACAGGTGTGCCTTTCCAAATCATGTCCAATCAATTGAATTTACCACAGGTGGACTCCTCTTAAGGATGATCAATGGAAACAGGATGCACCTGAGCTCAATTTAGAGTCTCATAGCAAAGGGTCTGAATACTTATGTAAATAAAGTATTTATGTTTATTATTTGTAATACATTTGCTAACATTTCAAAAAACCTGTTTTCGCTTAGTCATTATGGGGTATTGTGTGTTGATTATTTAATAAATTTTAGAATAAGACTAACGTACCAAATTGTGGAAAAGGGAAGGGATCTGAACACTTTCCGAATGCTCTGTACATTTATTCATATTCTTTGTTGCTCTGACAGTGTTATAGGGGCATCTAATGAGTGGCAGGCATCCAAGAAAAGGCATGGGAGCTGTAAAGGGTTTAGAAAGCGATTGTAGGTCACATCTGAGCAGTACAAATTGGAATAAAATATCTGAAATGTATTATTCATTTCAGTTGGATCTGTAGTAGAGTTCCCATTAGGTAATTTAATTGAAGCAATGTTCGCAAACTGTTCGTTGGTCTTAAGTTTCAAAGTGAGTAAATGACAAGGTCGTGCTCTATTTAGATAATACTTCTTTCTTGTTCTATGTATAAGGGAAACTGCTCGGTGTCTGAGTAACTGGTTGAGGTCTGCTGGGTTAATATGTTTCACCAAAATTGAAAGTTACAACAGATTGCACCTTTAGCTGCTTATTAACATAAATGAATGCTAAAGCCATATGCATAATTTTGGAATTTGGCATTACATATCACCTCCAGTGAAAGTCTGTCTATCTGTTCATTTTCCCCTCACCTCTCTGAAGTGCTTGAGGATGTCGTTGATGATGATCTCCTGCGTCTCGTAAGGGTGGACCCGGGTGAAGGGGTACATGTTGATCACTGCATCCTCGAACCGTATCAGCGGGATACCCAGCGTGCCCTTGAGGGCCTACAGAGAGCACAGAGCACTTTTAGAACAGGCACAATAAAATGGTCTGGGTGGATCCACAACAGTCAAGGTAAGTGGAGAATTATGTACATTTGTTTGTCTTATAATGCCAAAGAGAAAACCAACAGGCAAAGGCAGCCATATGAAGGCAGAAAGCACGCTATGCTTCACTGTAAGAATATCCTAGTACGGCTCTGTATAATTTATTTGTACTGAATTTAGTAACCATTTACCTTGAGGTCAGGTGGGAGCTTGTGAGAGGTGAACACACTCAGTTTGACCTGAGGGAGGCTGATCTTCAGGTTCTCAAAGTAGTAGCGCTTGGGAGCTCCCTGGTCCTCACTGGCCTTCTCATACAGACTCTCATCCAACCTCTCCAGTTCTGGAACCATAAGACAGACAGACAGACAGACAATGAACACTGACCATCCCAAATACAAGATACACACACAGCACAGACACACCATCTGTTCTTTATAATTGCACTAACTTTAACTGATTGTCTGATTATAAATCATATAATAGTGTTGATCATCATGGTCAACAGGCCTTATCCATGTATTATACACGTATTCCCCTGATTTAATGGCTTACAAACTATGCAATGATGTCTATACACATTTATAAGCGGACCGTGTATAAATTACTATCTATAGAGTGCCTCTCGTACGGTCCAAAAACCTGTCATGATGTCCGTTCAGGAACCAGGGGTCTACCCACCTGCCTCTGTGTGGCCGTAACCAAAGAAACTGAGCAGCTTCAGCAGGAGCTTCTCCTCGATGATGACAGTGAAGCGCCTCGCTGTCACCATGAGATGCTGCACAGAAAACACTGTGTCATGACCTCAGTATTACAACATCTCCTCAGCCTTAACAGTCATTCAGTTAGCAGTTTCACTACTGGGTTCATAAACACTTTCATGAACTTGCCTCCTTTGCAGTCTGTTAGCTAATGCTTACTGTATGGCAAACTGAAACTAGTTTGAATTTTCTAGCAAGTGTTAGTGATTGTTCATATGGGTCGTATTCATTGGGGCACACATTAGAAAAACATATTGCAACGGAAAACAAAATGTAGCATTTCTTTTTGGACAAGACATGGTAGTCACTCCCTGTTTCAATTAGTTTTCTTCAATTTCCTGCCAAATGAATATGACCCTGGTTGAGTCAGGTCATGCCTGAGGTGCTGTGAAGTGAACTTGGCAGTCAAGCCTTACCTTGAAGAGGTCGGTGAGAACGAGGCTGCTGGGGACCTTAACAGAGTTGACCTGCAGGGCGGCGCCAGTGTCCACGATGCTGCTCTCACTATTGGAGCCTGGGGAAACACACAGCATCACCGGCTGAGTGGTGCCCAGGAGCTGGTTATCCACCTGGTGGAGGAGAGGGAGAAAGAGAGAGGGCGAAAAAGAGAGAAAGACTCAATACATGTAGGCACAACTACAAATCAAACTCCTCAGTTGATGTTGTAATGCCAAGGTAGTGGGTTCGATCCCCGGGACCACCCATACACAAAAATGTATGCACGCATGACTGTAAGTCGCTTTGGATAAAAGCGTCTGCTAAATGGCATATTATTATTATTATTATTATTATGTCTAAAAGGTGCACTAAAGGGGTTAAGAAAGTGTGAATGGTTTAGGTGGGGTTACCTGGATGTTTTGGATGCTCAGCTCCAGCACCTCGTTGGCAGCGGTGCGAGTGAAGTGGACATCTATACCCGACAACGTAGTGAACACCAGCTCCTCTGGCAGCTTGTTAACCAGGGAGAGACCCACGCCTTCCTCCAAGTTCACCAACACCTGACCATCAGACAAGACGGACAGACAGAACGGTGGTCATGGTAGGTTAGCCTTATGTGACAATCCCTCCAGGATTTTGCAATTCTGTGAATTTCTCGCATGTTATGCAAGGGCATGCAAATTTGACCAATCACCGCACTATTACTGCATAAAACAATCAAATCATCTCAATATTACAGCATAAAATGGTTAACCAAGCAACAAGTCAACAAACCATTTCCCTCATCAGTGCATTTGTGACAAATTGGACAAAATTATTACAAATTGCCATGCGAAATGTCATTATTGCCACAGCAAAATCAAGCATTTCGTCCAGCAACGATCACAAAAAAACTCATTTTGAGGGACTGAAAGGTCTTTGCTATGGGTAGGAAGAGGAAATGTAGTTTTATACACTTTTAATGGTTAGTAAGTGTACCTCCAGTTCCTGCTCTGGCTCCTTCTTCTGAATGTTGTCTTTGTTCTGGTCCTCCTCTGTGCTCGGGGACGTCCGGTTCATTCGCCGCTGGTTGAAGTCACTGATCTACAGTAGCATCAGCATCACATACAGCCAGTCAGAATATTCTAATTACCGGCAGACATGGAACCAACACGAAAGTATTGAAACTATACAGTCAACTATACAGGGTCAGAACTCATATTTAATTCTAGAGTTGAATTTCAATTTATCATTGGAATTTACTTTAAAAAAAAAGATATATACAGCACCAGTCAAAAGTTTGGACACACCTACATTCAAGGGTTTTAATTTATTTTTACTATTTTCTACATTGTAGAATAATAGTGAAGACATCAAAACTATGAAATAACCCATATGGAATCATGTAGTAACGAAAAAAGTGTTAAACAAATCAAAATATATTTAATATTTGAGATTCTTCAAAGTAGCCACACTTTGCCTTGATGACAGCTTTGCACACTCTTGGCATCCTCTCAACCAGCTTCATGAAGTAGTCACCTGGAATGCATTTCAATTAACAGGTGTGCCTTGTTAAAAGTTAATTTGTGGAATTTCTTTCCTTCTTAATGGGTTTGAGCCATTCAGTTGTGTTGTGACAAAGTAGGGGTGGTATACAGAAGATAGCCCTATTTGGTAAAAGACCAAGTCCATATTATGGCACGAACAGCTCAAATAAGCAAAGAGAAACGACAGTCCATCATTACTTTAAGACATGAAGGTCAGTCAAACCTGAACATTAAGAACTTTGAAAGTTTCTTCAAGTGCAGTCGCAAAAACCATCAAGCGCTATGATGAAACTGGCTCTCATGAGGAGGAAAGGAAGACCCAAAATTACCTCTGCTGCAGAGGATCAGTTCATCAGAGAGTTACGAGCCTCAGAAATTGCAGCCCAAATAAATGCTTCACAGAATTCAAGTAACAGACATCTCAACATCAACTGTTAAGAGGAGACTGCATGAATCAGGCCTTCATGGTCGAATTGCTGCAAAGAAACCACTCCTAAAGGACACCAATAAGAAGAAGAGACTTGCTTGGGCCAAGAAACACGAGCAATGGACATTAGACAGGTGGAAATCTGTCCTTTGGTCTGGAGTCCAAATTTGAGATTTTTGGTTCCAACCGCCGTGTCTTTGTGAGACGCGGTGTGGGTGAACGGATGAGTGTGGGTGAACGGATCTCCGCATGTGTAGTTCCCACCGTAAAGCAAGGAGGAGGTGGTGTTATGGTATGGGGGTGCTTTGCTGGTGACACTGTCAGTGATTTATTTAGAATTCAAGGCACACTTAACCAGCATGGCTACCAAAGCATTCTGCAGCGATATGCCATCCCATTTGGTTTGCGCTTAGTGGGACTATGATTTGTTTTTCAACAGGACAATGACCAAACACACCACCAGGCTGTGTAAGTGCTATTTTACCAAGAAGGAGAGTGATGGAGTGTTGCATCAGATGACCTGGCCTCCACAAATAGAAAATGTATTTTGATTTGTTTAACACTTTTTGGGTTACTACATGATTCCATATGTGTTATTTCATAGTTTTGATGTCTTCACTATTATTCTACAATGTAGAAATAAAGAAAAACCCTTGAATGAGTAGGTGTGTCCAAACTTTTGACTGGTACTGTATGTATGTATGTATGTATGTATGTATGTATGTATGTATGTATGTATGTATGTATGTATGTATGTATGTATGTATGTATGTATGTACAGTGAGGGAAAAAAAGTATTTGATCCCCTGCTGATTTTGTACGTTTGCCCAATGACAAAGACATGATCAGTCTATAATTTTAATGGTAGGTTTATTTGAACAGTGAGAGACAGAATAACAACAACAAAAATCCATAAAAACGCATGGCAAAAATGTTATAAATTGATTTGCATTTTAATGAGGGAAATAAGCATTTGACCCCTCTGCAAAACATGACTTAGTACTTGGTGGCAAAACCCTTGTTGGCAATCACAGAGGTCAGATGTTTCTTGTAGTTGGCCACCAGGTTTGCACACATCTCATTAGGGATTTTGTTCCACTCCTCTTTGCAGATCTTCTCCAAGTCATTAAGGTTTCGAGGCTGACGTTTGGCAACTCAAACCTTCAGCTCCCTCCACAGATTTTCTATGGGATTAAGGTCTGGAGACTGGCTAGGCCACTCCAGGACCTTAATGTGCTTCTTCTTGAGCCACTCCTTTGTTGCCTTGGCCGTGTGTTTTGGGTCATTGTCATGCTGGAATACCCATCCACGACCCATTTTCAATGCCCTGGCTGAGGGAAGGAGGTTCTCACCCAAGATTTGATGGTACATGGCCCCGTCCATCATCCCTTTGATGCTGTGAAGTTGTCCTGTCCCCTTAGCAGAAAAACACCCCCAAAGCATGTTTCCACCTCCATGTTTGACAGTGGGGATGGTGTTCTTGGGGTCATAGGCAGCATTCCTCCTCCTCCAAACACGGCGAGTTGAGTTGATGCCAAAGAGCTCCATTTTGGTCTCATCTGACCACAACACTTTCACCCAGTTCTCCTCTGAATCATTCAGATGTTCATTGGCAAACTTCAGACAGCCCTGTATATGTGCTTTCTTGAGCAGGGGGACCTTGCGGGCGCTGCAGGATTTCAGTCCTTCACGGCGTAGTGTGTTACCAATTGTTTTCTTAGTGACTATGGTCCCAGCTGCCTTGAGATCATTGACAAGATCCTCCCGTGTAGTTCTGGGCTGATTCCTCACCGTTCTCATGATCATTGCAACTCTATGAGGTGAGATCTTGCATGGAGCCCCAGGCCGAGGGAGATTGACAGGTCTTTTGTGTTTCTTCCATTTGCGAATAATCGCACCAACTGTTGTCACCTTCTCACTAAGCTGCTTGGCGATGGTCTGGTAGCCCATTCCAGCCTTGTGTAGGTCTACAATCTTGTCCCTGACATCCTTGGAGAGCTCTTTGGTCTTGGCCATGGTGGAGAGTTTGGAATCTGATTGATTGATTGCTTCTGTGGACAGGTGTCTTTTATACAGGTAACAAACTGAGATTAGGAGCACTCCCTTTAAGAGTGTGCTCCTAATCTCAGCTCGTTACCTGTATAAAAGACACCTGGGAGCCAGAAATCTTTCTGATTGAGAGGGGGTGACATGCGTTTTTCTGGATTTTTTTGTTGTTATTCTGTCTCTCACTGTTCAAATAAACCTACGATTAACATTATAGACTGATAATTTCTTTGTCAGTGGGCAAACGTACAAAATCAGCAGGGGATCAAATACTTTTTTCCCTCACTGTATGTGTGTGTATATATATATATATATATATATATATATATATATATATATATATATATATACATACATACACAGTGGGGAGAACAAGTATTTGATACACTGCCGATTTTGCAGGTTTTCCTACTTACAAAGCATGTAGAGGTCTGTAATTTTTATCATAGGTACACTTCAACTGTGAGAGACGGAATCTAAAACAAAAATCCAGAAAATCACATTGTATGATTTTTAAGTAATTAATTTGCATTTTATTGCATGACATAAGTATTTGATCACCTACCAACCAGTAAGAATTCCGGCTCTCACAGACCTGTTAGTTTTTCTTTAAGAAGCCCTCCTGTTCTCCACTCATTACCTGTATTAACTGCACCTGTTTGAACTCGTTACCTGTATAAAAGACACCTGTCCACACACTCAATCAAACAGACTCCAACCTCTTCACAATAGCCAAGACCAGAGAGCTGTGTAAGGACATCAGGGATAAAATTGTAGACCTCCACAAGGCTGGGATGGGCTACAGGACAATAGGCAAGCAGCTTGGTGAGAAGGCAACAACTGTTGGCGCAATTATTAGAAAATGGAAGAAGTTCAAAATGACGGTCAATCACCCTCGGTCTGGGGCTCCATGCAAGAGCTCACCTCGTGAGGCATCAATGATCACGAGGAAGGTGAGGGATCAGCCCAGAACTAAACGGCAGGACCTGGTCAATGACCTGAAGAGAGCTGGGACCACAGTCTCAAAGAAAACCATTAGTAACACACTACGCCGTCATGGATTAAAATCCTGCAGCGCACGCAAGGTCCCCCTGCTCAAGCCAGCGCATGTCCAGGTCCGTCTGAAGTTTGCCAATGACCATCTGGATGATCCAGAGGAGGAATGGGAGAAGGTCATGTGGTCTGATGAGACAAAAATAGAGCTTTTTGGTCTAAACTCCACTCGCCGTGTTTGGAGGAAGAAGAAGGATGAGTACAACCCCAAGAACACCATCCCAACCGTGAAGCATGGAGGTGGAAACATCATTCTTTGGGGATGCTTTTCTGCAAAGGGGACAGGACGACTGCACCGTATTGAGGGGAGGATGGATGGGGCCATGTATCGCGAGATCTTGGCCAACAACCTCCTTCCCTCAGTAAGAGCATTGAAGATGGGTCGTGGCTGGGTCTTCCAGCATGACAACGACCCGAAACACACAGCCAGGGCAACTAAGGAGTGGCTTCGTAAGAAGCATCTCAAGGTCCTGGAGTGGCCTAGCCAGTCTCCAGACCTGAACCCAATAGAAAATCTTTGGAGGGAGCTGAAAGTCCGTATTGCCCAGCGACAGCCCCGAAACCTGAAGGATCTGGAGAAGGTCTGTATGGAGGAGTGGGCCAAAATCCCTGCTACAGTGTGTGCAAACCTGGTCAAGACCTACAGGAAACGTATGATCTCTGTAATTGCAAACAAAGGTTTCTGTACCAAATATTCTGATGTATCAAATACTTATGTCATGCAATAAAATGCAAATGAATTACTTAAAAATCATACAATGTGATTTTCTGGATTTTTAGATTCCGTCTCTCACAGTTGAAGTGTACCTATGATAAAAGTTACAGACCTCTACATGCTTTGTAAGTAGGAAAACCTGCAAAATCGGCAGTGTATCAAATACTTGTTCTCCCCACTGTATATATAGTTGAAGTCAGAAGTTTATATACACCTCAGCCAAATACATTTAACCTCAGTTTTTCACAATTCCTGACATTTAATCCTAGTAAAAATTCCCTGTCTTTGGTCAGTTAGGATCACCACTTTATTTTAAGAATGTGAAATGTCAGAATAATAGTAGAGAGAATGATTTATTTCAGCTTTTATTTCTTTCATCACATTCCCAGTGGGTCATAAGTTTACATACACTCAATTAGTATTTGGTAGCATTGCCTTTAAATTGTTTAACTTGAGTCAAATGTTTCGGGTAGCCTTCCACAAGCTTCCCACAATAAGTTGGGTGAATTTTGGCCCACTCCTCCTGACAGAGCTGGTGTAACTGAGTCAGGTTTGTAGGCCTCCTTGCTCGCACACACTTTTTCAGTTCTGCCCACAAATGTTCTATAGGATTGAGGTCAGGGCTTTGTGACGGCCACTCCAATACCTTGACTTTGTTGTCCTTAAGCCATTTTTGACACAAATTTGGAAGTATGCTTGGGGTCGTTGTCCATTTGGAAGACCCATTTGCGACCAAGCTTTAACTTCCTGACTGATGTCTTGAGATGTTGCTTCAATATATCCACATAATTTTCTTTCCTCGTGATGCCATCTATTTTGTGAAGTGCACCAGTCCCTCCTGCAGAAAAGCACCCCCACAGCATGATGCTGCCACCCCCGTGCTTCACGGTTGGGATGGTGTTCTTCGGCTTGCAAGCATCCCCCTTTTTCCTCCAAACATAACGATGGTCACTATGGCCAAACAGTTCTATTTTTGTTTCATCAGACCAGCGGACATTTCTCCAAAATGTACAGTCTTTGTCCCCATCTGCAGTTGCAAACCATTGTCTGGCTTTTTTATGGCGGTTTTGGAGCAGTGGCTTCTTCCTTGCTGAGTGGCCTTTCAGGTTATGTCGATATAGGACTCGTTTTACTGTGGATATAGATACTTTTGTACAGTGAGGGAAAAAAGTATTTGATCCCCTGCTGATTTTGTACGTTTGTCCACTGACAAAGAAATGATCAGTCTGTAATTTTAATGGTAGGTTTATTTGAACAGTGAGAGACAGAATAACAACAACAAAAATCCAGAAAAACGCATGTCAAAAATGTTATAAATTGATTTGCATTTTAATGGGGGAAATAAGTATTTGACCCCTCTGCAAAACATGACTTAGTACTTGGTGGCAAAACCCTTGTTGGCAATCACAGAGGTCAGACATTTCTTGTAGTTGGCCACCAGGTTTGCACACTTCTCAGGAGGGATTTTGTTCCACTCCTTTTTGCAGTCTTCTCCAAGTCATTTAGGTTTCAAGGCTGACGTTTGGCAACTCGAACCTTCAGCTCCCTCCACAGATTTTCTATGGGATTAAGGTCTGGAGACTGGCTAGGCCACTCCAGGACCTTAATGTGCTTCTTCTTGAGCCACTCCTTTGTTGCCTTGGCCGTGTGTTTTGGGTCATTGTCATGCTGGAATACCCATCCACAACCCATTTTCAATGCCCTGGATGAGGGAAGGAGGTTCTCACCCAAGATTTGACAGTACATGGTCCCGTCCATCGTCCCTTTGATGCGGTGAAGTTGTCATGTCCCCTTAGCAGAAAAACACCCCCAAAGCATAATGTTTCCACCTCCATGTTTGACGGTGGGGATGGTGTTCTTGGGGTCATAGGTGCATTCCTCCTCCTCCAAACACGGTGAGATGAGTTGATGCCAAAGAGCTCCATTTTGGTCTCATCTGACCACAACACTTTCACCCAGTTCTCTGAATCATTCAGATGTTCATTGGCAAACTTCAGACTGCCCTTTATATGTGCTTTCTTGAGCAAGGGGACCTTGCGGGCGCTGCAGGATTTCAGTTCTTCACGGCGCAGTGTGTTACCAATTGTTTTCTTGGTGACTATGGTCCCAGCTGCCTTGAGATCATTGACAATATCCTCCCATGTAGTTCTGGGCTGATTCCTCACCGTTCTCATGATCATTGCAACTCCACGAGGTGAGATCTTGCATGGAGCCCCAGGCCGAGGGAGATTTACAGTTATTTTGTGTTTCTTCCATTTGCGAATAATCGCACCAACTGTTGTCACCTTCTCACCAAGCTGCTTGGCGATGGTCTTGTAGCCCATTCCAGCTTTGTGTAGATCTACAATCTTGTCCCTGACATCCTTGGAGAGCTCTTTGGTCTTGGCCATGGTGGAGAGTTTGGAATCTGATTGATTGATTGCTTCTGTGGACAGGTGTCTTTTATACAGGTAACAAGCTGAGATTAGGAGCACTCCCTTTAAGAGTGTGCTCCTAATCTCAGCTCGTTACCTGTATAAAAGACACCTGGGAGCCAGAAATCTTTCTGATTCAGAGGGGGTCAATTACTTATTTCCCTCATTAAAATGCAAATCAATTTATAACATTTTTGACATGCGTTTTTCTGGATATTTTTGTTGTTATTCTGTCTCTCACTGTTCAAATAAACCTACCATTAAAATTATAGACTGATCATTTCTTTGTCAGTGGGCAAACGTACAAAATCAGCAGGGGATCAAATACTTTTTTCCCCTCACTGTACCTGTTTCCTCCAGCATCTTCACAAGGTTATTTGCTGTTGTTCTGGGATTGATTTGCACTTTTCGCACCAAAGTACGTTCATCTCTAGGAGACAGAACGCGTCTCCTTCCTGAGCGGTATGACGGCTGCGTGGTCCCATGGTGTTTATACTTGCGTACTATTGTTTGTACAGATGAACGTGGTACCTTCAGGCGTTTGGAAATTGCTCCCAAGGATGAACCAGAGTTGTGGAGGTCTACAATTTTGTTTCTGAGGTCTTGGCAGATTTCATTTGATTTTCACATGATGTCAAGCAAAGAGGCACTGAGTTTGAAGGTAGGCCTTGAAATACATCCACAGGTACACCTCCAATTGACTCAAATGATGTCAATTAGACTATCAGAAGCTTCTAAAGCCATGACATCATTTTCTGGAATTTTCCAAGCTGTTTAAAGGCACAGTCAACTTAGTGTATGTAAACTTCTGACCCACTGAAATTGTGATACAGTGAATTATAAGTGAAATAATCTGTCTGTAAACAATTGTTGGAAAAATTACTTGTGTCATGCACAAAGTAGATGTCCTAAACGACTTGCCAAAACTATAGTTTGTTAACAAGAAATTTGTGGAGTGGTTGAAAAACGAGTTTTAATGACTCCAACCTAAGTGTATGTAAACTCTTACCCAAAATACCCCCAAAACTAACCTGCAGCACTCGTGTGGGTCCGTCAGGCAGGACTTGGACAGACAGCACACCAGAGCCAGGCCTCATCTTCTGGTTGATGAACTGCTGCTCTGGGCCCAGCTCCAGCAGGCCTGCAGCCGGACCCAGCACCACCTCTGCCCCGTCAAACAGCCCCTCCACACCACCGTTCGCCTATGGGGGGGGGGGGTCAGAGGTTAACACAGAGGGGCACAGTAAATAAAAATGGAGCTATATTTCAGATTGGAAGCAACATTTGGTAAGACTTTGTTTTAGGTGTCTACATACAGTATAGGACTAATATACTAGCTAAGTGTTTCTAAGCTTCGTAGGTCACATTGTCAAAAGTGTCTCTGAGCTCTAATTATAAGAACCTTACTCAACAGCATTATGAAGTACCTATTACACATTTCAAGACATTCACCTGTAAATGAAGTGTTACTTAATCTCGGAAAAATCCTATTAAGTGTTTAACAATGCAAGATTAGATACAAAGAACTAATGAATTCTGGAATTATAATCAGATTATAAGAATTTGATATGGACACCTAAAATACTTCTAAAATAAAGTGTAACTGCAAAAGTATGTTTGATCTGCAGATAGTAAGAGGCGTTCTACCCACCTGTACCACCAGCCGGGGCAGGCCACAGGTCAGCATGCCTGAGGAGAAGTGCCAAGTCTGGGTAGTGCTGCGCCGCGGGTCTGGCCTCCTCAGCATCAAGGGCTCATAGCTAGGGAAAAGGGGGAAGAAAGAGAGAGAGAGAGAGAGAGAGAGAGAGAGAGAGAGAGAGAGGACAAGGATGTCAGATACAGGTAAATATATACTGAACAAAAATATAAATGCAACAGGCAACGATTTCAAAGATTTTACTGAGTTACAGTTCATGTAAGGAAATCAGTCAATTGAATGAATTATTTAGGCCCTAATCTATGGATTTCACATGACTGGGAATACAGATATGCATCTGTTGATCAGAAAACCAGTCAGTATCTGGTGTGACCACCATTTGCCTCATGCAGCGCGACACATCTCCTTCGCATAGAGTTGATTAGGCTGTTGATTGTGGCCTGTGGAATATTGTCCCACTCCTCTTCAATGGTTGTGCGAAGTTGCTAGATATTGGCGGGAACTGGAACACGTCGATCCAGAGCATCCCAAACATGCTCAATGGGAAACATGTCTGCAGGCCATAGAAGAACTGGGACATTTTCAGCTTCCAGGATATGTGTGCAGATCCTTGCGACATGGGGCCGTGCACTATCATGCTGAAACATGAGGTGATGACATCTGTAGCATTGTGTTGTGTGATAAAACTGCACATTTTAGATTGGCCTTTTAGTGTCCCCAGCACAAGGTGCACCTGTGTAATGATCATGCTGTTCAATTAGCTTCTTGATATGCCACACCTGTCAGGTGGATGGATTGTCTTGGCAAAGGAGAAATGCTCACTAACAGGGATGTAAACAAATGTGTGCACAAAATTTGAGAGACATAAGCTTTTTGTGCGGATGGAACATTTCTGGGAGCTTTCATTTCAGCTCATGAAACATGGGACCAACACTTTACATGTTGTGTTTATACTGAATTTTTGTTAAGTGTAGATACAGGCATATACTATAAAGATGAAACCACACATAAGAATGGTTTATAGTCAGGGAAGCAGTGACTCACTGATTGTCGGTGACCGCTGCCAGCCCAGCGATGTCCAGCACCAGGGAGGAGTCCAGGGGGCGTGGCTGAGCAGGCTTGCTCTGTGGGGGGGAGGAGCCTTCGTGACACAGCATTCCTGTTCCCGTCATCCGCCAAAGCTGGGAACGCTTCCCCGGCTCCTGAGATAACAGGAACGTTTGGAATATTGTTATTTTGAAGTTGGAAAAATAGTCTGTAAACTGTCTTAAAGCCTTTTTATTCATGGGTTTTCAAGTGGTCACTTCACTACTGAAAGATCTATGAAACCCAATGGAGAGTTCTGCCCCAGTCAAACAAAATGGGTGAAGTAGATACTGCTACGTTTAAGGGTGTATTTGATATAATCGTTGTACCTTTTTCTTGAGGATGACTCTCTGGGTCTTGGTCTCCACATCTAGCACCAGTTCAGCACCTGCCACCACCCGTTTTTTCCCCACCGGTCTCTTCCCTGCATCCCTGTAGAAACACAACAACATGAATCAGCGTTTATGTTTGGGTTCATTAGAGCATACCGTAGCAAAACATTTTATAACTGAAAACGAAGTCCAGTTAGTCCCTTCCTGTTTGTCTGTTTTTGTCCGTTTGGTATGCAATGAACCTGACCCTGGCTCTGAGCTATGCCTGTCCATACTCCGTCTCTCTCATACTCACTGAGAAAAAGTGTATGTGGCAGCGATGTAGATGAAGTTCTCATAGTAGAGCTTGTTGTACTCCCGGAAGAAGTTCATGTCTGCGGTGACCTCGGACGAGCCAGCACCCTTAACGATGAGAGTGAGGTAGGGCGGCAGGGTGGGCTCGTCACAAGCAAAGTCCATCACTGATCCCGCCTTCACCTCCGTGTGAAGCCGGATGTCTGCCACCCCATGCTGCCAGAACTGGATGGGCACCTGCAGTAATCAAACTCGGTTTGAGATTTAGAATCTCAATAACATTATGGGCGCAGAAAATTCAAAAATAACAGCATGCCAGTTACAATGCAAACTCCAATGTTTTATTTGAGTGTTTGGCTCCAACATTGTTAGTTTCCCGATCTCTGTATCTACATCTATGGCTCTGAGAGAAACTGTGATATGAGAGTTCACCCCTGCAGACGTTTCCAGTACAGTACCTCCGAAATGTTGTCGATGCGGAACGGCGGTGGCAGTTGGTCGGTGTCGCTGAAGCAGATCTGATAAGTGGCTCCCTTCAGTGTGATCTCAGCTCGCAGGAAGAAACAGTTGCCCAGTGTGTCTCTGTCATGGAAACAACACATTACAGCACAACTACAGTAGAGGCATTTTCTGTAATAGTTAACCATTATAATGAGTTGGGTATGGCATTATAAAGTTGGCTATCTCTGGGGTTTCAGACAAGTGTTTAATAATTTATAAACATTAAAAGTGCACTATGCAGAAATCGCTCCGCCATTTCCTGGTTGCAAAAATTATAAGTTTGCCTAATTTCAGTTTATGTGACAAAACAAGCAAGTATAGTGTAGAGAATCCTTGTACCATCTAAAACAGCTGTGAAATATATTTTCCATAACCAAAAATATTGTAATATTAAGTTACATATATAATTTTTTTAACCTTTGGAGCAGCTATGGTGTGAGGGATTTGTTCTTACTTTATTTTCACCAGAGCACCATTTTGGATGTATGTACAGTATAGCCGTTTTCTCAGATAGTCGTATAGTCTTTTACCTCATGTTGACATGGAAGGACTTGGGCTTGTTGACCTCGAAGCCTCCGGACCATGTGCAGTTCTGGGTGTCCATGAGGCGCACACACAGAAGCTGATCGTAGTCGTTCCTGGGCCAATGGAAAACCACGCTGGAACCCGGCAGGGTGGAGATGTAGCCCTCTGGGTTCGCTGTGCCCTGGAGTCATACAACAACAACAATAAGGGTTATTGACATGGTCTTTATCCTGAAGCATTGCTGCTGTATGACTAGCTCCAATAAAGATAATGTTTGAGGCCTAAAACAGCGGACATTTGCTTTCTTGAGGCCTAAAACAGCGGACATTTGCTTTCTTTTCATTGCTTTGTTTTGTCCATTTGGATGTGTCTAATTCCTGTCTTTGCACTGTCAGTCACTCACCTTTCCCCTGGCAAACTCCCTCTGGGAGAAGGCCAGTTTGTGGGTGGAGCGGTTGTCCAGCAGGTACCGAGGGGCAAAGGTCACGATGTGGGTGTCTCTGTAGCGGCCCTTGCCTTTACGAACGTTGATGCCTGTGTGAAAACACAAAACAGCAGATTTCAGCGCTGCAACAGGACATGCATTCAGAAAGAATTCAGACCCCTTGACTTTTTCCACGTTTTGTTACGTTACAGCCTTATTCTAAAATGGATTAAATTGTTTTCCCCCCTCATCAATCTACACACAATACCCCATAATGACAAAGCAAAAACTGTTTAAAAAACCCAGGAAATATCACATTTACATAAGTATTCAGAACCTTTACTCTGTACTTTTTTAAAGCACCTTAGGCAGCGATTACAGCCTTGAGTCTTCTTTGGTATGACGCTGCAAGCTTGGCACAACTGTATTTGGGGAGTTTCTCCCATTCTTTTCTGCAGATCCTTTCAAGCTCTGTCAGGTTGGATGGGGGGTGTCGCTGCACAGCTATTTTCAGGTCTCTCCAGAGATGTTCGATCGGGTTCAAGTCCGGGCTCTGACTCGGCCACTCAAGGACATTCAGAGACTTGTCCCAAAGCCACTCCTGCGTTGTCTTGGCTGTGTGCTTAGGGTCGTTGTTATGCTGGAAGGTGAACCTTCGTCCCAGTCGGAGGTACTGAGTGCTCTGGAGCAGGTTTCCATCAAGGATCTCTCTGTACTTTGCTCCGTTCATCTTTCCCTCTATCCTGACAAGTCTCCCAGTCCCTGCCACTGAAAAACATCCCCACAGCATGATGCTGCCACCCCCATGCTTCACCGTAGGGATGGTGCAAAGTTTCATCCAGACGTGATGCTTGGCATTCAGGCCAGAGAGTTCAATCTTGGTTTCATCAGACTAGAGAATCTTGTTTCTCATGGTCTGAGAGTCCTTTAGGTGCCTTTTGGCAAACTCCAAGTAGGCTGTCGTGCCTTTTACTGAGGACTGGCTTCCATCTGGCCCCTCTACCATAAAGGCCTGATTGGTGGAGTGCTGCAGAAATGGTTGTCCTTCTGGAAGGTTCTCCCATCTCCACAGAGGAACTATGGAGCTTTGGTACCCTTCCCCAGATCTGTGCCTCGACACAATCCTGTCTCGGAGCTCTTTGGACAATTCCTTCGACCCCATGGCTTGGTTTTTGCTCTGACATGCACCGTCAACTGTGGGACCTTATATAGACAAGTGTGTGCCTTTACAAATCATGTCCAATCAATTGAATTTACCACAGGTGGACGCCAATCAAGTTGTAGAAAAATCTCAAGGATGATCAATGGAACAGGATGCACCTGAGCTCAATTTCGAGTATCATTGCAAAGGGTCTGAATACTTGTGTAAATAAGGTATTTCTGTTTTTTATTTGTAATATATTTGCAAACATTTCTAAAAAACTGTTTTCGCTTTGTATTGAGTGTAGAGTGATGAGGGAAAACATGTATTTCATCAATTTTAAATAAAGGCTGTAACGTAACAACATTTGGAGAAAGGGAGGGGGTCTGAATACTTTCCAAATGCACTGTAATAGACAAGGCCAAGGTCAACAAATGGGCACCAATGTGAGGTGTTGTTGTTAGGCTACTTGTGGTTGTTGTTAGGCTACTTGCCTATGTTGTAGATGAGTCCAGGTCTATTCCCATGCTGGATGACCTTCACTGCCCTCACTCCACTCCCACCGTCCAGGGAAAAGCCCTGGCACCAACCGGGAACCCCGTCCGGATGGATCCCTCTCCCTATCCGCATGGTGCACCTGAGAGAAATGGAGAGATGAGAGAACCGGAATTGTGGAAGCAATATGGTGGAAGCTCAACTGTTTTTTAGGATGTGAATTAATACATGGTTAATGAACTAACTAGTTTAGAGTTTGATTTCTAGCTGCTAATGTGTTGTCTATTAATATATAGCCTACCATCCTTCTGCAATGTCTCTCTCCCTCTCGTCGCGCACACACACAGACGATGCAAACGTATACACAGAAATTCACATTACGGACAGAACTCGCAGTGCAGCCACTGGAAAGGATCTCCCTTGAGAAAACTAGATTATTATAATTTTTTACAGCAATCTAGTTGATTTATTCAGCTACATTGCGCAGTAACATGTTTTCCTCATCGCAAACGCAAAGTGCTTTTAGACTTTTGATACCTAAATAATCGTATATTGAACATTTGTTCAAATGATGGTTTTGTGGTAGTATTACTAAACTGTGCAACACTGCTCCTTTTATATACACTACCAGTCAAAAGTTTGGACACACATACTCATTCAAGGGTTTTTCTTTATTTTTACTATTTTCTATATTGTAGAATAATAGTTAAGACATCAAAACTATGAAATAACACATATGGAATCATGTAGTAACCAAAAAACTGTTAAACAAATCAAAATATATTTTTATATTTTATATTCTTCAAAGTAGCCACCCTTTGCCTTGATGACAGCTTTGCACACTCTTGACATTCTCTCAACTAGCTTCATGAGGTAGTCACCTGGAATGCATTTCAATTAACAGGTGTGCCTTGTCAAAAGTTAATTTGTGGAATTTCTTTCCTTCTTAATGCATTTGAGCCAATCAGTTGTGTTGTGACAAGGTAGGGTTGGTATACAGAAGATAGCCCTATTTGGTAAAAGACCAAGTCCATATTATGGCAAGAACAGCTCAAATAAGCAAAGAGAAACGACAGTCCTTCATGACTTTAAGACATGAAGGTCAGTCAATACGGACATTTCAAGAACTTTTAAAGTTTCTTCAAGTACAGTCGCAAAAACCATAAAGCGCAATGATGAAACTTGCTCTCATGAGGACCGCCACAGGAAAGGAAGACCCAGAATTACCTCTGCTGCAAAGGATAAGTTCATTAGAGTTACCAGCCTCAGAAATCGGCAATTAACTGCACCTCAGATTGCTGCCCGAATAAATGCTTCACAGAGTTCTAGTAACATACACATCTAAACATCAACTGTTCAGAGGAGAATACATGAATCAGGCCTTCATGGTCAATTTGCTGCAAAGAAACCACTACTAAAGGACACCAATAAGAAAAAGAGACATGCTTGGGCCAAGAAACACGAGCAATGGACATTAGACCGGTGGAAATCTGTCCATTGGTCTGATGAGTCCAAATTTGAGATTTTTGGTTCAAACCACCGTGTCTTTGTGAGACGCTGTGTAGATGAACGGATGATCTCCGCATGTGTGGTTCCCACCGTGAAGCATGGAGGAGGAGGTGTGGGGGTGCTTTGCTGGTGACACTGTCAGTGATTTATTTAGAATTCAAGGCACACTTAACCAGCATGGTTACCACAGCATTATGCAGCGATACGCCATCCCATCTGGTTTGCCCTTAGTGGGACTATCATTTGTTTTTCAACAGGACAATGACCCAACACAGCTCCAGGCTGTGTAAGGGCTATTTGAACAAGAAGGAGAGTGATGGAGTGTTGCATCAGATGCGATGACCTGGCCTCCACAATCACCCGACCTCAAACCAATTGAGATGGTTTGGGATGAGTTGGACCGCAGAGTGAAGGAAAAGCAGCCAACAAGTGCTCAGCATATGTGGGAACAGGTGACTACCTCATGAAGCTGGTTGAGAGAATGCCAAGAGTGTGCAAAGTTGTCATCAAGGCAAAGGGTGACTACTTTGAAGAATCTCAAATATAAAATATATTTTGATTTGTTGAACACTTTTTTGGTTACTACATGATTCCATAGGTGTTATTTCATAGTTTTGATATCATCACTATTATTCTACATTGTAGAAAATAGTAAAAATAAAGAAAAACCCTTGAATGAGTAGTTGTGTCCAAACTTTTGACTGGTACTGTATGTGAACAATAAAAGGGTTCAGGTCTAGAATCAGAAGTGGAACCAGGCCCTACAGCGCACTCACATGGCTGGCTGCTCCTTGTCAGTGTAACAGAAGAGCAAGGGGCTGAGACTCCTGGCTAACTCGTGCTCCTCAAACTGACCGCCCGCATCCGTCTTCCCATTGTCCTGACGGAAGATCAACGGCAGACCTGAGGGGAAGAAAACAGAACCGTCAAAAGGTCAATACTTATTTTAATTCCATTGACTGTGTGTCTGTGTGTGTGTGTGTGTGTGTGTGTGTGTGTGTGCATGTGTTCTGCTTATGAGGAGGGATAGAGTAAGCACCGGTCTTGTTGATGAGCCAGTAGGGTGCTGAGATGAGGATCTTGAGCGCCCCCTGTGCCCGCAGGATGATGCGTATGGTGAGACAGAGCAGGCGCTTGTTGGCGTCATACAGCCGCATGCGCACCACATAGTTCTGGGTACCAGGGGGAATCAGAAGCTCTTTACACACAGAGAAGTTCTCTAGCAGCACCCCTAGTGGAAGGAGGATGAGGGGGGCACAGTCAGGGTCAGGGTGAAAAAGTGTGGAGTAGGCTGTGTAGATCATGTAAAAGTCCAAATATGTGATTTCAGGCTCTAGGCAACAAACTATAAAAACTGAACAAGAGGGTGAATGCTTTTCAAGGCACTATATATACTATATATATTATCATTACATCAATAGTGCATTTCCATTATGGAGTTTTACACCAGTCCTTGGTTTTTACACCAGTGTTTCCACCTCTGAGGCTTAGCCCACAAAGAGTCCAGGACCATGGCCCTAGTATACCTAGATTACATGGCTATGATATAGTATTATTTCCAGGTCATGCACATTGAGATTCTTAATAGGTGGAGAGGTGATTAGATGAGAATGGCAGCAATGGGACTCTGACCTAGCTCCATGTTCTGAGAGGTGTCTGCAGCGTGCAGCACAGCCTCCTTGCCCGGCTTCAGGGAGCCCTTGATAGACGTGCCCTTGATGTAGTAGTTGAGGTCGCAGGGCAGCAGGTTGGCCAGCACCAGCGTTGGCAGCAGGTAGATGGTGTGGCCTGGCTGCCAGTAGATCTGCTTGGAGCTGCCCGAACCCGATACAGTCTTGGCAGGCTGCTGGTCCGGGTAGTTCTCCTTCTTGATCACCACGCAGAACCTAAGAGAGGGCAGGAGAGAGGAGGAGAGATGGGAGAGGAGTGGAAGAGAGTAACTGAGAATGTATCACATGTAAGAAAAAAAAGAATATTATACATTTCGCCTGAGGGTTGAAATGCCAATAACATGCACTTGTGGTTTAAACAAGTAGTGTAAATTTGGGAGACCAATTCTATCAAAACCAGGGCAGGGTTAGACTAGAAATAAATACATGATTTTCAACCTCTAAATGCCTGGCTATGAAAAGCCAAGTGACATTTACTCCTGATGTACTGACCTGTTGCAACCTCTACAACCACTGTGATTATTGTTAGACCGTGCTGGTCATCTATGAACATTTGAACATCTGGCCTTAACGGCCATGTATTGTTATAATCTCCACCCGGCACAGCCAGAAGGGGACTGGCCACCCCTCAGAGCCTGGTTCCTCTCTAGGTTTCTTCCTAGGTGTCTGCCTTTCTAGGGACTTTTTCCTAACCACTGTGCTTCTACATCTGCATTGCTTGCTGTTTGAGGTTTTAGGCTGGGTTTCTGTATAGCAGTTTGTGACATCTGCTGATGTAAAAAGGGCTTTATAAATACATTTGATTGATTAATTTTGTATGATTTGTTTGATTTATTTCTGGACTGAGCAGACTCTACTGTCTCAGTGTGCTGGGTGCAGACTGTCTGTGTATTGCACTGGAATTTTACCTGAAGCTCCGTTTGAGGTGGTCCTCAAAGTCTGCTGACTGGCACTCCCTCTTGTTACTCTTGACCTCACCGGGTCTCTCCACGCTGGTCCAGTGGATGGGCATCTTGCAGAAGAACAGGCCTAGGCCTTTGGGCCGTGCCTGCAGCCGCCACGACGTCAGGTGGAGGGGCACCGCCAGGGCCTCGCCGGGCAGGATGGGCGGCAGCACCACAGGCTCTGAACAAACACAGTTTGAGATACTTATATTCCGTCTTTTAACAATTCAATTTACTTATTTTCCTTCTTTAACAAATAAATAGTCTAATCTTCATGTCAATTGTTTTCACTATTCAGTGTTTTTTTTGCATGGGAAATGGCGCCTCCCAGTGTGAGGGTGAACCCATCATGTATCATTGGGGTGAACTCACTGTCTGGTGCTGAGGGGCTGTCTAGCCGCACCTCCATGGGGACTTCCAGGCGGTTCTTGACCATGAGGGCTGAACGCACTGTGATCACCTTCCGGGCACTACCCTCCATGGTGATGGAGAAGACCACGCGCACCGGCGGCAGAGCTGAGAACTACAACCACACACATATCAGAGCCTAGTCCCACACACATATCAGAACCTAGAACCACACACATATCAGAACCTAGAACCACACACATACCAGAGCCTAGAACCACACACATACCAGAGCCTAGAACCACACACATACCAGAGCCTAGAACCACACACATATCTGAACCTAGAACCACACATAAAAGGGGGCAAGTACTGGCTTATAGAAGAAATGTGATTGAAAGAACACTTACATAGACATGTGGGTGTATGATGTTGGTCCTGCTGATAGGGCTGCCCACCTAGAAAATGTAAAGAAATATCACAAACAATAAGCACAAAGCAGCATAATGCCAATGATATATAGGAAACGTGAGAGCCATGTTGATGGAATAAACTATACAGCTGTAGTTTTTTAATAGCCAAGTAAGACCACCGCTCTTGACCTTTGATCTGAAGACTCACCGTGTTAGAGGGGTTGTTGCGGTCGGGGGCGGCGTAGCGGAAGAACACGCCCACTTTGTCCACGGACACAGGTTTGACCTGCTCCCAGCCACCCACACGCACCAGCAGCTGATGTAGCTTCAGCTCATGAGTGTGTCTGCAGAGAAACACAATAACCAACAGTTCAGAATACACAGATAGACAGATCTCAGTCCAAGTTTGCATTCATTTTTACATTTTAATAATTTAGCAGACGCTCTTATCCAGAGGGATTATATTTAATACAAGGTAGTTAGTTCCCCAGATTGGCATTCACAGCTATGAATTATGAATTGTGTGCGATCACCAGTTTAAAGTCTTATTCCCTCTCTTGTCCGTTGACTTTTTTGTTCTTTCGGTTTTAATCCCTATATGAAAATAACGGTGATGCGCCAGAAACCATACCTATGCCTGAGTTTCTCTCGAGCTTCAAACTCAAAGGGAATCTCCTCTCCGGGCAGTACCTCTCGCCACTGGCTGACATTGTGGGTATCGTCTGTGCCTGGGCCGTGCACGTGGGATATGGAGTCTGCACTGCCACTGTGAGACAGCGCCACCCTGTGGGGAAATGGAGCACTCTGGTTACCAACATGCAATGATTCCATGATTCAGGAAGGCTCAACAATAAAATGTAGAATGCCTAGGCTGCACATTTTTAAAGGTAGACTCAGCAATATGACATTATCAGTGGGAAGACTCTGCTCCACTGACCTTGTAGGGGTGGTGGTGAGGGTGGCAAACCACATGGTACACCCTGTGTGATTGCGCAGGGCGTAGGGTACAAACGGCTGCCTCCGCTTGGACAGCTTCACGTCAGCTATAAAGCAGGCAAAGACAGTCAAAGACATGAGTGGTATTCTTTACTATGGACCGGGCCTATAACTGTAACTTCAAACTTTCAACCACTTTCCTGACAGTTACTTAAAAAATATATTCAATATATTAAAGAATATATTGGGCTCTCTGGAATATAAAACATGAACTTGAATTTCCATCTATTGCATTTGAAAAACAATGACAAAAACAATGGCTTTAAAAAAATTAAATGCAGATATCCACATCAAAATGCCATTCATTGGATGCTTCCAAAGTTAATGCACAACATCATTAATCAATTCCAAATGTCAGCATGAATTTCCGAATGTAAGTATTCAATCATGTGTTAGACAGATGGTTCCATGGTGGTCCGATAACAACATGACCTACCACCAAGATGCTCATTCAAATAAAGACAGGAGGAGGATGCACAGATGAGATATACAGTTGAAGTCGGAAGTTTACATACACCTCAGCCAAATACATTTAAACTCAGTTTTTCACAATTCCTGACATTTAATCCTAGTAAAAATTCCCTGTCTTTGGTCAGTTAGGATCACCACTTTATTTTAAAGAATGTGAAATGTCAGAATAATAGTAGAGAGAATGATTTATTTCAGCTTTTATTTCTTTCATCACATTCCCAGTGGGTCATAAGTTTACATACACTCAATTAGTATTTGGTAGCATTGCCTTTAAATTGCTTAACTTGGGTCAAACGTTTCGGGTAGCCTTCCACAAGCTTCCCACAATAAGTTGGGTGAATTTTGGCCCATTCCTCCTGACAGAGCTGGTGTAACTGAGTCAGGTTTGTGGGCCTCCTTGCTCGCACACGCTTTTTCAGTTCTGCCCACACATTTTCTATAGGATTGAGGTATGGGCTTTGTCATGGCCACGCCAATACCTTGACTTTGTTGTCCTTAAGCCATTTTGCCACAACTTTGGAAGTATGCTTGGGGTCATTGTCCATTTGGAAGACCCATTTCTGACCAAGCTTTAACTTCCTGACTGATGTCTTGAGATGTTGCTTCAATATATCCACATCATTTTCCTTCGTCATGATGCCATCTATTTTGTGAAGTGCACCAGTCCCTCCTGCAGCAAAGCACCCCCACAGCATGATGCTGCCACCCCCGTGCTTCACGGTTGGGATGGTGTTCTTCGGCTTGCAAGGCACCGCCTTTTTCCTCCAAACATATTGATGGTCATTATGGCCAAACAGTTCTATTATTGTTTCATCAGACCAGAGGACATTTCTCCAAAAAGTACGATATTTGTCCCCATGTGCAGTTGCAAACCGTAGTCTGCCTTTTTAATGGCGGTTTTGGAGCAGTGGCTTCTTCCTTGCGGAGCGCCCTTTCAGGTTATGTCGATATAGGACTCGTTTTTACTGTGGATATAGATACATTTGTACCCGTTTCCTCCAGCATCTTCACAAGGTCCTTTGCTGTTGTTCTGGGATTGATTTGCACTTTTCGCACCAAAGTACGTTCATCTCTAGGAGATAGAACGTGTCTCCTTCCTGAGCGGTATGACGGCTGCATGGTCCCAAGGTGTTTATACTTGCGTACTATTGTTTGTACAGATGAACGTGGTACCTTCAGGCAATTGGAAATTCCTCCCAAGGATGAACCAGACTTGTGGAGGTCTACACTTATTTTTCTGAGGTTTTGGCTGATATCTTTTGATTTTCCCATGATGTCAAGCAAAGAGGCACTGAGTTTGAAGGTAGGCCTTGAAATACATCCACAGGTACACCTCCAATTGACTCAAATGATGTAAATTAGCCTATCAGAAGCTTCTAAAGCCATGACATCTTTTTCTGGAATTTTCCAAGCTGTTTAAAAGGCACAGTCAATTTAGTGTATGTAAATGTCTGACCCACTGGAACTGTGATACAATGTATTATAAGTGAAATAATCGGTCTGTAAACAATTGTTGGAAAAATTACTTGTCCTAACCGACTTGCCAAAGCTTTAGTTTGTTAACAAGACATTTGTGGAGTGGTTGAAAAACAAGTTTTAATGACTCCAACCTAAGTGTATGTAAACTTTCGACTTCAACTGTACCAACGGTTCACATTGACAAAGCATGCTCTTTTAAGCTTGGTAAGGCAAAAATAAACCATTACTCAGAGGTAAATAATAATAGTAAACAATAATCACAATGGATTCGATTTCTATAGATTGACATTGAATGGGGGAGGTGAAACAACATGAAACAAACAGAGAGAGAGAACAAAAAGGAAAGTCTGTCACTGGGAATATGCTAATAATCTAACATGACTCTGGCACCAGACACAATGGTTCAGTTCTAACATCTATAATGGGGGCGGGGGCGTTACTTTCATCAGTAAATCCTACTTAAAAGTGCATCGTTAGCATCCAACCTATTGGTTTTCTAAAATCACTGTTGGATTACGGATCAATTAAATACCATCTCTGAAGATGTGAATTATACTGACATTAGTTTAACCTTGGACATATTTGCCGATATCGTTACAAGATAGTGAAACACTAGTGTTACATTTCTATTTTAGTAATTTAGCAGATGCTTTTATCCAGAGCGACTTACAGTAGAGTGAGTGCATACATTTTCATATTTGTTTTTCTTTCGTACTGGTCCCCCATGTGGGAATCGAACCCACAACCCTGGCATTTCAAGCGCCATGCTCTACCAACTGAGTCACTTTGCATTAACGTTGCACTTAAGTAAGGATAGCAATGATGCACATGATTAAGAAAAAGCATTGAGATGGGGAACCCCATGGTGTGGAGACCATAGAAATAGAATTACAAGTACCACTTCTGACCACCGGTCCACCCATTCTACTTAAGGATTCCCATTCTAGTAATTCTATTTCCTTGGTGGAGGCCAACTGCTGCCTGTCTGATCTATGGTCTTTAGACTGTACCTCTGGAGTGAATCTGCTGCTCAAGGCAAGTCAAGCTGGCTGTGCTCCTAGTTCTAAGGTTGGCAAGAGGGACACCTGACAGCAGAGAGAGACAGTTACCACAGAGAGGAAAAAGACATGCAAGGGGTCAGAAGAGAGGACAAAGGTCAGTATGGGAGGATTATTATTGATTTTTTTACCCACCATGACCAAGTATGTTTCATTTTATATTATGTGGTCATACAACCAATCAATAGACCTGGATCTGAGCTCAATAAAATCCTAACAAAAATCTAACTTTGACTTGAAACCCTCCACCCTTTGACTTGAAACCCTGCACCACTGTCATAATAAGGCGATAAAACATGTCAGAAACAGTCTTTAGCATAATGGTTAGCATAATTTAGACACAATAGACTTATCTAGGCCTAGGACGGAGAGTTCAAGTAAAGAGTTAACTAAACGTTTTGATCGAAACATGAGTGAGTCTTAACTCTTAATACACCATTTGACAAGGCAAAGGAGCTGTGTTCGTGTTAGTAGACAGCCATTCCCAACACTTGTGGCAACACTTTCTTCAAACTCTCCAATTGTGCAACAACCAAGCGAAGGCAGCGATTATTCAGGCAGGTTTCCAATGCATCTGTGTAAAGCATTTTTGCGTTGTCAAAAAGTCACTCTCAATCAGTGTAATCTTAATCTACACAAAATGACATGTGATACAGTAGCAAATAAATTCTGGTACTATCTAAACATTATTATAAAAAAGTGGGAACCACACAATCAAATACTCCAACACATACCTACAGTATATTCAATCAGATTGTTGTCACTACTCACTAACCAATAATGTTTGATATGTGCTGGAGCAATTGAGTAGGAGGGTCCTACTTTTTTCTACTGTGGCTATTTACATTTTCTAGCCCATAACAACTGATACGCGTACATGTGCTTACCGGTATGTGGTTTCATATGTAACTGTACAGATGTTATAGAGTATGTCAGCTGTGGGCATGATGTGTCAGACTGTGTGTGTGTGTGTTTGTGTGTGAGAGTGTAAACTTGGGGGAAACAGTACTCACTCTGACCAAAACAGGGGGGGTCCACTGAGGAACCCATCCAGGATAGGGCTGCCGAGGCTTGGGGAGGCTGCTGCTCCTCCTCCTTGCAGTAGTCAGCCAGCCAGGAGCTCTTGGTGAGGCTGTACTGCTCTGTGTGGCCAGGAGAGGGTGGTAGCAAGGTGAGGAGGACACTCAAATCCATACAAGGCCCCCATTACAGACCACTCTGTCTCTGGCTTACATACACTGAACAAAAATATAAAACGCAACATGGAACAATTTCAAAGATTTTACTGAGTTACAGTTCATATAAGGAAATCAGTCAATTGAAATAAATTCATTAGGCCCTAATTTATGGATTTCACATGACTTGGAATACAGATACAGTGGGGAAAAAAAGTATTTAGTCAGCCACCAATTGTGCAAGTTCTCCCACTTAAAAAGATGAGAGAGGCCTGTAATTTTCATCATAGGTACACGTCAACTATGACAGACAAAATGAGAAGAAAAAATCCAGAAAATCACATTGTAGGATTTTTTATGAATTTATTTGCAAATTATGGTGGAAAATAAGTATTTGGTCAATAACAAAAGTGTCTCAATACTTTGTTATATACCCTTTGTTGGCAATGACACAGGTCAAATGTTTTCTGTAAGTCTTCACAAGGTTTTCACACACTGTTGCTGGTATTTTGGCCCATTCCTCCATGCAGATCTCCTCTAGAGCAGTGATGTTTTGGGGCTGTCGCTGGGCAACACGGACTTTCAACTCCCTCCAAAGATTTTCTATGGGGTTGAGATCTGGAGACTGGCTAGGCCACTCCAGGACCTTGAAATGCTTCTTACGAAGCCACCCCTTCGTTGCCCGGGCGGTGTGTTTGGGATCATTGTCATGCTGAAAGACCCAGCCACGTTTCATCTTCAATGCCCTTGCTGATGGAAGGAGGTTTTCACTCAAAATCTCACGATACATGGCCCCATTCATTCTTTCCTTTACACGGATCAGTCGTCCTGGTCCCTTTGCCCCAAAGCATGATGTTTCCACCCCCATGCTTCAGAGTAGGTATGGTGTTCTTTGGATGCAACTCAGCATTCTTTGTCCCCCAAACACGACGAGTTGAGTTTTTACCAAAAAGTTCTATTTTGGTTTCATCTGACCATATGACATTCTCCCAATCCTCTTCTGAATCATCCAAATGCACTCTAGCAAACTTCAGACGGGCCTGGACATGTACTGGCTTAAGCAGGGGGACACGTCTGGCACTGCAGGATTTGAGTCCCTGGCGGCGTAGTGTGTTACTGATGGTAGGCTTTGTTACTTTGGTCCCAGCTCTCTGCAGGTCATTCACTAGGTCCCCCCGTGTGGTTCTGGGATTTTTTTGTGATCATTTTGACCCCACAGGGTGAGATCTTGCGTGGAGCCCCAGATCGAGGGAGATTATCAGTGGTCTTGTATGTCTTCCATTTCCTAATAATTGCTCCCACAGTTGATTTCTTCAAACCAAGCTGCTTACCTATTGCAGATTCAGTCTTCCCAGCCTGGTGCAGGTCTACAATGTTGTTTCTGGTGTCCTTTGACAGCTCTTTGGTCTTGGCCATAGTGGAGTTTGGAGTGTGACTGTTTGAGGTTGTGGACAGGTGTCTTTTATACTGATAACAAGTTCAAACAGGTGCCATTAATACAGGTAACGAGTGGAGGACAGAGGAGCCTCTTAAAGAAGAAGTTACAGGTCTGTGAGAGCCAGAAATCTTGCTTGTTTGTAGGTGACCAAATACTTATTTTCCACCATAATTTGCAAATAAATTCATTAAAAATCCTACAATGTGATTTTCTGGATATTTTTTTCTCAATTTGTCTGTCATAGTTGACGTGTACCTATGATGAAAATTACAGGCCTCTCTCATCTTTTTAAGTGGGAGAACTTGCACAATTGGTGGCTGACTAAATACTTTTTTTCCCCACTGTATGCATCTGTTGGTCACAGATACTTAAAAAAAAAAAGTAGGGGCGTGGAGTAACCAGTCAATCTGGTGTGACCACCATTTGCCTCATGCAGCGCAAGACATCTCCTTGGCATAGAGCTGATCAGGCTGTTGATTGTGGCCTGTGGAATGTTGTGCCACTTCTCTTCAATGCTTGTGTGAAGTTGCTGGATATTGGCGGGAACTGGAACACGGTGTCGTACCTGTCGATCCAAAGCATCCCAAACATGCTCAATTGATTGAACTGGGACATTTTCAGCTTCCAGGATTATCATTCTGAAACATGAGGTGATGGCACCGGATGAATGGCACGAAAATGGGCCTCAGGATCTCGTCACGGTATCTCTGTGCATTCAGATTGCCATCGATAAAATGTAATTGTGTTCTTTGTCCGTAGCTTATGCCTGCCCATACCATAACCCCACCGCCACCATGGGGCTCTCTGTTCACAATGTTGACATCAGCAAACCACTCGCCCACATGATGCCATCTGTCCGGTACAGTTGAAACCGCGATTCATCCGTGAAGAGCACACTTCTCCAGCGTGCCAGTGTCCATCGAAGGTGAGCATTTGCCCACTGAAGTCGGTTACGACGCCGAACTGCAGTCAGGTCAAGACCCTGGTGAGGACGACGAGCACACAGATGAGCTTCCCTGAGATGGTTTCTAACAGTTTGTGCAGAACTTCTTCGGTGTGCCAACCCACAGTTTCATCAGCTGTCCGGGTGGCTGGTCTCAGACGATCCCGCTGGTGAAGAAGCCGGATGTGGAGGTCCTGGGCTGGCGTGGTTACACGTGGTCTGCGGTCACGAGGACAGTTGGACGTACTGTCAAATTCTCTATAACGACATTGTAGGCGGCTTATGGCAGAGAAAATAACATTCAATTCTCTTGCAACAGCTCTGGTGGACATTTCTGCAGTCAGCATGCCAATTGCACACTCCCTCAAAACTTGAGACATCTGTGGCATTGTGTTGTGTGCCAAAACTGCAGATTTTAGAGAGCCTTTTATTGTCCCCAGCACAAGGTGCACCTGTATAATGATCATGCTGTTTAATCAGCTTCTTGATATGCCACACCTGTCAGCTGGATGGATTATCTTGGCAAAGGAGAAATGCTCACTAACACGGATGTAAACAAATGTGTGCACAACATTTGACAGAAATAAGCTTTTTGTGCGTATGGAACATTTCTGGGATCTTTTATTTCAGCTCATGAAACATGGGACCAACACTTTACATGTTGCGTTTATATTTTTGTTCAGTATATATCCAGGGCTAAACCACTTTAGTTAAACATGGTGTGAAGAAGTCAAAGACACTGGCTGTGTCCAAAAAGGCACCCTTTCACTACATAGTGCATTACTTTTGACCAGAGCCCTGTGGGCCCTGTTCAAAAGTAGTGCACAACATAGGGAACAGGGTGCCATGTCTAACGCATCCTGTGTCCAAATAGTGGGCAGTGCAGGTCATACCCAGGAGGACAGAGGTGATGTTGACATCCAGTCTCTGCTTGGCGCGGACGCCCATCTTGAGGCGTGGTGGGTGGAGCCGCCCTGCAGCCTGCTGCTGCCAAGTCAGGAAACAGGGCCAGGGCTCGATGAAGGGTTCCCAACCTGACACACACGTGAACATGAACATGGACACACACACAGAGATATGGATACGGACAGAGAGAAACGCACACACACACACACACACACACACACACACACACACACACACACACACAATGGAACAGCGGTTAAGATCATTACAGGATACTTTGGCTCTGGGTTAAAGCATGCTCCAGCATGTTCACCTGACAGTTCTCTGTTGTAGTAGTCCCCTGACAAAGTGAAGCTGCCGTTGCCCTCCTGGGTCGAGCCGATCCGCTGCAGCACATACAGCCCTGCCATGGGAGTTCAAAGGAGAATGAGCTCTCAGATTACATTACGTTGTTGTTATGTTATAGTATTAACACTGACTATAGTACATACCACTAACATTATATTACACACACTATCAGTATGCATGGTATCTGAACATTAAGTAGCTATAGAACAGTTTTCAGAAAGGTGAATGTTCCAGCTTCTCTCTGTTGCTTTCATCCAAACTTCCAAAACACAAGGTGGAAATGACATGAACATGGGATTTCCTTCCACATATATGGAGAGCAAGCTGCACAAACTGACGTGAGAAGGTGAACTCGGCCAGTGGGACGTCACAGTCAAGACAATCGTCGATGAAGCAGATACACACAGTCTCCGCCTTGACCTCCACCCCTGACAGAGGGTGCGACGAGTGGCTGGCCGAGTCCGGGTCTGCTCTGCCCCGGGCCTGACCCACCATGGTCTCTGCATTCTCCAGCAGCCATGTGGCAGCCTGGTCCAGTTGGCCTGGGAGGGGACAGACAGACAAGGTGGTCAAGTCCATATCATGTATGAAAAGTGTGGCCATATTCCATTCCTAGTGAGAGGAGACGTGGCATTGTTAGAGAATTGTAGCGAGAGCCTCCTCACCTTTGCTGTGGATCAGGGCTCGTTTGCAGTCCTCCTTCCTGAAGCCTAGATCCTGTAACCGAGTCAGCTGGCCCTCTGAGGACAAAACATATCATATCATACCAGGGTTATGGTAGCAAGCTGTGCTACGTATCTTTTATTATTATAACTGAGTTATTACAGCTTGTGAGTTCAACACTCATGGTCAGGAACAATAACAGAGGTAGTGGTAAAGAAATAGAAATGCTAATGCTAACATGACTATTCTAACATAATAGCTACGTCAACACTATTCACCATATAACTCAACTACACCCCTGTAGGCCTCTGAGGTGACATACCTAGCAGGGCCTCGGTCTTGTGCCTGAAGGTGTCTTTCTGGGAGCTGGAGGGGTCATGGTTGGCTGTGGATGGTACTACCAGGGCCTGGGTGCCTTCGGCAGTGTCGCTGGGCCCGGGCGAGCCGGCGGTGGGGATGGATTTGGCGATAGCCAGGAAGAGCTGAACGTCGTTGTAAGAAAGCCGAATGTCCAAAGCAGGGAACTGGATCTGTGAGGGCAACAGAGACCCATTGACGTTTTGCATGAGCACAAAATGTGTTCTAATCACAAAATGGTGTTTTTTCCAATAAACCCTGGTTATGTTCAGTTCAGTCTGTAGGCATGAAACAGGACAAAATGTGTTGAAACAGAAAAAGTAAACCGGTGCTTTCAATGGACTTTCTGCAAAAGTGTTCTCCTATTTGGTGCCTACTGAACATTACCCCCCCCATCCCCACCCCTGACTGAACCCTGACCTCCAGTAGTGGCGGGAAGTCTGCCATGTTGAAGGCGTCTAGCAGGCCAGAGCTGCTCTGGTAGGTGGGACTGCCACACAGCTCCACCTGCACGTTGACAGGGTCAATGATGGACAGGGCCGTCTCCTGCTCACTGCCAAGCCGACAGGAGAACACCTGGACATGGACAGAAGGACACCAACATGACAAAACAGCTTCAAACAGCCTTGTGTAGAGCATAAGAGTTGGAAAGAGGGCCCACCCCCTATCTTTGCCATTATCACGTCTGTGATAGCTTCTGTACCCTCTAACTCCATGGAACATAGACCCATATTCAAATTGACACAAACTAACTGAAATTGACATAGGGCTCTGTATTGATATAGTAGTCCAGTGGTTTCAGGACATAGTTGTGAAAGTAGTGGTCAGTCACCTCGATGCCAGCCAGGCTGCCAGAGAAGGGTCTGTCCAGCAGACGGGGTTTGTAGGTGAGTACAGTGGTGCCCTTCAGAATGACGGCATTGGTGTCCAGACAAGATGAGTCCTCCACCACCACAAACTCAGTACCTTGGGCAAAACATGTATTTTATGCATCTTTATGATATCTTAATGTGTGCTTGCCAATATCTAAATCTCTATTGTACAACAGAGACTTAAAACAGGGGAGTGTGTCTGCTGTAGCTCCTCACCTGTCACATTGATCTTGACCTCCAGGTACCGATCCTGCATGACGGGCACAGTGGACCTCTTGGTGACCACGCCGCTCTTGACTGTCTTGGGCATGACGGCACCTGTGGTGCCTGGGTCACTGCTGCCACTGGGCCAGCGCTGGCGAGGCGCGCCATCCGCCCCCTTCTCAGTGGGCATGCGCAGGAAGTCCCGAACCAGCTGGAGCCAATCAAAGATTAGGAAAACACGCAGGTTGTTGAGGACAATGGTGAAACAGGAGGCATCTCTAGTGGACCTGACAGGAGAGAAAGGAGGAGGAGAAGATCATGATTAGTAAGTGTGGGTCTGTGTGTCTGTCTACGTCAGGCCTAAGAGCCAATTCATGCTTGATCCGAAAATGTGGTCGGAGGCGGCGTATGGATGGTGCGACACAATTGCAGCGCCTCCGGAGGCACGCTCAGGCCAAATTGAGCTCCATACCACATCGCCGTGAGCCTCTCAAATTTTGGAACAATGCGGAGGGCTCCGTATAGCTCCGCATTGCATGATTGGTTGATGGTAGGTGAGGGCGGGAGGTCCTGTATAAATACAAGCTCACTTCCTTGACAACTTCCTTCACAACAGCTCTGCGCTGCTCTGCGAAGCGCAAGAACTATGAATGCTCTGACTTCTGCAGAGGCCATATCACTGTAAATGCTGTACAGCCAATGCAGACGTAGGATTGACCATGCAGCGCCTTTAAAGGGTACCTTATTACTGCCCATGTAGTACCCTACGTATGCATCCATTTTAGATTTGCCAATACAGGCACAGATTTTGTATTTGGCATTTCACAAGGCTCTGTGCTTGGACCCCTGTTATTTTCGCATACATGTTACCACTTCGAAATGTTATCCGCAGACATGTCTTGTACCTGTAATGCAGCTCCAGCTGGAGGGTGGCCCGGTTGGTGCCCGTCTTGGATGGCTGCAGGATGCAGTCGAAGACATTGTGCTTGCCCCTGGCACTGCTGCCTGTGTCCATGCCAGGCCCGGTGTAACGGGTGTCGTATGCCAAGAGTGAGTGAGACACCAGATTCACCGACTTGGAGCCGTTGGAGAAACTCTCAAACAACAGCTTAGACTTCATGAAATCAAACCTGCAGATAAGGAGAGGAGCGCTTCAGTGAGGAACACTGGATTTGGATTGTCCGTTTACTTCCTGAATTGAAATTGGAATTGACCCCGACCCCTGGTAATTGGCAAAAGTAAATACACAGCAAATGTTTGATATTACCTCGTGCTCAAAATGAAGCGTTAATACCAACCTGGCCAGTGAGCATGGTATCTGTCCCGTGGCCTTGGGGCTGTCCAGCAACTCCAGGCTGACGTTCATCATGTCCACCAGGACGGACAGGCTGGTGTACACGTCACCACTCAACACCGTCTGGGGACACACATGGAGTCACTCAGAAGAATCCCTCTCAGAAGAACATTGTTACTAAATTAACAGTCTATAATTGGCAGTCAGCCACAGTGCAGAGTGTGTGTGTGCGTACGTGTGTGTGTACTCACATAGTTGCTGGGGTCCTGCAGGTTGTACGGGCGGAGGAACTCCTCAACAGGCTCTCCCAGGTTGTTGTCCAGCAGGCCTCGGATCAGCTGGTAGCGCTCCAGGTCCAGGGAGCAGTGCACCGAGGACAGGCTGCCGTGGATGGACATGTCTGGTACCGTATGGCTCAGCGCACTAGTCAATCAATCAATAATTCAGTCAAATCAACCAATACTATCTTTTTTTGTCCCACTTGGAAAAGACATCAGCACACAGGAACAACTATTATTAATCAATAGTTATCAGCAACATACAAACACATACAACAAAGACAGTCAGTTTAAGACATTAAGAATATCCATTACCCAGCAGACAAAACTGGTTGAAATGACGTAAGTTTTGCCCAGTGGGTAACAATTATGTAAGCAAGAGAATAGTAGTGTTGTTGCTGAAGCAAGCCCACTAATGTCTAATTTCCACTATTAGTGCCCGTCTTTCCCATTAGGCTCACCTGTCCAGGTTGCGCTCCACTTTGAGTTTGAGGTGGCAGCGCTCCTTGAGCAGAGATGCGGCAGTACGGCGGACCGAGTAGGAGGGGAAGACCAGGTCTGAGTCGGGCTGCTTCCCTGCGGCGCTGTCCCACGGCTGGCAGGGCAGACGCTCCGCAGCAAAGATGTCCATCTCCTGAAGGTCCAAGGCTATGCAGTCCAGCAGACACACATGATCCTCTGGGAACACACAACATCAAGGAGCTTATTGTGACTATTAATTTCAAGTATTTATTTATTGATTGAGAAGTATAGCGATTCAAACACATTTGCAGAGAATATATGAGTTTGAGACCATGAACAAGTAGAAGACTACTATATTCATCTTCAGTATTAGCATGATATCTTCACACAACATTTAAACAACGCTTAGTGGTCACTGGGCTCACCCAGGATGAAGGGTGGGTCGTCCTCGCCAGGGATCCTCCCAGCAGTGGGCTGGGCCTGGGGCCTTCCCAGGGTGAAAACAAAGGAGGCGGGGGTGGAGGAGGTGCTAGAGGAGGCTTTGGGCTTCCCACTTGACTCCTCCTCATCCTCACTAATTGTTGCTGGTCCAGTCTGTGACTGGCTGTCCCTCACGCGATCCTTAGGAAACAAGATGAAAGGTTAGCCAAGTGATGAACGATGAACTGCGTAATGAACGTACACTGTAACATCTGGAAGAGCCATTGACATTAATGTGCTCTTATTATTTCACATCTGACAAAACCTAATTAGCACAACAACTTAGCTAATGTTCCCCTATCATAGTGTAGGAAGGAACTGGTGCAATTGCTCTTCCCAGCCTAAACAGTGAATTTGAAGCGGCAATCAGCAGTTGAAACAATAACAAAGCATTCTCCCTGGCCCTGTTTCGATAAAAAACTTCCCTGGCCCTGTTTCGATAAAAAACTGAGTGATGAGGCTGGATAAATGCAATCACTTTCAAATTCATAGACAGAGCTATGGATGCAAGGACTGACCATCCATGATATCACAATTATAATTTTAACCATATTTTGAGGCTATATATATATATTTATTTTTATTTTTTAAACATTTAAATTATTTACAAACATTTACTTTATTTAAAAACAAGCTTATATTTTGGGTTCTGATGGTGTACGACAATTGAACTAAGCTCACGATGCATTCATAAGTTCTCAAGAATCGATGGGTACATAGAATTAATTTATACTTTAAGTCCAAAAATGTATGTAGCATCTGCTGATTGCCCCTTTAAGATCAAGTAAATGACCAGGAAAACACTGAATAATAATACAAATATAGAAATAAACACCCAGGCAATTGATACAAGTGGTTCAGGATAGAAAACACACAAAGACTGTTAACCCTGAAAGTCCACAAAACAACCATCTGAGTTAGAGTGCAGACGGTTCACACCCCAAACCAAGCAGCACACCAAACACATGCCCTTGTACCTTGTAGTGGGAAGGGTCCTTGTACGAATTAGCATGCAATATCAAATTCTTCACAAACAAAATACAAAATGGTGATGAAACACTGTCTGCTACCACATCAAACTCCATCTGAAGCGGTCATTACTTTTAGAGTTAAGAAAAAACTAAAGTTAGGTTAAGTATAAAAAAACAAATTTCTCATACAGTGCTAGTATCTAGTGGCCACATTCTCATGCTCAATTGAAAACTCAGGGAGGCCTGTATTCATAAAGCATTTTCCATTTGAATGTCACACGCTGGAGCGCACAACAACAATGCAAGTACGTACTGTACCACAAATGCTGAATATACAATGTAGGCGCCAGCGAACATCATACCTCATTCAAAGTCTGATGGGGGATAAAGACAAGTGCCATCAAAAAAGCAACCGTTGAGCATTGTTACTGGAGAATGTTTATGGTTGATTGTTCTGCAGCCAAACAATGATGAGGACAAATTATGGATTTAGGCTTTTGCCATTACAAACGGGTATCATATAAGCCTATAAAACGTTATAAATCATTGCATCACATTCGTCATATCAAAACATCTAGTCATGTAAAATGCTTCATAAATACGACCATATTAGTCCAGTAGCAGGGTTGTGGACGACCGGTAGACGCGCTATCAGGACTCACCAGAGAGGGGAAAAAGGAATGTGCCATGGTAAGTTTCTCTACCTTGTCTCTGAGAGAGAAGGTACCGTGGGTACCAGCCGGCAGGAAAGAGTTATGGACGCGCAGCTGGCCCAGGTTGGCAACAATGAGGCGCGGCGAGCGCGAGCTCTCGGGGATGAGCAGCACGGGGGCGCCCGCCTCGATGTCCAGCAGCACACGGGATGCCCGCTGAGGTCGCTCACGCACCTGTGGGGAAGGAGGCAGGGTGAAGTGAGGGGGTGGTTGTCTATCTTTAGCTTCTGCTAATGACATTAAGGCAGACTGGTGTTTGCCTAGGATCAAATGGATAGGGGATTGAATACTACAGACTGGTCTCTGCTGCAAATCCTGACCAGGTGTAAAAGCGCTAAAGGACAATCCAAATATTCATTACATTAATTACAATTGAATCTTTAAGAACAAACTATAAATGGTCTCTAAAGATCATTTGAATCTAAAATATATGTTGCAAATTTAGGCACATAAATTAAGAAACTAGGACTTGGAGAGATTGGATGCCTCCTGGTGTGTTGGTCCAAAGCAGTGCCCTGTGCCGTACGTCAGTTGGGATTTAACAAGCAGGCCAGACATGGTACTCAGTGTCCAGTCTGATCGCAGCAGAGACGGCCACACTGTCTTGAGGAAGGTGACCTGAGGTCAGCCTGACGGTGATGGGAGGTGACAACTCCCTGGGCCACCCGCAGCCATCTTAGCTGGCAGGGATTGCCATAACGCCAGGGTAGACACTAGTTAAATTAGCTATAGCTAGGCCACTGGCGCAAAGCAAATGTAATCCATTCAATGAACGTTTAAGTGGAGAACAGGGGGCTGTGTGTCTCAGGAGTACTGTGAAAATCAAATTGAAAATCAAATGTATTTACAAAGCCGTACACATCAGCAGTGGAGCGTCACCATGTTTAATGGAAATGTACAGCTGTGTATGGTCTACGTAGCAGTGAAAGTTGACACTGTTTTCAAATAACATCAACAAGAGGTAGCATATATAATGACAACAGTAGTGGATCGAGAACAGAGCCTTGAGGAACACTAAAACTGAAACGCAGGGTGGACCCAGAGGCCGTACTCACAGCCTGGCCCTCCATTGCGGCCCTCTGCCTGCCTAGGACGTCCTGCAGCTGGGTAAAGTGCTGGATGAAGGCCACCACCTCGGCCTGGAAGCGCTGCGTGTGGACATACTGCACAGAGGCCATCTGGAGAGACACCTTCATGTCACACTTCCGCTCAAGCCAGGGGTCAGGATCCCCATATCTGTAGAGAGACCACCACAGTCAGTGAGACCCAGTGTTAAATCAATGAGACAATGAAGGTCTATAAAAAAAAATATTTGTCAAGGACCACCTACAAGTTGTTTTATGCACCAGAGCTAGCTGTCAAGCTAATGTAGCTGTAGGGATGTGATTCCTGTATAAAGTAAATCTAGCCTACTTGTGTATGTTGAAGACAAGGGCCTCTCCGCCTCGCGTGGTGAAGCGCTCCCTGTAGAGGTCACCGTGTGGGGTCAGGTCACTCAGAGACAGGCTTCCCAGACTCCCCTGCAACGCTAGGTCGCCATCTGAAATATAGGATATGACATCACACTGCATGAGATGCAAACTCATTTTTCTTGAACAGTGTGATACAACAAACCATAAATTAAATACTTCACATGAATGTACCATGATTGATATTGTATTATATTCATACAACCGTTTTTTCAATTACTATGATTTAACTGTTGATTTCTAAGTGCAACATTAAGTTGATTACCTACCAATCATTTCCCAGTGGGCAGACAGTTTGGAGACACTAGCTTTAGCAAGCTCATTGGTTTTCTTGTTTAGCACAAGAGCCAGCGCATGGACCTGAGGAGGAAAACATGGTGTTAAATACATTGAGGAAATGTAATCATACTCACCATTGTACCTATATTTATTTAGATTCCTTGTAACTCTCACAACATCACTGAAAATCCATGTCAATGTGTCTTCAGTGCTGCTACTGAGAGACTACTGCACCTTGAGATCCAGTTTAGTGTTGACCACCTCAGCAACTTCCTCCTGGCTGAGATCTGGGTACATGTCTCCCAGGTCGTGTGGGTTCCCTGGCTGGAACAGAGGATGTCCCGGCATGGGCTGCTGGGGGAAGGCCGAGGGCACTTTGACTGCGTGGTTGTTGGCCGTGGAGCCGATCCCGAAGAAGTCCAGGATGACCACCCATGTTTGCAGCGTGATCAGCACATCCAGGCAGTTGAAGTCCACGTCGATGCTCCGCCCCACTCCACCGTATCGGCTCTGGAACTCTGGGTGGCGCGGGTCCACCAGCAGCAAGTTGATGTGAACAAGAGACTCGTCAAAGTCGGAGGGCGGTGGGTGGGGCGAAGGGGTATTGTGGGTGGGGGAGGGCGGCGGGGTGCTGGGGCAGGCAGGGTCCTTCTTGGGTCCGCTCTTACGGCTGGCGGCCGACGGGGTGCTGGGGTGTCTCTGGTACAGCTGGAAGACATTCTGGGCCTCCTCCATATGGGCGGGCAGCGAGCGGGGCATTTCGGGGTAGAGGGCGTTAGAGGCCGATGGGCACGACTGGGACAGGTACTCCTTGGGGCTGAATGTGGAGGGCTTGGGAGCGCCCCTGGAAACCATCAGGTGCTTGTACTTGGACTCAGGGTTCTGCTCAAGGAGGTCCTCCATGAGAAGGGAGCGCAACGTGAGCTGGACAGACAGGCAGTGGGGGTGGTCTTTGGTGAAGTCTCCCTCCAGGTCCTGGAAGCACAGGCTGACCAGCCCCTGGGAACCCTGGCTGAGGTCAGCACTCAGCTGCACCTGGAGCTCTGTCACCCTGAAGGTGGCTCTCACCTGGGTGAAGGAGAGTGTCTGCAGTGGGGGACTGTGGGACTGCAGGGGCTTGGGGGACGACAGCGAGTTGGACAGGGAGGTGTAGGAGAGGCCGATGAGCGGGGGGTCCCGGGCAAAGAGCCCACCCTGGGGATCTGGGAAGCGGTGGGGTTTGGTGGAGGAGGGGGTGGGGGGCGGCGGGGTGGGAGGCTGACTGGGCGTCACTCTCTGGGGCTCAGTGAGGGTAAGGTTATCCAGTGTCTGCAGAACCTGCTCATACACAGGCTTGGCCAGGAACACCTGAGAGCACAAAGTCAAAACATCATCTAAAAACGAAATAGACAGTAAACATTTGCATGTATTTGCATACCTCTACCCTCATTGCAATAGAAAGCACAACATAAAATATATTAAGATTTAATTATATTCAGGTCATTTGATTCAGCCAAAGACGAAAAGACATTGGACATATTTGACATTTGCAAAGTATACCTGCACAGAGTTGACAAACTTGCCCTCCACCCGAAGTAACCCTGTGCTGTTATAGGGCTCGTCTGTGGTTAGAAAGGTGAACTGGGTATCCTCATCAATGGGAGGAACTTTCTCCAGGGTGAACTGAATGGTGGTGTCTTTCAGAATATGGAAGGCTGAGAGAGAGAGAAAAGTGGGAGTCATCATAACAACCCAACACCGTAATACAACAATACCAATACAGTAACTCTAAATCTAGCAAAACCATTGAAAGGAAATGGGGGGGACACTCTCTTCACTTCCCATTCTAAATCGTTTCTCCTCACCTTTTCCCCGACTCAGGTATTCAAAGAAGTCATGGCGAGTAAACTGTGGCTCGTCCTGATTGACATTTCTGTTGTGAGAAGGCGATTGGGTAGACGAACTGCTGTCAGTTCTAGCTACCTTCCGCAACACAAGGTGACTGGTATTGAGTGAGTAGAGTCGGATATCCTTCACTAGCACCTGTAGTCTCTCCCCTTCCGAGTCCTGCCCGGCAACAAAGTTCTGGATGGTGATACTCCCCAGGTGACCCACCAGGAGTTCGGGGTGACCAGGTTTACGGGGAATGGACACGACTGGTGACTCGATGCTGACATTGAGGATCAGCTTGACCATAAACGAGTCTATGGTGGGTTCTTCCTCCTGCACGCTCAGATCCTCCTCATCCTCAAATGGGTAGTTGCTCCAGTTGCTCTGGCTCTGGGTCCTGGAGCGCCGCGACGGCGTCTCGAACAGGGAGACCATGCCGCTGTACTCCGCCGTCTTGGTTGCCAGCACCGTGGACACCTTGGTGGCGGCTGTCTTGAGCATGGAGCGGAAGTTGTCCTCTAGCTCGTTGGCCGAGAGGCTCAGCTCCTTCAGGAACTTGGCGGAGTGGTTGTAGTGCAGTGAGGCCATCTGCAGTGTCAATGAGCACTCCCCCTGGGAGCGCTCCAGCAGTCGGAAGTTCAACGCCTCTGAGGGGGCTCCTTCAGAGCCACAGAAGAAGGCTACGCCTCCTGCTGCCGAGGGGTCGTCTTCTACATTGCCAATGCTGACCACAAACTGGCTCCGGCCGCCCTCCTGGGTCAGGTCCACTAGCTGGATAGAACCCAGCGAGCCATTGACGTCCAATCGGCTGCCCATGGACACGTTGACCTTGGTGCCGTTGATGCTGGCCGTGGCGATCTTCAAGCCTTTCTTCTCTCTGCCCAGTACGCTGCCAGTGGCCACGGTCCTCAGCAGCAGCAGGTTCAGCCTGTGGATCTCTACTGTCAGCTCCTTGTTCTGGTCGTAGGTGGACTGGTAGGTCTCCTCCTGACCCTCCTGGCCCTGGCCCGCTGGAAGGGGCGATGGCTGCTGGGTCAAGGGGCTCTCCTCCTTGGGGAAAGACTTCTGGAGGAACTTGAGCAGCTCCACCATGGTCTCCGGGTTGAGGATGATGTCCAGGTTGTTGACCTGCATGGTGGTCACCTGGAGGGAGCTGTCCAGGTTCATGGACGGGCAGTCCGAGCTGACAAACTGGTACTCCAGTTTGATGAGGGCCTCCTGGTCTCTGAGGAAGGAGCTGAACGGGGAGGATCTGTCGAAGAGTAGCCCAGAGGAGGAGTCTCGGTGAAGGGCCGGGTGCTCGGGCGACATCCCCTCGGGCCCGGCAGGGGAGGAGGGCTGGCTCTCTCGGAGGCTGCCCGTAGGCACATCGAAGCTCAGGTGCTTGTGGGAGGCCACCAGGAGGTCAAAGTCGGAGCCGTAGGTCTGTAGTGTGTCCACAAGCAGCAGGCCGTGGACGGTGAGGGACACCTCTGCGTCGTAAGGCCGCTTCACAAAATGGCCGTTGGTGCCAAAGACCTTAAGGACGGAGATGTATCGTCCGTTGCTCTCCACGCCCAGCTGCATGTAGTTGATGTTGAACTCAGCCAGGAGGAGGCGTGACTCCACCAGGACCTCCCTCGTGTGCTGCTCCAGGGTCATCACGCTCTGGGTAAGGTTCTTGGCTGAGCCCTGGAGCTTCCACTGGCTGTCCTCCCTCTGGAAGATCTTCTCATGGCGCAGGTTGGAGGGGTCAGGCGTCTTGGCGCTCTCTGCTTTCTCCTGGCTCTCGTCCTCCTCAGCGGGGCTGCCCAGTCGGGCCAGGCAGCTCCTGAGGGCGGTAATCTTCTCCAGGTTGATGTGGACCTTGAGATCTGGCAGGGTCCCGGAAAGCACAGCCCCAGGGAGCTGGGGGTCTGAGGTGTAGCGCAGCCTCTGCTCCAGCTCCAGCAGCACGTTGAACTTCTCAACCACGTGGGTGGGCCCCACCTCGCTCTCCTGCAGGTGCTTCCAGTTGTCTTTGTAGCGGCCCACCATGATCTGCAAGTCCTTGAAGGACAGCGAGTACTTCTCGTAGAGGTTTCTGCTGAAGGCCTGGACCCCGTCGGGGGATTTAAGGCTTGCGAGCTGGGGGTAGTTGTTCTGGTCTTTGAACTCCGTCTCCATTTCAGGGGGCGGAGAATTTGGGGGTGTGGCCAGTGGAGTCTGGTACTCTTCATCACTGTTATACTCCTCCCCCTCTGGCTGAGTGGTCTTCGACTTTGTTTTAGTGTCATCTTTAAAGAGAAAATAAAATGAAGATTTTAAACAGATACAGAATATCTTTCATACAATATAGACTAAGCAAAATGACAGAAATAACTTACTGCTTATTGTTTACCAACATCAACAACAACCATTTTACAAGACTGCAAACTGTGCTGAGTCTACCTTTGAAAGAATCAGCTTAGTCAAATGTGTTGTGCGAAGAGGCAAGCTAATTTTACCTTGTGAGTTAGTGAGGAGTATCCGTCCCAGGTCAACCACCACTAACATGGGGTCCTGTGACTGGAAGTCATCTGGGAAAATCACCTGGGGGGCACAGATATCCAACTTCATAGTCCAGCGCTTACTGTTCTCCTGTAATGAGAAATAGAGCAAAAGCACAAAGTCACACACAACATTAGCATATACCAATTACAGACATTTAAAAAAGGGGGCAATTAGTTTTAAAATATTCAATAACCATGAATTAAATCACATTTTATTGGTCACATACACGTGTTTAGCAGAAGTTATTGCGGGCGTAGCGAAATGCTTGTTATGCAATTATGTGATCAATTATCATATCATCAACTTTACTGTTCACCTACAACATTTGAATGATACCTGGGGTGAGAGGAAAGAAGAAAAAAGTTATTACAATGAACTCTCCCACTAGTAGCTGGTCGAGGGTTTGTCTGATCTCTGCCTTGGTCTGCATCTTGAGCTTGTTGTATTGCCTCCTGGCAGCTTCCGCCACTCTCGCCTCCAGCTCCGACTGGTACCCAAAACCTGAAAAACAAATCATAATATCTTTTGATACCTTTTATTTTCCTGAGAATTAAAATGTTTCATGAGCAAATTGGAAAAATAGGCTACAGTACTAGCTACAGCACTTACATTCCACCCTTTTGGTGCATCAACAAAAGGGCAAACAATACCGTGTGGTTATACAGTACCAGTCAAAAGTATGGACACACCTACCTAAGGGTTTTTCTTTATTTGTACTATTTTCTACATTGTAGAATAATAGTGATGACATCAAAACTATAAAATAACACATATATAATCATGTAGTAACCAAAAAAGTGTTAAACGAATCAAAATATATTTTATATTTGAGATTCTTCAAATAGCCACCCTTTGCCTTGATGACAGCTTTGCACACTCTTGGCATTCATTTCAATTAACAGGTCTGCCTTCTTAAAAGTTAATATGAGGAATTTCTTCAAGTGCAGTCGCAAAAACCATCAAGCGCTTTGATGAAACTTGCTCTCATGAGGACCGCCACAGGAATGGAAGACCCAGAGTTACCTCTGCTGCAGAGGATAAGTTCATTAGGAGTTACCAGCCTCAGAAATTGCAGCCCAAATAAATGCTTCACAGAGTTAAAGTCACAGACACATCTCAACATCAACTGTTCAGAGTGGACTGTGTGAATCAGGCCTTCATGGTCGAATTTCTGCAAAGAAACCACTACTAAAGGACACCAATAAGAAGAAGAAACCTGCTTGTGCCAAGAAACACGAGCAATCGACATTAGACCGGTGGAAATCTGTCCTTTGGTCTAATGCAGTGCTTCTCAATTATTTTCTGTTACGCCCCCCCTAGGAAGAAGTAAACATTTCGCGCCCCCCAACTCTCCGCTGCGACTGTAAATAGTATCATTTGTCTATAAAATTGTTATAAGTACACCTCTGCATAACATTGTATCCTTATTAACATTAAATATAGATCAACTTACAACAAAGAATAACTTTATTAACATTGTTTTTTTAGTCTGTAACAGAAAATACTTAAAGTGCATCAATTTGCCTGAAATTAAGAAAATAATTCAATCCTTATTTAAACTGTAAACATTTTTTGACCATTTGATACTGAAAAATTTAATTAAATATAATCAATAAATAATAATACATTCAAATTGATCAGCAACATTAACTCAGGAGCACAATATATGAAACACTTTGACCTATAAAACAAAAATGAATAAAACAATTTGTGCTGATTTTTTAAAAATCAAAATGAGGAAGTCAGGATTAATGGCTACAATGAGCACGTTTTGCAGTGCACAGCTTTTCGAAGCGGGGTTTGAAGCATGATACTGCAACTCTCAGCTCCTGCTCAATGTTTAGCTGGGACCTGTACTTGGTCTTCAGTGCAGCAACAGCAGAGAAGCCAGTCTCACAAAGATAAGATGTTGCAAAAGGAAGAAGAATGCCCATGGCCCTCTGCCCTAAGAGTGGATACTGCCTCTCTACACTCAGCCAGAATTCACTCAGTGTCTGTGATGTGAACCTCAGTCTCAATGTGGAGTCAGATGTCATATCAATGAACTGGTCCTCCTCTGCAGAGCTGAAACCAGTTGGAGCTGGTGCATTGAAAGGATCTCTCACCCAGTCATATTGGGAACTGTTTTCAGGGAAGTACTTTTTAAAGAATCCCATCAGTGATGAAATATGCTCCTTAATATATGGAATCACTGAGGTGGCATCATAGTCAGTAGTGTCAACAAATTCATGCAGGTTCTCGAATGAATCAGTATTTCCTTCATCAAGTCGCCTGCCCCACATTGCTACAAAATTGACTACACCTACAATGTCAGTCATAACCTCACTTAATTCAGAGGAAAGGTGCCTTGAAGCCAGTGCTTCTCTGTGTATAACACAGTGTGTCCACTCAGCATTAGGTGAGGCCTTCTTGATGAGTGCCCGAAGTCCTTTTCTCATCCCTGCCATGGTCTGTGCACCATCACTGCAAACACCAATGCAGTTCTCCCACTTTAGCCCATTCTCAGTCAGGAAGCAGTCCAGCATTTTGAATAGCTCTTCAGCTGTGGCTCTGTCTCTGACATATTTACAAAAAAGTAGATCCTCACACAGGGAGTTTGTCATGTCAAAACGTACATAAGCGATAAACAAACAGTCTTTGTTGCTGTCAGTTGCTTCATCGAACTGTAAGGCAAAACGTTTGTCTTTGAGTTTATCTACCAGCTGTTCTTTAAGATCGTTAGCAATGTCATTTATACGTCTGGCGACAGTGTCATTGGACAGAGGGATAGTTTTTATTTTTGCAGCACTTGCGTCATCCAGCATGACAGAGACCATGTCTAATGCTGCAGGCAGTATCAGCTCCTCTGCTATGGAGTGGGGTTTTTTGCACTGAGCAATTTGGTACGCCACCTTATATGATGCTAACAGTGCTCGCTGGTTTACTGAAGTAGCATTCACAAAGCGGGACGATTGTTGGCAATATTCGGCACATTTTCGCTGAAAAAACTCAAGCGGCTTATCAGCGTGATTGGGGTGTAATGTCTTTAAGTGACGCCTTAATTTATTTGGCTTCATGCTGTCCGCTGCCAACATTTTTAGACACAGTAAACATACCGGTCTTTCCTCGTCTCCCACCGTAGTCACAGTTAAGCCAAGCGCTACATACGCTTCGTCATTTTTCCTCGTCTTAGCTTTCGGGAGACTTACGTTTGTCTCATTATCTCCGTCTCTCTCCGCCTTTCTTTTCATCCCTGTTAAATCTTTTTCCATGGTGTCTCTTAAGGGTTTGTTATCTGCACTTCATATATCCTGCTCTGTGCTGTGTGCTCTTGTTCGGTGCAAAAAAAACATACTCCCTGGGGGGAAAAAAGCACGTTCCACGGGGTCACACGCGCCCCCCCTGGCATTGCTCCGAGCCCCACCAGGGGGGCGCGCCCCACTATTTGAGAAGGACTGGTCTAATGAGTCCAAATTTGAGATTTTTGGTTCCAACCGCTGTGTCTTAGTGAGATGCGGTGTGGGTGAACGAATGATCTCCGCTTGTGTATTTCCCACCGTAAAACATGGAGGAGGAGGTGTTATTGTGTGGGGGTGCTTTGCTGGTGACACTTAGAAGGCACACTTAACCAGCATGGCTATCACAGCATTATGCAGTGATACGCCATCCCATCTGGTTTGGGCTTAGTGGGACTATCATTTGTTTTTCAACAGGACAATGACCCAACACACCTCCAGGCTATGTAAGGGCTATTTTACCAAGAAGGAGAGTGATGGAGTGCTGCATCAAATGACCTGGCCTCCACAATCACCCGACCTCAACCAAATTGAGATGGTTTGGGATGAGTTGGACCGCATAGTGAAGGAAAAGCAGCCAACAAGTGCTCAGCATATGTGGGAACTCCTTAAAGACTGTTGGAAAAGCATTCCAGGTGAAGCTGGTTGAGAATGCCAAGAGTGTGCAAAGCCGTCATCAAGGCAAAGGGCGGCTATTTGAAGAATCTCAAATATAAAATATATTTACTACATGATTCCATATGTGTTATTTCATAGTTTTCAGGTCTTCATTATTATTCTACAATGTAATAAATAGTAAAAAATAAAGAAAAACCCTTGAATGAGTAGGTGTGTCCAAACTTTTGACTGGTAGTATATATACATATATACACTACCGTTCAAAAGTTTGGGGTCACTTAGAAATGTCCTTGTTTTTGAAAGAAAAGCAATTTTCTGGTCCATTAAAATAACATCAAATTGATCAGAAATACAGTGTAGACATAATTGCAAAAGGGTTTTCTAATGATCAATTAGCCTTTTAAAATGATCAACTTGGATTAGCAAACTTTTGACCTCAAACTTTTGACCGGTAGTGTGTGTGTGTGTATATATATATATATATACAGTGAGGGAAAAAAGTATTTGATCCCCTGCTGATTTTGTACGTTTGCCCACTGACAAAGGCATGATCAGTCTATCATTTTAATGGTAGCTTTATTTGAACAGTGAGAGACAGAATAACAACAAAAAAATCCAGAAAAACGCATGTCAAAAATGTTATGAATTGATTTGCATTTTAATGAGGGAAATAAGTATTTGACCCCTCTGCAAAACATGACTTAGTACTTGGTGGCAAAACTCTCGTTGGCAATCACAGAGGTCAGATGTTTCTTGTAGTTGGCCACCAGGTTTGCACACATCTCAGGAGGGATTTTGTTCCACTCCTCTTTGCAGATCTTCTCCAAGTCATTAAGGTTTTGAGCCTGACGTTTTTTTTATGGGATTAAGGTCTGGAGACTGGCTAGGCCACTCCAGGACCTTAATGTGCTACTTCTTGAGCCACTCCTTTGTTGCCATGGCCGTGTGTTTTGGGTCATTGTCATGCTGGAATACCCATCCACAACCCATTTTCAATGCCCTGGCTGAGGGAAGGAGGTTCTCACCCAAGATTTGACGGTACATGGCCCCGTCCATCGTCCCTTTGATGCTGTGAAGTTGTCCTGTCCCCTTAGCAGAAAAACACCCCCAAAGCATAATGTTTCCACCTCCATGTTTGACGGTGGGGATGGTGTTCTTGGGGTCATAGGCAGCATTCCTCCTCCTCCAAACACGGCGAGTTGAGTTGATGCCAAAGAGCTCGATATTGGTCTCATCTGACCACAACACTTTCACCCAGTTCTCCTCTGAATCATTCAGATGTTCATTGGCAAACTTCAGACGGCCCTGTATATGTGCTTTCTTGAGCAGGGGGACCTTGCGGGCGCTGCAGGATTTCAGTCCTTCACGGCGTAGTGTGTTACCAATTGTTTTCTTGGTGACTATGGTCCCAGCTGCCTTGAGGTCATTGACAAGATCCTCCCGTGTAGTTCTGGGCTGATTCCTCACCGTTCTCATGATCATTGCAACTCCACGAGGTGAGATCTTGCATGGAGCCCCAGGCCGAGGGAGATTGACAGTTATTTTGTGTTTCTTCCATTTGCAAATAATTGCACCAACTGTTGTCACCTTCTCACCAAGCTGCTTGGCGATGGTCTTGTAGCCCATTCCAGCCTTGTGTAGGTCTACAATCTTGTCCCTGACATCCTTGGCGAGCTCTTTGGTCTTGGCCATGGTGGAGAGTTTGGAATCTGATTGATTGATTGCTTCTGTGGACAGGTGTCTTTTATACAGGTAACAAGCTGAGATTAGGAGCACTCCCTTTAATAGTGTACTCCTAATCTCAGCTCGTTACCTGTATAAAAGACACCTGGGAGACAGAAATCTTTCTGATTGAGAGGGGGTCAAATACTTATTTCCCTCATTAAAATGCAAATCAATGTATAACATTTCTGACATGCGTTTTTCTGGATTTCTTTGTTGTTATTCTGTCTCTCACTGTTCAAATAAACCTACCATAAAAATTATAGACTGATCATTTCTTTGTCAGTGGGCAAACGTACAAAATCAGCATGGGATCAAATACTTTTTTCCCTCACTGTATATATATATATATATATATATATATATATATATATATATATATATATATATATATATATATATATATATATTTTTTTTTTTATATTACACTGCACAAAAAAATAAAGGGAATATTTAAACAACACAATGTAACTCCAAGTCAATCACACTTCTGTGAAATCAAACTGTCCACTTAGGAAGCAACACTGATTGACAATACATTTCACATGCTGTTGTGCAAATGGAATAGAAAACAGGTGGAAATTATAGGCAATTAGCAAGACACCCCCAATAAAGAAGTGGTTCTGCAGGTGGTGACCACAGACCACTTCTCAGTTCCTATGCTTCCTGGCTGATGTTTTGGTCACTTTTGAATGATCGCGGTGCTTTCACTCTAGTGGTAGCATGAGACGGAGTCTACAAACCACACAAGTGGCTCAGGTAGTGCAGCTCATCCAGGATGGCACATCAAACCGAGCTGTGGCAAGAAGGTTTGCTGTGTCTGTCAGCGTAGTGTCCAGAGCATGGAGGCGCTACCAGGAGACAGGCCAGTACATCAGGAGACGTGGAGGAGGCCGTAGGAGGGCAACAACCCAGCAGCAGGACCGCTACCTCTGCCTTTGTGCAAGGAGGAGCAGGAGGAGCACTGCCAGAGCCCTGCAAAATGACATCCAGCAGGCCACAAATGTGCATGTGTCTGCTCAAACCGTCAGAAACAGACTCCTTGAGGGTGGTATGAGGGCCCGACGTCCACAGGTGGGGGTTGTGCTTACAGCCCAACACCGTGCAGGATGTTTGGCATTTGCCAGAGAACACCAAGATTGGCAAATTCGCCACTGGCGCCCTGTGCTCTTCACAGATGAAAGCAGGTTCACACTGAGCACATGTGACAGACGTGACAGAGTCTGGAGATGCCGTGGAGAACGTTCTGCTGCCTGCAACATCCTCCAGCATGACCGGTTTGGCGGTGGGTCAGTCATGGTGTGGGGTGGCATTTCTTTGGGGGGGCCGCACAGCCCTCCATGTGCTCGCCAGAGGTAGCCTGACTGCCATTAGGTACCGAGATGAGATCCTCAGACCCCTTGTGAGACCATATGCTGGTGCGGTTGGCCCTGGGTTCCTCCTAATGCAAGACAATGCTAGACCTCATGTGGCTGGAGTGTGTCAGCAGTTCCTGCAAGAGGAAGGCATTGATGCTATGGATTAGCCTGCCCGTTCACCAGACCTGAATCCAATTGAGCACATCTGGGACATCATGTCTCGCTCCATCCACCAACGCCACGTTGCACCACAGACTGTCCAGGAGTTGGCGGATGCTTTAGTCCAGGTCTGGGAGGAGATCCCTCAGGAGACCATCCGCCACCTCATCAGGAGCATAACCAGGCGTTGTAGGGAGGTCATACAGGCACGTGGAGGCCACACACACTACTGAGCCTCATTTTGACTTGTTTTAAGGACATTACATCAAAGTTGAGTCAGCCTGTAGTGTGGTTTTCCACTTTACGGTAATTTTGAGGGTGACTCCAAATCCAGACCTCCATGGGTTGGTAAATTTGATTTCCATTGATAATTTTTGTGTGATTTTGTTGTCAGCACATTCAACTATGTAAAGAAAATTTAATAAGATTATTTCATTCATTCAGATCTAGGATGTGTTGTTTAAGTGTTCCCTTTATTTTTTTGAGCAGTATATATATATATATATAACACACACACACACAGTGCATTCGGTAAGTATTCAGACCCCTTCCCTTTTTCCACATTTTGTTACATTACAGCCTTATTCTAAAATTGATTAAATAAAAAAATTCTCATCAATCTACACACAATACCCCATAACGACAAAGCGAAAACAGGTTTTTAGAAATGTTGGCAAATGTATTATAAATAAAAAACAGAAATACTTTATTTACATAAGTATTCAGACCCTTTGCTATGAAACTCGAAATTGATACTCAGGTGCATCCTGTTTCCATTGATCATCCTTGAGATGTTTCTACAACTTGATTGGAGTCCACCTGTGGTAAAGGCACACACCTGTCTATATAAGGTCCCACAGTTGACAGAGCATGTCAGAGCAAAAAACAAGCCATGAGTTCGAAGGAATTGTCCGTAGAGCTCCGAGACAGGATTGTGTCAAGGCACAGATCTGGGGAAGGGTAGAAAAACATTTCTGCAGCTTTGAAGGTCCCCAAGAACACAGTGGCCTCCATCATTATTAAATGGAAGAAGTTTGGAACCACCAAGACTCTTCCTAGAGCTGGCTGCCCGGCCAAACTGAATAATCAGGGAGATGACCAAGAACACGATGGTCACTCTGACAGAGCTCCAGAGTTCCTCTGTGGAGATGGGAGAACCTTCCAGAAGGACAACCATCTCTGCAGCAATCGACCAATCAGGACTTTATGGTAGAGTGGCCAGACGTAAGCCTCTCCTCAGTAAAAGGCGCATGACAGCCCGCATGGAGTTTGCCAAAAGGCACCTAAAGGCCTCTCAGACCATGAGAAACAATATTCTCTGGTCTGATGAAACCAAGATTGAACTCTTTGGCCTGAATGCCAAGTGCCACGTCTGAAGGAAACCTGGCACCATCCCTACGGTGAAGCATGGTGGTGGAAGAAGCATCATGCTGTGGGGATGTTTTTCAGAGGCAGGGACTGGGAGGCTAGTCAGGATCGAGGGAAAGATGAACGGAACAATGTCCAGAGAGATCATTGATGAAAACCTGCTCCAGAGCACTCAGGACCTGACTGGTGCGACGGTTCACCTTCCAAAAGGACAACGACCCTAAGCACACAGCCAAGACAACGCAGGAGTGGTATCGGGACAAGTCTCTGAATGTCCATGAGTGGCCCAGCCAGAGCCCGGACTTGAACCCGATCAAACATCTCTGTAGAGACCTGAAAATAGCTGTGCAGCGACGCTCCCCATTCAACCTGACAGAGCTTGAGAGGATCAATGGAGAAGAATGGGAGAAACTCCCCAAATACAGGTGTGCCAAGCTTGTAGCGTCATACCCAAGAAGACTTGAGGCTGTAATCGCTGCCAGAGGTGCTTCAACAAAGCACGGAGTAAAGGTTCTGAATACTTATGTAAATGTAACATCAGTTTTCTATTTTTAATACATTTGCAAACATGTCTAAAAACCTGTTTTTGCTATATATACACACAGTACCAGTCAAAAGTTGACACACCTACTCATTCAAGGGTTTTTCTTTATTTCTACATTGTAGAATAATAGTGAATACAACAAAACTATAAAATAACACATATGGAATCATATTGAAAAACAAATGATAGTCCCATTAAGCCAAACCAGATGCGATGGCATATCGCTGCCGAATGCTGTGGTAGCCATGCTGGTTAAGTTTACCTTGAATTCTAAATAAATCACAGACAGTGTCACCAGCAATGCATCCCAACACCATCACACCTCCTCCACCATCCTTTACAGTGGGAAATATACATGCGGATATCATCTGTTCACCCACACCGTGTCTCACAAAGACACGGCGGTCGGAACCAAAAATCTGAAATTTGGACTCCAGACCAAAGGACACATTTCCACTGGTCTAATGTCCATTGCTCATGTTTCTTGGCCCAAGCAGGTTTCTTCTTCTTATTGGTGTCCTTTAGTAGTGGTTTCTTTGCAGCAATTCGACCATGAAGGCCTTATTCACACAGTCTCCTCTGAACAGTTGAGATGTGTCTGTTACATGAACTCTGAAGCATTTATTTGGGCTGCAATTTCTGGTAACTCTAATGAACTTATCCTCTGCAGCAGAGGTAACTCTGGGTCTTCCATTCCTGTGGTGGTCCTCATGAGAGCCAGTTTCATCATAGCGCTTGAAGAAATGTTCAAAGATCTTGAAATGTTCCGTATTGACTGACCTTCATGTCTTAAAGCAATGATGGACTGTCGTTTCTCTTTTCTTATTTGAGCTGTTCTTGCCATAATATGGACTTGGTCTTTTACCAAATAGGGCCATCTTCTGTATACCCCCCTACCTTGTCACAACACAACTGATTGGCTCAAATGCATTAAGAAGGAAATAAATTCCACAAATTAACTTTTACGAAGGCACACCTGTTAATTGAAATGCATTCCAGGTGACTACCTCATGAAGCTGATTGAGAGAATGTCAAGAGTGTGCAAAGCTGTCATCAAGGCAAAGGGTGGCTATTTTTAGAATCTCAAATATAACATATATTTTGATACGTTTAACACTTTTTTGGTTACTACATGATTCCATATGTGTTATTTCATAGTTTTGATGTCTTCCCTATTATTCTACAATGTAGAAAATAGTAAAAAATAAAGAAAAACCCTTGAATGAGTAGGTGTTTAAAACTTTTGACCGGTAGTGTGTATATGTGTGTGTGTGTGTGTGTGTGTGTGTGTGTGTGTGTGTATATATATATATATATATATATATACACAGTGGGGAGAACAAGTATTTGATACACTGCCGATTTTGCAGGTTTTCCTACTTACAAAGCATGTAGAGGTCTGTAATTTTTATCATAGGTACACTTCAACTGTGAGAGACGGAATCTAAAACAAAAATCCAGAAAATCACATTGTATGATTTTTAAGTAAATAATTTGCATTTTATTGCATGACATAAGTATTTGATCACCTACCAACCAGTAAGAATTCCGGCTCTCACAGACCTGTTAGTTTTTCTTTAAGAAGTCCTCCTGTTCTCCACTCATTACCTGTATTAACTGCACCTGTTTGAACACGTTACCTGTATAAAAGACACCTGTCCACACACTCAATCAAACAGACTCCAACCTCTCCACAATGGCCAAGACCAGAGAGCTGTAAGGACATCAGGGATAAAATTGTAGACCTGTACAAGGCTGGGATGGGCTACAGGACAATAGGCAAGCAGCTTGGTGAGAAGGCAACAACTGTTGGCGCAATTATTAGAAAATGGAAGAAGTTCAAGATGACGGTCAATCACCCTCGGTCTGGGGCTCCATGCAAGATCTCACCTCGTGGGGCATCAATGATCATCAGGAAGGTGAGGGATCAGCCCAGAACTACACGGCAGGACCTGGTCAATCACCTGAAGAGAGCTGGGACCACAGTCTCAAAGAAAACCATTAGTAACACACTACGCCGTCATGGATTAAAATCCTGCAGCGCACGCAAGGTCCCCCTGCTCAAGCCAGCGCATGTCCACGCCCGTCTGAAGTTTGCCAATGACCATCTGGATGATCCAGAGGAGGAATGGGAGAAGGTCATGTGGTCTGATGAGACAAAAATAGAGCTTTTTGGTCTAAACTTCACTCGCCGTGTTTGGAGGAAGAAGAAGGACGAGTACAACCCCAAGAACACCATCCCAACCGTGAAGCATAGAGGTGGAAACATCAGTCTTTGGGGATTCTTTTCTGCAAAGGAGACAGGACGACTGCACCGTATTGAGGGGAGGATGGATGGGGCCATGTATCGCAAGATCTTGCCCAACAACCTCCTTCCCTCAGTAAGAGCATTGAAGATGGGTCGTGGCTGGGTCTTCCAGCATGACAACGACCCGAAACACACAGCCAGGGCAACTAAGGAGTGGCTCCGTAAGAAGCATCTCAAGGTCCTGGAGTGGCCTAGCCAGTCTCCAGACCTGAACCCAATAGAAAATCTTTGGAGGGAGCTGAAAGTCTGTATTGCCCAGCGACAGCCCCGAAACCTGAAGGATCTGGAGAAGTTCTGTATGGAGGAGTGGGCCAAAATCCCTGCTGCGGTGTGTGCAAACCTGGTCAAGACCTACAGGAAACGTATGATCTCTGTAATTGCAAACAATGGTTTCTGTACCAAATATTAAGTTCTGCTTTTCTGATGTATCAAATACTTATGTCATGCAATAAAATGCAAATTAATTACTTAAAAATCATACAATGTGATTTTCTGGATTTTTGTTTTAGATTCCGTCTCTCACAGTTGAAGTGTACCTATGATAAAAATTACAGACCTCTACATGCTTTGTAAGTAGGAAAACCTGCAAAATCGGCAGTGTATCAAATACTTGTTCTCCCCACTATATATAGATATATATATATCTATCTTACCTGAGGTGTGGACTCTTCCTTTGTAGAAGAACTCAGTGACTTTCTTAATGGCCTGAGGGTTGTAGATGATGTTCAGAGGGCTAGTGTTCACCTCCAGTCTCCGCTCAAATTTACACCTGACCGGGTTGCGCTCGTATATCATTTCAAACACAGGGGACGCCGATGACTCTAAGCTAGGGACTGCCAAACAAAATATAAACATTTATTGTCTTTATATTCCATTTCATGAAATAAACATAATTAATTTAACAGGTGATTAATGCACTTTGCAATCCTCTTGGGGATTTCAAGAGGACGTTTCGCAAGTAAACCTAAACACTCACCTGAGCTGCTCGTTTCAGCACTGCTAGGCTGGCCAAAAGGCTGGTTTATGGCAACCACAACCTGGTCCTTTTAGAGATATAATAATGACAGATTAATATTCTGTACATATAGCACATGTTCAATCTATTCACATGTTCAACTCAAACAGGCCTGCTACTCCCTCACCGGTTTGGGGGAAACGAGGACGGGGAAGATGGTGCCCTGGGTGGTGAGGTCTCTGAGGAATAAGCCCCCCAGCTTGACAGACAGAAGAGAGGACTCAGAGCGAGGCAGAGACTCCACTCCCACCTTCACCCCTGAGGAAAGGAGACACTGTTACAGCATTGCTCAGGGCAAACCATCAATAATCATCACACCGCACCCACTACCCACATGAGCATGCATTCTCAATCAACTTATGTTCTCAAACAAATATCAGTATTTGGGAGAGGAGTCACCTATAAAGTAAATCTGCCTCTGAAATGGCACTCCATTCCCCTATGGCTCTGGCCAAAAGTAGTGCACTATATACAGCGCATTCGGAAAGTATTCAGACCCCTTGACTTTTTCCACATTTTGTTAAGTTTCAGCCTTATTCTAAAATGGGTAAAAGTAATTTTTTCCTCATCAATCTACGCACAATACCCCATAATGGCAAAGCGAAAACAGGTTTTTAGAAATGCTAGCAAATGTATTAAAAAGAAACAACAGAAATACCTTATTTACATAAGTATTCAGACCCTTTGCTATGAGACTCGACATGTATGTCAGGTGCATCCTGTTTCCATTGATCCTCCTTCAAATGTCTCTACAACTTGATTGGAGTCCACCTGTGGTAAATTCAATTGATTGGACATGATTTGGAAAGGCACACACCTGTCTATATAAGGTCCCACAGTTGGCAGGGCATGTCAGAGCAAAAACCAAGCCATGAGGTCAAATGAATTGTCCGTAGAACTCCGAGACGGGATTGTGTCAAGGCACAGATCTGGGGAAGGGTAGAAAAACATTTCTGCAGCTTTGAAGGTCCCCAAGAACACAGTGGCCTCCATCATTCTTAAATGGAAGAAGTTTGGAACCACCAAGACTCTTCCTAGAGCTGGCTGCCCGGCCAAACTGAGCAATCGGGGAGAAGGGCCTTGGTCAGGGAGGTGACCAAGAACCCGATGGTCACTCTGACAGAGCTCCAGAGTTCCTCTGTGGAGATGGGAGAACATTCCAGAAGGACAACCATCTCTGCAGCACTCCACCAATCAGGCCTTTATGGTAGAGTGGGCCAGACGCCAAAAGGCACCTAAAGGACTCTCAGACCATGAGAAACAAGATTCTCTGGTATGATGAAACCAAGATTGAACTCTTTGGCCTGAATGCCAAGTGTCACGTCTGGAGGAAACCTGGCACCATCCCTACGGTGAAACATGGTGGTGGCAGCATCATGCTGTGGGGATGTTTTTCAGCGGTAGGGACTGGGAGACTAGTCAGGATCGAGGGAAAGATGAACAGAGCAAAGTACAGAGAGATCATTGATGAAAACCTGCTTCAGAGTGCTCAGGACCTCAGACTGTGGCAAAGGTTCACCTTCCAAAAGGACAACGACCCTAAGCACACAGCCAAGACAACGCAGGAGTGGCTTCGGGACAAGTCTCTGAATGTCCTTGAGTGGCCCAGCCAGAGCCCGGACTTGAACCTAATCGAACATCTCGAGAGACCTGAAAATATCTGTGCAGCGACGCTCCATTTCCAACCTGACAGCTTAAGAGGATCTGCAGAGAAGGGAGAAACTCCCCAAATACAGGTGTGCCAAGCTTGTAGCGTCATACCCAAGAAGACTCTAGGCTGTAATCACTAGCAAAGGGGCTTCAACAAAGTACTGATTAATGGGTCTGAATACTTATGTAAATGTGATATTTCATTTTGTAATTTTTTATACATTTGCAAAAAAAAAAAAAGTTTTTTGCTTTGTCATTATGGGGTATTGCATAACAAAATGTGGAAAAAGTTAAGGGGTCTGAATACTTTCCGAAAGCACTGTATAAGAAATAGGGTGCCATTTCGGACACCATGCTGTACCTGAGAACCTGAGCTCGATGACGCCACTCTCAGCTCCCCTCTTGTCTTGGTGGAACAGGGTGACGGCCCCCGTCTCCAGCAGGAACTCTAGCCGGGCAAACAGGTGGTCTCTCCTGGTGAAGGTGTTGAGGGTCTGAGAGTCCTCCAGAGGGTCAAACAGGTCCTCCTCTGTACAGGGGACAGACAGAGGGACACGATCTGGTTGATGAGGTTGGCACAGACTGTGAGACATATGGCACTGTGACTTTTCGTCCCTTAAATGTATAGGGAATGGGCGAGGGGGGAAAAGCAACCATTTTCAATTTAGAGCGTGTGAGGTCCTTGAAAGACACTGAGAGTGCATCTGTACTACACTCCAACATAGCATTTTCTCTCTCTTTCGTATTAAAGGGCTATCCCATTATTTTGACTACACTCACTCAATGGCAACATACACACAATACTTTTTTGTTCAACGATCCAGGAGAAAAGCTCTTAGGGTTGAATCCTAACTTCAACTTCAAATGTTCAGTCTCCCATTGACATCAATTTATGACTGTTAGTGAAAGTTAGAATTTGCCCCTTAGTTCTTACCCAGGATGTCCCAGGTGCCAGGGCCTGGTAGCAGCTCATCAGGGCCCGTCTCAGGGTACGCTCCGTACCAGCCGCCCCAGCCAGGGAACCACGACTGCAGGTACTGGATCATGCCAGAGCTGCCACTATTGGGGATGGAGCTCCCTGTGGGAGAACAGGGTGGTGGGCTCTCAGCGATAGGTTCTCTCACACTCTCTGCGATTTCCTCCTGTTTGCGGAAGCAGTCGTGGACAACTCCCCTAAGGCTTTGCAACTCCTCCAGATTCTGCTCGTCCTCCACTCTCTGCAATTCACACTCCTCCAGGGGATTGAGGGGGGCTCCTTTAAGCCTCTGGAAGTAGAGGTTGGTGTAAAGCAGGGCGTCCCGTGCCCTCCGCAGGGCAAACTCCCAGTTCCCCCTCCGCCTCTGCTCTCGAATCTCACTCAGGTTGGCCTGGATGGCAAACATCCACCAATGCCGGCAGTTTCCAATGATGGGGACTTTGGGTCTCCACTGGCGGAACATCATCTCCCTCTCCCTGCGGTCCAGCTCTTTGAGGAAGGCCATGATCTGCTGGTACTGCACCTGTGACAGTCGTAGAGATAGAGGCTCCAGCTGAACCTGGCCCTCGATGCGGGGCGCGTTGCGAGACCTCAGAGGCTCCTTGGAGGCATTCCTCCTCAGCAGCACCGAGGCACACACCGGCTCAAAGATATACTGGTGCTCTCGGCTCTGCATGCACTTGGTCATGGCCTCCTGAATCTCGTTGGCGGGGAGATCACCCAACATGCTAGACACTGTGTCCCAGTAGACACTGAATTCTTTAATCTCCAGTTGCTTTTGCCGCATGAGCCTTTGTGCCTGTAAAGAAGGAGGAACACACTGTTAGACCGAGCAGCCATACCCACTTGATATGGCAAGCGATGTCTGACTGGTACATGTAACTTACCGGTTCTATTGAAGAGTTCTGTGCAGATACGTTCTTGATGCAGACACCAAAGCAAAATGGCTTCCCTGGGTTGGTCAAGTCATCCTCAAATCGCAAGTGGACATCTTGTATCTTTAGCTGAAGAGAAACCCCAAAGGGAAAAGTCAGTTCTGATTCTAAACACAAGTCAAGTGGATTACAATGACATGTCCCAAAGGAATGTGATATTTTACCTCAATGTTCTCCACGATCCTGGTGACTACAGAGGCAGTGACAGAGTACCAGTAGGACTCTCCTTTCTGTTCACACTCGCTCTGAGGGAAAGGTACATCAATCAAGACATCAACTAGTTGTCTAATGAGCAACATGTCACTATCATTACAATGCTGAACATACTGTACATATCACAATCACATGTAAACTTGCGGCTTGGTGGAACTCCTGGATACATATGATTTCATAGCAAAAGTAGGTAGCAATCCACTCTTCACTGCAATAGCCTAATACAATGACTGCAGCATTGCAGTTCTTGACAAAAACCGGTGCGCCTGGCACCTACTACCATACCCTGATCAAAGGCATTTACATATTTTGTCTTGCACATTCACCCTCTGAATGGCACACATACACAATCCATGTCTCAATTGTCTCAAGGCTTAAAAATCTTATTTAACCTGTCTCCTCCCCTTCATCTACACTGATTGAAGTGGATTTAACCTCATAAGGATCTAACCCTTTTTTCCCATTTTCGCCTAAAATGACATACCCAAATCTAACTGAATGTAGCTCAGGACCTGAAGAAAGGATATGCATAATCTTGATACCATTTGAAAGGAAAAAGTTTGTGGAAATGTGAAATTAATGTAGGAGAATATAACACATTAGATCTGGTAAAAGATAATACAAACAAAAAAACATGCGTTTTTTGTTGTTCCATCATCTTTGAAATGCAAGAGAAGGGCCACAATATAATATTGCAGTTTAGGCGCAATTTAGATTTTGGCCACTAGCAGGCAGCAGTGTGTGCAAAGTTTCAGATTGATCCAGTGAAGCATTGCAATACTGGACTATTTTGTATCAAGTCTGCCCAAATGTGCTGAATTGGTCAATTGATACATTTTCAAGTACATAACTATAGAGAACATACAAAAATGATATGGTAATACAAAATGTAAGTTTACACACTCCCAGGAATGTCATACATGATGGATCATTAGCTTATACACTAACTTTCACACATCTAGATGGCCGGGCGGGGTGGGTGTGGAGCCAGAGACAGCAGGGGTTCAAACTGTAGAACCCAGTTCCTACATTTGAATATAAAAATTGATTTGATCAAACAAAATTATGCTACATTTGATCTCTGGGACCCTTAGGATGACAAATCAGAGCAAGCTTATTGAATGTAAGTACATTATTTACCTTCAGAGGTGAATGTATCAAACCAGTTGCCGTGATAGGTTTGTTGTTTTGCACTCTCCTCAAACAATAACATGGTATTTTTTCACTGTAATAGCTACTGTAAATTGGACAGTGCAGTTAGATTAACAAGAATGTATGCTCACTGCCCATATAATACATGTCTATGTCCTGGACATTTTGCTGTTACTTACAACAGTCATGCTAATCACATTAGCGCACATTAGCTCAACCGTCCGGTATACGGGACACCCATCCCATAGAGGTTAACAAGTGACATCAATAAGGAATCATAGCTTTCACCTGGTCAGTGTATGTCAGAGAAAAAGCAGGTGTTCATAATGTTTTGTACACTCAGTGTATACTGCATACATACACAGTCTACAGATAAGAATACAACTGAGCCTGATTCCAGGATTCTTGGCACTGTTCCCACACACCTTCCACTTGTCCTCTAGTGCCTTAAGCAGCTGTTTCTTGCGTTCGCGCTCGGCCTCCCTCTCCGTCTCCTCGTCATACTCCTGGGGTCGGACCGGGCCGATGATGAGGTTGAGCTGGGACATGGAGATGACCCAGGGGTCACTGTGGGGTCGGTAGAACGGGATCTGGAGCGTGATCTTCCCAATGAAGCCTGGAGAGCGAAAGCAGGGTGTAGCATGAAGTACTAAAATACTCATAATGCTCTGCGTATTGTGTCACGATTTATCTTAGTAAAGAAGTTACTGAAGATAACAATGATGCCCCTTTTCCTTATCTATACACTATAATGAAGATCAAATAATGAAGATAAACGTCATAAAAGCTGAGATAACATTCATTCGATGTGACTAAATGAACATTGCTCAACCTGAAATAGGACTTTTGTGTACTTCTATACTTTCTCAGTGTAGCTGTGGCTGTCATGTACTGTGTGAAATGCATTGTGCTGCTGTTGTGTATTTATTATCGTATGTCTAAGAACTGTAGACTGTTGTAATACTAATCACTGTGCTGCACTGACTACAGACACTTATCGTCCAGTTGGCCTTGTCTTAACAATTAAACCAATCACTGGTTTGGTTGAAAGAAAGGCATGTTGAATAATTGATTTCCTTTGCCATTATGGGTGCATGCTTGTTACCAGACTAAATAACACTGATTGTTTGTTGACGTTCTTTTAGTGAACAAAAGGTCAACCAAGCAGGACTGATCAGCAAGGACTGGAGATAAGTGTAGTGAGTGCACAGAAATTAAGGCCAATCTTCTGCTCAACTCAAAATAACTCTAATTGTGCATATTGAGTTTACTTTATATATATATATATATATATACAGTGAGGGAAAAAAGTATTTGATCCCCTGCTGATTTTGTATATTTGCCCACTGACAAAGACATGATCAGTCTATAATTTTAATGGTAGGTTTAGTTGAACAGTGAGAGACAGAATAACAACAAAGAAATCCAGAAAAACGCATGTCAAAAATGTTATAAATTGATTTGCATTTTAATGAGGGAAATAAGTATTTGACCCCTCTGCAAAACATGACTTAGTCCTTGGTGGCAAAACCCTTATTGGCAATCACAGAGGTCAGACTTTTCTTGTAGTTGGCCGCCAGGTTTGCACACATCTCAGGAGGGATTTTGTCCCACTCCTCTTTGCAGATCTTCTCCAAGTCATTAAGGTTTCGAGGCTGACGTTTGGCAACTCGAAACTTCAGCTCCCTCCAAGATTTTTTATGGAATTAAGGTCTGGAGACTGGCTAGGCCACTCCAGGACCTTATTGTGCTTCTTCTTGAGCCACTCCTTTGTTGCCTTGGCTGTGTGTTTTGGGTCATTGTTATGCTGGAATACCCATCCACGACCCATTTTCAATGCCCTGGCTGAGGGAAGGAGGTTCTCACCCAAGATTTGACGGTACATGGCCCCGTCCATCATCCCTTTGATGCGGTGAAGTTGTCCTGTCCCCTTAGCAGAAAAACACCCCCAAAGCATAATGTTTCCACCTCCATGTTTGAAGGTGGGGATGGTGTTCTTGGGGTCATAGGCAGCATTCCTCCTCCTCCAAACACAGTGAGTTGAGTTGATGCCAAAGAGCTCAATTTTGGTCTCATCTGACCACAACGCTTTCACCCAGTTCTCCTCTGAATCATTCAGATGTTCATTGGCAAACTTCAGATGGGCCTGTATATTTGCTTTCTTGAGCAGGGGGACCTTGCGGGCGCTGCAGGATTTCAGTCCTTCACGGCGTAGTGTGTTACCAATTGTTTTCTTGGTGACTATGGTCCCAGCTGCCTTGAGATCATTTACAAGATCCTCCCGTGTAGTTCTGGGCTGATTCCTCACCGTTCTCATGATCATTGCAACTCCACGAAGTGAGATCTTGCATGGAGCCCCAGGCCGAGGAAGATTTACAGTTATTTTGTGTTTCTTCCATTTGCGAATAATCGCACCAACTGTTGTCACCTTCTCACCAAGCTGCTTGGCGATGGTCTTGTAGCCCATTCCAGCCTTGTGTAGGTCTACAATCTTGTCCCTGACATCCTTGGAGAGCTCTTTGGTCTTGGCCATGGTGGAGAGTTTGGAATCTGATTGATTGATTGCTTCTGTGGACAAGTGTATTTTATACAGGTAACAAGCTGAGATTAGGAGCACTCCCTTTAAGAGTGTGCTCCTAATCTCAGGTCGTTACCTGTATAAAAGACACCTGTGAGCCAGAAATCTTTCTGATTGAGAGGGGGTCAAATACTTATTTCCCTCATTAAAATGCAAATCAATTTATAACATTTTTGACATGCTTTTTTCTGGATTTTTTTGTTGTTATTCTGTCTCTCACTGTTCAAATAAACTTACCATTAAAATTATAGACTGATCATTTCTTTGTCAGTGAGCAAACGTACAAAATCAGCAGGGGATCAAATACTTTTTTCCCTCACTGTATATATATATAGTTATTGTGAATGATTTCAAAGATAACCTTTTTGATGGATCACTCACCTGCTTTGACCTCAAAGGGCAGATCAAACTCTCGGAGGGCATCTTTCCTTAAGGGAAGGTTTTCCAGCTCCACCGCCCCTAGGGAAGACAAGGGTTATCAAGGGTGGGCCTAGACTTCAGTTACAGTAAATGCATGATACATTATTATATTTATTGTGCTATATTGTATATTGCAGGGATTCTGGTAGCATAGGATGTTTGGCAAGTTGAAGAGCTGTCAAATTCAATGAGGGTAAGAGCGAGGATGATGTCATCGTAGAAACTGACAGTGGACACCCTGAGCCAGACAAACGGACAGACAGACAGGCTACCTTTGAGGAGGGCGATGGAGAGCTGGTCTGTATTTAGGTTGCTGACATATTTGCCTAGGTATGTGTTGAGTACCCAGGCAACAAGTCCCTCCAACATTATGAGGGGTCAGGGAGAGGGAGTGGAGAGGGGGTGGGGCTTAGTGGGGAAGGTGTGGGGGGAAATCTTGGATGAAAAGGTCTGGAATCTTCTTGTGACAGCCTCTCCAGAATAACATGAAATCTGGTGAAAAAGGTAAAGACAACCAAACATTAAAGCAGCATGGCTTGAGGCCTCATTCCATAGTGAACTGGTAAGTGGCAACACACATTATTTAGAACAAAGTTAAGATTGCATTGCAACATAACACCTGATGGTGCTCTTCACAATTGTCATATGATGGCAGTTTCCCTGACAGCTAGCCTAGATACTAAATCTGACAGTAGCTAGCTACAGCTCCATACTACGTGTCAGACACAGAGAACTGTTACTATATATTGGTTGTTGGGGTGGGATTAATGTGGGGTGTGGGGTGTCCGTGGGTGACTTTTGACAATTATTTTGGATTCCTCATGCCGAACCCATTGTTAGAAAAAAGTTGTCCAAATCAGATGTTAGGTACTATATTTACTGAATATTATATGAATCCTATAAATTAAAATGGCCAATTTGGATGAAATTATTTACCATAATTAGATCAAATTATATTTCAACGAAATACGTTAATGTTGCAGGAATACTAATATTATCTGTTTCTAACAACAGAAACGATTTCAGAACAATCTGAGATGGTGCGTGTCGAAATCCTCTTTCTTGTGCTTTTTGAAGTGGAATGACCCTAATGCCAAACTAGATTCTAGGCGGACATCACAGGTCGTTTCTGTTTTGACAACGATAGCTACAGTGTGTCACTACCTGGATAAATCAGATAACGTTAGCTAGTTATGGCTAAAGTTGCCAGACCAGCTGCCAATGACTTTAGAAAAGACAACTTACCTTAAGCTAGTTAGCTAGCTAGCTAGTTGTTGTTAAGGTGATTTGAGCCCATGATCCAGCTAGTCCGATGTGATGTGTCAAAAACTCAAGAGAAAAGAATGACAGTAAAAAAGCGCCGTTACTAACCACCTAGCTAGCTATCTAGCTTTCTATTCAAAAGCCTAGCATGACAAGTGACTGAGTGGACAATGACCTAGTTAGCTACCTAGGACAGTCACCCAACGTTAGGGCGAAAGACAAAAGAAGTGAAAAGTCCGCTGTCAAAAACTCAACACAGGAATGCAGACAGCACACACACTACTCGACACTAATCGACAAGGAGAATTCTAGCCCAGTAGCTAAACTGGTATGGCAAGCTTCGTTGGATCTTATAGCATTAGCAGCAAGACAAGAGTGAGTAGACAGTCTTTGCTAAATGTAACGAAAGTTAGCCACAGGACGTGAAGCTAGTTAACTGTGATCATAAACGTCTTCATATTTTGTTTCGAACTTCACCCCCACTAGCTGTCGCAAAGTCGCGGGCATTAGCAAGCTAGCTAGCTGTGGGATTTCTTCCTTGTTTGGCAAACGTTCCAACGGGGACTTTCCTGTCATGTGACAAAAACAAATACATTTTGAGCCATCATGCACCGCTAGCCACTGAGGACCCCTAGTGCCTGGAAGTGAAATCGATCTGAGATTTTTTGATTGTCTTATATTTACCATCTAACTATGGGCTTGAGCGACACTAAATTCATCAATAATTAAAATGTGAGCCCATTTCAGTTTCCTCAGAAATAGCAATGCTGTCATTTATGGCTCAACAGTTGACCAAAATGTATACTATAGATTTCCCATAGAGATCCATTAATTATGTGATCCTGCTATCTAGCTATCATCACAAGGGGGTGTAATTTGTCTGTCAGTTATTGGTGCTGCAGACTGATCTACAAATCACCTGGCATACCAAACAACCTTCCAGCATTCAATATGTCAGAAACTAAGGTGATTTAATCTCCAGGCTGATACATTGTAGCCTAGTTGTGGCATATTCCATGGGGATAATAAATTACAAAGACCAGAAACTGTGTACATGATGACATTTTACTAATTCAACCAAATTGCCACAGTGATACACAGCCATGTTGATGAATTAAGTTGAAATAAGGAGGAAACTATGTTGACAAAACCCATCTTTGGCCGAAGTAGTAGAATTTGGAGTGGGTGTGTTTGGAGTGGGTGTGTTTGCCTGGAGCTGTAGCTTAATGAGTCAGCAAAGCAGACCGTGATGGGCGTGTGATGGAGTATTTATTAGACAAGATTACACTTTTGTTTAAATTAGCTTGATCCACTTTTAAATTAGCTATCCATAACACTGCTGCAGTGCTCACAATCAAGAGGAACAGATAGCTCAGTGCCGTCCATTGAGGTTTTAAGACACCCTTGTAGAAAATACAGTGCCTTGCAAAAGTATTCATCCCTGTCACGGTTTCGGCCGAGGCTGCTCCTTCTCCTTGTTCGGGCAGGCTTCGGCGGTCGTCGTCTCCGGAGTACTAGCTGCCACCGTTCTATGTTTCGATGTTTGATTGGTTTTGTCTGTTTTGTTACACCTGTTCCTTGGTAGTGTTCATTATGCGTCCTATAAGTTCTCTTGAGTTTTGTCATGTGTTGTGTGTAATTGTTCGTTGTCACTGTGGGATGCTAGTTCGTTTTGTCTCTCTGTTCGGTGTAGTAGAGTGCTCCGCACTTTTGTGCCTTTGTATGTACTTTACCGGTGTGCGTAAAGTTCGCTTGCCTGCCAGGTTGTATGTAGCCGTGTTTGGCTTGTTCTTTTTGTCTTCACTAAAGACGTCAGTACGAAGCCTCTGTGTGTCCTGCGCTTGATTCCACACCACTTCTACACTCAACTGTGACAGAATTACACACCATCACTATGGAATCAGCAGGAGCAGCCGCACCTACCGAGATTATTGAGGAGCGCCTTCGTGGACAGGAGGACAGGATCAACCAGATCAGGCACGCTCTGGATAGGGTGATGAACACCCTCCATCGATGGGAGGCCAGCGGGGTACCCACGCCCCCACCTACCACACCATCACCATCGGTAAGTCCACCTGTCCAACTTCCGGAACCCAGTGGGATTCGGCTCTCGCTCCCGAGGGCGTACGACGGCACCGCGGCCGGGTGTCAGGGTTTCCTGTTGCAAATCGAACTCTACCTCGCCACCGTACACCCGGTGCCCTCGGGACACGAGAGCGTTTCCGCCCTCATCTCCTGTCTCACCGGCAAGGCGTTGGAGTGGGCCAACGCCGAATGGAGGAGGATAGACGCCGCAACGATCACCTATGTGGAGTTCTCCCGCCGCTTCCGGGCAGTGTTCGACCATCCACCTGAGGGGAAGGCGGCGGGGGAGCGTCTATTCTACCTCCGGCAGGGGATGAGGAGCGCTCAAGAGTTTGCACTGGAGTTCCGGACTCTAGCGGCAGATGCAGGGTGGAATGAGCGGGCCCTCATAGATCACTTCCGCTGCAGCCTCAGGGAGGACGTCCGTAGAGAGTTGGCGTGCAGGGACACCACTCTTTCGTTTGACCAATTGGTTGACATGGCCATTCGGCTAGACACCCTGCTCGCCACCCGCGGACGTCCTGGGTGGGGGTCGCCCATTCCACCCTCCAGCACCTCCGAGCCGAGTCCTATGGAGCTCGGGGGTGCTGGCGCTAGAGAACGGAGGAGAAGGAGCCAGAGTGGGGCCGTCCCCTGCACCAACTAGCTTTTCTCATTTTGACTGACCACCGTAACCTGGAATACATTCGAGCGGCTAGGAGACTAAATCCTCGCCAGGCTCGGTGGACTATGTTTCTAGCCCGGTTCGTGTTTAAGATCACTTACATCCCTGGGTCCCAGAACGGGAAGGCAGACGCCCTGTCTCGGCGGTATGACACAGAGGAGAGGTCCGTTGAGCCCACTCCCATACTACCTAAGTCTTGTCTGGTGGCACCGGTGGTGTGGGAGGTCGATACGGAGATCGAGCGGGCGTTACGCACCGACCCTAGCCCTCCACAGTGTCCGGTGGGTCGGACGTACGTCCCGCTCGAGGTCCGGGATCGACTCATTTATTGGGCTCACACGTCACCCTCCTCTGGGCATCCAGGTATTGGCCGGACAGTGCACTGCCTTAGCACAAAGTACTGGTGGCCAACGTTAGCCAGGGATGTGAGGATTTATGTCTCCTCCTGCTCGGTGTGTGCCCAGTGTAAGGCGCCCAGACACTTGCCCAGGGGTAAGTTACAACCCCTGCCCGTTCCACAACGACCCTGGTCTCACCTCTCGGTGGATTTTGTTACAGACCTTCCCCCCTCACAGGGGAATACCACCATCCTGGTCGTTGTGGATCGGTTCTCGAAGGCCTGTCGTCTCCTTCCCATGCCGGGTCTTCCTACTGCCCTACAGACCGCTGAGGCTCTATTCACCCACGTCTTCCGGCATTACGGGGTACCCGAGGATATAGTGTCTGATCGAGGCCCCCAGTTTACCTCCAGAGTCTGGAGAGCGTTTATGGAGCGTTTGGGGGTTTCGGTGAGCCTTACCTCGGGTTACCACCCGGAGAGTAATGGGCAGGTCGAACGTGTCAACCAGGATGTGGGTAGGTTTCTGAGGTCGTATTGCCAGGGCCGGCCGGAGGAGTGGGCGAGGTATGTTCCCTGGGCCGAGATGGCACAGAACTCTCTCCGCCACTCCTCCACTAAACTAACTCCTTTCCAGTGTGTGTTAGGGTACCAGCCGGCTCTGGCACCTTGGCATCAGAGCCAGATCGAGGCCCCTGCGGTGGATGAGTGGGTGCGGCGCTCGGAAGAGACATGGAACGCTGCACACATCCATCTGCAGAGAGCCATCCGTCGACATAAGACGAGCGCCGATCTCCACCGCAGTGAGGGGCCAGTGTACGCACCTGGAGATCGAGTCTGGCTCTCGACCAGAAACCTGCCTCTCCGCCTGCCCTGCCGGAAGCTGGGTCGGCGGTTTGTGGGGCCTTTTAAAGTCCTGAGGAGATTGAATGAGGTGTGTTACAGGTTACAACTGCCAATTGATTACAAGAATATTAACCCCTCGTTCCATGTGTCTCTCCTCAGGCCGGTGGTAGCTGGTCCACTCCAGGACTATGAGATAGAGGAGACTCCTCCGCCCCCGCTGGACATCGAGGGGGCTCCGGCGTACACTGTTCGGTCCATCCTAGATTCGAGACGCCGGATGGGGGGTCTCCAATATCTCGTGGAGTGGGAGGGGTACGGCCCGGAGGAGCGGTGCTGGGTGCCGAGGAGGGACATCCTAGACCCGTCTCTTCTGACCGAGTTCCATCGTGGTCATCCCACGCGCCCTGCTCCGCGTCTTCCTGGTCGTCCTCGAGGCCGGGGTCGGCGCACGGCTGGAGCCGCGCGTCAAGGGGGGGGGGGGTACTGTCACGGTTTCGGCCGAGGCTGCTCCTTCTCCTTGTTCGGGCAGGCTTCGGCGGTCGTCGTCTCCGGAGTACTAGCTGCCACCGTTCTATGTTTCGATGTTTGATTGGTTTTTTTACACCTGTTCCTTGTTAGTGTTCATTATGCGTCCTATAAGTTCTCTTGAGTTTTGTCATGTGTTGTGTGTAATTGTTCGTTGTCACTGTGGGATGCTAGTTTGTTTTGTCTCTCTGTTCGGTGTAGTAGAGTGCTCCGCACTTTTGTGCCTTTGTATGTACTTTACCGGTGTGCGTAAAGTTCGCTTGCCTGCCAGGTTGTATGTAGCCGTGTTTGGCTTGTTCTTTTTGTCTTCACTAAAGACGTCAGTACGAAGCCTCTGTGTGTCCTGCGCTTGATTCCACACCACTTCTACACTCAACTGTGACAATCCCCCTTGGTGTTTTTCCTATTTTGTTGCATTACAACCTGTAATTTAAATTGATTTTTATTTGGATTTCATGTAATGGACAAACACAAAATAGTCCAAATTGGTGAACTTGTTAAAAAAAATTCTGAAAAATAAATAACGGAAAAGTGGTGCATGCATATGTATTCACCCCCTTTGCTATGGATCCCCAAAATAAGATCTCGTGCAACCAATTACCTTCAGAAGTCACATAATTAGTTAAATAAAGTCCACCTGTGTGCAATCTAAGTGTCACATAATCTGTCACATGATCTCAGTATATATACACCTGTTCTGAAAGGCCCCAGAGTCTGCAACACCACTAAGCAAGGGGCACCACCAAGCAAGTGGCACCATGAAGACCAAGGAGCTCTCCAAACAGGTCAGGAACAAAGTTGTGGAGAAGTACAGATCATGGTTGGGTTATAAAAAATATCAGAAACTTTGAACATCCCACGGAGCACCATTAAATCCATAAAACATTTTTTGAAAGAATATGGCACCACAACAAACCTACCAAGAGAGGGCCGCCCACCAAAACTCACGGACCAGGCAAGGAGGGCATTAATCAGAGAGGCAACAAAGAGACCAAAGATAACCCTGAAGGAGCTGCAAAGCTCCACAGCGGAGATTGGAGTATCTGTCCGTAGGACCACTTTAAGCCGTACACTCCACAGAGCTGGGCTACGGAAGAGTGGCCAGAAAAAAGCCATTGCTTAAAGAAAAAAATAAGCAAACACGTTTGGTGTTCACCAAAAGACATGTGGAAGACTCCCCAAACATATGGAAGAAAGTACTCTGGTCAGATGAGACTAGAATTGAGCTTTTTGGCCATCAAGGAAAATGTCTGGCGCAAACCCAACACCTCTCATCACCCCGAGAACACCATCCCCACAGTGAAGTATGGTGGTGGCAGCATTATGCTGTGGGGATGTTTTTCATCGTCAGGGACTGGGAAACTGGACAGAATTGAAGGAATGATGGATGGCGCTAAATACAAGGAAATTCTTGAGGGAAACCTGTTTCACTCTTCCATAGATTTGAGACTGGGACGGAGGTTCACCTTCCAGCAGGACAATGACCCTAAGCATACTGCTAAAGCAACATTTGAGTGATTTAAGGGGAAACATTTAAATGTCTCGGAATGGCCTAGTCAAAGCCCAGACCTCAATCCAATTGAGCATCTGTGGTATGACTTAAAGATTGCTGTACACCAGCGGAACCCATCCAACTTGAAGGAGCTGGAGCAGTTTTGCCTTGAAGAATGGGCAAAAATCCCAGTGGCTAGGTGTGCCAAGTTATAGAGACATACCCCAAGAGACTTGCAGCTGTAATTGCTGCAAAAGGTGGCTCTACAAATAGTTATGCACGCTCAAGTTTTCTGTTTTTGTTTTTGTTTCTTGTTTTGTTTCACAATAAAAAATAATTTGCATCTTCAAAGTGGTAGGCATGTTGTGTAAATCAAATGATACCAACCTCCCAAAAATCAATTTCAATTCCAGGTTGTAAGGAAACAACATAGGAAAAATGCCAAGTGGGGTGAATACTTTCGCAAGCCACTGTAGCCTATAACTGGTATGATTTCATTCTTTTAGGTTTTCATTTTGTCTTTTACCATATTTTTATGATTGAAATGTTAAAAAAAGTATATATATATGTTTTGTAACCTTTATTCTTTATTTTACTGTAAATTGTATCAAAAAGTCAAAATGCACTTGAAAAAAAGTTTGATTTCATTCCCCTACCACATGCTCCAATAAGGTGGCCTGTGCAACGCTGTCACTGGAAACAGTGTCCAGTTTGTGCTGCTCTTTAGTAGGTTTACAGAAATGCAATCTCGTGCGACCAGGTGCCAATTCTAATCCCAGGGCAACATTTACATCTGGACTAACACCATATCCATTAGATTCCCATGATTCCCCCATCGTCCATCCATCCATCCATCCATCCATCCATCTAATGACTCCCATTCTAGGCCCCACTGTGTTTCAAACCCCTTGTGTAATTACTGGGCTGGCCTGATCCCAAGAGTTCATCAGATTTGCTAAATGTACAGAGAACACTAATCCATCCAGACCCCACAAATCTAATCGCTATAGTCACCTGACCAGGAGGCTACACACACATGGACACGCACGCACATTACATGCAGGCATGCACAAACATATACACACACAGACACGCACACCAAAACCTATTTTGTTGAGTCAGCACAGGGCCCTATTCATACGGTAAATACATCTAAACACCAATTTGATTCCTATTACACCGGTAGGCCTTTCTAAATGTAAAGCCTGCTGTAGCCTGTCTCTTTTACATTTTTGAAAAGTCACTTTATTGCGCTACAATCCACTTTAGAATTTGTATGTTATGATGTTAGGTTGAAAATGGATTGGTGTATTGTTTCAAATAATGTGGTTAAATGAGTTATACAGGGGCTGAGACATACAGATAAGAGTAAACAGTGTAATAATCACAGAATTAAATAGAACACATGAAATATAGCATCTCTATGGTAATAACTGCACTCGGTCTCCCCTATAGTATATTCTGCAAGCATAACCTCCCATGTTTCCCCATCTTCCATCACTGTCCAGCAGCATTAAGCCCTGGCAGATGTGAATCTTCCCACTACACTACCCCCATAAACCCCACCCCCACTTGCTCCACAGCCAGGTCCTGTGCCACCACATAATCCAAGGCAAACCCACAGTGTCAAAGTAGGCCATCTGTTCCAGCTCACAGATCTGTAACCCTCCACATCTGGACACTGCACGAGGCGAGGCAAGGGGAAGATGGGATGCCCACTCACCCTCACCCAAACTGGCCCAAATGGGAAAGGATTGATATTGCTCTCATTTCTCTCTCTCTCTCTCTCTCTCTCTCTCTCTCTCTCTCTCTCTCTCTCTCTCTCTCTCTCTCTCTCTCTCTCTCTCTCTCTCTCTCTCTCTCTCTCTCTCTCTCTCTCTCTCTCTCTCTCTCTCTCTCTCTCTCTCTCTCTCTCTCTCTCTCTCTCTCTCTCTCTCTCTCTCTCTCTCTCTCTCTCTCTCTCTCTCTCTCTCTCTCTCTCTCTCTCTCTCTCTCTCTCTCTCTCTCTCTCTCTCTCTCTCTCTCTCTCTCTCTCTCTCTCTCACACACACACACACACACACACACACACACACACACACACACACACACACACACACACCAGTCCTTTCACAACAGCTCTCTGATTTCTTGACGTGTTATTTTAGATGATTATAATCAAATCAAATCAAATTGTATTTGTTACATGCGCTGAATGCAACGGGTGTAGACTTTACTGTTAAATACTTGCTTACGAGCCTCCTGAGGGGGAAAAAGCACCCTCTTTACGACTGTGTCGGTGTGTGGACCATGTTAAAATCAAATCAAATCATATTTTATTAGTCACATGCTTTGTAAATAACAAGTGTAGACTAACAGTGAAATGCTTACCTGCGGGCCCTTTTCCAACAATGCAGACTTAAAGATAAAGAAAAAACTGAAATAGAGGAATAAATACACAGTGAATAACGAATAACAATAATGATTATAAATAACATGACTATATACATGAAGTACCAGTACCGAGTCGATCTGCAGGGGTAAGAGGTAATTGAGGTAACTATGTACATATACAGTGAGGGAAAAAAGTATTTGATCCCCTGCTGATTTTGTACGTTTGCCCACTAACAAAGACATGATCAGTCTATAATTTTAATGGTAGGTTTATTTGAACAGTGAGAGACAGAATAACAACAAAAATATCCAGAAAAACGCATGTCAACATTTTTATAAATGGATTTGCATTTTATTGAGGGAAATAAGTATTTGACCCCTCTGCAAAACATGACTTAGTACTTGGTGGCAAAACCCTTGTTGGCAATCACAGAGGTCAGACGTTTCTTGTAGTTGGCCACCAGGATTGCACACATTTCAGGAGGGATTTTGTCCCAGTCCTCTTTGCAGATCTTCTCCAAGTCATTAAGGTTTCGAGGCTGACGTTTGGCAACTCGAAACTTCAGCTCCCTCCAAGATTTTCTATGGGATTAAGGTCTGGAGACTGGCTAGGCCACTCCAGGACCTTAATGTGCTTCTTCTTGAGCCACTCCTTTGTTGCCTTGGCCGTGTGTTTTGGGTCATTGTCATGCTGGAATACCCATCCACGACCCATTTTCAATGCCCTGGCTGAGGGAAGGAGGTTCTCACCCAAGATTTGATGGTACATGGCCCCGGCCATCGTCCCTTTGATGCTGTGAAGTTGTCCTGTCCCCTTAGCAGAAAAACACCCCCAAAGCATAATGTTTCCACCTCCATGTTTGACGGTGGGGATGGTGTTCTTAGGGTCATAGGCAGCATTCCTCCTCCTCCAAACACGGCGAGTTGAGTTGATGCCAAAGAGCTCAATTTTGGTCTCATCTGACCACAACACTTTCACCCAGTTCTCCTCTGAATCATTCAGATGTTCATTGGCAAACTTCAGACGGGCCTGTATATGTGCTTTCTTGAGCAGGGGGATCTTGCGGGCGCTGCAGGATTTCACTCCTTCGCGGCGTAGTGTGTTACCAATTGTTTTCTTGGTGACTATGGTCCCAGCTGCCTTGAGATCATTGACAAGAAACTCCCGTGTAGTTCTGGGCTGATTCCTCACCGTTCTCATGATCATTGCAACTCCACGAGGTGAGATCTTGCATGGAGACCCAGGCCGAGGGAGATTGACAGTTCTTTTGTGTTTCTTCCATTTGCGAATAATCGCACCAACTGTTGTCACCTTCTCACCAAGTTGCTTGGCGATGGTCTTGTAGCCCATTCCAGCCTTGTGTAGGTCTACAATCTTGTCCCTGACATCCTTGGAGAGCTCTTTGGTCTTGGCCATGGTGGAGAGTTTGGAATCTGATTGATTGATTGCTTCTGTGGACAGGTGTCTTTTATACAGGTAAGAAACTGAGATTAGGAGCACTCCCTTTAAGAGTGTGCCCCTAATCTCAGCTCGTTACCTGTATAAAAGACACCTGGGAGCCAGAAATCTTTCTGATTGAGAGGGGGTCAAATACTTATTTCCCTCATTAAAATGCAAATCAATTTATAAAAATTTTTACATGCGTTTTTCTGGATTTTGTTGTTGTTATTCTGTCTCTCACTGTTCAAATAAACCTACCATTAAAATTATAGACTGATAATTTCTTTGTCAGTGGGCAAACGTACAAAATCAGCAGGGGATCAAATACTTTTTTCCCTCACTGTAGGTAGGGGTAAAGTGACTAGGCAACAGGATAGATAATAGACAGTAGCAGCAGCGCATGTGTTGAGTGTGAATGTGTGTGAGTGTGTATGTGTGTGTGTATGTGTGTGTGTGAGTGAATGTGTGTGTGGCAACAGTATGCATGTGTGCATGTTATGTGTGTGTCGGCGTATGTAGTGTGTGTGTGTATGTGTGTTGGGATGTCAGTGTAAGTATGTGTGAGTGTTTGGGTAAAGTCCATTATGTGTGCATAGAGTCATTGCAAGAGAGTTAGTGCAAAAAAGGGTCAATGCTTGTAGTCCGGGTAGCCATTTGATTAGCTATCTAGCAGTCTTATGGCTTGGGGGTAGAAGCTGTTCAGGGTCCTTTTGGTTCCAGACTTGGTGCACTGGTACCACTTGTAGTGCGGTAGAAGAAAGAACAGTCTATGGCTTGGGTGGCTGGAGTCTTTGTCAATGTTTTGGGCCTTCTTCTGACACCGCCTGGTATAGAGGTCCTGGATTGCAGGGAGCTCAGCCCCAAAGATATACTGGGTCGTACTCACCACCCCTGTAGCACCTTGTGGTTGGGTGCCTTGCAGTTGTCGTACCAAGCAGTGATGCAGCCAGTCAAGATGTTCTTAATGGTGCAGCTGTATAACTTTTTGTGGATCTGAGGGCCCATGCCAAATCTTTTCAGCCTCCTGATGGGGAAAAGGCGCTGTCGTGCCCTCTTCACAACTATGTGGGTGTGTGTAAACCATGTTAATTCCTTAGTGATGAGGACATCGAGGAACTTGAAGCTCTCGACCCACTCCACTACAGCCCCATCGATGTGGGTGGGGGTGTGCTCGCCCCTCTGTTTCCTGTAGTCAACGATCAGCTCCTTTGTCTTGCTGACATAGAGGGAGAGGTTCTATCACCGTCGTGTCGTCAGCAAACTTGACGATGGTGTTCGAGTCGTGGATGGTGTTCGAGTCGTGTGCGGCCACGCAGTCGTGGGTGAACAGGGAGTACAGGAGGGGACTAAAATACACACCCCTGATGTGCCCCATATTCATGGTTAGCGTGGCGGATGTGTTGTTGCCTACCCTCACCACCTGGGGGCTACCCGGAAGGGAGTCCAGGAAGTCCAGGATCCAGTTGCAGAGGGAGATGTTCAGTCCCAGGGTGCTGAGCTTGGTGATGAGCTTGGAAGGGACTATGGTGTTGAATGCTGAGCTGTAGTCAATGAACAGCATTCTTAAAACAATAAAAATAAACACAATCCACCTGCAGTGAAGCCACTCAACTATCCAAGACCCCCCACAGTCCCCCATAAAAACCTCCCCCTCCATCCCCCCTCCCCAAACCCCCCCATCTCCACCCCCTCCGAGCCACCATCCCCATCCAACCCAACCAAACAACTACCCACCCGATATGCCAACGACCAATACATTTAGAAGAAATTGAGAAAAGAGACAAGAACAAAGGAAAACAACAATGTAAAACAAAAGACATCAACGACAAGAAAAAACAGCAAGGTGTGTTTGTGTGCATGTGTGGCACTATTTACATTAACAGCATTCTTACATAGGTATTCCTCTTCTCCAGGTGGGTGAGGGCAGTCTGGAGTGCAATAGAGATTGCATCATCTGTGGATCTGTTGGGGCGGTATGGGAATTGGTGGGTCCAGGGTGTCTGGGATGATGATGTGAGCCATGACCAGCCTTTCAAAGCATTTCATTGCTATAGACGTGAGTGCTTTGGGCCGACAGTAATTTAGGCAGTTACCTTGCTGTTCTTGGGCACGGCGACTATGGTGGTCTGCTTGAACAAAGTTGGTATTACAGACCGAGTCAGGGATAGGTAAAAAATGTCAGTGGACACTTGCCAGCTGGTCTGCGCATGCTTTGAGAACGCGCCCTGGTATTCCGTCAGGCACGGCGACCTTGCGAGTGTTAACCTGTTTAGGGAGCGCGAGATCTCACAGTCATCTGGAACAACAGGGGCTTTCATGCAAGTGCCTCAGTGTTGTATTCCTCGAAGTGAGCATAAAAGGCATTTAGCTGGTTTGGGAGTTCTAGATCACTGGGCATCTCACGGCTGGGATTTCCTTTGTAATCCGTTATCGTCTGCAAGCCCTGCCACATATGACGAGCGTCGGAGCTTGTGTAATAGGATTCCACCTTCCTCCTATATTGTCCTTATATGGTTTCATTATGTTACCATTTGTTTATCTTGTTCATGCTTTGCACTGTATCTTGGTGATGTGACCCACAGTAATGTCCAACATACAGTAAGTCTAAAGCTTACAGCAGGCAGCAGCTCCCTTTCAGCACACAACATGCTTGAATGTATGCAACCTGTTGTTCTATTAATCACACTTTAACATGGGATCGAGTGTACACAGAGGCGCATCAGAAATATTAGCAATGTCTAGCATAGGAAAGAAGATCATGCAGGTTGTGTGGTACTCTGGTATCGTGCTTCCTTCTTGTTCTAACCACTGATTTCAATCATTAGCACCGTAATAGATCAATATCATTATCACTGGATTTTTAACTTCAACTGGTTCTAAGTACAGTCGTGGTCAAAAGTTTTGAGAATGACACAAATACTAATTTTCAAAAAGTCTGCTGCCTCAGTTTTGATGATGGCAATTTGCATATACTCCAGAATGTCATGAAGAGTGAACAGATTAATTGCAATTAATTGCAAAGTCCCTCTTTGCCATGAAAATGAACTGAATCCCCCAAAAAACATTTCCACTGCATTTCAGCCCTGCCACAAAAGGACCAGCTGCCATCATGTCAGTGATTCTCTCATTAACACAGGTGAGAGTGTTGGCGAGGACAAGGCTGGAGATCACTCTGTCATGCTGATTGAGTTAGAATAACAGACTGGAAGCTTTAAAAGGAGGGTGGTGCTTGAAATCATTGTTCTTCCTCTGTTAACCATGGTTACCTGCAAGGAAACACGTGCCGTCATCATTGCTTTGCACAAAAAGGGCTTCACAGGCAAGGATATTGCTGCTAGGAAGATTGCACCTAAATCAACCATTTATTGGATCATCAAGAACTTCAAGGAGAGAGGTTCAATTTTTATTTTTAAAAAATTTCTTACTGGCCCCCCGTGGGAAACAAACCCACATCCCTGCTGGCCAAACCCTCCCCTACCTGTGACGACGCTGGACCAATTGTGCGCCGCCCATGGGTCTCCCGGTCGCGGCCGGCTGCAACGGAGCCTGGACTCGAACCAGGATCTCTAGTAGCACAGCTAGCACTGCGATGCAGTGCCTTAGACCACTGCGCCACTCGGGAGTCACAATTGTTGTGAAGAAGGCGTCAGGGCTCCCAAGAAAGTCCAGCAAGCGCCAGGACCGTCTCCTAAAGTTGATTCAGCTGGGGATCGGGGCACCACCAGTGCAGAGCTTGCTCAGGAATGGCAGCAGGCATGTTTGAGTGCATCTGCACGCACAGTGAGGCGAAGAATTTTGGAGGATGGCCTGGTGTCAAGAAGGGCAGCAAAGAAGCCACTTCTCTCCAGGAAAAACATCAGGTACAGACTGATATTCTGCAAAAGGTACAGGGATTGGACTGCTGAGGACTGGGGTAAAGTATTTTTCTCTGATGAATCCCCTTTCTGATTGTTTGGGGCATCCGGAAAACACCTTGTCCGGAGAAGACAAGGTGAGCGCTACCATCAGTCCTGTGTTATGTCAACAGTAAAGCATCCTGAGACCATTCATGTGTGGGGTTGCTTCTCAGCCAAGGGAGTGGGCTCACTCACAATTTTGCCTAAGAACACAGCCATGAATAAAGAATGGTACAAACACATCCTCCGAGAGCAACTTCTCCCAACCATCCAAGAACAGTTTGGTGACGACCAATGCCTTTTCCAGCATGATGGAGCACCTTGCCATAAGGCAAAAGTGATAACTAAGTGGCTCGGGGAACAAAACATTGACATTTTGGGTCCATGGCCAGGAAACTCCCCAGACCTTAATCCCATTGAGAATTGGTGGTCGATCCTCAAGAGGCGGGTGGACAAACAAAAACCCACAATTTCTGACAAACTCCAAGCATTGATTATGCAAGAATGGGCTGCCATCAGTCAGGATGTGGCCCAGAAGTTAATTGACAGCATGCCAGGGCGGATTGCAGAGGTCTTGAAAAAGAAGGGTCAACACTGCAAATATTGACTCTTTGCATAAACTTAATGTAACTGTCAATAAAAGCCTTTGACACTTATGGAATGCTTGTAATTATACTTCAGTATACCATAGTAACATCTGACAAAAATATCTCATAACACTGAAGCAGCGAACTTTGTGAAGACCAATAATTGTGTCATTCTCAAAACTTTTGACCACGACTGTAGTTTGTCCCTTATTGGTGCTGTGGCAGTCAACCTTGTCATGGCTTTTGTTACAGTGTCCTGAACCTCATGTCACTCCAATCCCTTTTTTGGACCTCAGAATATTATTCATACTGTTCAACTCAAGGTGTAGCATTACTTCCAATGTTCTCTGCAAAATTCTGCCCTGCAGGGCTCCGCAATTAACCCTGCAGTGTAAGCTACAGTGAGTAGATGTGGGACATTCGACATGTGTTCATTTTTTATGGTCTTAAATTGCTATCTGTGTAAAGGGATACAAAAGCTACAGCATCTAAAACCTATACGTTCCTGCCAATTATTGCCTGACTGGTTTAGATTCTACAGGCTGATGATAGAAGGAGTCAGGCGCAGGAGAGTAATACGCATCCAAAGAGTTTATTCTGTCGATAAACAATTGCGCAAGCATGCGACAACGAAACTCAGGCACAGGGGAAATATCTACCCTGGCAACAACAAGGTAAGGGTAGCTCAACCGAGCTACACACAGCTCACTACAAACAATCACCCACACAGACAAGGAAGTAGAGGGAACACTTATACAATGACTAATTGGGGATAAGGACCAGGTGTGTGTGATTAATTAGACAAGACAAGTGGAGTGATGATAAATGGATCGGCAGCAGCTAGTAAGACGGTGACGACGAACGACGAAACCTGCCCGAACACCAAACAAGGAGGGGAGGCAGCCTCGGCGGAAGTCGTGACAGTACCCCCCCCCGACGCGCGGGTCCAGCAGGGCGCCGACCCCGGCCTCGGGGACGGCCAGGAGGACGCGGAGCAGGGCGAGCCAGATGGCGACGGTGGAAATCCCGTAACATGGAGGGATCGCGAGGATATCCCTCACCGGGACCCAGCACCGTTCCTCCGGACCGTACCCCTCCCACTCCACAAGGTACTGAAGGCCCCCCACGCCTCGATTCCAGGATGGAACGGACTGAGTACGCCAGGGCCCCCTTGATGTCCAGAGGAGGTGGAAGGACCTCCCGCACCTCAGACTCCTGGAGCAGACCAGCTACCACCGGCCTGAGGAGAGACACATGAAACGAGGGGTTAATACGGTAATCAGGGGGAAGTAATAACCTATATGTGACCTCGTTGACTCTCCTCAGGACTTTGAACGGCCTCACAAACCGCGGGCTCAGCTTCCGGCAGGGCAGGCGGAGGGGCAGATTCCGGGTAGAGAGCTAGACCTGATCCCCCGGTACAAAGACGGGGGTCTCACTGTGGTGGCGGTCAGCGTTGGCCTTCTGACGACGCACGGCGCGATGGAGGTGAACGTGGGCAGCATCCCACGTCTCCGCCGCGCACCGAAACCAGTCATCCACCGCAGGAGCCTCGGTCTGGCTCTGGTGCCACGGTGCCAGAACCGGTTGGTAACCTAGAACACACTGGAAAGGCGTTAGGTTAGTGGAGGAGTGGCGGAGAGAGTTCTGGGCATATTCTGCCCATGGCAAGAACACCGACCACTCCCCGGCTGGTCCTGGCAGTAGGACCGCAGAAACCTACCCACGTCCTGATTTACCCGTTCCACCTGCCCATTACTCTCTGGGTGGAACCCAAAGGTCAGGCTGACCGAGACCCCCAGACGTTCCATGAACGCCTTCCAGACCTTGGACGTGAACTGGGGACCACGGTCAGACACTATATCCTCTGGTACCCCGTAGTGCCGGAAGACATGAGTAAACAGGGCCTCCGCAGTCTGCAGGGCCGTGGGGAGACCGGGCAGAGGAAGGAGGCGGCAGGACTTGGAGAAGCGGTCCACAATGACCAGGATGGTAGTGTTACCTTGGGAGAGGGGAAGATCAGTCAGAAAATCAATGCTAAGGTGAGACCATGGTCGTTGTGGAACTGGTAACGGTTGTAGCTTACGCGCTGGGAGATGCCTAGGTGCCTTACTCTGGGCGCACACCGATCAGGAGGAGACGTACACCCTCACGTCCTTAGCCAAGGTAGGCCACCATTATTTTCCGGTCAGGCAACGCACTGTACGGCCGATACCTTGGTGACCAGAGGAGGGTGGCGTGTGTGCCCAGTAGATCAGACGATCACGGATAAGAGCAGGCACGTACTGTAGGTCATCTGGACCCTGAGGTGGAGAGGAATCCGTGCGTAATGCCTGCTCTATATCCGCGTTCATCGCCCATACTACCGGCGCCACAATGCAGGAGGCCGGCAGTATGGAAGTGTTGTCTCTGGGCCTCTCCTCTGTGTCATAAAGCCGGGACAGTGTGTCTGCCTTCACGTTCTTCGTACCCAGGATGTATGATAGAATGAAATCAAACCGGGTGAAGAATAGGGCCCACCTGGCCTGGCGAGGATTCAGCCTCCTCGCTGCCCGGATGTACTCCAGGTTACGGTGATCCGTCCAGACGAGGAAAGGGTGTTTTTCCCCCTCGAGCCAATGCCTCCACACGGTCAGGGCTCGGACAACAGCCAACAGCTCCCGATCACCAACGCTGTAGTTCTGCTCCGCCGGGCTGAGCTTCTTCGAAAAGAACGCACAGGGGCGGAGCTTTGGTGGCGTACACGAGCGATGAGACAGGACAGCTCATATCCCAACCTCGGACGCATCCATCTCCACTGCGAACGGTAGTGATGAATCGGGGTGGGCCAGTACTGGGGCTGAGGTGAACAGACCCCGCATTTTGCTGAAGGCCAGGTCAGCCTCAGCAGACCAGCGGAGCCGGGACTGCACACCCTTCGACAGGGAGGTAATGGGAGCTGCGACCTTCCCAAAGCCCCGGATAAACCTCCGATAATAGTTGGCAAAGCCAAGGAAGCGCTGCACCTCCTTAACTGTGGTTGGAGTCGGCCAATTACGCACGGCTGAAATGCGATCTCCCTCCATCTCCACACCGGAGGTGGAAATGCGGTATCCAAGGAAGGAGACGGACTGCTGGAAAAACATACACTTCTCTGCCTTAGCATAAAGGTCATTTTCCAACAGTCGGGCCAGCACCTTGTGAACCAGGGACACATGCTTGGCGCGCATAGTGGAATACACCAGGATGTCATCGATGTAGACCAAGCATGTCCCGAAACACCTCGTTCACAAAGGACTGGAAAACTGAGGGAGCATTCATCAAACCATAGGGCATCACCAGGTATTCATAATGCCCCGTGGTTGTGCTGAACGCTGTCTTCCACTCATCTCCCTCTCGGACACGCACCAGGTTGTACACACTCCTGAGATCTAATTTGGTGAAGAAGCGCACCCCATGCATTGATTCAATCACTGAAGGAATGAGGGGGAGAGGATAACTCCCCTGTTCAGTGGTCGATAATCAATGCATGGGCGCAGACCTCTGTCCTTCTTCTTCACAAAGAAGAAATTCGAGGAGGCGGTTGAAGTGGAGGGACATATATACCCCTGGCGCAGGGACTCAGTGACGTATGTTTCCATAGCCACCGTTTCAGCCTGTGACAGGGGGAATATATGACTCCTGGGAGGTACAGCGTCTACCCGGAGGTTTATCGCGTAATCCCCCGCCCGATGAGGTGTTAATTTAGTAGCCTGCATTTTAGAGAACGCTTGCGCCAGATCTAGGTATTCAGGGGGAATGCGCACGGTGGAGGTACTGTCTGGACTTTCCACCATGGTTGCACCAACGGAAACACCTAGACACCTACCCTGACACTCTCGCGACCACCCCGTGAGAACCGTCTGCGGCCATGAGAAGGTGGGGTTGTGGAGTGCTAGCCAAGGGATACCTAATACCACAGGGAAAGCAGGAGACTCAATAATGTAAAAAGTAACCTGCTCACAATGAGTCTCCTGGGTAATCATGGTGACTGGTGCAGTAACTTCCTTAACCAACCTGGACCCTAATGGTCGACTATCAAGTTCTCTGATGGGGCGTGGAATGGATAGGGGAATCAATGGAATGCCTATTTGGTGTGCGAATGCCCTGTCCATAAAGTTCCCAGCTGCGCCTGAATTGACTAGCGCCTTACACTGGGGAACATCCATGTGCTCAGGAAAGGAGACAAGTATTTTACAGTGCGCAGCAGAGGGCTCTGAACAAGTGTGGGTGTTCGATACCTGGGGTGATGCGTGAGTGCCCTGCCTGCCGCCTCCAGGCCTAAAAGAACGTTGACTATGACATGTGGTGGATTGTCCCTTTGTGCCACCAGAGTGGCACTGTCGCTGTCCTCCTCCGCTCTCTCGGCCGGCGGCTCCACCCAGCTCCATCGGCTCGAGGTCCGAGTCTTCCGGAGTGGAAACGGGCAGACCTCTACCAGGACGTCCTCTGGCTGCCAGCAGGTTGTCCAACTGAATGGCCATGTCCACCAGTTTATCGAAGGACAACATGATGTCCCGGCAGGCTAGCTCCCGTCGGACGTCCTCTCGCAGATGGCACCGGAAATGGTCGATCAGGGCCCGCTCGTTCCACCCGGACCCCGCTTCCAGCGTTCCGGGACTCCAACGCGAAGTACTGTGCGGTCCTCGTCCCCTGCCTCAGGTGGACCAGTCGCTCACCCGCCTCTCGACCCTCGGGTGGGTGGTCGAATACCGCCCGAAAGAGGCGAGTGAACTCCCTGTAGTTCTCCAACGCGGCTCCTCCTTCGTTCCACACCGCGTTGGCCCACTCCAGGGCTTTCCCATAGAGGCAGGAAACGAGGACGGACACCTTCTCCCGCTCCGATGGTGCCGGCCTGATGCTGGCCCCTCAAACGCCCGTTGTCGGGATATCTGGATCCCTCCTGGTGCTGGGGTGTAGGTGGCTGGATCCGGTTGGCCAGCTGGTCTCGACAGATCGGGTCTGCTCCTCTTCAGGCGTTGGACGACCTGAAGAACCCGATCCATCGCTTCCCCCAAGCTGGCCAGCATCATGGAGTGCTCCTGGACCGGTGCCACGACTCCAGGTATGCGCTCTTCTCCCGCTGCCTCCATAGCGGGTGGGTGATTCTTTGATGCGTGTGATAGAAGGAGTCAGGCGCAGGAGAGTAATACGCATCCAAAGAGTTTATTCCGTCGATGAACAGTTGCGCAAGCATGCGACAACAAAACTCAGGCACAGGGGAAATATCTACCCTGGCAACAACAAGATAAGGGTAGCTCAACCGAGCTACACACAGCTCACTACAAACAATCACCCACACAGACAAGGAAGTAGAGGGAACACTTATACAATGACTAATTGGGGATAAGGACCAGGTGTGTGTGATTAATTGGATGACCGAGTGGCGCAGTGGTCTAAGGCACTGCATTGCAGTGCTAGCTGTGCCACTCTGTCTTGGCCGGCCGCGACCGGGAGACCCATGGGGCGGCGCACAATTGGCCCAGCGTCGTCCAGGTTAGGGGATGGAATGGCCAGCAGGGATGTAGCTCAGTTGGTAGAGCATGGCGTTTGCAACGCCAGGGTTGTGGGTTCGATTCCCACGGGGGGCCAGTATGAAAAAAATTATAATAATGTATGCACTCACTAACTGTAAGTCGCTCTGGATAAAGAGCGTCTGCTAAATGACTAAAAATGTAAAAATGTAAACAAGACAAGAGGAGTGATGATAAATGGATCGGCAGCAGCTAGTTAGCCGGTGACAACGAACGCCGAAGCCTGCCTGAACAAGGAGGGAAGGCAGCCTCGGTGGACACCTACATGCAGATATCCACAGACAGTGTAAAATTAGGCATTAGATTTAATGCAGTTATGTCATAATTGTGAGGCATCAGGATTATAATACTATTGTATAATTCAGATGTTTGTTAAACTGTGTATATACTGTAAGTGTAGTAGACGGTGGGGAGGAATGAGACAGAGAGAGAGGGTGGTGGGGGGGGGGGGGGAGCAGTGACGTAGCAATTTTGAAGGCTCTTCCTCAGTGGTAGTTTCGGCTTCCAACCAAACTGCCCCCCTAGCCATGTAACCATGGTGACAACAGGAATTCAGGGGATGCAGGAAAATCCCAATTTTCTGCTCCTCTTTCCCCCTCCTCCGCTCTCATCCTACTGCTATCCATTCTGTATGGCGACTCAGCTGGCTGCATGGCTCAAAGGATGAGGAGGGAGGCACTGGCAGGAAGGCTCACCCTCCCTCCACTCTCATCTTCATCAGTGGCGTGTTGGTCGGAGGTCTGTTCTAACATCACGCCCCACTGTTGATCCAGTTGCTTTGTTTGTGTGTCCGTGCCCACAGGGTTCAACTGTACTCCGTCCAGTTGTTTTACAGCACACAAGACAGTGTTGTTCAACTCCCTTCGCAAACACTCTCTAACAACACGTTGACTCCCAGTGCATGATGCACTATTTCAATGTGTATAATACTATAACATCAAGCAGGAGCATAAGGCTTGATGAATATATGTTATTGTTATGTTATGAGTTAGATACCACGAAATGAGAAATATTACTAACATTATCTTCAGAACAATATACACGATTGTGTTATTGGGTTAAACAAAACCTAGAAAAGGATAGACCTATAGTTTATGTTTGTATTTATATGAAGTGATGAACGCTAAATCTCTTTTATGTACAGTTAATCTAGAAATGTTACTGTACTGTTATGACATGGGAGTAAGACCTGACCCTGAATGGAAATGAAAACGTCCTTGGCAGCTCTTCAAAATTAAATTTAACAGCTAGTGTTCAAAAACACCCCCAACTTCCATGTCTCTCTGTTCTGTGGCGTGTGATGTGGATGCCAGCTTTAGCATTATGGGACCTGTGATTATTGGACCGAAGAAACAGATTTCATTGAGCGTAAAGGGCACCCATATGGGGTCCTTTGGTTGGACAGTGACAGCATCTCCTCACATTGAGATGTGATGTGTACATCCAGGAGCCTGGACTAAAGCAATAATGGAAAATTGTCTATGGGCCCCTATTTCAAGTAATAAAAGTGTCAACAGTTTTCATACATTAATTGTTTTTACTTGTAGCGTTTTGTTTAACAGAGAAAAATGTAATTGTATTATACACTGAACAAAAATATAAAAGTAACATGCAACAATTTCAAAGATTGTACTGAGTTACAGTTCATATAAGGAAATCAGTCAACTGAAAGAAATTAATTAGAACCTAATCTATGGATTTCACATGACTGGGAATACAGATATGCATCTGTTGGTCACAGATACCTAAAAAAAATAAAAGTAGGGGCGGAGATCAGAAACCCAGTCAGTATCTAGCATGACCACCATTTGCCTCATGCAGCATGACACATCTCCTTCGCATTGAGTTGATCAAGCTGTTGATTGTGGCCTGTGGAATGTTGTCCCACTCCTCTTCAATGGCTGTGCAAAGTTGCTGGATATTGGCGAGAACTGGAACGTGCTGTTGTACAGTACATGATCCAGAGCATCCCAAACATCCCAAACATGCTCAATGGGTGACATGTCTGGTGAGTATGCAGGCCAAGGAAGAACTGAGACACTTTCAGCTTCCAGGAAATGTGTACAGATCCTTGCGACATGGGGCCGTGCATAATCATGCTGAAACATGAGGTGATGGCGGCAGATGAATGGCACGACAATGGGCCTCAGGATCTCGTCACGGTATCTCTGTGCATTAAAATATCCATCGATAAAATGCAATTTTGTATGTTGTCCGTAGCTTATGCCTGCCCATACCATACCCCCACCGCCACCATGGGGCACTCTGTTCCCAACGTTGACATCAGCAAACCGCTCTCCCACACGACGCCATACATGCTGTCTGCCCAGTACAGTTGAAACTGGGATTCATCAGTGAAGAGCACACTTCTCCAGCATCCCAGTGGCCATCGAAGGTAAGCATTTGCCCACTGAAGTCGGTTACGTCGCCGAACTGCAGTCAGGTCAAGACCCTGGTGAGGACGACGAGCGCGCATTTTAGCTTCCCTGAGACGGTTTCTGACAGTTTGTGCAGAAATGATTTGGTTGTGCAAATCCACAGTTTAATCAGGTGTCCAGGTGGCTGGTCTCAGACAATCCCACAGGTGAAGAAGCCGGATATGGAGGTCCTGGGCTGGTGTGGTTACACGTGGTCTGCTGTTGTGAGGCCGGTTGGACGTACTGCCAAATTCTCTAAAATTGACATACCTGCAGTCAGGATACCAATTGCATGCTCCCTCAAAACTTGAGACATCTGTGGCATTGTGTTGTGTGACAAAACTGCACATTTTAGAGTGGCCTTTTATTGTCCCCAGCACAAGTTGCACCTGTGTAATGATCATGCTGTTTAATTAGCTTTTTGATATGCCACACCTGTCAGGTGGATGGATTATCTTGGCAAAGGATAAACGCTAACTAACAGGGATGTAAACACATTTGTTCACAAAATTTGAGAGAAATAAGCTTTTTGTGTGTATAGACAATTTCTGGGATATTTTATTTCAGTTCATGAAACTTGGGACCAACACCTTATGTTGCATTTATGTTTTGTTTAGTATACAATGTTTTTGGTTCCAAAGTGTACTTATTAGCCAGGTCGTTATTGCAAGTGAGAATTGGTTCTCCATTTACACACCTTGTTATATAAGAGTTAAATCAATAAAAAAAAAAATTTCTACAAACACTGAGTGTACAAAACATTCGCAACACCTTCCTAATATCGAGTTGCACCCCCCCTTTTGCCCTCAGAACAGCCTCCATTCGTTGAGGCATAGACTCTACAAGGTGTCGAAAGCATTCCACAGTTTTGTCAAGTTGGCTGGATGTCCTTTGGGTGGTGGACCATTCCTGATACACACGGGGAAACTGTTGAGCGTGAAAAACCGAGCAGCGTTGCAATTCTTTACACACTCAAACCGGTGCATTTGGCGCCTACTACCATACCCCGTTCAAAGGCACTTAAATGTTTTGTCTTGCCCATTCACCCTCTGAATGGCACACATACACAATCCATGTCTCAATTGTCTCAAGGCTTAAAAATCCTTCTTTAACCTGTCTCCTCCCCTTCATCTACACTGATTGAAGAGGATTTAGGTGACATCAATAAGGGATCATAGCTTTCACCTGGATTCTATGTCATGACCTGGTCAGTCTATGTCATGAAAAGAACAGGTGTTCCTAATGCTTTGTACACTCAGTCTACAGTGTATATCTTCATTCAAAGAAACAAGAAGGTTATGTGAAATAAAAGTTATAAAAACAAAGTTCCAGAGCATAATGTGTTTATTTTACTGCTTCATTTTCTCACACTTACATTTTGTAACATTGCACTTTGCGACTCCATGATTATCTTTTTAATGTGTTTGTTATGGTGCATCAGAAAAAAAGCCCTTTAATCCATTTTTGGGATCTCAAATCTCATTGGTAGGTTACAAGCGCCAGAGACAGATATAGTTTGACAGACAACCTCTCAAATCTCAGGTCTTGAAGCATCTGTGAGTATGCTGGTTTTCATTTATCATCTCCCAGTAGTTTCAGTAAGCCAAACAATACACATGACATCATTGACCTATAGCATTCATTCATCAATTTCACCTGGCTGCTACTAGCTGCTGGTCTATTGAGGATGGCTCCAGTACCCGGTCGTAATAAAGGCCGACATAGGAAAGGACTGGAAGGTCCAAACATCAAGGATGATCGAGATATGGAAACAATTAACAGATTTTAACCTTAGCCCTGTTAGCTTGGAATTAGAGATATCAAATCCCCATACAAACAAGAGACATCATTAAAAAAAAAAAATACATATATATATATATATATATAAACATTTTGTTCAAATGTAAAATAAGTTACATTATGCCTGAAACAGGGAAATACATTGGCCCACTTACAGCTGTATAATATAATGATTTCCATAATTACATTTATGGGTGATAATTGGCAGGATATTTTAGCATATTGTTCTGTATAGTATACTGTACCTAACGTGTGACTGTTTTTTAACCAAGAATACATTTGTGCTAGCCTGAGTGCCAGTCTGTTTGTGCTCTCCTTCGGGTGTTGTAACGCCAAACATTGTCAGGCTACATTTGTGCTCCAAAAAAAGATATTGTAACTATGCTCTCCATATTTACTACATTTTGCACTTTTTGAGTTTGTGTCAAAATTTAGTGTAACATCCCTGTTGATTGATCATGCTATCCCATTTCTGCGTCCTATATTGTAACAATAGAATCTTCTCATTCGGACTGCTCTTTGGTAAACAAAGGTTACGTAGGTTGCTACTCAAATCAATGCAATGGACATAAGTGTGCATTAGACTGCAGTGTGCCGGTCCCTTGTCCCCCTCTCTGTCCTTTCACCTCCCAGCTCAAGCCAGATCTTAAAGAACCCCCTGGCAGCAGAGTAATATCCTCTTTGAAAGGGTGGTGTATATAATTTTACACCATGTTAGACTACAGGCCAAATATAGTACAACTAGGATTTCAAGAGAATGCTGAATGATCTATCCAAAGTAAGGTAGAGATGTATGATGAGCTTTGTGATTTACATAAATTCACTGAAAACCCACACTAACACACAGTTATATTAACAGTATTGCACATTTCATGTAGCCTACTTTTGGCCAGCTAATAGCCTAACCACCGATCAAGCAACATTATGGACTAAACGTTCAAATCCTGTTGCTGCAGGATTATTTTGCTGTGACGATATACTGCAGGTCAAATGAAATTCCTACATCTGTAGTAAGGCTGTGTTCAACCAATGAAACGTACACTCTTAGAAACCTAAAAGGGTTATTCAGCTGTCCTCATAGGAGAACCCTTTGAAGAACCCTTTTTGGTTCCAGGTAGAACCCTTTTGGTTCCAGATAGAACCCTTGGGGACAGCCGAAGAATCCTTTTGGAACCATTTTTTCTAAGAGTGTAGTACATTTCGTACTTCAGTGATAAGAAAACGTGGATCATTCAAGCTGATTTAACACAATCTTTCCTAACATGGTTTAACCCCTCCCGGTGTGCTGCTGACTGCCACCAATGAAGTACACAGAAATTCACATGGTAAGAGCTTTCTGGCACAATTCCTAGGCCATATACTCCCTCCTCGTTGTCCATGTCTTGCTCTCCCATTGTCCTGCCCTTCTTCCTGGCCCTCTTACGAGGCACCTAGTCGGGGTCTGCAATGTCCGCAGTGATACTGAATCTGGTCCCAGATCACGCTTTTTCTCCCCCTCAGTCGTTGCCCTCCTCCTCGTCTGCCTGACCGGCTTTGCCCAGTCGCTGGAAGCAGTGGACCATGGAGGCCAGGAAGAAGCTGGCTATAATGGCCACCACAGAGACTGAGATGCCTGAGAAGATGACAATGAGGATGTCCGTAAGGGAGAGGTAGCCCCGGCACTCCCGGAAACTGGCCTCAGAGAGCAGGCTCAGGGACATAAGACTCCCATCCATGGGGAGGGAACACTGCAACCCCTCCATACCTGAGAGAGAGAGAGAGAGAGAGAGAGAGAGAGAGAGAGAGAGAGAGAGAGAGAGAGAGAGAGAATATGATGTCATCAGTCTTGAACACAGTCACTCTATGGCCCAATCCCAAATCAATCCCCGGCCTACACACAGTGTAGATCTGAAATTATTAGAAATGTATAAGTATGGTCACATCTTAACAGGTAGCAGTGAAGGTAACAGCTTCACTCTAGCTTACATCTATCTATCCAGTCCTTTCAGGTCTAATTGCATGGTGGAGCTGACCTCCACTCTGATGACTGAATAAATACACAGGGGATTAGCTGTCCTGCCTGCTCACAGTACTGTGTCACTCAATGTCACTTTCAACTGTTGAAAAGCATGCTGACCATACAGTGTGGAATGGCACTGTGGTTGAAATCCACTAAGAATGTCTGGTCTGTGATATCATCTTACTGTAACAGTGTAAGTGAGGACACTGAGGGAACAGTTGGGTGCCATTGTTTTGCCTCAGAGTTGTTTGATATATTAGCTATAGCCCAGTACGCCTACGGAAGTAGCTACTGTGCCTGTTCATGTGTCTCACCATTTCCCACACATTGAGTCACATCAAGCCTCAAAAACCTATCCATTTGATCGTTTGTGTTTAGTTATCCCACTTAAAGCATATTACACCATCATGAAAAGCTTGTCCCTTGGCGGTATCAAGTGACTGCATTACCATACATCAACACCTACATCAGGGTTTCCCAAACTAGGTCCTGGGGACCCCAAGGGGTGCATGTTTTGTTTTTTGCCCTAGCACTACACAGCTGATTCAAATAATAAAATAATCATCAAGCTTTGATAATTTGAATCAGCTGTATAGTGTTAGGGCAAAAACCAAAATGTGCACCCATTGGGGTCCCGAGGACCGAGTTTGGGAAACTCTGACCTACATGTATAGTAACACACACAGAGCTGAAAGGCCTACTGCATCTAGAGAAGTGCGTGGTCTTGACACATCTCTGTTATAGCTAGGTGATTTGGAGATAACACAATGCTTTTAACAGCCATATAAATACAGTACCGGTCAAAGGTTTGGACACATCTACTCATTCCAGGGTTTTAATTTATTTTCACTATTTTCTACATTGTAGAATAATACTGAAGACATCAAAACTATGAAATAACACATATGGAATCATGTAGTAACCAAAAAAGTGTTAAACAAATCAAAATATATTTTATATTTGAGATTCTTCAAACTAGCCACCCTTTGCCTTGATGACAGCTTTGCACACTCTTTGTCACGATCGTCGAAATGAGTGGACCAAGGCGCAGCGTGATATGCGTACATCTTTTTAATGTGTACTTAGCAACACGATACAACAACCAAAACAACTAAACGAAACGTGAAGTCCTCGGTCATACACACAAACCTACACGGAACAAGATCCCACGAATCACAAGTGCACAAAAGACTGCCTAAGTATGGTTCCCAATCAGAGACAACAAGCAACAGCTGATTCTCGTTGCCTCTGATTGAGAACCACCCCGGCCAACATAGAAACACATAACCTAGAACAGAACATAGGAAACGAAACATAGACACTACACAAAGAAACTAACACCCTGGCTCAACATACAAGAGTCCCCAGAGCCAGGGCGTGACACTCTTGGCATTCTCTCAACCAGCTTCATGAGGTAGTCACCTGGAATGCATTTCAATTAACAGGTGTTCCTTAATTTGTGGAATTCCTTTCCTTCTTAATGCGTTTGAGCCAATCAGTTATGTTGTGACAAGGTAATAATAATAATAATATGCCATTTAGCAGACGCTTTTATCCAAAGCGACTTACAGTCATGCGTGCATACATTATTTAATTTTTTTTGTGTATGGGTGGTCCCGGGGATCAAACCCACTACCTTGGCGTTACAAGCGCCGTGCTCTACCAGCTGAGCTACAGAGGTGTCACGGTTTCGGCCGAGGCGGCTCCTCCTCCTTGTTCGGGCAGGTTTCGCCGGTCGTCGTCTCCGGAGTTCTAGCTGCCACCGCTCGATGTTTCGTGTTTGTTTGGTTTTGTCTGTTAGTCACACCTGTTTTGTGTTAGGTCTCATTTAGCACCCTATTTAGTTTCCTTGTTGTTAGGTTTGTGTTGTGTGTGATTGTTCGTGTCGTGGTTGCGCTACCCGTGTCGGTACGCTATTTTTCCTGAGCTTCCTCCTTGTTGTGTGAGGAGAGATTTACGCACCTGTGTGTGCGCTTGTCTTTACGCCTGTGTGCGTCTTTTGCCTCCGGGCTGTTTTGGATTACTTTTCGTGCTCAGTAAAGTCTTGTTGGACTTACCCTCTGCTGCCTGCGCCTGATTCCACACCACACCCATACACAGCACCGTGACAGAATCACACACCATTAGATGGAATCAGCAGGAGCACCCGTCGACCTCATGGAGGAGCGTCTCCTTGGACACGAGCACCGGATCAACCGTATCGGGCACGCCTTGGAGGGCGTCATGGACACCCTTCGTCGATGGGAGACCAGCGGGGTTCCCATAGCCCCACCTATCGCACCATCACCTTCACCACCGGACAACCAGCCCGTCCATCGACCGGAACCCAGTGGGATTCGGCTCTCGCTCCCGAGGGCGTACGACGGCACCGCTGCCGGGTGTCAGGGGTTCCTCCTACAAGTGGAGCTCTACATTGCCACCATACACCCGGCGCCCTCGGGATACGAGAGCGTTTCCGCCCTCATCTCCTGTCTCACCGGCAAGGCGTTGGAGTGGGCCAACGCCGAGTGGAGGGGAATAGACGCCGCCACCGTCACCTATGCGGAGTTCTCCCGTCGCTTCCGTGCGGTCTTCGACCATCCACCAGAGGGGAGAGCGGCGGGGGAACGTCTATTCCACCTCCGACAGGGGATGAGGAGCGCTCAGGCGTTCGCGTTGGAGTTCCGGACTCTAGCGGCTGATGCGGGGTGGAATGAGAGGGCCCTCATAGACCACTTCCGATGTAGCCTTCGGGAGGACGTCCGCAGGGAGTTAGCCTGCAGGGACAGCACACTAACATTTGACCAGCTGGTGGACATGGCCATTCGACTGGACAACCTGCTGGCGACCCGCGGACGTCCCAGGTGGGGGCCCCCCATTCCACCCTCCAGCGCCTCCGAGCAGTGTCCGATGGAGCTTGGAGGTGCTGGCGCTAGAGGGAGAAGAGGTAGGAGCCCGAGGGGGGCAGTCTCCTGCACCAAGTGTGGGCGCGGAGGGCACACCGCGGCTAGGTGCTGGGGAGGGTCCCCTGGTGAGGGAGAGAGCAGGTCGTACAGTGGGGAGTCCACCCAGGTGAGTAGGCGCCCTACTTACCCAGAGCTTTCTGTCGTTCACATTACCTTACCTGTTTGTTTCCCACAGGTTGCACCTCGGTCCCAGCATAAGGCGCTAGTCGATTCAGGCGCAGCTGGGAATTTTGTAGACCGGAGATTCTGTGTTAAGTTAGGGATTCCCCTCCTTCCAGTCGACAAACCCTTTCCTGTACATGCCCTAGATAGTCGTCCGTTAGGATCTGGGTTGATTGGGGAGGTCACAGCGCCACTTAGGATGATGACGCAGGGGGGTCATGAGGAGACGATTCAACTCTCCTGCGTATCCGGTGGTACTGGGGCTTCCCTGGTTGATGACCCATGATCCTACTATCTCGTGGCGAGAGAAAGCTCTTAAAGGGTGGTCTGCTCAGTGTGAGGGGTTATGTCTGGGTGTTTCCGTAGGGGCGACCTCGGTGGAGAGTCCGAACCAGATGTCAGCACTGCACATTCCTCCTGAGTATGAGGATTTGGCGCTCGTGTTCAGTAAGACCAGAGCGGCACAGTTGCCACCTCATAGACAAGGGGATTGTGCGATAGACCTCCAGACAGGAGCAGCGCTTCCGCGGAGCCATGTGTATCCTTTGTCACAGGAGGAGAAAAGGGCAATGGAGACTTACATTGCCGAGTCTCTGAGACAGGGATACATACGGGCCTCCACTTCTCCCGCGTCCTCGAGCTTATTTTTTGTGAGGAAAAAGGATGGAGGTTTGCGTCCGTGTATTGATTACCGCGGTCTCAATCAGGTGACGGTGAAGTACAGCTATCCACTTCCTCTGATTGGGACCATGACGGAGTCCTTACACGGGGCAAGGTTCTTCACAAAATTGGATCTCAGGAGCGCATATAACTTGGTGCGCATTAGGGAGGGCGATGAGTGGAAGACAGCATTTAGTACTACATCCGGCCATTACGAGTATCTCGTCATGCCATATGGGTTAATGAATGCTCCATCAGTCTTCCAATCGTTTGTAGACGAACTTTTCCGGGACATGCAGGCGCAGGGAGTAGTGGTGTACATAGATGATATTCTTGTGTACAGTGCTACTCGGGCCGAGCATGTAGCCCTGGTGCGCAGGGTATTGAGGAGACTGTTGGAGCATGACCTGTATGTCAAAGCTGAGAAATGTCTGTTCTTCCAGGAGTCAGTTTCCTTTTTGGGTTACCAGTTGTCTGCGTCAGGGGTGAGAATGGAGGTGGACCGAGTGTCCGCCGTGCGTAATTGGCAAACCCCAACTACGGTTAAAGAGGTGCAGCGGTTCTTGGGTTTTGCGAATTACTACCGGAGGTTTATCCGGGGTTTTGGACAGGTGGCAGCTCCCATAACGTCTCTTCTGAAGGGGGGTCCGGTGCGCTTGCAGTGGTCAGCTGAGGCGGACAGGGCCTTTGGGAGACTGAAGGACCTGTTTACCTCGGCCCCGGTGTTGGCGCACCCGGATCCCACTTTACCCTTCCAAGTTGAGGTGGACGCGTCTGAGGCCGGTATCGGGGCAGTTCTTTCTCAACGATCCGGTACACCACCTAAGCTCCGCCCCTGTGCTTTTTATTCTAAGAAGCTCAGTCCGGCGGAGCGGAATTATGACGTAGGGGACAGGGAGCTGTTAGCCGTAGTACAGGCCCTAAAGGTGTGGAGGCATTGGCTTGAGGGGGCTCAGCACCCTTTCCTCATTCTGACCGACCATCGTAACCTGGAGTACATTCGGGCAGCTAGGAGACTGAATCCTCGCCAGGCTCGATGGACTATGTTTCTCGCCCGGTTTGTGTTCAAGATCACTTACATCCCTGGGTCCCAGAACGGGAAGGCAGATGCTCTGTCCCGTCGGTATGACACGGAGGAGAGGTGCGTGGAGTCCATTCCCATACTACCGGAGTCTTGTCTGGTGGCACCGGTGGTGTGGGAGGTCGATGCAGAGATCGAGCGGGCGTTACGCACCGAGCCTAGTCCTCCACAGTGTCCGGTGGGTCGGGTGTACGTCCCGCTCGAGGTCCGGGATCGGCTGATTTATTGGGCTCACACGTCCCCCTCCTCTGGACATCCGGGTATTGGCCGGACGGTGCACTGCCTTAGTACGAAGTACTGGTGGCCAACGTTAGCCAGGGATGTGAGGGTTTATGTCTCCTCCTGCTCAGTATGTGCCCAGTGTAAGGCGCCCAGACACTTGCCCAGGGGTAAATTACAGCCCCTGCCCGTTCCACAACGACCCTGGTCTCACCTCTCGGTGGATTTTGTTACCGATCTTCCCTCCTCCCAGGGGAATACCACCATCCTGGTCGTTGTGGATCGGTTCTCGAAGGCCTGTCGTCTCCTTCCCATGCCGGGTCTTCCTACGGCCCTACAGACCGCTGAGGCTCTATTTACTCACGTCTTCCGGCATTACGGGGTGCCCGAGGATATAGTGTCCGATCGAGGCCCCCAGTTTACCTCCAGAGTCTGGAGAGCATTTATGGAACGTTTGGGGGTCTCGGTGAGCCTTACCTCGGGTTACCACCCGGAGAGTAATGGGCAGGTTGAACGAGTCAACCAGGATGTGGGTAGGTTTCTGAGGTCATATTGTCAGGGCCGGCCGGAGGAGTGGGCGAGATATGTGCCCTGGGCCGAGATGGCACAGAACTCTCTCCGCCACTCCTCCACCCAACTAACCCCTTTTCAGTGTGTATTAGGGTACCAGCCGGTTCTGGCACCATGGCATGAGAGCCAGATCGAGGCCCCCGCTGTGGATGAGTGGGTGCGGCGCTCGGAGGAGACGTGGGACGCTGCACACGTCCATCTGCAGCGTGCCATACGTCGACAGAAGACGAGCGCCGACCTACACCGCAGTGAGGGGCCAGTGTACGCACCTGGAGATCGAGTCTGGCTCTCAACCAGAAACCTGCCCCTCCGCCTGCCCTGCCGGAAGCTGGGTCGGCGGTTTGTGGGGCCTTTTAAAGTCCTGAGGAGATTGAACGAGGTGAGTTACAGGTTAGAACTACCTATTGATTACAAGAATATTAACCCCTCGTTCCATGTGTCTCTCCTCAGGCCGGTGGTAGCTGGTCCACTCCAGGACTTTGAGATTGAGGAGACTCCTCCGCCCCCGTTGGACATCGAGGGGGCTCCGGCGTACACGGTTCGGACCATCCTGGATTCGAGACGCCGGATGGGGGGTCTCCAATATCTCGTGGAGTGGGAGGGGTACGGTCCGGAGGAGCGGTGCTGGGTGCCAAGGAGGGACATTCTGGATCCGTCCCTGATGACCGAATTCCATCGTGGTCATCCTACGCGCCCTGCTCCGCGTCCCCCTGGTCGTCCCCGAGGCCGGAGGCGGGGGGGGGGGTACTGTCACGGTTTCGGCCGAGGCGGCTCCTCCTCCTTGTTCGGGCAGGTTTCGCCGGTCGTCGTCTCCGGAGTTCTAGCTGCCACCGCTCGATGTTTCGTGTTTGTTTGGTTTTGTCTGTTAGTCACACCTGTTTTGTGTTAGGTCTCATTTAGCACCCTATTTAGTTTCCTTGTTGTTAGGTTTGTGTTGTGTGTGATTGTTTGTGTCGTGGTTGCGCTACCCGTGTCGGTACGCTATTTTTCCTGAGCTTCCTCCTTGTTGTGTGAGGAGAGATTTACGCACCTGTGTGTGCGCTTGTCTTTACGCCTGTGTGCGTCTTTTGCCTCCGGGCTGTTTTGGATTACTTTTCGTGCTCAGTAAAGTCTTGTTGGACTTACCCTCTGCTGCCTGCGCCTGATTCCACACCACACCCATACACAGCACCGTGACAAGAGGACCACAAGGTAGGGGTGGTATACATAAGATAGCCCTATTTAGTAAAAGACCAAGTCCATATTATGACAAGAACAGCTCAAATAAGCAAAGAGAAACGACAGTCCATCTTTACTTAAAGACATGAAGGTCAGTCAATCCGGAAAATTTCAAGAATTTAGAAAGTTTCTTCAAGTGCAATCGCAAAAAAAATCAAGGCAGGACCGCTACAGGAAAGGAAGACCCAGAGTTACCTCTGCTGCAGAGGATAAGTTCATTAGAGTTACCAGCCTCAGAAATTGCAGCCCAAATAAATGCTTCACAGAGTTCAAGTCACAGACACATCTCAACATCAACTGTTCAGAGGAGACTATGTGAATCAGGCCTTCATGGTCGAATTGCTGCAAAGAAACCACTACTAAAGGAGACCCATAAAAAGAAGAGACTTGCTTGGGCCAAGAAACACGAGCAATGGACATTAGACCGGTGGAAATCTGTCCTTTGGTCTGATGAGTCCAAATTTGAGATTTGCCATGTCTTTGTGAGACGCATAGTAGGTGAACGGATGATCTCTGCATGTGTGGTTCCTACCATGAAGCATGGAGGAGGAGGTGTGATGGTGTGGGGGTGCTTTGCTGGTGACACTGTCAGTGATTTATTCAAAATTCAAGGCACATTTAACCAGCATGGCTACCACAGTATTCTGCAGCGATACGCCATCCCATCTGGTTTGCGCTTAGTGGGACTATCATTTGTTTTTCAACAGGACAATGACCCAATACACCTCCAGGCTGTGTAAGGGCTATTTGACCAAGAAAGAGAGTGATGGAGTGCTGCATCAGATGACCTGGCCTCCACAATCACCTGACCTCAACCCAATTGAGATGGTTTGGGATGAGCCGGACCGCAGAGTGAAGGAAAAGCAGCCAACAAGTGCTCAGCATATGTGGGAACTCCTTCAAGACTGTTGGAAAAGCATTCCAGGTGAAGCTGGTTGAGAGAATGCCAAGAGTGTTCAAAGCTGTGCAAAGGGTGGCTATTTGAAGAATATAAAATATAAAATATATTTAGATTTGTTTAACACTTTTTTGGTTACTACATGATTCCATATGTGTTTTTCATAGTTTTGATGTCTTCACTATTATTCTACAATGTAGAAAATAGTAAAAATAAAGAAAAACCCTTGAATGAGTAGGTGTGTCCAAACCTTTGACTGGTACTGTACATGTGTTTAGTGCCAAGCTGCATTCCCGGTGTCTTTTTTCACTATCTAATTATGTCATGGGGTTGTTCAATGACAGACATGTATTTGTTCAAAATCTATCATTTGATGGTTTCATTTCAGAGACAAATAATAATGTTTATTTTCCAAAATGCTATATATCGGCCTCACTCGCAGAGAAATAAGTAGTACTGCTAGGTTTTACACAGTCAAATGTAAGAAATAACGATTTAATAAAGAACTGTACAAATGATACGTCTGTGACATCAATATTTAAAACATGTTAAATTTTTTTATTCAATACAGATCTGTTTGTAAAACATTTACATTTGACATTTTAGTCATTTAGCCGATGCTCTTATCCAGAGCTTCTTACAGTAAGTGCATTCATCTTAAGATAGCTGGGTGAGACTACCACATATCACAGTCAAATATACAGGATTATGAACAGTCCATTCCAGCTAAACAATGGATATATAGCTAGCATTTAGCAAAAAAACACATCTAAAATCTATGAATAAACAAATCTGAGAACAGTAATATTTTATACACAGATGAAGGTACCCATAAGCAATCATTTCTGATGAAAAAACACAAATGTGAAAGATTGGTGGATGTAGCGTTTTGGAAATTAACACTTCACTTATAAGTTAGGGTTCAAAGGGTTTTGTGATTGTTTTGTGTTCAGTTGCTATATGAAATGTAAGAATGCATAAACAGAGCATAAAGTATGAGTATTATAGTAGCCTACCCTACTTTGAGAGGATGAAAATAGACAGTCACATTATATCTTACTGCATGAGAATAACAGAAGTGTGCAGAACAAGGACGAGACCGATATTTGCGCTCTGGTGATTTGATAATATCATAAAAAGATACAATAATACACTATAACAGATAATAATGTAACAGTACAGTACCAAACTTCCTCATCAAATTATGAGGATAGATAGATTATACTGTGAATGATTTTACTGATAATGACAAGGGGCATCAATGGGGCTCTGGTTTCCTTGTAAACTAACCCAATCTATTCCACTAATACAAAGAGTCTGCAGATTTTGCTGTGAAGAGACAGAATCATTAGATCATTTGTTTTGGTTCTGTCCATTTGTAGCTTGTTTTTGGACACAGGTCCAGGAATGGCTAAAGGATTGCAATATTTACCTGGAGCTAACCTTGCAGATAGCAATACTGGGTGATCTGAAAAGTCATAGTCAATCAATCAATAATATAATAATACTTTTAGCAAAAATGTTTATTTTTAATTCACAATCTGTAGAAGCAATGAGAATAGAAAGGTTCAGAACTTTTGTAAAACATCACAGTACGGTTGAAATATATATGGCAAATAGAAATCCTATATGGATGGTGTTAAGAGATAGATGTGAGGTATTGAATAGAGTTGAAGGATGGGACTAATAACAAATAACAACAAATAATAACAAAGATAGCTAATAATGTAAGCATACTGTGTCCATAATAAGTATATAGGTTGTATGTTGGGAGCTTTTGGGAAAGAGCACAGTTAGAAAGATATGGCATATAGAAGCAAACCGGATGGACATCATGAAAATGATCGGAGAGGTTGAGAGTAGAAGAAGTTCAGGAGCAAAAAATAATAATAATATATATATATATATATATATATATAATAGAATTCTTGTAAAATTAACTCTGTCCATAAGGTGTAGATAGTAAGTATAGACCGGAAGTAGAGGCCTGGGCATTGTTGTTCACTAATTTACTCCAAGTAGGGAAAGGATGGTGGGGTTGAAAAGTAATAAAGGGGAGTGTATATATATATATAAAAAAAACATGGGGGATTGGAAGTGATGCAGACAATTACATTGATAGAAGATACAATCTATCTGCAATATTAAGCTGATCCATTCCCCCCAAAAAATTTTTTTAAATAAAAAATACAAAAAAGAGTGTGAAAATAAATACATTATTTGTTATGTTTTCAATCAGTATTCGCTGTTTTTGAAATACGTATTTCAATAAAACATTACGTAATCTAAAAGCACATATGGTGCACCTCAGTCATGCTATAATAAAAGCAGTTTGGGGCGCTTCCATTTTAGCCTGCCTGTGTCTGTAGCTGCTGTGGCCAGCAGTCAGTAGACATCATTATCAAGTGTGTGTGTGTGTGTGCATGTGCATGTGCATGTGCGTGCATGCGTGTGTGCGTGTGTGTGTGTGTGTGTGTGTGTGTGTGTGTGTGTGTGAGTGTATATGTGTGGTGAGTCACAGTTAGACCAGAAGGGGTTTTCCACATGCAGAGGGACTCAGTGACCTCATCGCTCGGTGAAATTCCAGTCACGTGGCTCTCCTCTCCTCCTCACCACGCAGCACAACAAGCAAAGCTCAGCCCAGACACTGGCTCTTCTGCGCTCTCTCTCTGTCTCTGTCTCTGTCTCTATCTCTGGCTCTTTCTCTGGCTCTATCTCTGGCTCTGCACGCCACAGCCATAGTGTCTCGGTGTGGAGAGGACCAGAATACTACATTGCAAATAGATGGAAAGAGTCTGCATGGTTTCGGTGTTGGTGGTGATGGATGTGGGGGTGATTGATTGATTGATGGAGAAAGTCTGCATGGTTTCGGTGTTGGTGGTGATGGATGTGGGGGTGATTGATTGATTGATGGAGAAAGTCTGCATGGTTTCAGTGTTGGTGGTGATGGATGTGGGGGTGATTGATTGATTGATGGAGAAAGTCTGCATGGTTTCGGTGTTGGTGGTGATGGTGATGGATGTGGGGGTGATTGATTGATTGATGGAGAAAGTCTGCATGGTTTCAGTGTTGGTGGTGATGGATGTGGGGGTGATTGATTGATTGATGGAGAAAGTCTGCATGGTTTCGGTGTTGGTGGTGATGGATGTGGGGGTGATTGATTGATTGATGGAGAGAGTCTTCATGGTTTGGAGAGAGTCTTCATGGTTTCAGTGTTGGTGGTGATGGATGTGGGGGTGATTGATTGATTGATGGAGAGAGTCTTCATGGTTTCGGTGTTGGTGGTGATGGATGTGGCGGTGGGGATGGGTTGAGTATGCCTACATTGTCTGATGCTGCCTATAGACTTAACATCGTCAACAAAATCACTGCATCATATTTGACATGAGTATGCATAGTTTCCTATATTGATGTGTTATATATATACAGTGGAGAGAACAAGTATTTGATACACTGCCGATTTTGAAGGTTTTCCTACTTACAAAGCATGTAGAGGTCTGTAATTTGTATCATAGGTACACTTCAACTGTGAGAGACAGAATCTAAAACAAAAATCCAGAAAATCACATTGTATGATTTTTAAGTAATTAATTTGCATTTTATTGCATGACATAAGTATTTGATCACCTACCAACCAGTAAGAATTCCGGCTCTCACAGACCTGTTAGTTTTTCTTTAAGAAGCCCTCCTGTTCTCCACTCATTACCTGTATTAACTGCACCTGTTTGAACTCGTTACCTGTATAAAAGACACCTGTCCACACAATCAATCAAACAGACTCCAACCTCTCCACAACGGCCAAGACCAGAGAGCTGTGTAAGGACATCAGGGATAAAATTGTAGACCTGCACAAGGCTGGGATGGGCTACAGGACAATAGGCAAGCAGCTTGGTGAGAAGGCAACAACTGTTGGTGCAATTATTAGAAAATGGAAGAAGTTCAAGATGACGGTCAATCACCCTCGGTCTGGGGCTCCATGCAAGATCTCACCTCGTGGGGCATCAATGATCATGAGGAAGGTGAGGGATCAGCCCAGAACTACACGGCAGGACCTGGTCAATGACCTGAAGAGAGCTGGGACCAGTCTCAAAGAAAACCATTAGTAACACACTACGCCGTCATGGATTAAAATCCTGCAGCGCACGCAAGGTCCCCCTGCTCAAGCCAGCGCATGTCCAGGCCCATCTGAAGTTAGCCAATGACCATCTGGATGATCCAGAGGAGGAAAGGGAGAAGGTCATGTGGTCTGATGAGACAAAAATTGAGCTTTTTGGTCTAAACTCCACTCGCCGTGTTTGGAGGAAGAAGAAGGATGAGTACAACCCCAAGAACACCATCCCAACCATGAAGCATGGAGGTGGAAACATAATTCTTTGGGGATGCTTTTCTGCAAAGGGGACAGGACAACTGAACCGTATTGAGGGGAGGATGGATGGGACCATGTATCGCGAGATCTTGGCCAACAACCTCCTTCCCTCAGTAAGAGCATTGAAGATGGGTCGTGGCTGGGTCTTCCAGCATGACAACGACCCAAACCACACAGTCAGGGCAACTAAGGAGTGGCTCCGTAAGAAGCATCTCAAGGTCCTGGAGTGGCCTAGCCAGTCTCCAGACCTGAACCCAATAGAAAATCTTTGGAGGGAGCTGAAAGTCCGTATTGCCCAGCGACAGCCCTGAAACCTGAAGGATCTGGAGAAGGTCTGTATGGAGGAGTGGGCCAAAATCCCTGCTGCAGTGTGTGCAAACCTGGTCAAGACCTACAGGAAACATATGATCTCTGTAATTGCAAACAAAGGTTTCTGTACCAAATATTAAGTTCTGCTTTTGTGATGTATCAAATACTTATGTCATGCAATAAAATGCAAATGAATTACTTAAAAATCATACAATGTGATTTTCTGGATTTTTGTTTTAGATTCCATCTCTCACAGTTGAAGTGTACCTATGATAAAAATTACAGACCTCTACATGTTTTGTAAGTAGGAAAACCTGCAACATCGGCAGTGTATCAAATACTTGTTCTCCCCACTGTATATATATATATCAGCTGCCATGCTGCTATAGTTGGAATTATATTTGTGTGTGTGTGTGTGTGTGTGCGTGCGTGCTAGTGCTTACCTGCATATGTACATGCGTGCTTGTCTGCGTCCATGGGTGCATGTACGTTTGTGTGTGTGTGTTTGTGTATACGTTTGTGTGTGTTTGTTTGTGTATACGTTTGTGTGTGTTTGTTTGTGTTTGTTTGTGTATACGTTTGTGTGTGTTTGTTTGTGTATACGTTTGTGTGTGTTTGTTTGTGTATACGTTTGTGTTTGTTTGTTTGTGTATACGTTTGTGTGTGTGTGTTTGTGTATACGTTTGTGTGTGTGTGTTTGTGTATAAGTTTGTGTGTGTTTGTTTGTGTATACGTTTGTGTGTGTTTGTTTGTGTATACGTTTGTGTGTGTGTGTTTGTGTATACGTTGTGTGTGTGTGTGTCACTCGTAGAGCGATGGAGTGGTGGAACATTAGTCTAGACCAGGGATGGGGGTGGGGCCAAAAATCTGAACTCATGATGGGCCACAGTGACTCACGGGTCTGCATATCCTCATCTATACCCACACCTGCAGTCAGAGCTGGCCCTAGCCTTTTGGGGCCCTAAGTGAAATTTTGTTGGGGGCCCACCCCCCCACCTTGCGACCAAACATTTTAGCGGCCCCCCTCTTGACAGCGGAGAGAAAACATTGACGTTTTAGAGTTACTTTCCTGCAATTCTACACATTTTGCCATGGGCGTAGAGAAAATTTTGAGTTTTAAAGCAAATTTGCTGTAATTCTACACATTTCGCCATGGGGCGGAGAGAAGATTTAGCAGTTTTACAGCTAATTTCCTGCAATTCTACTCATTTTGCCATAGGGTGGAGAGAAATGTTTGCAATTTTGAATATGATATCTGAGTGAGGGTGACTAACAAAATCAATGGGGGCCCTCCAGTCGGTAATTTGACCAATTTTACTACAAGTTTAGATAGCTGGCTAGACTAACTCACCAATCAAATGTTTTAGCTGACATGGGCTAATTGAGTGACTGTCAATGACTCACATAACACGAGAAAAACTGCTGATGCACAAACAAAGTTCGAAATTGCACCTTGTGTATTCTACTATTCTAACTCTCAACATTAAGTTGAGTCCCAAGAATTGATCCTCGAGCCTACAGTTGCCCATCCCTGGTCTAGACAATGTCAGTGTCAATGGTAAGCTGTCATCAGTATCAAATTAAGTGTAGTAAAAAATGTATGCTGATTGTTCATCCTTGACCCAACAAGCACTAGAAACAGCACTTTATGGTGTGATTATACAGGTTACCGCTTTGACTCATTCACACACATTCACCTAAAGGCACCATTGTGAAATATCCTCAGCTACTGTGTTTTAAATGGGCAATCTGCAGTTCAAACAACAACAAAGTGGTTATATTCTTCAAGAATCAATGGGTATATATCTTATTATTTTTTAAAGATGTCCCAATCGCAGATTGACCCTATTACTGAGCTTTGTTGCATCTTGATGATACAGTACCTGAGAGCAGGCTACAATGTGTATGTGAAACCAGAACTTACAAACTCAATGAGTAAAGCTCAATAGTTTGTAAATGTCTATTTATGTTCTCAGATACTATACAGATCAAGACAATCTCAATCAGGAACTGACAGAGCAATGTCCCTGATAGCAAAGTGGGTAAAAGAAAGATGTTACTGTTTGGGTCAGTAGAATTACAGTGTCCAATGAAATTACAGTGTCCAAGAGAACATTTTGTTTTGGACTTATCCCACAAACCCAGTGACTGTGCGTGATTGAATGGTTCTGTGGAAGCGCCAAGGACAGCAAGTGATCCATTATCCTGTGCCCTTCACCCTCCAGTTTGTTCACAGTTCTAGTTCACACTCAGTAATTAAGAAGCATTTATTGTGATTAAGCCTCAGAGGGTCAGGAATTTAGTAATCAGCGATTAAAGGGCTAGTTTAATCCATCAAATCTTAATTTCTTATTAATGAATATACACTCCGATCCATGTTTCTGCTGCCTTGTCAGAATGATGACAAGATAATCATGGCATGCAACTAGTTTGTTCCCAAGGCAACGGGAAAGATTAAGTCTGCCTATATGTCAAATATCCTGTACAGCCACATGTCCTTTAGGGTAACATACAGTAGAGGTTTTCTAGGGTGAGCCCTACTAAGGCTGGAGCCTAAAGTTGCTAAGGCCTATAGCCTCCTGAGACCTGAGAAAAAAATTGTTTGGGATTTATATATATTTTTTTACATAACATAAGTGTTTTGGGTGAAAAATACATGCTACCAATCATTTTTTGGGAACAAATATTGTTATTTTTATTGTAAGTGCAAAATGGTCCTTTGTAGTGGTCATTAGGATGTAAATATACACAAATTAACATTACAGTCAATGGGTACAGTCCTGTAGGTGAAAAACATAGTTGTGGCATCCAGGTGTCCACTACAGAGGACATTTCTTGATAAGCTCTTATTTAGCTCTTATTTAATGTTTTAAAAAATATTACACACTCCTGACAACTCACTTAACTATTCACTTAATAGAAAAATGTTGAATATCAAACTCACAAAAATGTTAATTAATAATTACACACAATTTTCAAATGTCCATAAAATGTGCTAATTTTGACGGCAGCCATTCTTTTAAGAACCAGGAAGATAAAGTCGTCAAGGTCACACCCCCACACGTGATATCAGTGAAAAGCCAGAATTCCAGAATGTCCTCTCAAAGGGGCAACAGGACTTAATACAGTGGCTTGTATGGCCTCAGAGATACGGACCAAGAACTGATGTCCACTAGAGAGGACAAAAATGAATTGCTGAGTCTCAGGAGGATAGAAGAGCACATAGAAAGCACCATAGTGTTGGTGTGTGTACTATATGTGTCTGGGCTCACCGAAGGCTAGGTGCTAATGTGCCACACGGAATGTTGTTAGTATAACATTGTGTTCTGCCAGGTCACAGGTCACAGCTATTGAAATTAAATCCACTGTGAAGATTGTCGATGTGCCAATTTGGTAATTGATACGATCCATGGAACATCCCGTTGCTTTGATTAGCGTGCTGTAATAACATTGTCTGCATCCCAAATGGCACCCTATTCCCTATATAGTGCACTACTTTTGACCAGAGCCCTATGGGCCCTGATCAAAAGTAGTGAACTATAAAGGGAATAGGGTGCCATTTGGGACACACATATGGCTTATTTCAATACCGGTCCTAATTCCACCTGAAATAATATTGTGTCTTATTTGGACGGACCTTAATAAACTTGTTAGAACATGTATTTAGTAGCACTAGCCTAGCTCTCTTGGGAAGCAGTTAAATGGATTCTTCGGGAGTCAGATTAACTTGTAGATACCATTTTTATGTGTATGTGTCCAGTATGAAGGAAGTTAGAGGTAGTTTCGCGAGCCAATGCTAACTAGCATTAGCACAATGACTGGAAGTCTATGGGTATCTGCTAGCATGCAGTTGGACTTCCACGCACAGAATGTCTGCTCCGGTCAGAGCTCAGCACTGTGCACCTACATGCAATGTGACGTGTTAGCTCTGGAGAATGAGAGTGAGCATTATATAATGCGTGCAATGACCTGTCAGTACTGCAAACAAGGAAGATTTCTGTAGACATTAATAGCCTCACTGTCTATATATATTGTAACACTACATAGTGTGGATCAGAAACTACATGTAATGCTTATCGTTCGTAATTAAATAAACAATGCAGGTATATTATGATCTATTAAGTGATTCAGATCCTATTGAATGTGATACCCTGGCCTCATATCTTTTTGATCTTGAAGATCTTATTCGTGATCTACTCCCTGTATATTTAGTCAGACAGTGTTTGAAGACGTAAACAATAAATCTGAGAACAGACTCTAATGAGGAATATGGTTAATTAATTATTCAGACACAATCTGGTATCTGGAATCTGGGACTCTCCAGTAGTCTACCACAAGTCTCTTTCTCTTTTTGTCATGCTTACCAAGATGTCTCAGAGTGATCTTATACATTACAACATTGAAGTGTCCATATCTATACAGAATTATCAGTAGTATGAGCAACAAGCTGCAATAAATAAAGATGAGGTTGATAGCCAATAGCTGTTTAGATGATAGACAATTGAAAACAAAGAGGAGGAACCATATGTTTATACATATAGCACATGGGCCAAGTAGAGACATTTAATCTAATACTAACCACTGTTATATACGTTACTGCATCTGTCTTTCAGTGTACTGTGAAGTCTTATATTATAATTCTATAACTGATTGGCTTAAGGTTGGATAGCTTATGAGTTGTTTGAATCAGAAATGAGTGGGCTGCTGGATTATGACAAAAGATTGGTTTTCTATGTCCTAGCACAGGCAAAGATGTTTTAACAAATACGTGCTGTTAAGCAGCTTACATACCCATTGGAAGCTTGTGGCAGTTCTCCGTGAGCCACACAAAAAGTTTGGCAAAGTGACAGTTGCACACCCAGGGGTTGCCCTCCAGGCGCAGCACCCGGAGTGAGGTTAGGGGCTCCAGCACCCCCACGTCCAGCCCCTGCAGGCCGTTCCTCTCCAGCTCCAGCTCCCGCAGCGAGGTCAGCCCCAGGAAAGCATCCTCTTCCACCAGGCTAAGGTAGGGGTTATTACCCAGGCGCAGCTTGATCAGGCTCCGGGACTCCACAAAGGTCCCTGACTGGATCTCTGTCAGGTTGTTGCTGCCCAGGTCCAGGAAGACTAGGCGAGACGAGGTGCTGAGGGTGCCGGGCTCCAGCACCGACAGGGAGTTATTCCTCAGGTCCAGGTAGACCAGGTCGCTGTACAGAACCAGGAAGTCCGAGGGGATCCAGGGAATCCAGTTGTCGGAGAGCAGGAGGCGCCGAATGTCCAGGGGGATGGGGCTTGGGAGGCGGGTGAGACCTTGGCCCTGGCAGTCCACGGTGTGGTGGTCCGGACACAGGCAGCTGGACGGACAGTTGTGGCCCCGAGTCAGCAAGGTGGAGGAAAGCAAGGCAAGGAAAGGCTGAAGCCAGTTAATGCATGGTAACATTGTCAATGGGGTGAGAGGTGAGAGGGAGAGCAGGGGTTTAGATAGGGGAGGGGGAGGTTGGGAGGAAGTGGGTACAGGACAGGACAGGAGAGGGCACAGGGGAGGGGGTAGAGATCAAGGGGTGGGAGATTAAGGAAGGGGAGGGGGAAGCAGAAGGAAGAAAGGAGTCAATGTCCTGGCGCTGGCATCTTTCTTCCTCTTGGTGTGTAGTCTACAAAGGCTCGGCCATCGAGCGGCGAGAGAGATGCGGAACGATGTTTTCGAGGAGATCATGTAGCAAGCGGTCTGGATCGAAAAGCAGCCTGCTGGCTTTGAGGGAATAAGGGGAGGAGTGAGAGAGAGGGAGTGAGCGAGAGAGAGCGAGAGAGAGAGAGTAAGGGAGGGGGGGATTAACACAGGGGTAAATAGAAACTAGCAAACCAGAGACGTGCGCTGGGGAGGGTGTGTGTTGGGAGCGAGGGGAGCGGGGGACGGGGGGGTAGAGGGCGATAGGGTAACCAGAAGGTGGTGTGAGTTGCAGGAGGGTCGACCCTCAGAGTCTCATTACCCCTGCGTTAGAACAATTAACGAGGGACACCGTCTGTGAGTCAGAAGAAGAATATACTGTGACACTCTAAGCATTGGAAGGCTAGACTCACTGAAAGCATGGGTGTTTATATCCAACCGTATGTGCTGGGAAGCTACCGACAGTGACTCGCTGTCCAAATGACGTCAGACACCCAACTCACATGTTGTGATGATGTCACATGGCTCGCAGAATCCCAGGAGGAATATAATCCTGACGACCATGATCCTTGGGAATCATCATCACATACATCTCCTCCTCAACTGTCCTCTGCCTCACTGTGCTGCACGATCCCGCCATCCCAGCTCTGTTGCCATGACAGCATGCTCTAAACATCCACCGTGGTGTGAAGCCGCCTGTGCAGCACAGGCAAATGTCCCAAAAGTGTCATTTTGAGGAACGCCATCACTTGACAGCTTGCCACAGCGGGGTGATGCGTTTGTCTCGTGCCTTCCCTGAGCAACAAGCTGAATGGCTGTCTCATACAATCCACTCCTGTAGCTTTAATGCACTATATCCTATACATACACAGTTAGAAAAACATACAGTACATCCACTGCAGTTTTAACACATCCACTGCAAAAACCCAATGGTCCTCAGAAATACTGTACCTTACACTAAGCAGTGTGTTCCCAATGGCAGTTACCTTACCAACGGCAGCTGATTTGCCAGCTGTTGTTGTTTACATGCTATTTACCTCTATGCTACAGTAGTCAGACATTATGTCCACAGACCTCAGTTACAGAAACAGAATTTATGCTATGTCCAGCAAGAGCATTTCCTGATACATCAAATGTTGCTTGTTGGGAATAGCATGTCACAGATATAGCTGTGGGAGGTAGGGGTGCTGAGGGTGTTGCAGCACCCCCTGAAAAAAATTAATTAAAAAAGCTAAGTTTTTACTAGTCCTGTATTAGCAGACCAATATAGCCATCTGTAGCGCAGGCAATTTTTTTTTCCAGAAATGTACTTGGGGGAGGGGGTGGAGAGGTCCAAAATAGGGGATGGGGGTGAAACTTATTTTAGTGTGGTTTTTTATTGGGCACAGGGGAGGGTAGTGCATTTTACCCCGGTTTGCTACCGGGCCATCGGGCCTTGGTATAACAAATATACAGTCACTAGTAAAAGTCTACACATCCCTTGCACAGTCTTGACATTTTGCAGCCTTGAAGTTAAATAGAAAATGTATTAAATTAGATTATTTTCCTACCGATGTACTCCACATTTCCAAAGTGAAAGAAGAATTATATTTAAACAAATCCTAATAAAGATTTTTAATAAAAAGAAGATGTCTTGATTTCATATTTCTTTTGATTCTGACAAACTCCTCAGCCCCTGCCGGTGAAAGTCATTGTTTACGTTAGGGAGGGGGGTGCATTTTTTACAATTACACCTGAAGTTGGAGGTCCCTATAAGAATGGTAAATTCCATTGAATCCCAGTAATGGAGATGCACAGAGATTCAATGGAATTTTGTATGTGCCTATTTCTAATGTCTTCCTCTCCTGTCCCATTGGTCTAGAATAGATGATAGTTGGTTGTAATAAATGATTTTATGATGCAAAGCAAATTATTTAGATGCAGAGGACATTTCTATGCAAACAGACAATGAAGTATGATGTCCACTCATTTCAATTCAAAGAAACATAGTTTAGGCTAACTCTCATCTTGGGTTACACAAGCTCCACATACAGGGCCATGCTGCAGAACTTTGGAGGGGAAGGTGCTCAAAGTGAATCCCCCCCCAATTACTTACATTCATACTTCTCTGCTAGTGTAGCCACATTTCAACATATTTTACTTTAGCATAGGCCTTTATTTTCTGCAAAAACACTCATCCCACTCTAATCAAGCTACCTAGCCTATTGCTCACAGAAAGGGGAAAATAGGGGAGGGCTATCAGCTGATCATAGCAAATGTATATTATGTAAATCAGCTAACTAGTTAGCTAGTTAACTGTTAGCTATGCTGTTGTAACAATGTAACTAGTCTTTACCCGTGATTGGAGTTTGTTGTAGGCCTACTTAAAAATAGTCAAATTAACCCTTCCCTGTCCCTGACCGTGAGAGACAACATCCAACTCAAAAAGTAACCAGTGTGCCACTACTCATACTACTGCTAGGCGCCGGTTGTTTCTGCTTGTGCAACAGCAGGAGGATGAGTGCAGTGCAGCTGAATGAACGCTTGCGTGGGGGCAGAGGAGTGGGGGAGGGGACATTTCCCAAGATTAAAAAATTAGAAATGAGCGAGTTTGATGGGCAATTCTTTATAGAACAGGAGATAAATTAGATTAAAAGTTAAATAAAAATGGAAAGGGCACTTTACTTATAGTAGGGCAAAAGGGCAGGTGCTCAGGCACACCTAGAGCCCTATCTGTGCACGTGCCTGCATCAACATCAACTACAAATGTCATTGGCACCAACACATAAATTATTATTGTTATTGACTAGTTGAACAGTCAGTATTCTTTAGTGTAAGTGTAGGGGGCTTCCCTGCAGGGGCCACTAGGGCCCTATGAAGTGAAAATAGGCTAATGTGTTTCCCCCCATGCAGTTCAGGTTTAGCATGTAAATAAATGTCAGTGTAGCCTGGTGTGTGGCACCCTGGGCCCGGAACAGCTGCACATACAGGGCTGGGAGGGAGGGAGGTGCCATGGAAAAGCATGGCGCCTCACTTTCCAACGGTCGTTCTCAAAGTGTCTGAAGCATCCAAGACAGTCGGGCCCAGCTGTCACTTCTTTAGTTGCACGTTGGCAGGTGTGACTCTGCCTGCTGGCTGTGTAGCAGGCCTGGGTGCCAGTCAAGGACAGACAGCTAGGGCCCGTAGGGGGAGTGCCACTGTGGAAAGTTAGACAGACAGACTCCTCGTTCTTCTTCAAAAAGAAACCTGAGATCACCTGTCAGTCGTTCTGCGTGTACATGTGTTTGTGCGTGCGTGTGTCCAAACACCACACCTGCCAACTGTGAGACTTGAACAAGGTTGGCAGCTATGTGAGTCATCTTTTGTGATATCTGACTGAAGCTTAGCCACATTCTGTACTATCAAGAATCAGGATCAAGCTGCAGGAATTTGACAGACAAACAGACAGACAGGCAGGCAGGCAGACACTGGGCACTGGCACTTGGGCTTTCGAGGATGTCGTACAATGTGCCTTCTGAGAAATGGGATACACTTACCCAGATTATGTTGCCGAAATAAAGTAATACAGAAGTACTTGATCACAAGTGTCTTCAGCTGAGGAAATCTCTAGTCTAGTAAAGAAAGTTGCACCCACATCTGTTACATTGCCAGATGTACGTATACACTACTGTTCAAAAGTTTGGGGTCACTTAGAAATGTCCTTGTTTTCCATGAAAACATACATGAAATGAGTTTTAATAGGAAATATAGCAAAATGCATAGGAAATGTAGTCATTGACAAGGTTAGAAATAATGATGTTTAATATAAATTAGTCCCATGTAGCTCAGTTGGTACAGCATGGCGCTTGCAACGCCAGGGTTGTGGGTTCGATTCCCACGGGGGGCCAGTATGAAAAATGTATGCACTCACTAACTGTAAGTCGCTCTGGATAAGAGCGTCTGCTAAATGACTCAAATTTAAAAATAAATAATAATTGTGTCCTTCAAACTTTGCTTTTGTCAAATAATCCTCCATTTGCAGCAATTACAGCCTTGCAGACCTTTGGCATTCTAGTTGTCAATTTTTTGAGGTAATCTGAAGAGATTTCACCCCATGCATCCTGAAGCACCTCCCACAAGTTGGATTGGCTTGATGGGCACTTCTTACGTACCATACGGTCAAGCTGCTCCCACAACAGCTCAATAGGGTTGAGATCCAGTGACTGTGCTGGCCACTCCATTATAGACAGAATACCAGCTGACTGCTTATTCCCTAAATAGTTATTGCATTGTTTGGAGCTGTGCTTTGGGTCATTGTCCTGTTGTAGGAGGAAATTGGCTCCAATCAAGCTCCGTCCACAGGGTATGGCATGGCGTTGCAAAATGGAGTGATAGCCTTCCTTCTTCAAGATCCCTTTTACCCTGTACAAATCTCCCACTTTACCACCACCAAAGCACCCCCAGACCATCACATTGCCTCCATCATGCTTGACAGATGGCATCAAGCACTCCTCCAGCATCTTTTCATTTGGTCTGCGTCTCACAAATGTTCTTCTTTGTGATCCGAACCCCTCAAACTTCGATTCGTCTGTCCATAACACTTTTTTCCAATCTTCCTCTGTCCAGTGTCTGTGTTCTTTTGCCCATCTTAATCTTTTATTTTTATTGGCCAGTCTGAGATATGGCTTTTTCTTTGCAACTCTGCCTAGAAGGTCAGCATCCCGGAGTCGCCTCTTCACTGTTGACGTTGAGACTGGTGTTTTGTGGGTACTATTTAATGAAGCTCCCAGTTGAGGACCTGTGAGGCATCTGTTTCTCAAACTAGACACTAATGTATTTGTCCTCTTGCTCAGTTGTGCACCGGGGCCTCCCACTCCTCTTTCTATTCTGGTTAGAGCCAGTTTGTGCTGTTCTGTGAAGGGAGTAGTACACAGCATTGTACGAGATCTTCAGTTTCTTGGCAATTTCTCGCATGGAATAGCCTTCATTTCTTAGGACACGAATAGACTGACGAGTTTCAGAAGAAAGTTATTTGTTTCTAGCCATTTTGAGCCTGTAATCGAACCCACAATTGCTGATGCTCCAGATACTCAACTTGTCTCAAGAAGGTTGTATTGCTTCTTTAATCAGCACAACAGTTTTCAGCTGTGCTAACATAATTGCAAAAGGGTTTTCTAATGATCAATTAGCCTTTCAAAATTATAAACTTGGATTAGCAAACGTGCCATTGGAACTCAGGACTGATGGTTGCTGATAATGGGCCTCTGTACGCCTATGTAGATATTCCATTAAATATCAGCCATTTCCAGCTACAATAGCCATTTACAACATTAACAATGTCTACACTGTATTTCTGATCAATTTGATGTTATTTTAATGGACAAAAAAATGGCTTTTCTTTCGAAAACAAGGACATTTCTAAGTGACCCCAAACTTTTGAAAGGTAGTGTATGTCCGGATTTGCTCCCAGTTTGTTTACATTTGATGGTTAAGAATGAAAGTACTCTCTCAGAAAGCACACATGGCCACACAATGACCCAGTGAGTGAAAGAACACTGTTAATGTACAACTTGGAATCAAGCCTTCTTAGTCTTGTATTTGGAAATGTAATTACAATATGATAAAAGACTAAACAGATGAGACTTCGGGCAAATGCTCACCAATTCCCTCCGAAAATAGCTTTGCAAAAACAAATAGACAAGCAACTTGACTGCTGACATTGTTGGACAAATATCCTAGAGTGGTCTCTACTTCCCTCTTGTGTTCAATGTGTTCTTTACGGTCTAAGCACCAGTTATTTTACAGTGAGGAAAAAACATTAAGTAGAAGACATGGTCAAATATAGAAAATAGTAAGTCATAAGATCTTTATTTGATGAAATATACATTTAATGCAAGATAAAGGGGAAAAGTTATTTTAGAAAATAAAGGTACTTTGAGACAGAATGTAACCAATATTTTTTATTATTATTGAAACAGTTGTACCGGCCTTCAGTTTGTTGTTGTAGTTGCTGTTTTCTTTTGTTTTGTCTTTATTTTATTTTATAAAATAGACAAATAACAGTATTACAAATAATTAGAATTGTTACATCATTCACAGGGTTACAGTCAATGTACATTTATACAGAAAACAAAACGTCCCAATGCAATCACAGTGGTTAGGCGGAGATTGGGGGACGGGGGACGGGGGGGGACGGGGGGGGGACGGGGGGGGACGGGGTTGGGAGCGGAGTTGGGGTTTGGCAGACCAAGGATGGAGGACAAAAGTGAAAGAATGTGAAAAAGGTACTATAACGGTATAGAGGTACAGTAATAGTGCAGTTTTAACTTGGGACCAGCATAGGGAATGAGAGTTATTTTTTAACACCTAGAATGACAAATACTTAAATGTGGTCATATAGAGAGGGCACAACTATATTGACTTGAGGTTACAGTAGAAGCGTCCATTTTGGTTTATTTTGTTAGCAAATGGCACGCACTCAGAGATGGCAGGCTCTTTCTGAGTGTATTTGTTGACAGAAGCAAAAAATAAACAAATAAATATTTGTATGATTTGACAGTCTTCCTTCATTCACAAATTCAGATCTTGTATAGTCCATTGCCTCCCCACTTGTTATGCTAGGCCTATAAAAACAAAGTAAAATTGTGTCTGGGGCTATCCTATATGATCAAATAACAAAGCTTCCAACACATTAATGCACATGCTGTACCTTGATGAGAAGCTATGCTAAACGACAGATAATAAATTATAAGATGAGGACAATGTATCTGTGAAGAACTGCAGAGGATAGTATTTGGAAGAACATATCCCTATTTATCGAAGTGGGGAGTGTCTTTTTCCCCCAGAAAAGCAGAGTTTGTTGGTTGGGTAGCAGTAGTATAACATTTTAATAACACTGTTGTCTCATTGAGGTGTCTCCTAATTAGTACCTTATTTATAACTATTAAATGCTATGTGAGATGCCCTATGGAATGACTGATCATGATTTATCCATGAAGTGCTGAGACAATGGAATCATGCAGACACTGTAGCACTCAAGGAGCAGAGGTTGCAACAGCCTGGTTTTACTTGTCTAGTATCTTTTGGCTGCTTAGAAAAACACTTTTAAAAAACATTTTAAACGTTTTCCTGCTGATCCCTGAACCTCAAGTACAGTACGTTATGGACGGAGTATCAATGTGTAAACTTGTTGTGATTTGTGCTGACACAGTAGGAGACCCTACCTCTCAGTACAAAAAAACTGAAGGCCATATTTTTTTAATGACCTTTCATCCATTTCTTTAAAAAGTCCCCACTTTTCTATGTGACGATTCATAAACACGTGTTCTAACTTTTTAAATAGTAACAGCAACAGTATATACATGTCAATATGTCCACCGTGTACGACCCCAGATTACGTGACAATTCACAGCTCCATACTGTCAATGGTGATCATAGGTAGCAGTATAAGAACAAACAATAAGCAGTGTTCTGTGAAGTCTTTTAAATATCAGCAGGCTCCCTTTCTAATAATTTCCCACCTGTGGAGCTTCAGAGGCTGCCATTTTGTGCAAGTACATTATAGTACACCTGGCTGCATAACCTAAGGCAGCCATTTTGTATGCACCATAAAGGGGAGGACAAGTGCTTCTTCATGACAGGACCAAAGTACATTGGTATTCACATGAGATCGTTTAAACATAGCGGAGGGCAAAGGGAAAGAGTAATCTAAACTTTGCACACAACACATTTGTAATGGAAGAATTCATGGTAGCGCCCATCCTACTTAACCATTAAGGTGCACATAGAAACATTTAAAAAACAACTCAAAGATTGCATGTAGCAGAACTCCAAAAAACAGTGAAAATGTCCGACATGGTTCAGTGGCTATGGCAACCTGTGATTCCCAGAAGAGAGAGAAACAATGGAGAGCCCCTAGCCTTTTGGGGGCCCTAAACAAGATTTGGTTAGCTGACATGGGCTAATTGAGTGACTGTCAGTGACTGACAATACAGTGAGCTCCAAAAGTATTGGGACAGTGACACATTTTTTGTTGTTTTGGCTCTGTACTCCAACATTTTGGATTTAAAATCATACAATGACTCTGAGGTTAAAGTGCAGACTGTCAGCTTAAATTTGAGGGTATGTTTCATATGTTTCTAAACACTTCTACATTAACGTGGATGCTACCATGATTATGGAAGGTCCTGAATGAATCGTGAATAATGATGAGTGAGAAAGTTACAGACGCACAAATATCATACCCCCAAGACATGCTAACCTCTCACCATTACATATAACATGGGAGGTTAGCATTTTTCGGAGGGGGATATATTTATGCTTCTGTAACTTTCTCACTCATCATTATTCACAATTCATTCAGGACTATCCATAATCATGGTAGCATCCACATTAATGTAGAAGTGTTTAGAAACATATTCGATTCTTATTTACAATAAAGTGACTCCAAAATTACACAATACATTATTTACCATTAATTTATATTGGGCACAAAATAATCTGAAACACAACCAAAGCAAACAGCAAATGCATCCAATAAGTTTGTAGAGTCACAAGCTTGATGTAGTCATTGCATGCTAGGAATATGGGACCAAATACTAAAATATTAATAAACAAAGAAGTGAATTTGTCCCAATACCTTTGGTCCCCTAAAATGGGGGGACTATGAACAAAAAGTGCTGTAATTTCTAAACGGTTAACCCGATATTGATGACAAATATCCTCAAATTAAATCTGACAGTCTGCATGTTAACCTCATAGTTATTGTATCATTTCAAATCCAAAGTGCTGGAGAACAGCGCTAAAACAACAACAAAAATGGTAAAACGTCCCAATACTTTTGGAGCTCACTGTAAGTGGAAAACTGCTGATGCAAAACCAAATTTCGAAATTGCACCTTGTGTAATCTACGTTTCTAACTCTCAACAGTAAGTTGAGACCCCGACTGAGACCCCTAGCGGCCACAGGGCCCTACGTGCAGCGCGTAGTCTGCAGACGGAGAGTCAAGTGCATCTGATATGTACAAGACAATGACATGCACAGTACATTACATTTATATTATGGTTATTTTGGGCTGTTGGAAGTAGTGTGTTCAAAGGTTTTTAAAAAACATTCAAAAAAATTTTTCAAGAGATTGGAAGTACTCTAGGTGGCAAGCGGAAAATATAATCACCATAATTTTCTAACTGTCAAAAGAGAGAATTATTCACAAGAACGCTGAGTCTGATGCTTCCAGAAGATGAGTCATTTCATTTTACATCCATAAAGTCTATGGAACTTTATGTGAGTCCGTTCAGAGTACTGGTCATATTGTTGGAGTCGCTGATACCCTCAGAACCTCATTGTGAAAGATGAGAGTAAAGTTCTATGAAGTCTGGTCCCAACCTACTCTTAAAAGCCATTTTAAAGGGCAGTCTTGTTGATGAGTTTCAGTCTGGGGACTAGTAGAAATCATATCCAACCAATAGACTGTAAACAATATCCTTCTACAAACAGAGGGAGGGGCTGCAGCTCTGCACTCAACACAGACAGACTGCAGTTGGAGACCGGACACATTCTGGACACAGTCGTAGGCTCAGCACTAGAGACAGACTAAACATAAGAGGAGGCGGTGGTTGTGGACTGAGCACAGCTGCAGACTGACCAGACTTACCGCACAGTACGGCTGCAGACTGTTGACTGAACTCATGGGAGGATGGTCTAGAGAAAGGGGTCTGATGGGGGTGGGAGTCACAGTCTGACAGGGAGACCAGGCTGGGGGTCCGGTCCAGTCCGGTGTCCTCCCCGTCTAGAGGTCAGAGGTCAGACCTCCACAGAGGTGATCTGGTTCATCTGGGCCCGCATGGACTGGACACTGTTCAGGATCTTCTTCTGGTGGCCTACTAGCGTCACCCCTACTCGGAGGATGTCCCTGTGAAGAGAGAGAAAGCAATCAGCAACACAGCAGTCTAGGACACATTTAGTACAGTCTATGAGGCCAGATTTAGCACAGTTAGCACAGTCTAGAACACTTTTAACACAGTCTAGGTCTATGACACATTTAGCACAGTCTATGACACATTAAGATCAGTCTAAAACACATTCAACACAGTCTAGGACACATTTAGCAGGGGGAGGTTGTCTGGAGAGGTTAACTTACTCTGTGGTCATTTGTGAGACCACATCGAAGCTGGTGAACTCCTCATTGGCAAAGTTCTCCTTGTACTGGCCCATCTTGATGGCATCCAGCCACTCATCCACAGTGCTGAAGCTGGAGAAGTCAGGCGTACTGCGGCCTAGCAGAGGTAGGTGAACACTAGGAACAGGAGAGGAACCCAGTGAGAGCCCAAACAAATCCATTGAAAACCCATTGAGAACCCAAACAAATCCATTGAGAACCCAGTGACAACCCAAAGCAAACCAAAAAAGATAAGGAGAAAAGAGAAAGAAACAGTGAATCAAAGAGCCTCAGATGAAACAGTGCACCCCGGCCATCCTACAATATAAACTAGATGCCCTCAATCTCACACAGGTTATCAAGGAACCTACCAGGTACAACCCTAAATCCGTAAACATGGGCACCCTCATAGATATCATCCTGACTAATTTTCCCTCTAAATACACCTCCGCTGTCTTCAACCAGGATCTCAGCGATCACTGCCTCATTGCCTGTGTCCGTAATGGGTCTGATGTCAAACGACCACTCCTCATCACTGTCAAACGCTCCCTAAAACACTTCAGCGAGCAGGCCTTTCTAATTGACCTATGGGGGTGCCACAGGGTTCAATTCTCGGACCGACTCTATTCTCTGTGTATATCAATGATGTCGCTCTTGCTGCTGGTGACTCTCAGATCCACCTCTATGCAGACGACACCATTTTGTATACATCTGGCCCTTCCTTGGACACTGTGTTAACAAACGAGCTTCAATGTCATACAACACTCCTTCCGTAGCCTCCAACTGCTCTTAAACGCTAGTAAATCTAAATGCATGCTCTTCAATCACCCACCCGCCCGACTAGAATCACTCGGCGGGTGGACAACTACAAATACCTAGGTGTCTGGTTAGACTGTAAACTCTCCTTCCAGACTCGCATTAAGCATCTCCAATCCAAAGTTAAATCTAGAATCGGCTTCCTATTTCGCAACAAAGCATCCTTCACTCATGCTGCCAAACATGCCCTTGTAAAACTGACTATCCTACCGATCCTTGACTTCGGCGATGTCATTTACAAAATAGCCTCCAACACTCTACTCAGCAAATTGGATGTAGTCTATCACAGTGCCATCCGTTTTGTCACCAAAGCCCCATATACTACCCACCATTGTGACCTGTACGCTCTCGTTGGCTGGCCCTCACTACATATTCGTCGCCAATCCCACTGGCTCCAGGTCATCTATAAATCTCTGCTAGGCAAATCCCTGCCTTATCTTAGCTCATTGGTCACCATAGCAACACCCACCCGTAGTTTGCGCTCCAGCAGGTATATCTCACTGGTCATCCCCAAAGCCAACACCTCCTTTGGCCGCCATTCCTTCCAGTTCTCTGCTGCTAATGACTGGAACGAACTGCAAAAATCTCTGAAGCTGGAGACTCTTATCTCCCTCACTAACTTTAAGCATCAGTTGTCAGAGCAGCTTACCGATCACTGCACCTGTACACAGCCCATCTGTAATTAGCCCACCCAACTACCTCATCCCCATATTGTTTTTTATTTTGCTCATTTGCACCCCAGTATCTCTATTTGCACATCATCTTCTGCACATCTATCACTCCAGTGTTAATACTAAATTGTAATTATTTTGCACTATGGCCTATTTATTGCGTTACCTCCATAACTTACTACATTTGCACACACTGTATATAGATTTTCTATTGTGTTATTGACTTTATGTATTGTTTATCCCATGTGTAACTCTGTGTTGTTGTTGTTTTTATCGCACTGCTTTGCTTTATCTTGGCCAGGTCGCAGTTGTAAATGAGAACTTGTTCTCAACTGGCCTACCTGGTTAAATAAAGGTGAAATTAAAAATAAATTTAAAAAATGAGTCTGTCCTTTACAGCTTCCTTTCCTTGAGTCCTTTCCTTGGACTGGAGAGTCCACTAAAATTAGTGGTCGTCATTGAGGAAAGGAGATGAGGAAAGGATGGAAGCCATTTAAGATGACTGAGACATAGCCCGTGAGTGCCTTACCTTGATGACAGCGGCGTCATGGCCTTCAGACTGTTGGGATTGCGGATCATCTTGTCCAGGTTGTTGACAATCTGGCTGAACTTGGGCCGGTTGTTGCGGTCCTTCTGCCAGCAGTCCAGCATGAGCTGGTGCAGGGCACTAGGACAGTCCATGGGCGGGGGCAACCGGTAGTCCTGCTCTATGGCATTGATCACCTACAGGGCATTGGCACAGATTTATATGAAAATCAATAGCCTTGGCCTAAATTGTTTCTCTCCCCATGTGGTTAATACAGCCTGAAGTATAGTAAGACTGTCTCTCTCTCTGAATGTGTCTCACTGTCTCAATCGCTCCATCCCCCCTTTTCTCTCTGTTTTCTCCAAGTGACTGCAATAATCTGCTTTAGGACTAATATTGTAGGTGAAACGATGATGATGATGACTCCTGGATACTCACATCTTGATTACTCATGTCCCAGTAGGGCCTCTCTCCGTATGACATCACCTCCCACATGACGATGCCGTAGCTCCACCCATCACTGGAGGAGGTGAACTTCCTGTACTGAATGGCTTCCGGGGCGGTCCATCGGATAGGGATCTTCCCTCCCTGTAAAGACAGACAAGTGTTCCATACCAATTCTCTACCCTTCAGCCAGGACTGTGCACTTGGTCACTCCCCTCATGCATTTAGAAGCATTGGATTGGTGCAAGTATGCCTGAAGGGAGTTACAATTTGGTAATTTAGCAGATCCTCTTCTCCAGAGTGATTTAGAGTCAGTTTCCACCATATTTCTTAAACCAGACCATTTCTTTTAAATCTATAAGAAGGAGTACTCAGTGCACAGTTCAGGAGAAGGGTAGAAAATCGGACTGCAGCCCGCAAATAAAGCATTGGTTGTGGGTGGATCTCAGTAGTCTCAAGAAGTGGCGTTGTTTCGTCGTCTTCTTCTGCACTGATCTGATAGCACTGGACAGGTAAAAGCAAATCCTTTGTTGAGACACTGATATTGCTTTCCTGTGTCCTATGCTTGCAAATCAATGGTGATGAAAGGAATGAGCCGAGGAGAGGAAGCCACTTTAGACTATTAGGATGCATCCTGCATGTATAATCTCAAACCTGATACATTTCCATACTAGCATACCACTTAGAATGCATGCCCAATACATTGCTTCATAATAAGTGGCATTCTAGTGTGTATATTGGAACCATAGAAATATTGTCTATTTCTATGATTGGAACAGAGCCATACTCACCAGGACACTGGTGTTTGTGGTGTCTAACTTGCCCAAAATACATTGCTTTATACTACATAGTATGGAAGTATGGACATTGGGACAGAGCCACACTCACCAGGGCACTGGTATAGGTGGGATCTGATGTGTCTTCCTCCAGAAAGCGTGAGAGCCCGAAGTCAGACACCTTACACACCAGGTTGCTATTGACCAGGATGTTGCGGGCAGCCAGGTCCCGGTGCACGTAGTTCATGTCATTTAGGTACTTCATGCCCGCCGCAATGCCACGTAGCATGCCCACCAGCTGGATCACCGTGAACTGCCCGTCATTTTGCTTTAAAAAAAAAACACTGAAACTTTATATTGCTATACTATGTTATGTTATACTATGTTATGCTATATTATGCAATGTTATGTTATGCTATGTTATGCTATATTATGCAATGTTATGCTATGCTATGTTATGCTATGCTATGTTATGCAATGCTATGCTATGCTACATTCTATGATATGTGTTCAGGCGTGCGGTACACATTCGAAAAAATTATGCTGGTTCTCATATTAGTTCCCCTAGTGTTGTTAGCCACATAAAATTGAGTGTCTGGCTGATCATCACTTGTATCTGTGAGCTCACCTGATCTAACTAAGCCCACTCTACACACCTCACACCTGGGCCAGCCCGTGAGAAACCCACCAGAGCTAATCAAAAACCAAAAAGCTATAAAGTGTAGATGTGGAGGAGAGACAGCCACTGTGTTCTTGAATCCATTGGGTTCTTGATGTTGAAAAGCAGTTGAAAAATCAGTATGGTTACTATGATATTTCATATGACCTACAATACTTCACATCTAAATATAATTTTGATTCTGTCCTATTTATTATCTCTGAAATTCACTCATGAGATTAGGCAGAGATCTAGCCCTTAGCTGCTCCTCTCCTAATCTCCTAATCTAGTCACCTTTCCATTTATTTGCACTGATCCAAAAGAGAAGACAGGTGAAAGCCACCTACTGTATTTTAACCTGATACATGTCTGGAAGAAGGAAGGGAAGGAAAAAAGGAGAGGAGATCTCTCCAGAGTATTGAGATGCTGAGGCCCCCTGACCTACATATCTAGGATCTTAATTTGGGCCAGTTTGCTACAGGGGTTGCAACATTTTTTGTAAGGGAACATCCCCACTGGGCACAGACGTCAGCTCAACGTCTAGTTTTGATTTACATTTGGTTGAGTTGTCAACTAACGTGAATTCAATGTGAAATCAACCAAATCAAATCAAATGTTTATTTGTCACATGCGCTGAATACAACAGGTGTAGACCTTACGGTGAAATGCTTACTTACAAGCCCTTAACCAACAATGCAGTTCAAGAAATAGAGTTAAGAAAATATTTACTAAATAAACTAAAGTACTAAACATTTCACCATATCAATGGACTAGGTTAAAATGCTCTTACAATGAGGACTTTTTGCAAATCCAATTAGTTTTCCATGTTGATTCAATGTCATCACATTGATTTTTGGGGTTGAAATGCCCAGTGGGTCAAATCTGAAGTTTCAAAGTGGAAATTGCAAACTTCAGAAGCCTTTTTAAAACTCAAATACACTAGGAAACTTCTCCTGTAACAAGGTAATCAAATTAAGATCCTACATCGGTACTGACCCTGAGGAAGGAGTCCAGTGATCCGTTCTCCATGAACTCAGTAATGATCATGACGGGGGCGCTCTTGGTAACCACGCCCTCCAGGTGGATGATGTTGGGGTGGTCAAACTGACCCATGATGGATGCCTCAGATAGGAAGTCCCGCCTCTGGCACTCTGTGTAGCCCGTCTTCAGTGTCTTGATGGCCACCAGGATCTCTCTCTTCCCAGGGAGACGCAGGTTCCCACTGCACACCTCCCCAAACTCTCCTGAACAATAACAGGTTCAGGTTTCAGATATACTGTCCATCAGCAAAGGACTCTGATACACCACTATAAGACTTATCCAAGTGCTATAACATGGGACAGTAACTTGGATATCTTAAATGTACTGTAAGAAAATCTTACAATATGTATTATTGGGTTTAATCCACACTGTACACTACCGGTCAAAGGTTTTAGAACACCTACTCATTCAAGGGTTTTTCTTTATTTTTACGATTTTCTACATTGTAGAATAATAGTGAAGACATCAAAACTATGAAATAACACATATGGAATCATGTAGTAACCAAAAAAGTGTTAAACAAATCAAAATATATTTTATATTTGAGATTCTTAAAATAGCCACCCTTTGCCTTGATGACAGCTTTGCACACTCTTGGCATTCTCTCAGCCAGCTTCACCTGGAATGCTTTTCCAACAGTCTTGAAGGAGTTCCCACATATGCTGAGCACTTGTTGGCTGCTTTTCCTTCACTCTGCGGTCCGACTCATCCCAAACCATCTCAATTTGGTTGAGGTCAGGGGATTGCGGAGGCTAGGTCATCTGATGCAGCACTCCATCACTCTCCTTCTTGGTAAAATAGCCCTTACACAGCCTGGAGGTGTGTTGGGTCATTGTCCTGTTGAAAAACAAATGATAGTCCCACTAAGCCCAAACCAGATGAGATGGCGTATCGCTGCAGAATGTTGTGCTAGCCATGCTGGTTAAGTGTGCCTTGGATTCTAAATAAATCACTGACAGTGTCACCAGCAAAGCACCCCCACACAATAACACCTCCTTCTCCATGCTTTACGGTGGGAAATACACATGCGGAGATCATCCGTTCACCCACACCGCGTCTCACAAAGACACGGCGGTTGGAACCAAAAATCTCCAATTTGGACTCCAGACCAAAGGACACATTCCCACCGGTCTAAAGTCCATTGCTCGTGTTTCTTGGCCCAAGCAAGTCTCTTCTTATTATTGCTGACCTTTAGTAGTGGTTCCTTTACAGCAATTCGACCATGAAGGCCTGATTCACACAGTCTCCTCTGAACAGTTGATGTTGAGATGTGTCTGTTACTTGAACTCTGCGAAGCATTTATTTGGGCTGCAATTTCTGAGGCTGGTAACTCTAATGAACTTATCCTCTGCAGCAGAGGTAACTCTGGGTCTTCCATTCCTGTGGCAGTCCTCATGAGGGACAGTTTCATCATAGCACTTGAAGAAACTTTCAAAGTTCTTGAAATGTTCCATATTGACTGACCTTCATGTCTTAAAGTAATGATGGACTGTCGTTTCTCTTTGCTTATTTGAGCTGTTCTTACCATAATATGGACTTGGTCTTTTACCAAATAGGGCTCTCTTCTGTATACCCCCCCTACCTTGTCACAACACAACTGATTGGCTCAAATGCATTAAGAAGGAAAGAAATTCCACAAATTAACTTTTAAGAAGGCACGCATGTTAATTGAAATGCATTCCAGGTGACTACCTCATGAAGCTGGTTGAGAGAATGCCAAGAGTGTGCAAAGCTGTCATCAAGGCAAAGTGTGGCTATTTGAAGAATCTCAAATATAAAATATATTTTGATTTGTTTAACACTTCTTTGGTTACTACATGATTCCATATGTGTTATTTCATAGTTTGATGTCTTCACTATTATTCTACAATGTAGAAAATAGTAAAAATAAAGAAAAACCCTTGAATGAGTAGGTGTTCTAGAACTTTTGACCGGTAGTGTAAATCAATATCAACTTTTATGGGACTGTTTCCCAGACACAGATTAAGCCTAGTCCTGGACTAAAAAGTGCTTTCAACTGAAAATCTTCATTGAGAATGCTTTTTAGTCCAGGACTAAGCTTAATCTGTGTTATAATGTATATGTTATAATGTATATAGGGTTTTCACCTTCACCGGTTGATTTTTTACCTGCGCCAATGACTTGCTCGATCTTGACACAGGAGGTGTCGATCTCTTTGGCAAACTCCCTCACTGCCTCGTTGGGGTCCTCATAAGTGAAGGGGTCAATATAGATCTTCATTCCTGGAGACACTTGGAAGGAGAAACAGAGAAAAAACAGAGGCTATGCATAATATACAGCCTGGGGGTACGTATTGGCTACATACAACAGTAGCTAAAACCTTGCCTGGGCTTAGACCTGATACAGGTGGTTAGATACAGTAGTAACCCTTAACTCCCAGTATTTCACATCTAATCGTAATGTCACCACTGTCTCCAGGATGGTAGCGTTATTCCTTAACAAATGTTTCACTCCACTATTCAACACATTTCCCACGGATAGAAGGTTGTCTGTAGGAAGGAGAATTTATATCAATCAAAATTAATCCTAGTTTAAAAATCTATAATTAACAATTGTAAAACATGTTACTCACTGTGGCCACTGGTGTAGTGCTGGACCTTGTCTGTGTATTCAGATTCTGGTCTCTCAGAGCTTCTTCGATTGCAGACGATGACCAATACGACCACAGCGATGATGAAGACCACACCTGCAGCAGCTGAGCCAATTATGAGGGGGAGCTTCTCCTGAAAGCTGGACTTGTACTCCTCTGCAAATACACAACCAAACAAACCCATTCCTCTTATTAACTTCTACAAGGTTGGCCTACTCTGTAATGTTGCACTTTTGGGACTATACCATATACCGGGCAAGATAATTCAAAAGTGTTTGAAAAACACTGGTTCGAATGGCATACCTTCAGTCATGGTCTGAAAGTACATCTTTCCGCTGAAGCGTCCGAATCCGGCCACGGTCCGAGCCCGCACCTGGAAGATGTATATAGCTCCGGGCTTCAGGCCACGGATGACTGCTGTGTTGGTCTGACTGCGCACCACCGATGAGTTCCACTCTGCCATGCTCTGGAACACACAGACACAGACACACACACAGACACACACACATACACACACAGGGTGTAAGAGTGGATCTGCTCACTGTTTGAATTACAGCAGTAATACCTGTCAACTGACTTTACCTTATCATAGTACTGCAGCTCATAGTCCAGTATGAGGCCGTTGGGCTGGTCCGGTTGGGACCAGGAGAGAGTGATGCTGTCAGGGGTCCGGCTCACCTGGTGCATGATCGACACGGCCGATGGTGCTGATAGAGAGAGAGAGAGAGAGAGAGAGAGAGAGAGAGAGAGAGAGAGAGAGAGAGAGAGAGAGAGAGAGAGAGAGAGAGAGAGAGAGAGAGAGAGAGAGAGAGAGGGATAGAAGGGTTAGGGTTAAGGTTAGTGACATTACCACAACACCAGAAAGAAGCTTTCAAAACCCAACTGGTAATCAAGAACAAGACTAATGATGCAGCAAGGAACAAAGAGCCAGGAACATTGGAGATGGTTTATTGAGTATTATTACAGTCACCCAGGTGATTTATTGAGTATTATTACAGTCACCCAGGTGATTTATTGAGTATTATTACAGTCACCCAGGTGGTTTATTGAGTATTATTACAGTCACCCAGGTGGTTTATTGAGTATTATTACAGTCACCCAGGTGGTTTATTGAGTATTATTACAGTCACCCATTCACTGAAAATACTAATAGTAATAATGTATTTGTTTTCAGTCTGAGATATGAAATATTCACTCAGTAGGCAGACACACTCACACTCACACTCACACACACACACACACACACACACACACACACACACACACACACACACACACACACACACACACACACACACACACACACACACACACACACACACACACACACACACACAAGGCCTCTCCTAATGAGGACTTAATTAGGGCATGTTTATGTAACATTAGTGCTTTTGGTTATAGCCTGTAATTGCTGCCATGCAGGTCCCAGCAGCCCCAGAAAAACACTGGGGCTCATGGGAACCTGAGTTTGCTCTTTTCACAGTCCTATCCCAGACAGTAATTAGGACTGACAGCTAGTGCAGTGGAGAAAAGACTACAGTGTTAAGGGCAGAGAGTTGCAAGTGTATAGCCTGACCCTAATAACAACATTGCTTAACACCCAGTCCATTTGAAACTTGAACCTCAACTAATAACGCTGTAAATCATGTCTGAATACTATACCCTTACCGGCCTGGTTGGTGGTGATGTTGACTGAGGAGTAGTGTGGCGAGTAGGGGCTCTGGTCGGAGACTCCATTGACCGCCTGGATCTCAAAGGTGTACTGTGTGTGGGCCAGCAGGTCAGTGATGTGGACGCTGGTCTCCGTCAGGCCCAGTTGGCGAGGGATGAACTGGACATTGTCCCCGCAGCGTGTACAGCCTCCCCGGCCCCCTCCACAGCTCTTACAGATGATGTTGTAGACCACGTCCTCGCGGCCGCCGCCATCACGTGGCGTGCTCCACTCCAACCTCAGGGACGTCTCGTTCACGATGGAGATTACGCTCTGGGGCGCGGAGGGGATGGCTGTCAGGGGAGATGGGGGAGATGAAGAAGAGTTTAGGGAAGGTCACTGATGATGAGGTTTATACTCCAGACAGTGGTCATCATCAAACCTGGTCCTGAGGAGCTACAGGGAGTGCAGCGTCAGATTCCAACACAACCCACACCCTGTACTATAGCTCTCCAGCATCAGGGTTGTTGACTGCTGGTTAACTCTGTAATAAATTAACTCTGTGTGGTTGGAGTAGTATACAGTAGGTTACAAAACTATAGTCTCCACACGTCAACATACTTCAATATTCGGACACAAATTTTTGTTTTTTATAAACAATACAAAACATACACATACAAACGACAACATCATACAAACATAAACTACATCACCCCTGCCCAGACCCACTAGCACACACCCCCATCTCCAGTGCCTGCATTTCTCTCCACCACATGGCCTGAAACTGCATTTTGTTTCTCTCCGTAGCCCACACACTTTCAATAATGAAATAATAAATCATTAGGTTTTTCCTTTGTGTTAATGATTGCGGATTGATAGATTTCTAAGTTTTTAGTATATGTTTTTTCAAGATGAGTGATGAAAAGAGAATCGTTCAACCCATCGGGTATCTCACTAGACCCCCATATGACATGTCTTAAAATATGCAGACAAACAGATTAAAAGTAAGGTTACATTGTTAATAGTTCTGACAGGCAACTTTCTAGCTCCGCCCACAACTTCCGGACTTTATTGCATTCCCAGAAAGCATGGATTATTGAGTCATTATTAGTTTTACACTTAAGACATGACTCTGCCGTTATGCTATAGAATTTGTGAATTTTGTCTCTTGTATAATACATTCTATACATTGGTCTATCCTGGATTAAGCGTACATTTTCGTTAACTGTAATTTTGTTAGTTATTGCTCCAACTTTCCCTCCATATTGTGCCAACATCAGTTATTTTTAAGTCTTGGTTCCAATAGTTTATATATATTTCTAAGAGATAGTCAGTTGGATATGCTCTTTACAAGGTTTTATAGTTCTTCCCTATCATATGAACATATTTTTCTGACTCAAATAAGATTCCCTCAAGGTTGCTCTGATGTCCAAAATATTTCAAATAGAAATGTTGTGATATTTAACTTTTATTCTGACACTAAATTCAAAGACTCCAAAGTATTTGCATGAGCTCTATTCAAGTCCATCAGGCTTCAGATCAACATTTCTATAGAAGGAAGAGAGAGCGGTTAAAAGAGCAGTGTGCTAGCTAACTAGCGTCCTGATGGAATCTGAGAGACACAAAGAATGCCCCTGCATGCTCATTTCTGCCTCTTCAATTAGAGAGAGACCGCTGAGGGCCACATCTCCATTGTGGCCCTGGCTACATCCCAAATGGCACCCTATTGCCTTTTTTGTGCACTACTTTTCCCCAGGGCCCATAGGGTGCCCATAGGGCTCTGGTTAAAAGTAGTGCACTATAAAAGCAATAGGGTGCTTTTTGGGACACAAACCCATTTTCAAATTCAAAACAGCTGCCCCCTTCATAAGGGACAGGCTTATGCAAATCTCTCAGGCTATTTTCTCTGAGGTCCTTGTCGGACTGTTGCACCAATGGAAGAGAATGGAAGGGACATTCCAACAGTTCAGTGCTTTTACAAAAGAGGGCCACCACATGCCAGAATGAAACATAACCCTTGTTTGGCCCTTGGGCACCTAGAAGTATGCATCACTTTGGTATTTCTTGTACAAGTGGAGCTGGAGTGTTGATAAAAAAGTGAAAGTTGAATAGATTTGGCTTGAGGTTAGCACTTTTGTTTGTGCTCATAGCATTATGCACAAAATATATCAGAATCATTGTGTCTTTGCTAGGCAGGTTCTTTTTTCTATAGTGAATGACACATAAGGCCTACGTTACATTATTAGGGTTGAGGTGATGGATTCTGTTAGTAAATTCAAATAAAAAATGAAAACTCAGAAGAATTGATAATGGCCCATTATGTCCTGGGAGCATTTGTCAATTCATTATTTAAAATGTGAATTTTTATACTATTCTTATATACACAAAAAGCCTACTAAATAGACTGTTGTATGATAATCTCTACTGTGTCTTTCCTTAACACTGTGTAGTACCACCTATGGAGAGTGTGTGGTACTGTAAGGACTAGAAACCTACTGGTGCAGGGTATCTGCGGGGGATCCGAGTCGGTGCGGTAGTAGCCGTTGCGGCACACACAGTTGGTGGCCCCCTCGTTGGTGGTGCGACTGTTGATGGGACACTGGAGACACAGGTGGTCCCCCTGGGAAGACTTAAAGAACCCTGAGCCACACGCTGCATATGAGAGAGAGAGAGAGACGGGGACGGGGGGACGGGGGGGAGACAGAGGGAGTTAGAGAGGTTATGAATTAACTTATTATACTGAAGAGTGACATAAAATGTAATACTCCAGACATTTTTCACATTGACAGCTTGAGAGAAAAAAGGGTACAGAGTCGATTGAAAGACAAATTCCCAGACATATAATAAAATATTGGTCTTGAAAGGCACAGACATAATACGTTTTGGCATGTCCTTCTACATATGGTTAATAAAATATAACTTCCAGGAGTCTGAGGTTTGTTGCTATTCAGGTTTTTGTCTCATGGCATTTGAAAATCTTGGAGAACAGAGTGAGGCAAAGCTTATTATGGAGGTCTGGAATTGAATGGCTATACTATAAAAGGCAAAAGGTGTATGATAGGGAGAGAGAGGGAGAGGGGAAGGTACGTGTAAGGGACAGTATAGGGGGTTATACATATTCTACAACTGTGTTGTAATAGGGTTTAAAGAGAGAGAAGAGGATCGGTACCAAATCCTCATATCATTACCGTAGGAGGCTACAACTCTACATCATATATTCTCCTTCATGATTGCCTACATAGAGAATGTCTCACTGTACACTTGTAGTTTCTATGTGTAGAACCCTTTGTTCCAAACAACACATACTGCTAACCAATATCCTACAAAAACCATGGAGTTTGTCTTCTAAAGCATGGGTAAGTTATGTGAAATTCCAAATCTGGCCGTCATACCATCATGGCCAGCTAATCAACCCCGGCTTCCAATTGACTCATTCATCCTCCCTCCTCTCCCCTGTAACTTTCCCCCAGATTGTTGCTGTAAATGATAATGTGTTCTCAGTCAATTTACCTGGTAAAATAATGGTAAAATAAAATACAAAATAAATGTGTAAAGGTTACTGCAGCCTCCAGCTTTGCAAGCTAATCCAATCAAGATGGTGTGAAAGTTATTAGATGCCTGGCTGGCACTTCCTCAACTTTCTGGGTACGTCCCAAATGGCACCCTATTCCCTATATAGTCCCCATAGGGCTCTAGTCAAAAGTAGTGCACTATAAAAGAATAGGGTGCTACTTAGGACGCAGCTTCTGACTGTCTGACACTGGCAGAGACGTGGTAGTCTATCCCAGACCTCTTTGGGGTGCATTTAGCCAGTCTGTGTCATGACAGTGGGAACAAATATATACAGTAGTATATTTATTATTATTCTCTAGTATTGAAAGAGTGTTTTCCTCTTTTAAAACATTTATAATCTTGTTGAATTCATTTAGGTTTTGTCTTATTTCCCAAGAGGTCCAAACACTCCCTAACAAACGCATTGGGCACAGATGTCAGTTCAACTAACATTAATTCAACAGGAAATCAACAACACATTTCACCCTGTCATTGGATTTAGGTTTAAAGTTCGATAAAAAAATGACAAAATTCCCTTACGTTGATGACTTTTTCCAATCAATTTTCTAAGTTGATTCAACGTCATCACATTTAATTTTGTTGTTGAAATTATGTGGAAACAACGTTGATTCAACCAGTTTCTGCCCAGTGGGAGGTATCTCACATCACCCTGCTTTGAATAACTGTCCTGTCTTTCACTTCCACAATGAGAAGCTATAGGAATCCTAGGATGTCAAAGGACAGCCAGTCTGACAAGACAAAAGGAAGAGTCTGTTGGCAGAGAGACCCAGGGAACACCCATGGCTAGACCCAGATAGAGAGGAAGACTGAAGGGGGAGAGAAAGCAGAGGGGATTGACAGTTCTATGACAGAGAGTCATTCAATAAAGAAAGAAAGTTGCACACTCAAATATAGTATGGACCAATGTCATCCCAGCCCCTGGATCCTGGATCCAACCACCATAGAAATATAATTACTAGAATGGGTTGAAGTCAATGAGGTTGCAATCAAATTACAGTGGTCTGAGACGCTTTCCCATTCTACTCATTCTATTTCTATTAAATTATATTTCTACCACAACACCCCCCTCCAGAGACAAATGTGTTATGAATCTTACAGTACAGTAATGAATAGCATACTAAATGCTCAATAACAGCCATCATTAAATCTTGTGGAGAGCTATTGACTTATACCTGAAATGGGTCAGCTGGGGTTGTGGTGGAACATTGATTTTGTCTGTTAGAAATGGATGAGTGTACCGTATCACCAAGCATTCACAGCTCTCTATCAAATTAATTTCAGATACTGTAAAATACGGATAGAAGTGGAGGGCGCTCAACCAACGAGTTGAGGTGCAACCAAATTTTGTATCATCCTTGTTTCATTCACTTCTCACTCCCCCCCCCCACCCCCGCTGCTCTGTGGACATTCCCTCTGGGACATTCTAAGAATTTCACTGTACCCTGCAATTACAAATACCCTGTACATGTGACTAATAAACAAATAAACTCATCCAATCTAACAAAATAAAAATAAAGGAAAAGGTGCGATGCTCGCTCACCATTAAAAACATTATTTTATTTAAATCTGTAATCCTTAATGGTGAAACAGCCACGCCCATTTGCGATATTACAACAACAAATAAGTTACTGCAAACACCAAACTGTTTTTTCCCATGGCACAGCATTAGAAGAGCACAATATGTACTGCATTTGCAGTGGTGGGGTGGCCAGTGGCGCTGTTTCCCCTACTGCGGATTCCATCTTTAAGAAACTTTAAAAGCTTGACGTTTCGGCCTTCATCAGAACCATCATCAGGCCGAAATGTCAAGCTTTTAATAGTTGCTTAAATAAAATAATGTGTTTTTAATTGTAAAGTACTATCAAATAAAATGGTATTGCACAATAATAATTGTATAATGTGTCTGAATGGCTCGATCAGAACTAGGGCTGTTGCGGTCATTACAGCCAGTGATTGTCAATCAAATAACTGCTGGTCTCACAGTAACTGACCGTTAATTAACATAAACACATTTAGCATCTCCTGCCTACAAGCCACTGATGCTGACCTTTGGAACATCTACATTTTATAAAGTCTAATAAATCTATGTAATATAGCCTACACCATCACAATAAATCCATTATTTATTTTAGACAGGTCTAAAGAAACATGATATGAAGAAAATGTAGTCTATTTCAGAAGAACAGAATAGCATACTCTGAGTTGTCCTTATGTTAGGCCCTGATCTGACTATGCCATATGGCTGTGGGCTACACTAGCAGACAAGATTTGCTTAGAATTCCATGGCATTATTTTATATTATTTTATACTATGAAGAATACAATTGAACATAGAAAGGATATTTTCTCCAAACGATTTGAGGTATTGCGCACATGCGGCTATTGTGTGTTGAGCAGTTAACAAAGAAACAGGTACTGCTATATGCTTAACTTAGAGTTATTTAAGTAACTTTAGTTGTGATACAAATGTTGGGCTATATGTTTGATTTTTAATACATTCTAAGGCTGCAAGATGCGACTTTAATGATGATTTGAAAAAAGTCACATGAAAGGCATGAGCTCTGCTTTTTGTTTTTGCGCAGGCTGTACACACTTCATCAGTCTCTCATTCACAATTTGACAAGTATTTGATAATGCCTTGAATTTCCTGGCTGCATCCCCTTTGTGTGGCCATAATCCCCCCCTAAAAAAATCCATGCCTTTTGCGGCCAGTGGCCGTTGTGCCCTTGGGCTGAATATAATAATTATAATTTCCGAAGCACCTCACACTCACATGACTCTCCATCACCTCTCACTCACATGGCTCTCAGTCACATGATTGCATCTTTCTCACAGGCTACAAGTGAAGACCGACACATCCGGGACGCAACTGCGCGCGTCCTTATCCAATTCCGAGGTGCATATTGAAGATATTGGAAGAACTGTCCACATTTACTTTTCGTCAGCCAACAAGATTAGGCCTAACAAACAGTAAAATCACTAGCCTATGTCAATCTACTATCCCCCATAGTACAAAAGTTGACCTATTCTATTCTGGGCGAGAAATAAATATTCCAAACATAGTCTGGGACAGTTGTGGGATTCAATAGATCCCAAATTAATACAATCCCGAGTGGCGCAGTGGTCTAAGGCACTGCATCGCAGTGCTAGCTGTGCCACTAGAGATTCTGGTTCGAATCCAGGCTCTGTCGTAGCCGGCCGTGACCGGGAGACCCATGGGGCGGCGCACAATTGGCCCAGTGTCGTCCAGGGTAGGGGAGGGAATGGCCGGCAGGGGATGTAGCTCAGTTGGTAGAGCATGGCGTTTGCAACGCCAGGGTTGTGGGTTTGATAAAATAATGTATGTGCTAACTGTAAGTCGCTCTGGATAAGAGTGTCTGCTAAATGACTAAAATGTAAATGATAACAAACCCAGTTTTAAGCAATGAGCCTGATGCAACAGATGACAACGTTTAGCTTAAAATGTTGATAAACTATTAGGCTATTTCTTCACATTAGAGGGGGGGGGATCAATGTAAATAGTCCGGGTGGCCATTTGATTAGTTGTTCAGCAGTCTTATGGCTTGGGGGTAGAAGCTGTTAAGGAGCCTTTTGGACCTAGACTTGCGTATGCACCCTTTGTAAAGCAGATTAGTGTGCTTAATTTTAAGAAGTTACTTGGCCACTTTAGTTGTGATACAAACCTTATCAAAATGTATAGGCCTATGGGCTAGGCTACATGAGGTGCACGACTATGATTTGAAAAAGTCACACACAAAAAAACATGCGCTGTTTGCCTTAAGCTGGGCATCATTCACAAGTGATATTATATAATTCACAAGTGATAGGCTAATATGGTCAACCATCACACTATCCTTGATTTAATATTGTCTTTACATATACTAAATAATACATGTGTGAAATGTGTTTTGATTAGAATGTACCATTATCATGCGCCTGTCTTGAAACAGGGGCAGCTGAAAAAAATACATGTCTATGCACTTAAATAGCGAATGGAGGATGCTTTTCCGTGGTTAATTTTCACGCCAGCCAGGTGGGCTATACTCCTGTTTTGAAGAGAAGTAATGTGCTTAATATTAGGAAAGTTGAGAAATAAATATAGTAGGCCTAGCCTATAGAAAGCTGATGGGATCCTCCTCTTTTTAATAGAGGCCATCACTCTGTTTTCTCATGCAATTGCATAGCCTATAGAACCCATGGGGCACAATTGGCCCAGCGTCGTCCAGGTAGGGGAGGGAATGGCTGGCAGTGATGTAGCTCAGTTGGTAGAGCATGGCATTTGCAACGCCAGGGTTGTGGGTTCGATTCCCACGGGGGGCTAGTATGAAAAAATAAAAATAAATAATGTATGCACTCACTAATTGTAAGTCGCTCTGGATAAGAGCATCTGCTAAATGACTAAAATGTAAAAAAATGTAAATGTTGAGCACCATCAGCTCATGGGCTCTCAAGTGTTTGATTAGATTTTCAATTACATTTGCATTGATGTCAGAGTGATTAGAGGGACAATAGAGTGCTGAGGACCAGGCAGTCAGCAAGTTTGGTAGGCTACTAATGACCGTCAGCAGCATCAGAGCTTGGAGAAGCCTAATTACCGTGACTAAACGGTCACGTGGAATTTGACTGCCGTCATGACTCGTGACCACCGGTTTGGCAGTAATACGGTCACCGTAACAGCCCTAAACAGAACCTTACTGCTCATCGAAGCACACACACAAAAAGCAGTTTCATATACGGTTGTGAATAGAGCACTTGTGATGGGTGATTTGAAGGAGTCAGGCGCAGGAGGGTAAATCACAGAATGACAGGATTTATTCTGGAATACAGAATATGCAGTAAAGCGTCAAAACAGTCCAGTGAGCAAAACAGGCACACTGTAACCAACAAGGCACACGGGGAAAATAACCTGGCGAATACAAAATACAAGGAGCTCCACCGAGCTTCACTATCCTCACAATAAACAATCATACACAAAGACAAGGGGGCAGAGGGAACACTTATACAGGTACTGATGAGGGGATATGAACCAGGTTTGTGTAATCAACAAGACAAAACAAATGGAATGATGAGATGAGAAGCGGCAGTGGCTAGAAGGCCGGTGACTATGAACGCTGAAGCCTGCCCGAACAAGGAGAGGAGGCAGCCTCGGAGGAAGTCGTGACAGTACCCACCCCCCTTGACAAGCAGCTCCAGCAGCGCGCCAACACCGGCCTCAGGGACCACCAGGAGGACGCGGAGCAGGGCGAGCCAGATGGCGACGGTGGAAATCCTGCAACAGGGAGGGATCGAGGATATCCCTCACCGGGACCCAGCACCGCTCCTCCAGATCGTACCCCTCCCACTACACGAGGTACTGAAGGCCCCCCACCCGACGCCTCGAATCCAGGATGGAACGGACGGAGTAAGCCGGGGCCCCCTCAATATCCAGAGGGGGTGGAGGGACCTCCCGCACCTCGGACTCCTGGAACGGACCAGCCACCACTGGCCTGAGGAGAGACATATAACGAGGGGTTAAGACGGTAATCTGAAGGGAGTAATAACCTATAAGTAACCTTGTTTATTCTTCGCAGGACTTTGAACGGCCCCACAAACTGCAGGCTCAGCTTCCGGCAAGGCAGGTGGAGGGGCAGATTCCGGGTCGAAAGTCAGACCTGATGACCCGGTACAAAGACCGGGGCCTCACTGTGGTGGCAGTCAGCGTTGACCTTCTGGCGACGCACGGCGCGTTGGAGGTGGACGTGAGCAGCTTTCCACATCTCCTCCGCGCACCTAAACCAGTCATCCACCGCAGGAGCCTCGGTCTGGCTCTGATGCCACGGTGCCAAAACCGGCTGATTACCTAAAACACATTGAAATGGCGTTAGGTTAGCAGAGGAGTGGCGGAGAAAGTTCTGGGCATATTCGGCCCATGGCAAGAACACCGACCACTCCCCCGGCCGGTCCTGGCAGTAGTTCCGCAGGAACCTACCCACATCCTGATTCACCCGTTCCACCTTCCCATTAGACTCGGGGCAAAAACCAGAGGTCAGGCTGACCGAGACCCCCAGACGTTCCATGAACGCCTTCAAGACCCTGGATGTGAACTGGGGACCCCGGTCAGACACTATGTCCTCTGGCACCCCGTAGTGCCGGAAGATGTGTGTAAACAGGGCCTCCGCAGTCTAAACAGGGCCTCTCCCGTGGGGAGACTGGGCAGAGGAAGGAGGCGGCAGGCTTTGGAAAAGCGGTCCACAACGACCAGGATGGTGGTGTTACCTTGAGAGAGGGGAAGATCAGTAAGGAAGTCAATACACAAGTGTGACCTTGGCCGTTGTGGAACTGGTAAGAGCTGTAACTTACCCGCTGGGAGGTGCCTAGGTGCCTTACTCTGTGCGCACACCGAGCAGGAGGAGACATATACCCTCACGTCCTTAGCCAAGGTAGGTCACCAGTACTTTCCGGTCAGGCAGCGCACTATATGACCGATACCTGGGTGACCAGAGGAGGGTGACGTGTGTGCCCAATAGATCAGACGGTCACGGACAAGAGACGGCACGTACTGCAGCCCAGCTGGACACTGAGGTGGAGATGGCTTTGTGCGTAACGCCCGCTCTATGTCCGCATCCATCGCCCATACTACCGGTGCCACAATACAGGAGGCAGGGAGTATGGGGGTGTTGTCTATGGGCCTCTCCTCTGTGTCGTACAGCCGTGACAGTGCGTCTGCCTTCATGTTCTTCGTACCCGGAATGTATGATAGAGTAAAATCAAACCGGGTGAAGAATAGGGCCCACCTAGCCTGGCGAGGGTTCAGCCTCCTCGCTGCCCGGATGTACTCCAGGTTACAGTGGTCCGTCCAGACGTGGAAAGGATGTTTCGCCCCCTTGAGCCAGTGCCTCCACACAGTCAGGGCTCGGACAACAGCCAACAGCTCCCGATCACCAACGTCGTAGTTCTGCTCTGTCGGGCTGAGCTTCTTGGAGAAGAAGGCACAGGGGCGGAGCTTGGGTGGCATGCCCAAGCGTTGAGATAGGACAGGGCCTATCCCTACCTCGGACGCATCCACCTCGACTACGAACGGTAGTGATGGGATGGGCCAGTACCGGGGCTGAGGTGAACAGAACCCTCAGGTTACTGAAGGCCCTGTCAGCCTCAGCAGACCAGCGGAGCCGGGACAGCCCACCCTTCAACAGAGATGTGATGGGAGCTGCGACCTTGCCAAAGCCCCGGAAAAACCTCAGATTGTAGTTGGAAAATCCAATAAAGCGCTGCACCTCCTTAACCGTGGTTGGAGTTGGCCAATTACGCATGGCTGAAATGCGATCTCCCTCCATTTCCACACCTGAGGTGGTAATGCGGTATTCCGAGGAAGGTGACGGACTGTTGGAAAAACAGACACTTTTCTGCCTTGGCATAAAGGTCATGTTCCAACAGTCGGGCCAGCACTTTGCGAATCAGGGACACATGCTCGGCGCACGTAGCGGAATACACCAGAACGTCATTGATGTAGACCACTACACCGCGACCAAGCATGTCCCGAAACACCTCGTTCACAAAGGACTGGAAGACTGATGGAGCATTCATCAAACCGTAGGGCATCACCAGGTATTCATAATGCCCCGTGGTTGTGCTGAATGCTGTCTTCCACTCGTCCCCCTCTCGGACACGCACCAGGTTGTACGCACTCCGGAGATCTAATTTGGGAAGAAGCGCGCCCCATGCATTGACTCGATCACAGATGGAATGACGGGTAGAGGATAACTATATTGTATTGTCCCCTTGTTCAGTGCTTGGTAATCAATGCAAGGGCGCAGACCTCCATTTTTCTTCTTCACAAAAAACTTGAGGAGGCGGGCGAAATGGAGGGACGTATGAACCCCTGACGCAGGGACTCGGAGATGTATTTCTCCATCGCCTCAGTTTCAGCATGCGACAGGGGTTACTACAAGGTAGTGTCTGGACTTTCCACCGTGGTTGCACCAACAGAAACACCTAGACACCTACCCTGACACTCTCGCGACCACCCCGTGAGAACCATCTGTGGCCATAAAAAGGTGGGGTTGTGTAGTGCTAACCAGGGAAGACCTAACACAACAGGGAAATCAGGAGACTTAATAATAAAAAAGGTGACTTGCTCACTATGGGTCTCATGTGTAACCATAGTGACTGTTGCTGTAACTTCCCTAACGAACCCGGACCCTAGTGGTCGACTGTCAAGTGCTCTGATGGGGAGTGGAATGGATAGGGGAACCAATGTAATGCCTAGACTATGTGCAAATGACATGTCCATAAAGTTCAGAGCTGCGCCTGAATTGACCAGCGCCTTACACTGGGGAACTACTGTGTAGTCAGGAAAGTGGATGGGTAGGGTACAGTGCGCAGCAGAGGCCTCTGAACGAGTGTGGGTGTTCGATACCTGGGGTGACACGAGAGTGCCCTGTCTGCCACCTCCAGACCCAAAAGAACGCCAACGACAGCGTGCAGGAGAATGTCCTCTCGTTCCACTAGAGTGACACTGGCGCTGTCATCCTCTGCTCTCCCAGATCGCTGCTCCATCCAGTTCCATCAGCTCGTGATCCGGGTTAGGGGGGGATGGAACGGGCAGGCTCCTTCCAGGACGTCCTCTAGCATCCAGCAGGTTGTCCAACCAGATGGCCATGTCCACCAGTTGATTGAAGGACAACATGGTGTCCCGGCAGGCTAGCTCCCTTCGGACGTCCTCGGAAGTGGTCGATGAGGGCCCGCTCGTTCCACCCGGACCCAGCCGTTAGAGTCCGAAACTCCAGGTCGAAGTCCTGCGCGGTCCTCGTTCCCTGCCTCAGGTGGACCAGCCGCTCGCCCCCCTCTCTACCTTCGGGTGGATGGGGCCGGGCTGATGTTCGAATAATATAGCTCCAGTTGTAGGAGGAATTCCTGGCAGAGAGCAGCTGTCCCGTCAAAATCCTATGGTTGGGATATCTGGATCCCTCTGGGTGCTGGGATGTGGGTGGCTGGATCCGGTCGCTCATCTGGTCCTGACAGATCGGGTCCTATCCTCTCCAAGCGTTGGACGACCTGGAGAACCCGATCCATCGCTTCTCCCAAGCTGGCTAGCATCGTTGAATGCTCCCGGACCCATGCCACGACTCCAGACATGTGCTCCTCTCCTGCTGACTACATGGCGGGTGTGTGATTCTGTGATGGGTGATTTGAAAGAGTCAGGCGCAAGAGGGTAAATCACAGAATAACAGGATTTATTCCGGAATACAGAGTACGCAGAAAATAACCCGGGGAATACAAAATACAAGGAGCTCCACCGAGCTTCACTATCCTCACAATAAACAATCACACACAAAGACAAGGGGGCAGAGGGAACACTTATACAGGTACTGATGAGGGGATATGAACCAGGTGTGTGTAATCAACAAGACAAAACAAATGGAATGATGAGTTGAGGAGCGGCAGTGGCTAGAAGGCCGGTGATGACAAACGCCGAAGCCTGCCCGAACAAGGAGAGGAGGCAGCCTCGGAGGAAGTTGTGACAGCAGTCTTTAACATCACGCTGATTGTTCTTTGATGGCTCAGCAGTTTCATGTCCTGAGTAAAAAATAAATAGTGTTAACTGTCCATTTAGGGTATACTTCCTCCATTATTCATATATCTATTCATCTGTGTTTGGCTATAATATTTCACTATTCTCTGGCGCCTGAGACACCGGTCTCAAGAGGTCATTTTCCTGCTTCCTTTGTCACCTGTAAGTGTGTAAGTGTATTGATGCATGTGTACATTGGGTACAGTGTGTGTGTACAGGTGTGTACACTAATGAGCGAGTGATCCGTAAATGTGTGACCACCAGAACAGTGTCAAATCATATTGGACGTAGAAACAGAGGCTTTGGCATTCCCATTGAAGTAAGGTATGGCGAGTAGGTGTTAAAACATGGTTCCCTTCAAAACATGAGAAGATAAGAGTATCAATCTGGTGGATAGAAAGCTTTTTACACTGGCTAAATAGTAAAATAGACAAATCATGTACACTACAGTGTAGAAAGTAAACCAACGTTTATATTATACTGTATAGTGTGTATAAAATATGACATGATCCTTATGGAGGCAATACACCATCCATTCATAAAGAACCAGTGGAGGGTTAAAGAGTTCGTTGAGTATGTTAGTGACTGACTCATTGAGTCCACAGCTGCTACAAAAACACTGGTTACTGTGGTGAAAGAGCTTTCTCAGTAAAACCTACAAAATACTGGCACTCTTTTTACTGGGAAACTATGCGAAATGTGTTTCTTTTTGCGAGTCTCTTTGAAAGCTTTTTCATTTGATCTTATCTAATTTAATGTATCGTGATCAACCCTCCCATGTAACTATCAATATTCTGTTAAGTTTGAGCATAATTTATGATAATCACTCTATAAGTATTATCATTATTATGATTATGTTTTTGATGTTGTTACGACTGTCTGTCACAATCGTTGTAAGAGGCAGACCAAGGCGCAGCGTGATAGGCGTACATCCTTTAATGAGTACTTTACACCAACAATAAAACAACAAAACGATACGTGAAGTCTAAAGGTTCACCAACACAAACCTATACAGAACAAGATCCCACAATCAACTGTGCAAAACAGGCTGCCTAAGTATGGTTCCCAATCAGAGACAACGAGCTACAGCTGCCTCTGATTGGGACCCACCCTGGCCAACATAGATCTAAACGATCTAGAATAAACACATAGAACAACTAAACATAGGAACTAACACCCTGGCTCAACATTAAAGAGTCCCCAGAGCCAGGGCGTGACAGTACCCCCCCCCCCCCCCCCCCCCCCAAAGGCGCGGACTGCGACCGCGCCAACCAAACACCACAGGGGAGGGGCCGGGTAGGCATTCCGCCTCGGAGGCGGATCCGGCTCCGGGCGTGACCACCACTCTCTCTCTCGCCCTCGTGGTCTGGCCCTGCTGGCCGGAGCTGGACTGAACACCGGTGGAGCGGATTGCTCTGGCTCCGGCGTGGAGCAGCTGACCGGTGCCGACCAGGCACAGGTGGAACAGGAACGGGCCGGACCGGGCTGACGACGCGCACCACTGGCTTGGTGCGGGGAGCGGGGAGCAGGAACAGGCCGAACTGTGCTGGCGACGCGCACCACTGGCTTGGTGCGGGGAGCAGGAACAGGCCGGACCGGGCTGGCGACGCGCACCACAGGCTTGGTGCGGGGAGCAGGAACGGGCCGGACCGGGCTGACGACGCGCACCACTGGCTTGGTGCGGGGAGCAGGAACAGGCCGGACCGGGCTGGCGACGCGCACCACAGGCTTGGTGCGAGGAGCAGGAACAGGCCGGCCCGGGCTGGGGACGCGCACCACTGGCTTGGTGTGGGGAGCAGGAACGGGCCGGGCCGGGCTGGCGACGCACACCACAGGCTTGGTGCGGGGAGCAGGAACAGGCCGGACCGGGCTGGCGACGCGCACCACTGGCTTGGTGCGGGGATTAGGAACGGGTTGGGCCGTACTGGGAACACGCACCACTAACTTAGTGCGGGGAGCGGGAACGGGTCGGGCCGGACTGGGAACACGCACCACTAACTTAGTGCGGGGAGCGGGAACGGGTCGGGCCGGACTGGGAACACACACCACTAACTTAGTGCGGGGAGCAGGAACGGGTTGGGCCGTACTGGGAACACGCACCACTAACTTAGTGCGGGGAGCAGGAATGGGCCTGACCGTACTGGGAACACACACCACTGGCCTTGTGCGGGAATCAGGAACGGGCCGGACCGGACTGGTGACACACACCACTTGCTTGGTGCGAGGAGCGGGACTAGGTTTCCTCATAAACCTCCGCTCCCTCTGCTGCCTACTCAGTTCCTCTCTCCGTGCCTCCACACTCTCCTTCTCCCTCCTGACCAATGGCCCCCTTAACCTGGTGGCCTCCTCTCCTAGTCCACAAACTCGCCCTGTAGCTGCCTCCAGCAGCCCCGTCGTCCATGCCGTGTGCCCCCCCAAAAAAATGTCTTGGGGTTGCCTCTCGCCTGTCCGACGACGACACTGTTGGCGCGGTACCTCCTCTCTCGCTTTAACTTTAGCCCATGGCCCTTTGCCCGCGAACATGTCCTCCCAGGACCACCATTGGCCCACCTGGGCCATCGCCAACCTCTCCAGCTCCTTACCCGGCGTTTGCTCCTGCACACGCTGCTTGGTCCTTGTATGGTGGGATCTTCTGTCACGATATTCGTCATCAGTGGACCAAGGCACAGCGTGATAGGCGTACATCTTTTAATGAGTACTTTACACCAACAATAAAACAACAAAACGATACGTGAAGTCTAAAGGTTCACCAACACAAACCTATACAGAACAAGATCCCACAATCAACTGTGCAAAACAGGCTGCCTAAGTACTCAACATTAAAGAGTCCCCAGAGCCAGGGCGTGACACTGTCATTATCACTTCAATGGCTTTATGTGCTGAGGGTGTGAGTGCCCCTCTGCTCCTATCAAAGTGGTTTTGGCAGCACCTATCTGAGCAGGTGTGAGTTGATGTGCGTGAGCAGTGAGCACACTGTCATTTACTGACACTGTTACACAAGGACAACCCACTCCTCTGTATGCCTATTCCCAGCCACGCTACATTAATTAGCCTATATGGTCAACAACGTCCCTGAACCTTTGACTTTTGGGAAGTGAGGGTGTGTAAATATAATGTGTACATCACTTCATAATGAATAGGTCAACCACAAATAATGAATGCTTTACAAATATTGAGTCCAGGGCATGTTGTAGGGCGGATAAGAGGGGAAAAACATTTTCTCTCTCTCTCCTTTGTCTCGTTCTCGTGCCCAGCTTCTCTCATCGTGGCCCGGCAGGGAGAAAGGAGAGCCGTGAGGAAGTGAGATCGCCACTGACAGGAAGTGTCTGTTCGAGGAAGATCCTCGGATAGGCCGCTGGAGCCTGAGGGACGACAGCTCCGCTCCTCGAGAAGCCTTTGATCAATGAGCCTGTCGGCGATGACAACGGGACACCTGCGCTCCATCAAAAGGGGTTGCCCCTAGTAACAACTGTGTGGACAGCCACCAATCAGCAGAGATTAGGTCTGGCTCTCTGTCCTATCAGGCTGTTTAGGAAATTGAGACACTGACAGGATATCTAGGCTGGAGATTCTACTGTATGTGAACTGGAAGTTAGAAAGATTAAATCAAATTAGGTTTTGAAATAGAATCAGTATGGAGATATACGTGCATGTAACCTACAAATACTCTAACTGTTTCCTCATTATAAGAGTTTAAGTGCTTAATTAGGTATATGCCATATGGGAATAGGCATGGCACTTTACAAAATATCTATAGATTGAAAACAATTTAAAAGTGTTGGCTTACAGTATATAATGCTACAGTAAAAAATGAAACTGAAAACACCTAAATAATCATGTTCTTTGAGAAAATGTATCTTTATAAAATGAAATAATGAATGAGTCAACCTGATGAAGCATACTATTCTGGAGCAGTCAACATTTAACTTTGCCCTTATCAAGGGTTTAACAAAACAGGACATGTAGCAAAGGTCAATTTGTAAACAGTGCCTGACTTTGGTCCAGTAGCAGGTGGAGAAAAGCCAGTCCCATGCAATGTCGCTAACATTCTGAGGGGACATTCTCATAATAGGGCGAGAGCTGTTTGTGTTTCCCGACCATATAGGCTATAAATAGGCCCACTTGCGCACACACACACACACACACACACACACACACACACACACACACACACACACACACACACACACACACACACACACACACACACACACACACACACACACACACACACACACACACACACACACACACACACACACACACACACACACACACACACACACACAGTCTGCACTAAGAGGCTCTGTCAGAGACGAAGAAGAGACACTTGTATCAGAGAAGCTGAGTTCAGGAGTGGCAGGGGTCCTGAAAGCAATATCCCGATAGGTCACCTCCACCATTACCACTCTGTCTCCTCTACATAGCCAGCCCTGTGAATCTTTGAACACTGTGGGTAAGTCAAAATAACATACAGATGCGGTCAAATATTTTGGCAACCAAGCAATTTACAATGCAGTGCAATGGAGCAGAATGTTCTGTTTTCTCTTTTCAAAACTAGTTGAATGGCTATTTTAACCCTGTAGGCACCTGAAACTTACCACAGATAAATTACCAGTAAACGAGAATCACTTGCCTCCAATCACATTCATATGAAATTTGAATAATTTAGTCGAGGCCATTTTTTACTTTGAAGTGAAAGATCTCAATTTCAGTTAAGATTTTCTTGGTGCTGTACAGTTGTAAATCAAACAAATACACATGTGAACACCAAAATGTATTTTTAGAAAAAGTAGTGAATTGTGCAAGGGTGCCAATATATTGGTCGCATCTGTATCAACTGTGTGTGTGAGAGAGGGGGAGGACAGAAAGAGAGAGAGAGGGGGGGGGGGGGGGGGGGGGGAGCAAAAGGAAAAAGAGGGATGTGGATAACTCAGTTTCTGAGGGAGTCTAATCTACCATGTTTGTAGGATTGGTGGTGAATTGAGAGGACAGTCTTTGCCCCTCATGCATTTACAGATCTCCTGACCCGTTAGTAAACACTTGGGTTTGGGAGTCTGCCCTAACATAGTCCGACATTTTATTCTCAGAATGACTTCCTTTGCAATGGCTTGGTTCAAATGACTATTTTACACACAATAATCATGACATCCCAATAATCTGAGTGTGGCACAGCATTCCATAGGACCATCTGTCTGTTGGGTGGAGAGAGAGAGGGGTAAACACTACAGGGTGTTGCCATGTTGCATGTACAGAAGCAGTCATGTACTCTCTTCGCAAATAACCCTACCAATGTTTTGATTTTGTTATACAGAATTGTCATTGTAATTTACAATGTAAGAGTTGTAAATCTGGTGTTGAATGAGAGGAACCTAATTGAGCATTTGATTTACACTGGGGCAGCAGGTGTGTTCTCTCTCTCTCATTATGTTCAATGACCATTGAATTCTCAGTAGAAGCCAAAACCCAGAGGACAACATCCACTGTTGCAGGAGATAACCCTGGCTTCCCCACAGGACAGAGTAAATGCCTACAGTGTAGAGTGAGGGAAAAAACTATTTCATCCCCTGCTGAATTTGTAAATTTGCCCACTGACAAAGACATGATCAGTCTATAATTTTAATGGTAGGTTTATTTGAACAGTGAGAGACAGAATAACAACAACAAAAATCCAGAAAAATGCATGTAAAAAATGTTATAAATTGATTTGCATATTAATGAGGGAAATAAGTATTTGACCCCTCTGCAAAACATGACTTAGTACTTGGTGGCAAAACCCTTGTTGGCAATCACAGAGGTCAGACGTTTCTTGTAGTTGGCCACCAGGTTTGCACACATCTCAGGAGGGATTTTGTCCCACTCCTCTTTGCAGATCTTCTCCAAGTCATTAAGATTTCGAGGCTGACGTTTGGCAACTCGAACCTTCAGCTCCCTCCACAGATTTTCTATGGGATTAAGGTCTGGAGACTGGCTAGGCCACTCCAGGACCTTAATGTGCTTCTTCTTGAGCCACTCCTTTGTTGCCTTGGCCGTGTGTTTTGGGTCATTGTCATGCTGGAATACCCATCCACGACCCATTTTCAATGCCCTGGCTGAGGGAAGGAGGTTCTCACCCAAGATTTGACGGTACATGGCACCGTCCATCGTCCCTTTGATGCGGTGAAGTTGTCCTGTCTCCTTAGCAGAAAAACACCCCCAAAGCATAATGTTTCCACCTCCATGTTTGATGGTGGGGATGGTGTTCTTGGGGTCATTGGCAGCATTCCTCCTCCTCCAAACACGGCGAGTTGAGATGATGCCAAAGAGCTCGATTTTGGTCTCATCTGACCACAACACTCAGATGTTCATTGGCAAACTTCAGACGCGCCTGTATATGTGCTTTCTTGAGCAGGGGGACCTTGCGGGTGCTGCAGGATTTCAGTCCTTCACGGCGTAGTGTGTTACCAATTGTTTTCTTGGTGACTATGGTCCCAGCTGCCTTGAGATCATTGACAAGATCCTCCCGTGTAGTTCTGGGCTGATCCCTCACCGTTCTCATGATCATTGCAACTCCACGAGGTGAGATCTTGCATGGAGCCCCAGGCCAAGGGAGATTGACAGTTATTTTGTGTTTCTTCCATTTGCGAATAATCGCACCAACTGTTGTCACCTTCTCACCAAGCTGCTTGGCGATGGTCTTGTAGTCCATTCCAGCCTTGTGTAGGTCTACAATCTTGTCCTTGACATCCTTGGAGAGCTCTTTGGTCTTGGCCATGGTGGAGAGTTTGGAATCTGATTGATTGATTGCTTCTGTGGACAGGTGTCTTTTATACAGGTAACAAACTGAGATTAGGAGCACTCCCTTTAAGAGTGTGCTCCTAATCTCAGCTCGTTACCTGTATAAAAGACACCTGGGAGCCAGAAATCTTTCTGATTGAGAGGGGGTCAAATACTTATTTCCTTCATTAAAATGCAAATCAATTTATAACATTTTTGACATGCGTTTTTCTGGATTTTTGTTGTTGTTATTCTGTCTCTCACTGTTCAAATAAACCTACCATTAAAATTATAGACTGATCATTTCTTTGTCAGTGGGAAAATGTACAAAATCAGCAGGGGATCAAATACTTTTTTCCCTCAGGGCTGGGCGATATGGCCAAAATGTCATATCACTGTATTTTTCAAATTTTTGACGATATTTTACGCTATTTGCTGTGCTATTGCCTTTAGGATGTAGGACTGAGGAGCTGTGGTAATGCAATCTCTATTAATGTCTTTCCTCCAACCATATGGCATTTCTGGTCCTAACATTGATTACGTAAACCAGGAAGAATCCAGTGAGCTCTAAAAGGATTGGGACATTGACAAATGTTTTGTTGTTTTGGCTCTGTACTCCAGCACTTTGGATTTGAAATGATACAATGACTATGAGTATAAAGTGCAGACTAGCAGCTTTAATTTGATTGTATTGTCATCCATATCGGGTGAACCGTTTAGAAATTACTGCACTTTTGTACGTCGTCCCCCCATTTTAGGGGACCAAAAGTATTGGAACAAATTCACTTCTATGTGTATTAAAGGAGTCAAAAGTGGTCCCATATTTGGTCCCATATTCCTAGCACGCAATGATTACATCAAGCTTGTGACTCTACACACTTTTTGGATGCATTTGCTGTTTGTTTTGGTTGTGTTTCAGATTATTTAGAGCCCAATGCAAAGTAATGGAAAATAATATATCATGTAATTTTGGAGTCACTTTTATTATATATAAGAGTAGAATATGTTTCTAAACACTTCTACATTAATGTGGATGGTTCCATGATTATGGATAGTCCTGAATGAATCACTTTAGTAATTGTAGGCCGTCATTGTAAATAAGAATTTGTTCTTAACTGACTTGCCTAGTTAAATAAAGGTAAAATAAAAATAAATAAAAAAATAACAATAATGTTTACATAATGTTTACATGCTGCTGTATTTAGTCAATGCCACTCCGACATTGCTAGTCCTAATATTTATATATTTCTTAATTCCATTCTTTTATTTTAGATTTGCGTGTATTGTTGTGAATTGTTAGATACTACTGCACTGTTGGGGGGGGGGGGGGGGGGTCTACGCCTGTAACTTTCTCACTCATTGTTATTCACGATTCATTCAGATTTATCCAGAATTATGTAGAAGTGTTTAGAAACATATTCTATTCTTATTTACAATAAAAGTGACTTCAAAATGATTTACCATTCATTACTATTGGGCACAAAATAATCTGAAATTACCCTCAAATTAAAGCTGACAGTCTGCACTTTAACCTCATAGTCATTGTATCATATCAAAGTGCTAGAGTACAGAGCCAACACAACAACAGCAACAAAAATCACTGTCCCAATACTTTTGGAGCTCACTGTTGGTTATTAATATATGAGTTGCCTATGAACTATATACAGTGCCTTGCAAAAGTATTATTACATTTACATTTAAATCATTTAGCAGACGCTCTTATCCAGAGCGACTTACAGTTAGTGAGTGCATACATTTTTCATCCCCCTTTCATATTTTTACAACCTGTAATTTAAATGGATTTTTATTTGGATTTCATGTAATGGACATACACAAAATAGTCAAAATTGGTGAAGTGAAATGAAAAAAAAAACTTGTTTAAAAGAATTCTAAAAAATAAATAACGGAAAAGTGGTGCGTATATATGTATTCACCCCCTTTGCTATGAAGCCCCTAAATAAGATCTGGTGCAACTAATTACCTTCAGAAGTCACATAATTAGTTAAATAAAGTCCACCTGTGTGCAATCTAAGTGTCACATGATCTGTCACATGATCTCAGTATATATACACCTGTTCTGAAAGGCCCCAGAGTCTGCAACACCACTAAGCAAGGGGCACCACCAAGCAAGCGGCACCATGAAGACCAAGGAGCTCTCCAAACAGGTCAGGGACAAAGTTGTGGAGAAGCAGACTCTGTCGCAGCCGGCCGCAACCGGGAGACCCATGGGCGGTGCACAATTGGTCCAGCATCGTCCAAGGTAGGGGAGGGTTTGGCCGGCAGTGATGTGAGTTCATTTCCCACGGGGGGCCAGTATGAAAAAAAAAAAAACGTATGCATTCACTAACTGTAAGTCGCTCTGGATAAGAGCGTCTGCTAAATGACTAAAATTTAAATGTAAATGTAAGTACAGATCAGGGTTGGGTTATAAAAAATATCAGAAACTTTGAACATCCCACGGAGCACCATTAAATAAATTGAAAGAATATGGCACCACAACAAACCTGCCAAGAGAGGGCCGCCCACCAAAACTCACGGACCAGGCAAGGAGGGCATTAATCAGAGAGGCAACAAAGAGACCAAAGATAACCCTGAAGGAGCTGCAAAGCTCCACAGCGGAGATTGGAGTATCTGTCCATAGGACCACTTTAAGCCGTACACTCCACAGAGCTGTGCTTTACGGAAGAGTGGCCAGAAAAAAGCCATTGCTTAAAGAAAAAAATAAGCAAACACGTTTGGTGTTCGCCAAAAGGCATGTGGGAGACTCCCCAAACATATGGAAGATGGTACTCTGGTCAGATGAGACTAAAATTGAGCTTTTTGGACGTCAAGGAAAACGCTATGTCTGGCGCAAACCCAACACCTCTCATCACCCCGAGAACACCATCCCCACAGTGAAGCATGGTGGTGGCAGCATCATGCTGTGGGGATGTTTTTCATCGGTAGGGACTGGGAAACTGGTCAGAATTGAAGGAATGATGGATGGCGCTAAATACAGGGAAATTGTTGAGGGAAACCTGTTTCAGTCTTCCAGAGATTTGAGACTGGGATGGAGGTTCACCTTCCAGCAGGACAATGACCCTAAGCATACTGCTAAAGCAACACTCGAGTGGTTTAAGGGGAAACATTTAAATGTCTCGGAATGGCCTAGTCAAAGCCCAGACCTCAATCCAATTGAGAATCTGTGGTATGACTTAAAGATTGCTGTACACCGGCGGAACCCATCCAACTTGAAGGAGCTGGAGCAGTTTTGGCTTGAAGAATGGGCAACAATCCTAGTGGCTAGATGTGCCAAGCTTATAGATGAGACATACCCCAAGAGACTTGCAGCTGTAATTGCTGCAAAAGGAGGCTCTACAAAGTATTCACTTTGGGGGGGTGAATGGTTATGCACGCTCAAGTTTTCAGTTTTTTTGTCTTATTGCTTGTTTGTTTTACAAGAACAAATATTTTGCATCTTCAAAGTGGTAGGCATGTTGTTTAAATGAAATGATACAAACCCCCAAAAAATCCATTTTAATTCCAGGTTGTAAGGCAACAAAATAGGAAAAATGCCAAGGGGGGTGAATACTTTCACAAGCCACTGTATAAAAGCTAAGTATGAGGTATAAAAGTAAGTCTGAGGGTGCCTGGTGATATGAAGTTTCTGTCTTCATCCAGTTCTCATACAAGGCTTGCCATGTCAAATTACAATCACAAATGGACTCTGGAATAATGACTTCCTGAAGGACTAAACAAAATCTCACTGGGTATCACTGGGTGTAACAATATGACTAATGCGCAGTGATATCATTGGCTACCTCTGGCTATTTAAGTGCTCCTCCCCCCCAAAGATACAAACCATCACACTGTGAAATATAGCAGAATGGGTCATCGAGGGCTTCATTAGCAGTGCTTGGTATTTCTAATCAAATGACCAGGGACACATGAAAATGCGCCCTCCCATGCTCATAATTAGTCAATTATGGCCGCCATTAAAGCAGGGCATTATGGGGGATTATTGTCGGGGGAAATGAGTGAGACATGCTGCTGCCGCACAGCGGCTGAGGATATTAGCCATCTCCATCCATCAGCTCCACCAGATGGGAGGACTATAATCATTTAGATTCTGTCAACGGCAGCAGGGAGGGCGCTGCCAAAAGCCTCTCCTCATTTCTACTCCCCACTCGTTCAGTGGAATCATATCCGCCGGTACAGAGAAAAAAAGAGGAGTAACCATTGTCTGTTGTCTCGATGTGTGAAACGGTGTGTGTGTGTGTGTGTGTGACATTGGTGTAGTGGAAGGTAAACACGTAAACACCGTTTACGCATCTTTTTATTTTGCCTGAGTGTTAACCCACCTTTATCGAAAGTATAGGGAGTGTTACTTAATTCACCATGAATGGCGATCAGCGTTTCCCACCTATTTTTTACCACTACATCACTGGTGTGTGTGTGTGTGAGTAGGACTCTGACATTTTCCTTGTCTCTTCCGACACAAGGGGTAAGGGAAGAGACAGGGATAGTGCTTTCTTGGCATACAGTGAGATCTCTCTGAATGTAAGGCTGCAACCTGGACTCAGGGGTAGACGTAACATAGTAAATGTAAATCTGAGACACTCCAATAATAATAATAAAGTAATAATTTGGGGGGTGCTTATATTTGTCCTGTTACACACAAGTGTGTAATGGATTTTTGTTTTGGCTAACGTTAGCTCGGTAGCTAGGTGGAGAATGCTAATGTTAGCTATGTAGCTAATGTTAGCTAGGCTAGGGGTTAGGAGTTAGGGTTAAGGTTAGGGTTAGGAGTACGGTTAAAGGGTTAAGATTAGGGTTAGGAAAAAGGGTTAGCTGTCATGAGCCTCTCACTCCACCGGGTTACCACCTTAATTTTCTTCCACTCTGCTCACCACTCTCTCTACTCAGCCTAACTAGCTCCACCTGTCCCTGCTCTGCTCTGCTCTAATTACTCTGCCAGCTGCGCTGCATTACCCACTACCTCTCCCAGTATTTAAGGCCCTGTCTTTCAGCTCTCCGGTGTCAGATCGTCTGCAAAGCTCACACCCGGAACCTGTTTGCTCGCGCTTCTGGCTCACCCTGGTTTTGTGACCCCGGACCTGCCTGATTTTTGGATACTCTTCTGCCCCAGGAGATCCAGACCTGCTTCTGCCATAACGACTCCTGACTACTCTTCAATCCCGGTAACTCTGACCAGCCTTCTGCCTTGCTACTACGTATTTTGGATTTCCCTGGAACTGTACTGCTGCCTTGTTTCATTCCGCCCTGTTGTGTCTGTGTCTCCCCCCCCCAGGACTTCTGGACCACCCGCCACCGGCTTCATAGGACGCATCGCTGCCACTGGGGGGGGCACAGACCCAGCACATTGGACGGGATCCCTGTTACCCCTGGAGCCTTCATTCACTCCCTACTTCCCTTTTCCCTTAAGTTTTAATAAACTTTCTGGTGTGACGCAATTGTGGTCCTCTGGTCGTCTGTCTGAACCGTGACAGTACGATCTGACCATTATGGACTCAGCGCACACTTTCCCCGACATGGAAACCGATGAGCATGAGCAGCAGTTCCAGCAGCAGCAACAACAACTCGCCATGATCATTCAACTCCTCACCAACCTTACCCCAGCCAGTCTGCCCACCAGCCCTGCCCCCGAGTTACCTGCCCCGGTCATTGCAGCCGCTGCTCCGGAACCCAAGATTGGAAACCCCGAGCGGTTCAACGGCGATTCAACCCAGGTCCGGCCATTCCTGACTAGCTGCCGACTTCAGTTCTCCTTGCAGCCAAGGACCTTCGCCACGGAGGGGGCTAAAGTTGGGTATGCCATCACTCACCTGACGGGCCGAGCTCGACTCTGGGGAACAGCAGAGTTCGAACGTCAAACCCCCGCATGTGCAACCTTCGACCTGTTTGCTGAGGAGATGCTGAAGGTGTTTGACCTGGATTCACCAACCGCAGAGGCGTCTCGTGACCTGTTCAGTATTCGACAAGGCAGACGTACAGTCGCAGACCATTCCATCGACTTCCGAACCCTGGCTAGACGAAGTTCTTGGAACACACCGTCGTTGGTGGACGCGTTCTTCCATAGTTTGGCTGACTATATCAAGGACGAGTTGGTCTCCCATGAACTGCCTTCCACTCTTGATGAAGCCATCGCACTGACTGTCAGGATCGACAGAAGGATACAGACCCGTCGTCGTGAGAGGGGGCGCCAAGGTCCACCTACTACCGGCATTCGGAGAGATCCGACTGGGCTCCTGTCATCTACTGCCACTCACCCAGGTCAGCTTGATCAGTCTGAGCCTATGGAGATTGGGCGAGCCTCTCTCACTCCTGCAGAGCGCCAGCGCCGCTTCACCTCAAACCTCTGCCTCTATTGTGGAGGTGATGGACATCGTGTGGTAACCTGCCCTTTAAAGGGCCGAAGCTCACCGGGCATAGGGGGAGTCCGGTTGAGTTCAATGACCATCCAGTCCTCCGACCGCAAACCCCTGCTGCAAGTTCACCTCCGCCTCTCTGACTCAACTCACACCCTGGCTGCTCTGGTGGATTCTGGCGCCGAAGCCAACATAATGGACATCAAGCTGGCACGCCAACTGGGACTGGAGAACCTCCGTTTGACACCTCCTATTCCTGCCCGGGCACTGGACGGACACTTACTCGGATCGGTCACTCATGTCACGGCCCCGGTCTCGATGGGTCTGTCCGGAAACCATCAAGAAACTATCCAGTTTCACCTGCTCCCCTCTCCAGGCCAACCCCTCATCCTGGGTTACCCATGGCTCCGCCGGCACAACCCTCAGCTCGACTGGGTGACCGGGGTGATCAGGGAGTGGGGAGAGGACTGCCACCGAACCTGCCTGCTTGCTGCCGCACTACCCCCTCGGCCAGTACCTACTAACTCCGCTCCTGACCTCTCCAATGTCCCAGAATGCTACCATGGTCTCAGAGAGGTGTTTAACAAAGCAAGAGCCACATCTCTGCCCCCTCACCGACCGTACGACTGTGCCATCGACCTCCTCCCTGGAACAGCCCCTCCAAAGGGTCGTCTTTATTCGTTGTCTGCTCCTGAAAGAAAGTCCATGGAGGACTACATCAATGGCTCTCTGTCCGCAGGATTAATCCGTTCATCTTCATCTCCTGCTGGTGCTGGCTTCTTCTTTGTGGGGAAGAAGGACGGATCTCTTCGCCCCTGCATCGACTACAGGGGACTCAACGACATCACAGTGAAAAACCGTTACCCTCTGCCTCTGCTCACCTCTGCTTTTGAGTTGCTCCAGGGAGCCACTGTTTTTACCAAGTTGGATCTCAGAAACGCTTACCACCTAGTGCGGATCCGGGAGGGAGATGAATGGAAAACCGCATTCAATACACCAACAGGCCACTACGAGTATCTGGTTATGCCTTTTGGCCTCACCAATGCTCCTGCTGTGTTCCAGGCTCTAGTGAATGATGTACTGCGGGACATGTTAAACAAGTTTGTCTTCGTTTACCTGGATGACATCTTAATCTACTCCAGAAACCTGTCTGAACACACCCGCCATGTCCAGCAAGTCCTTCATCGTCTTCTGGAGAATTCCCTCTACGCCAAGGCAGAGAAATGTGAGTTTCACGTCAAGACAGTGGCCTTCCTGGGGTACATAGTGGCAGAGGGAAGTATCCAAATGGATCCTGCCAAAGTATCAGCAGTCACTTCATGGCCAGTTCCGGAGAACAGAAAGAAGCTGCAACAGTTTCTGGGGTTTGCTAACTTCTATAGAAAGTTTATCCGGAACTACAGTACCGTTGCTGCCCCTCTCACTGCTCTAACCAGCACCAAGCAACCCTTCACCTGGACCCCAGCAGCCGACAAAGCCTTCAGTACCCTCAAGGTGAGGTTCACCTCCGCTCCCATCCTCCAGATGCCTGATGTGGACCGGCAATTCATTGTGGAGGTGGACGCCTCGGATGTGGGAGTTGGTGCTGTGATTTCTCAGTGGGCTGCGGAGGATAGGAAGCTCCATCCCTGTGCCTTTTTCTCACGTCGGTTGTCCCCCTCTGAGTGCAATTACGACATAGGGAACCGTGAGCTGCTGGCTGTGAAGCTTGCCTTGGAGGAGTGGCGTCACTGGCTGGAGGGGTCCACCATTCCATTTCTCGTTTGGACCGATCATAAGAACTTGGAGTACATCCGCACGGCCAAACGGTTGAACTCCAGGCAGTCCCGCTGGGCCCTGTTCTTCACCAGGTTTAATTTCACTCTGTCATACCGGCCTGGATCACGCAACACCAAGCCAGACGCCCTCTCCCGTCAATTCCAGAAGGATGACACCCCCTCCAAGGACCCTGTGTCGATTCTGCCAAGTCCCTGCATCGTTGCAGCTCTGACCTGGGCTGTTGAGGAACAGGTGCTGGAGGCTCTCCGTAACCAGCCAGGTCCCAGCACTTGCCCAGCTGACCGCCTTTTTGTCCCCGAAGACCTGAGGTCCCAGGTCGTTCAGTGGGGACATGACTCCCGCCTAGCTTGTCACCCTGGCTCCACCCGCACTTACAACCTGCTCGCCCAGAGGTTCTGGTGGCCCTCTCTGAGAAAGGATGTACGGGAATTCGTCCAAGCCTGCCCCATCTGCAACCAACACAAGTCGTCCTGCCAGCCCCCAGCCGGATTGCTGCAGCCCCTGCCTGTGCCCAGACGTCCCTGGTCTCACATCGCCCTTGACTTTGTCACGGGGCTGCCCCCTTCAAGTGGCATGACCGTCATTCTCACCATAGTTGACCGTTTCAGCAAGATGGCACACTTTATTCCCCTCCCCAAGCTCCCAACCGCCAAGGAGACCGCCCAGGTGGTCCTGGAACACGTCTTCCGGATCCACGGACTGCCAAGGGATGTAGTTTCTGACCGTGGTCCACAATTCTCCTCCGCTTTTTGGAAGGAGTTCTGTCACCTGCTGGGAGCCACAGTCAGTCTGACTTCCGGATTCCATCCCCAATCCAATGGGCAGTCAGAGCGGGCTAATCAGGAGCTCGAGAAGGCACTGCGATGCATGACTTCACGCAACCCCCACTCCTGGTCGCAGCAATTGACATGGGTGGAGTACGCACACAATTCTCTGACCTGCTCTGCCATCGGTATGTCCCCTTTCCAATGTGTTTATGGATACCAGCCTCCTCTATTTGCCAGCCAGGAAGAGGAGGTTACTTGCCCATCTGCACTTGCTTTTGCCCGTCGATGTCGCCGCACCTGGTCACAAGCCCGAGCCACACTCCTCAGATCCGTTGCCAGCTACACTACCGGGGCCAACCGTCGGAGAATTCCTGCTCCCACCTACCATGTTGGTCAAAGGGTGTGGTTGTCATCGAAGAACCTGCCACTCAGGGTGGAGTCGCAGAAGCTGGCACCTCGGTTCATTGGCCCATTCCCTATCATAAGAGTGATTAGCCCAACTGCTGTCCGGCTCCAACTGCCTAATTCCCTGAGGGTGCACCCCACTTTCCATGTGTCTAAGATTAAGCCCATCCATGAGAGTCCGCTGGTCCCTGCTGCGCCTTGTCCTCCTCCTCCACGGCTCGTCGATGGTGGTCTGGTTTACACCGTCCGCCGCCTGCTTCGGTCCAGACGGAGGGGTAGGGGTCTCCAGTACCTCATTGACTGGGAGGGCTATGGACCTGAGGAAAGGACCTGGGTGCCAGCTAGTCGGATTGTGGATAGGACTCTCATCACCGCTTTCCACCAACGGCATCCTGATCAACCTGCAATCCGTAGGGGCCGCCCCAGAGGGGTCCCTAACCGTCCTGCCCGCTCGGCTTCCTGTCCTGTGCCTGATCCTGTCTCGGGACCTGTCCCATCTCCCGACCACGGCCCTCCGGCTTCCTCCGAGGATGAGGACGTTCACTCGGACCGTTCGGAGGAGTTCTAGCCCTCCTCCGGCTCCCCTCCTCCCGCCCGGCGTGGTGTTGCTCTTGGGACTTCTGGGGCCGTCCCTTGGGGGGGGGGTTCTGTCATGAGCCTCTCACTCCACCGGGTTACCACCTTAATTTTCTTCCACTCTGCTCACCACTCTCTCTACTCAGCCTAACTAGCTCCACCTGTCCCTGCTCTGCTCTGCTCTAATTACTCTGCCAGCTGCGCTGCATTACCCACTACCTCTCCCAGTATTTAAGGCCCTGTCTTTCAGCTCTCCGGTGTCAGATCGTCTGCAAAGCTCACACCCGGAACCTGTTTGCTCGCGCTTCTGGCTCACCCTGGTTTTGTGACCCCGGACCTGCCTGATTTTTGGATACTCTTCTGCCCCAGGAGATCCAGACCTGCTTCTGCCATAACGACTCCTGACTACTCTTCAATCCCGGTAACTCTGACCAGCCTTCTGCCTTGCTACTACGTATTTTGGATTTCCCTGGAACTGTACTGCTGCCTTGTTTCATTCCGCCCTGTTGTGTCTGTGTCTCCCCCCCCCAGGACTTCTGGACCACCCGCCACCGGCTTCATAGGACGCATCGCTGCCACTGGGGGGGGCACAGACCCAGCACATTGGACGGGATCCCTGTTACCCCTGGAGCCTTCATTCACTCCCTACTTCCCTTTTCCCTTAAGTTTTAATAAACTTTCTGGTGTGACGCAATTGTGGTCCTCTGGTCGTCTGTCTGAACCGTGACATTAGCTAACATGCTAAGTAGTTGCAAAGTAGCTAAAAATTAGTAAGTAGTTGCAAAGTTGCTAATTAGATAAAATACTAAGGTTGTTTGTGATGAGATTCCAACCCGCAACCTTTGGGTTGCTAGACGTTCGCATTATATGCCGACCCATCCACCCTGACCAACATGTAAAGTGTTGGTCACATGTTTCATGAGCTGAAATAAAATATCCTAGACATTTTCCATACACACAAAAAGCTTATTTCTCTCCAATTTTGCACACATTTGTTTACATTCCTGTTAGTGAGCATTTCTCTTTTGCCAAGATAATCCATCCACCTGACAGGTGTGGCATATCAAGAAGCTGATTAAACAGCATGATCATTACACAGGTGCACATTGTGCTGGGGACAATAAAAGGCAACTCTAAAATGTGCAGTTTTGTCATATAACACAATGTCACAGATGTCTCAAATTTTGAGGGAGCATGCAATTGGCATGCTGACTGCAGGAATGTCCACCAGAGCTGTTGCCAGCAAATTTAATGTTAATTTGGCAGTACGTCCAACCGGTCTCACAACCGCAGACCAAATGTAAACACGCCAGCCCAGGTCCTCCACATCTGGCTTCTTCACCTGCGTCATCGTCTGAGACCAGCCACCCAGACAGCTGATGAAACTGAGAAGTATTGGTGTCTGTAATAAAGCCCTTTTGTGGGGAAAAACTCATTCTGATTGGCACCCATGGCTGTGCCCCTGCCCAGTCATGTGAAATCCATAGATTAGGCCTAATTTATTTATTTCAATTGACTGATTTCTTTATATGAACTGTAACTCAGTAAAAGTGTGAAATTATTGAATGGTGCGTTTATATTGTTGTTCAGTATAATTTGAGTGTGCCGGTATTTACTTTTTAATATGTTATGTCTAGTCTATGAGACCAGGCTGGCTGGGACACAGGTCTACGGTTTAAAGACACCTCTAATTACCCTCAACACTCTCCCCCCTACAGTACGTTCTTGACCCATCTTTCCTGGCACTAATTTAGTTCCCCTAGTGATTCTACTGTAGTTAGTAAACCAAAGTCATTACATCCATTATACAGTGTATTCGGAAAGTATTCAGACCCCTTTACTTTTTCCACATTTTGATACGTTACAGCCTTATTCTAAAATGGATTAAATTGTTTTTCTTCCCTCATCAATCTACATACAATACCCCATAATGACAAAGCAAAAACAAGTTGTTAGAAATGTTCGCAAATTTATAAAAAATTTAAACCTGAAATCTCATTTACATAAGTATTCAGACCCTTTACTCATTACATTGTTGAAGCACCTTTGGCAGCGATTACAGCCTCGAGTCTTCTTGGGTATGACGCTACAAGCTTGGCACACCTGTTTTGGGGAGTTTCTCCCTTTCTTCTCTGCAGATCCTCTTAAGCTCTGTCAGGTTGGATGGGGAGCGTCGCTGCACAACTATTTTCAAGTCCGGGCTCTGGCTGGGCCACTCAAGCACATTCAGAGACTTGTCCCGAAGCCACTCCTACGTTGTCTTGGCTGTGTGCTTAGGGTCGTTGTCCTGTTGGAAGGTGAACCTTCGCTCAGTCTGAGGTCCTGAGCGCTCTGGAGCAGGTTTTCATTAAGGATCTCTCTGTACTTTGCTCCGTTCATATTTCCCTCGATCCTGACTAGTCTCCCAGTCCCTGCTGCTGAAAAACATCCTCACAGCATGATACTGCAACCACCACCATGCTTCCCCGTAGGGATGGTGCCAGGTCTCCTCCAGACGTGATACTTGGCATTCAGGCCAAAGAGTTCAATCTTGGTTTCATCAGACCAGAGAATATTGTTTCTCATGGTCTGAGAGTCTTTAGGTGCGTTTTGGCAAACTCCAAGTGGGATGTCATGTGCCTTTAACTGAGGAGTGGCTGCCGTCTGGCAACTCTACCATAAAGGCCTGATTGGTGGAGTGCTGCAGAGATGGTTGTCCTTCTGGAAGGATCTCCCATCTCCACAGAGGAACTCTGGAGCTCTGTCAGAGTGACCATCGGGTTCTTGGTCACCTCCCTGACCAAGGCCCTTCTCCCCCGATTGCTCAGTTTGACCTGGCGGCCAGCTCTAGGAAGAGTCTTGGTGGTTCCAAATTTCTTCCATTTAAAAATGATGGAGGCCACTGTGTTCTTGGGGACCTTCAATGCTGCAGACATTTTTTGGTACCCTTCCCCAGATCTGTGCCTCGAAACAATCCTGTCTCGGAGCTCTACGGACAATTCATTTGACCTCATGGCTTGGTTTTTGCTCTGACATGCACTGTCAACCGTGGGACCTTTTATAGACAGGTGTGTGCCTTTCCAAATAATGTCCAATCAATTGAATTTACCACAGGTGGACTCCGTTCAAGTTGTAGAAACATCTCAAGGATGATCAATGGAAACAGGATGCACCTGAGCTCAATTTCGAGTCTCATAGCAAAGGGTTTGAATACTTATGTAAATACGATATATTTTATATATTTGTATAAATGCGCAAAAATGTCTAAAAACCTGTTTTTACTTTGTCATTATGGGGTATTGTGTGTAGCTTGATGAGAATAATCATTATTTCCATTTGGGAGGAACTTCGAAGACATATAAAAGTGAGACCACAACAATATCTCTCTCCTTCTCTTTCTGCAACATTTGTAGACCCCAAGGCCAAACGTCCACAGTAGCAGTAAACACATTATGTCAGCAGCTCTCACCTCGACACACGGTGCCATTCTCCACTGCCTCGTGCCCAGCCTTGCACATGCAGCGCCCAATGGGCACCATCCACTCCCCGTCCCCGTTACAGTAGAGCTTGATGGGCACGTCCACCTCCTCCCCGTTGGGCACACACACGCCCCGCGCTGCCACCAGGGAGGTGCTCTCTGCCCCTGACAGGGTCTCGGGGAACATGGCACCGTTCAGGACCACACGGGGGCACTTCCTGTAGAAGACGCGCACGGCGATGAGCGACATGCAGCCGCCATAGTCCTGGAAGGCCAGATAGAAGCCTTGGCGTGACACAGGGCCGAAGCTCCGTACCTCTGTGTTGATTTTCATCACCCGGCCGCCCAGGTCCACCTGGGAGAAGCTCTCGTCGGCTGCGATGGTGTCCACCTTGATCCAGGGGTTCTCCATCCAGGCCGGGGACACCTTATTGGCCGTGTCCGAGTCCGTCTCGTAGTAGTACAGGTTAAAGGTCTCCTTACAGGAGCCGGGGACGCTGGGGATGGAGCTGCAGTCCCGCACCGAGAACTTCATCTCCACATGGATGCGCTGGGCGCCTCGCCGGCTGATGTACTTGGTGCGGACCCAGTTGTTCTGGTTGTTGTCGAAGACATTGCACACCTGGTAGGTGCGGATGGTGTTCATGTTCTCATCGTATCCACTCACCTCCTCCCACTGCCAAGGACAGACAGAGCAAGAGGTCAGTTTAACATCCATGACCAGTGAAAACAACTAATCAGTCAACGTATTCATTTAACGGGACATTTGATTACTGGTCATTTTATTACTGGTCAAGGGAATAAAACCCCCAAAACCCATATTATGGTTATTATCACAATAAATGTGGTAACAATATGATATGACCATATGATATGAATATGAAATATAATTGAAATAAATAAATCATCCAATTGGACGCTTTGGACAAGCTTCTAAGTTACTAAATCCAAATGTAAATGTAAATGTAATATACTGTCAGATAACATTGTTTTCAGATAAGATTGCTATATTTCTGCTTTTTATTTGAGACCTTTGTCTATGTAACTTTGTCTGCCTGTGAAAAAAGAATAAATAAGAAGGGTAAATGAGCCAGACTTGACACCTCTTCAAAATGTGGAATTACTAACACAGTCGGTAGCAGTGGAGGCTTCTGAGGGGAGGACGGCTCTTAATAATGGCTGGAACGGAGCGAATGTAATGGCATCAAACCATGTGTTTTATGTATTTTATACCAATCCACCTATTCCACTCCAGCCATTACCACGAGCCCGTCCTCCCCAATTAAGGTGCCACCAACCTCCTGTGGTCCGTAGATACCAAACATAAAAGAGTACATTTTCATGTCAGACAATTGTCTTCCTGGGCTGCCTTGTTCGGAGGCGTGCACAAAGAGCTGACAGTCAGACTATTCAGCAATAAGACTCCGTTGAAGTATCACTTCGCTCACGCGACTTACAGTCATCACACATGCTGTATGGGGGTCTTTTCCTGCTATACTGTTTTTGTTGTTGTTCTACATTGGCCTTCTCATGTTGCTGCTACTGGAGACTATCCAAAAATGGATCTGCAAAATGACTAAAAGTTTTTAAAGTTAGTAAAATGGTGTCATATAAAGAGATGCTTTGTTCTACTCACCCCCAATGCTGGGTAGATAGTCCATCCTAGCTCTGCTGTTGCCGTCGTAGAGTCCATGAGTATTTCTAGAGAGAAATCAAGAGGAACAAGTTAATGTACTATTCAAAATCACAACTGAAGAACAGGGCACCCCAAAGCTCTGCTCTGCATTCTTAACAGCACTATCAACAAGGCAGGTCCTACAGGCCCTAGTTTTGTCGCATCTGGACTACTGTTCAGTCGTGTGGTCAGGTGCCACAAAGAGGGACTTAGGAAAATTGCAATTGGCTCAGAACAGGGCAGCACGGCTGGCCCTTGGATGTACACAGAGGGCTAACATTAATAATATGCATGGCAATCTCTCCTGGCTCAAAGTGGAGGAGAGATTGACTTCATCACTACTTGTACTTGTGAGAGGTATTGACATGTTGAATGCACTGAGCTGTCTGTTTTAACTACTGGCACACAGCACGGACACCCATGCATACCCCACAAGACATGTCACCAGAGGTCTCTTCACAGTCCCCAAGTCAAGAACAGACTATGGGAGGCGCACAGTATTTTTAAAATATTTTTAGTCATTTAGCAGACGCTCTTATCCAGAGCGACTTACATGAGCAATTAGGGTTAAGTGCCTTGCTCAAGGGCACATCGACAGATTTTTCACCTAGTCAGCTCAGGGATTAGAACCAGCGACCTTTCGGTTACTGGCACAACGCTCTTAACCACTAAGCTACCTGTGTGTGTACTCTATGTAGTCTGTACTGACTCTATGTAGTCAGTACTACATCGAGCCATGACTACATGGAACTATATTCCACATCAAGTACCTCATGCCAGCAGTAAAATTAGTTTTTTTTTTAAACAGATAGAAATACATCTTATGTGTTGTGAAATCTGTTATGAATGTATTGTAATGTTTAAAAAATGTATAACTCCCTTAATTTTGCTGGACCCCAGGAAGAGTAGCTGCTGCCTGGGGATCCATAATAAATACAAATACAAATACAAATACAAATACAGCAAGACACATTATTTTCATTGTGAAATATTGTGAGGAGAAAATAGTAAATGTCTGTTTCTCTAGCCACAGATTCATCCGTTCATCCTTCGATAGAGGGTTGTAACAGGGCTGCCTTCTATCCCCTCTGCTCTTCGCTCTATCTCTGGATCCTTTTTCTGTATTTCTCTGGAGTCTTTACATGTATATCTCTGGATTCTTTACATTTCTATCTCTGGATTCTTTACCTGTAAATCTCTGGAATCTTTACATTTCTATCTCTGGATCCTTTATCTGTATTTCTCTGGAGTCTTTACATGTAAATCTCTGGAATCTTTACATTTTTATCTCTGGATTCTTTACCTGTAAATCTCTGGAGTCTTTACCTGTATATCTCTCTCATAAAATGTTTCCATGTGGTGTTTCATGATGCAGTCATGACAATTCTCTTGGTTTATCATACTCCTTATAGGGTTTGACTGAATGGCACAATTATGATCATAACCCACTTTTGGGACTTGATGTAGACTGATATTATATCATCTAAGTATTGTGTTATGACCCGTGCCCCTGCTTTGTGATGTTTCAGCAATGGTGTGTGTGCAGTAGAGGTCTTCACGGGTCCAAAAAGTTGGACCCGTTCCGAAATGGATCCGTGGCTTTCCCACCCAAACCAATATGCATAAATTAATTTTCAAAAAAACAAAGACCCATTCCGAATGGACCAGAGGACAGTCAGACACGTTCCAAAAAGACCAGTGGAAAAACAGACCCAAACAGACCCGTGCTGGTTCGGATCCGAGAGACTCGTTCAGATCCGAGAGTAGAAAGAGAGAGAGAAAGAAACCGCAGACTGAGCGTTGCCAGCGCCATCAATAAACGAGCGATATTGGCCAAATGATCCACTGTTACGTGTCCTTAAAAACATTACTTTTTTTATAAAGATAAGCATTATATTGTTAGATTTAAGGAGTAACTCAGGTAGGCCTAAAACATTCTTCCTCACCTCAAGTTCAACTTGGAGTGCCGGTGCGCACTGCCTTCATAGGTCTGCAGTAGCTAAGCCTAATAATAGCTATACCACACCAAACCTTAACAAAAGTTGCTTAACTTTATTCGGGTAATATCAAAATAAAGTAAAGTCATTGTTTATAGGGAAAATACGAACAGGTTATTATATTGCGGCATTAAATTACATTTATTTTATTTTACAACAGGCCTATTTTTAACAAAATTATCACAAAATTAAAAATACTTAATTTAGCCAACGAAAATGTAGAATATCAACAAAATGAATTTTTGCATAAAGAACTGGTTTAGATTCTTAAATAGGCCTACTATAATAATAATAATAATGATTTACAATAATAATAATAATAATGTGTCAGCTTCCTGCCTCCTGTTTGTCTCCGGGCCTCTAGAGGTCATCTGTGTTCCCCTCTGCCTTAGTTCTTCCTCGTGTGTCCTTATTAGCTTTATCCAGGTCACCTGTGCCTTGTTTCCCCTAGAGTATTTTAGCTGTGTTTTTTCCCCTTGTTCCTCACTTGGTTTTTGAGTCCTGGCTATGTGTCTCCTGCTGTGTCCCACAGAGTCTTTCCGAGTAAGCTTTTCTAAGTTATCTTTATTTTGTTTTTCTCCCCTCGTGGAGTTATTTTGTTTGGTCCTCCTGTTTGGTTTACTGTACCTCTGTTAGTATACCTCTTTCTGAGAAGAACTTTTGTTGGATTATTTTTGAAGTGCAATAGAATACCTTTTTTTATATTAAATCTACTTTGCCTGGAGTATTGCCTTGGGTGTTTCGTTTGGGTCCTACTATACCTCCTCTGTGGCTAAGGGGTAGAACACCCAACTCTCCACATCTGAGACCTGAGTTCAAGCCCAGCTTGTGACATAATGAGAAACTTTGAGAATTGGACATACAGTCCATTTGGCCACGCCAATGTTCTTCTCATCTTTGTCCACTAAAACTTGTCCCGAGGACATTCCCCTTGTAAGCTGCTTTTTACTATACTCCTTCTCCTCTAGCTTTTGTTTTACTTCAATGAAAAAGGACTCCATCTCCGCAATCAACAGTAGCCCAGGCCAAGGCTCCTTTCACTTGGTCTCTCTCGCTCTCCTCAGCATCAGGCGCATGTGACGTGAGCAGCAGGAACCTGTTTATAGCTGGACATAAGCTATATGTTTTATTGTGTTGCAATTGGCTGACACAGATAACAAGCTCACGTAGTTTTCATTGACTCACACACATTAAATGAACAGAGGATGGGTCCAATCGGGTCCAGTCACTACATTTATTTTAATTGCACATACCCGAGACTCATGGCAATTATATCAGACCCGATCCGAGACAAAAGTCCGAATTTAGGACCCTGACCGCTCGGGTCCCAGGTCAGATCTCAGACTTTCGGGCCCGTTGGACCCCTGAAACCTCTAGTGTGCAGTCGCGTTAAGGGGGACACAGGGACATTCTGCTGCACCTCAACTGCACTTGCTACAGAAGGAAAGGTAATGGATGACTCTGCCCGGTGACATCTGCTCTCTCTCTCTCTCTCTCTCTCTCTCTCTCTCTCTCTCTCTCTCTCTCTCTCTCTCTCTCTCTCTCTCTCTCTCTCACTCTCACTCTCACTCTCACTCTCACTCTCTCACTCTTCCTCACACGCATACACACACAGCATCACCAAAACATACAAACAGCACCACCAATCTATAACCAATCTATTATAACCGAACGTCAGTATCCAGACACACACACACACACACACACATACACAGTAAAGCTCATAATCTCTCCTCTTACTACCCCCACCAGAGGGGGGAGGGCAAGTAGGCCACGAGTCGCCCAGTGTAGACTGACTTTGCCTGTGTAGACTGACACATTTTCAATTATTCACAGGGTCCTATCAGTGCAGTGCTGCTGAGTGAAGAGATATATTTAAGCCTTGTATGGTGGTAGGGAATACAGGAATGGGGACAGGCTACAATCTACTTATGCAGTGGTAGAACATAGGTTGGTCCCTGACTCTGCCGACTGAGCACCATTCTCTCTCTAGCAAAATTGACCTATATGGAAACCATACTTGGGGGGAAAGGGTTAGGGTTAGTTGTTTATCGAGTGTATTCCTCATGATAACACACTGCCTGGTACCCCACATCTGCTGTTGAGGACAATGACTTATGGAAAGCCATGAGCATCAATGGCCGGTCCACAAGGACACTGAAACACTGTCTGCCACCCTAGAGAATCGACACTTGAGTCGCCATGCTAGGGCCAGGATTTCACACTGGCGGTTGCCAACCAGGAAAATCTCCTGCTTTTAACTATTTGTTTAAAACAAATTTTCCCCACTGTCAGGTCACATGTTCAGGAGAAAAACAGCCCCAGATGCTCTCTCTTTAGCACATGTCTGTCTGCAACCCCCTACTGATGGACAGAGAGGAGAGATGAGACACATTGTACAGTACATTATGATCCATTATCGGAGGAACCTCTGAGTCTGGTTTCTCTCCAGATTTCTTTTGTCCTTGACACTGTGCTGCTGCTTGGTCTTTGGGGATCTAGGCTGGGTTATTGTTGATGTAACACTGATATATAAATAGACCTTCATTGATTGATTGATGGATTGCTTTGTCACACCATTGGTTGCTGAAAGGGCAGAGACTGTGACTGACGCTGAGTTCTTAGAGATGGATCACAACATCATGTTACTCTATACTTCATCACGTCTAATGATCATTGATCTGAGATTCTTCTAACATCCTTCCAACAGTACATGTGAATCAATATGGACCTAGCTAACCACCTACTATACTATTTGATTATAGTAAAAACACAGAGGCAGAGTGAAAGTGCAAACAGATAGGCAAACCTTCTGGCTGCCAAGCAGAGCCAGCTCAGAGTGCTTGGTCATGAAATTTAACAACAAGCTAGCTAGCTAACGGCATCGTAATGCCCACCATAACAACACACAAAAGTGTGGTGCCAGCAGGTCCTGAGCAAAAGTTGATCTAAAGTATGCATAATGAACTAGGCTATTGAATATGTAAATACCATGTAAATACTATATTCTCCAAAATAAAGCATCTCTCAATAGTTGAGAGCTAAAATGTTCAAGTTAAATTATTAGATATACACTACATGTAAAAAGTATGTGGACACCCCTTCAAATTAGTGGATTCGGCTATTTCAGCCACACCCGTTGCTGACAGGTGTATAAAATCAAGCACACCGCCATGCAATCTCCATAGACAAACATTGGCAGTAGAATGTCCCGTACTGAAGAGCTCAGTGACTTTCAACGTGGCACCATCATAGGATGCCTTTTGCGGGTGATGTTGGACGGAGTCAGGCGCAGGAGAGGAAATCACGCTATTGAATGTTTATTCAAATAAACAGAGGTACGCAGCAATGCGTAATATACACCAGCGCGGTAAATGGCGCACTGGGGAAGACAAGGCACATGGGTGAAAATCCCGCCGATACACAATACAAATCTAGCTTCACCGAGCTATATATCCTCTACAATGAACAATCACACACAAAGACAAGGGGGCAGAGGAAACACTTATACAGGTACTGATGAGGGGATATGAACCAGGTGTGTGTAATAAAGAAGACAAAACAAATGGAATGATGAGATGAGATGAGGAGCAGCAGTGGCTAGAAGGCCGGTGACGACGAATGACGAAGCCTGCCCGAAAACGGAGAGGAGGCAGCCTCAATGTCCAGAGGGGGCGGAGGGACCTCCCGCACCTCAGACTCCTGGAGCGGACCAACCACCACCGGCCTGAGGAGAGACACATGGAACGAGGGGTTAATGCGGTAATCTGGAGGGAGTAGTAAGCCATAGGTAACATCGTTTATTCTCCTCAGGACTTTGAACGGCCCCACAAACCGCGGGCTCAGCTTACGGCAGGGCAGGTGGAGGGGCAGATTCCGGGTCGAGAGCCAGACCGGGGACGAGGACTGCGCAGGACTTCGCCCTGGAGTTCCGGACTCCAGCAGCTGGGTCCGGGTGGAACGAGCAGGCCCTCATCGACCACTTCCGGTGCCATCTGCGGGAGGATGTCCGAAGGGAGCTAGCCTGCCGACACACCATGTTGTCCTTCACGGAACTGGTGGACATGGCCATCCGCTTGGACAACCTGCTGGCGGCCAGAGGACGTCCTGTTGGGGGTCTTCCAGTTCCAACCCCGGCCGACTCGGATCACGAGCTGATGGAGCTGGGTGGAGAGGTGATCCGAGAGAGTGGAGGACGACAGCGCCAGTGTCACTCTGGTGGCACGAAGGGACATTACACCACACAATGTCGTCAGCGTTCGTTTGGGTCTGGAGGCGGCAGGCAGGGCACTCTCGCGTCACCCCAGGTATCGAACACCCACACTCGTTCAGAGCCCTCTGCTGCGCACTGTACCCTACCCATCCACTTTCCTGATTACAGTGTAGTTCCCCAGTGTAAGGCACTAGTAGATTCAGGCGCAGCTGGGAACTTTATGGACAGGGCATTCTCACACAGTCTAGGCATTTCGTTGGTTCCCCTATCCATTCCACTCCCCATCAGAGCACTTGACAGTCGACCATTAGGGTCCGGGTTTGTTAGGGAAGTTACAGCACCTGCCACTATGGTCACCCGCGAGACTCATCGCGAGCAAGTCACTTTGTTTCATTATTGAATCTCCTGCTTTCCCTGTGGTATTAGGTATTCTTTAGTTAGCACTCCACAACCCCACCTTCTCATGGCCACAGAAGGTTCTCACGGGGTGGTCGCGAGAGTGTCAGGGTAGGTGTCTAGGTTTTTCCGTTGGTGCAACCATGGTGGAAAGTCCAGACAGTACCTCCACCGTGCGCATTCCCCCCGAATACCTCGATTTGGCGCACGCGTTTTCCAAAACGCAGGTGACCAAGTTACCACCTCATCAGGCGGGGGATTGCGCAATAAACCTCCGGGTAGACACTGTGCCTAACAGGAGTCATGTGTATCCCCTGTCACAGGCTGAAATGGAGGCTATGGAGACATACGTCACCGAGCCCCTGCGCCAGGGGTTTATACGTCCCTCCACTTTGTCCCCGCCTCCTCAAGTCTCTTTTTTGTGAAGAAGAAAGACGGCTGTCAGCGCCCTTGCATTGATTATCAATCACTGAACAAGAGACGATACGATTTAGTTATCCTCTCAACCTCATTCCTTCGGTGATCGAGTCAATGAATGGAGCGCGCTTCTTCACCAAATTAGATCTCCGGAGTGCGTACAACCTGGTGCGTGTCCGAGAGGGGGATGAGTGGAAGACAGCATTCAGCACAACCACGGGGCATTATGAATACCTGGTGATGCCCTACGGTTTGATGAATGCTCCATCCTTCTTCCAGTCCTTTGTGAACAAGGTGTTTCGGGACATGCATGGTCACGGTGTAGTGGTCTACATCGATGACATTCTGGTGTATTCCACTACGCGCGCCGAGCCTGTGTCCCTGGTTCGCAAAGTGCTGGCCCAACTGTTGGAAAATGACCTTTATACCAAGGCAGAAAAGTGTCTGTTTTTCCAACAGTCCGTCACCATCCTCGGAATACCGCACTACCACCTCAGGTGTGGAGATGGAGGGAGATCGCATTTCAGCCATGCGTAATTGGCCAACTCCAACCACGGTTAAGGAGGTGCAGCGCTTTATTGGCTTTGCCAACTACTATCGGATGTTTATCCGGGACTTTGGCAAGGTCGCAGCTCCCATTACATCTCTGTTGAAGGGTGAACCGTCCCGGCTCCGCTGGTCTGCTGAGGCTGACAGGGCCTTCAGTAACCTGATGGTCTTTTCAGCCCCGGTACTGGCCCACTCCGATCCATCACTACCGTTCGTAGTGGAGGTGGATGCGTCCGAGGTAGGGATAGGCGCAGTCCTATCTCAACGCTCGGGCACGCCTCCCAAGCTCCGCCTCTGTGCCTTCTTCTCCAAGAAGCTCAGCCCGGCGGAGCAGAACTACGACGTTGGTGATCGGAAGCTGTTAGCTGTTGTCCGAGCCCTGACCGTGTGGAGGCACTGGCTCGAAGGGGCGAAACACCCTTTCCTCGTCTGGACGGACCACCGTAACCTGGAGTACATCCGGGCAGCGAGGAGGCTGAATCCTCGCCAGGCCAGGTGGGCCCTATTCTTCACCTGGTTTGATTTCACTCTATCATACATCCCGGGTACGAAGAACGTGAAGGCAGACACACTGTCACGGCTATATGACACAGAGGAGAGGCCCTGAGACAACACCCCCATACTCCCGCCTCCTGCATTGTGGCGCCGGTAGTATGGGCGATGGACGTGGTTATAGAGCAGGCGTTATCCTCGATCCCTCCCTGTTGTGGGATTTCCACCTTCGCCATCCAGCTCGCCCTGCTCCGCGTCCTCCTGGCCGTCCCAGAGGCCAGTGTTGGCGCGCTGCTGGAGCTGTGCGTCAAGGGGTGAGTACTGTCACGACTTCCTCTGAAGCTGCCTCCTCTCCTTGTTCGGGCAGGCTTCGGCGTTCGTTGTCACCGGCCTTCTAGCCACTGCCGCATCTCATCTCATCATTCCATTTGTTTTGTCTTGTCTATTACACACACCTGGTTCATATCCCCTCATTAGTACATGTATAAGTGTTCCCTCTGCCCCCTTGTCCTTGTGGGTGATTGTTTAATGTGAGGAGAGAGTAGCTCTTTTGAGCTACGTGTATTTTGTATTGCCGGGGTATATTTTCCCTGTGTGCCTGTTTTGTTCCAGTGCGCCTGTTTTGCGCACTGGACTATTTGACGCTATCCAGCGTAACTCTGTACTACAGAATATACTCTTTATTCTGTGATTTATCTCCTGCGCCTGACTCCTACAAATCACCTATCACAGAAATAGCCTGATAGTTTATCAACATTTTAAGCTAAACGTTCTGATCTGTTGCGTCAGCCACATTGCGTAAAAAATGTTTTTTTGATGCTAGTGGTTGTATTAGTTTGGGATTTATTGCACCCCACAACTGTCCCAGACTATGTTTGGAATATTTATTTATTGCACAGAATAGAATATGTCGACTTTTGTACTATGGGGGATAGTAGATTGACATAGGCTAGTGCTTTTGCTGTTCATTAGGCCTACTCATCTTGTTGGCTGACGGAATATAAATGTGGACAGTTCTTCCAATATCTTCAATATGCACCTCGGAATTGGATAAGGACGCGCGCAGTTGCGTCTCCGATGTGTCTGTCTTCACTTGTAACCTGTGAGAAAGACCTGATCACGTGACGGAGAGCCATGTGAGTGAGAGATGCTTCGGATTGCGCAGCACTCAGGGAGAAGGGAACAACGCAGAACTCCGTGCGCAAAAGGCAATGAGAGACTATCGGAGAGTGTACAGCCTGTGCAAAAAACAAAGCAGAGCTCATGCGTTTCAAGCAACTTTTTTCAAATCATCATTAGAGTCTCATCATGCAGCCTTACAATGTATTAAAAATCAAAACATATAGCCCAACGTTTGTAGAACAACTACAGTTACATTAATAACTCTAAATTAAGCATATAGGGGTACCTATTTCTTTGTTAACTGCTCAACACAGAATAGCCGCATGTGTGCACTACCTTAAATCATTTTGAGAAAATATTTATATTTTATTCAGCTTTGTTCAATTGTATTCTTCATACTATAAAATAATATAAAATAATGCCACAGATTATAAGCAAATCTTGTCTGCTAAATGAACTAGTGTAGCCCACAGCCATTTGGCATAGCCACATCAGGACCTAACATAAGGTCAACTCAGAGTATGCTATTCTGTTCTTCTGAAATAGACTACATTTTCTTCATGTTTATTTATTTTGTATTTATTTAACCTTTATTTAACCAGGTAAGACAGTTGAGAACAAGTTCTCATTTACAACTGCGACCTGGCCAAGATAAAGCAAAGCAGTGCGATAAAAACAACAACACAGAGTTACATATGGGGTAAAACAAAACATAAAGTCAAAAATACAACAGAAAATATATATACAGTGTGTGCAAATGTAGCAAGTTATGGAGGTAAGGCAATAAATAGGCCATAGTGCAAAATAATTACAATTAGTATTAACACTGGAATGATAGATGTGCAAGAGATGATGTACAAATAGAGATACTGGGGTGCAAATTAGCAAAATAAATAACAATATGGGGATGAGGTAGTTGGGTGGGCGAATTTCAGATGGGCTGTGTACAGGTGCAGTGATCGGTAAGGTGCTCTGACAACTGATGCTTAAAATTAGTGAGAGAGATAAGAGTCTCCAGCTTCAGATATTTTTGCAATTCGTTCCAGTCATTGGCAGCAGAGAACTGGAAGGAATGGCGGCCAAAGGAGGTGTTGGCTTTGGGGATGACCAGTGAGATATACCTGCTGGAGCGCATACTACGGGTGGGTGCTGCTATGGTGACCAATGAGCTAAGATAAGGCGGGGATTTGCCTAGCAGTGATTTATAGATGGCCTGGAGCCAGTGGGTTTGGCGACGAATATGTAGTGAGGACCAGCCAACAAGAGCGTGCAGGTCACAGTGGTGGGTAGTATATGGGGCTTTGGTGACAAAACGGATGGCACTGTGATAGACTACATCCAATTTGCTGAGTAGAGTGTTGGAGGCTATTTTGTAAATGACATCGCCGAAGTCAAGGATCGGTAGGATAGTCAGTTTTACGAGGGCAGCATGAGTGAAGGAGGCTTTGTTGCGAAATAGGAAGCAGATTCTAGATTTAACTTTGGATTGGAGAAGCTTAATGTGAGTCTGGAAGTAGAGTTTACAGTCAAACCAGACACCTAGGTATTTGTAGTTGTCCACATACTCTAGGTCAGACCCGTCAAGAGTAGTGATTCTAGTCGGGTGGGCGTGTGCCAGCAGCGTTCGATTGAAGAGCATGCATTTAGTTTTACTAGTATTTAAGAGCAGTTGGAGGCTACTGAATGAGTATTGTATGGCATTGAAGCTCGTTTGGAGGTTTGTTAACACAGTGTCCAATGAAGGGCCAGATGTATACAAAATGGTGTCGTCTGCGTAGAGGTGGATCTCAGAGTCACCAGCAGCAAGAGCGACATCATTGATATATACAGAGAAAAGAGTCGGCCCAAGAATTGAACCCTGTGGCACCCCCATAAAGACTACCATAGGTCCAGACAACAGGCCCTCCGATTTGACACATTGAACTCTATCTGAGAAGTAGTTGGTGAACCAGGCGAGGTAGTCATTTAAGAAACCAAGGCTATTTAGTCTGCCAATAAGAATGCGGTGGTTGACAGAGTCGAAAGCCTTGGCCAGGTCGATGAAGACGGCTGCACAGTACTTTCTATTATCGATCGCGGTTATAATATCGTTTAGGACCTTGAGCGTGGCTGAGGTGCACCCATGACCAGCTCGGAAACCGGATTGCATAGCGGAGAAGGTACGGTGGGATTCGAAATGGTCGGTGATCTGTTTGTTAACTTGGCTGTCAAAAACTTTCGAAAGGCAGGGCAGGATGGATATAGGTCTGTAACAGTTTGGATCTAGAGTGTCACCCCCTTTGAAGAGGGGGATGACCGCGGCAGCTTTCCAATCTCTGGGGATCTCAGACGTTACGAAAGAGAGGTTGAACAGGCTAATAGTAGGGGTTGCGACAATTTCGGCGGCTAGTTTTAGAAACAAAGGGTCCAGATTGTCTAGCCCAGATGATTTGTAGGGGTCCAGATTTTGCAGCTCTTTCAGAACATCAGCTGTCTGAATTTGTGTGAAGGAGAAGCGGGGGGTGTGGGGGGGGGTTGCATTGGCAAGTTGCAGCGGAGGGTGCAGAGCTGGTGGCCGGGGTAGTGGTAGCCAGGTGGAAAGCATGGCCAGCCGTAGCAAAATGCTTGTTGAAATTCTCGATTATTGTAGGTTTATCGGTGGTGATAGTATTTCCTAGCCTCAGTGCAGTGGGCAGCTGGGAGGAGGTGCTCTTATTCTCCATGGACTTTACAGTGTCCCAAAACTTTTTGGAGTTAGTGCTACAGGATGCTAATTTCTGTTTCAGAAAGCTAGCCTTTGCTTTCCTAACTGCTTGTGTATATTGGCTCCTAACTTCCCTGAAAAGTTGCATATCGCGGGGGCTATTCGATGCTAATGCAGTACGCCACAGGATGTTTTTGTGCTGGTCAAGGGCAGTCAAGTCTGAGGAGAACCAGGGGCTATATCTGTTCTTAGTTCTGTATTTTTTGAATGGGGCATATTTATTTCAGATTGAGAGGAAATTACTTTTAAAGAACAACCAGGCATCCTCTACTGACGGAATGAAAACGATATCCATCCAGGATACCTGGGCCAGGTCAATTAGAAAGGCCTGCTCGCTAAAGTGTTTTAGGGAGTCGTTTGACCGCGGACCCGTTACGGACGCAGGCAATAAGGCAGTGATCGATGAGATCCTGGTTGAAGACAGCGGAGGTGTATTTAGAGGGTAAGATAGTCAGGATGATATCTATGAGGGTGCCCATGTTTACGGATTTAGGGTTGTACCTGGTAGGTTCGTTGATAATTTGTGTGAGATTGAGGGCATCTAGTTTGGATTGTAGGATGGCCGGGGTGTTAAACATATCCCAATTTAGGTCACCAAGCAGTACGAACTCTGAGGATAAATGGGGAGCAATCAATTCACATATGGTGTCCAGGGCACAGCTGGGGGCTGAGGGGGGTCTGTAGCAAGCGGCAACAGTGAGAGACTTATTTCTGGAAAGGTGGATTTTTAGAAGTGGAAGCTCAAACTGTTTGGGCACAGACTTGGATAGTATGATAGAGCTCTGCAGGCTATCTCTACAGTAGATTGCAACTCCACCCCCTTTAGCAGTTCTATCTAGACGGAAAATGTTGTAGTTGGGGATGGACATTTCAGAATGTTTGGTGGCCTTCCTAAGCCAGGATTCAGACACTGCTAGAACATCAGGGTTGGCGGAGTGTGCTAACGCAGTGAATAACTCAAACTTAGGAAGGAGGCTTCTGATGTTAACGTGCAGAAAACCAAGGCTTTTACGGTTACAGAAGTCAACAAATGATAGCTCCTGGGGAGTAGGAGTGATACTGGGGGCTGCAGGGCCTGGGTTAGCCTCTACATCACCAGAGGAACAGAGGAGGACAAGAATAAGGATACGGCTAAAGGCTTTAAGAACTGGTCTTCTAGTGCGTTGGGTACAGAGAATAAAGGGGGCAGATTTCTGGGTGTTGTAGAATAGATTCAGGGCATTATGTACAGACAAGTATATGGAAGGATATGAGTACAGTGGAGGTAAACCTAAGCTTTGGGTAACAATGAAAGAGATAGCATCACTGGAGGCACCGATTGAGCCGGTCTCGGCGTGTATGGGGGGTGGAACAAAGGAACTATTTGAAGCAGTTTGAGAGGGACTTGGGGTTCTACAGTGAAATTGTATAATAAGAACTAACTGGAACAGCAATAGGCAAGGCATATTGACATGGGAGAGAGACATAAAGCAATCACAGGTGTTATTAGAGAGAGCTAAGACAACAACTGGTAATGGCGATAAAGTTTGGGCTGAGGCTAAACAGATAAACAGGACAGGGTACCGTGTAAAGGAACAGTCCAGCAGGCATCAGCTGTGCAGCTGAGTGATCATAAGGTCCAGTGAACAGCAATATGTGAGTCCGAGAGCAGTTCGAATTGGTGCTACAGCACAGCGAGCAGGAAGCATGGCTGTTGTTTGCGTGTGCTAGCGGGCCGGGGCTAGCAGATGGATCTTCGTGGTAGTCGCAACGGGAAGCCTGTTGAAACCACAGACAATTACGTCGGCAGACCAGTCGTGATGGATCGGCAGGGCTCCGTGTCAACTCTAGGAGGTCCCGTCCGGTTGACAGAGAGGTAGATAGCCGGGAGATGTGCCTGACTCAAGGCTTGCTCAAGGCTGATTAGCCAACAACAACGTTCATTTGTTTGCAGCTAGCTAGTTGCGATTATCCAGTGTTAAAGGGCCAGTGATTCAGTGATTCCGGCAGAAGATCCGATAGGTTCTGGGTCGATAAAGCGCTGTGCAGACGGTGCAGACTGGCCGATAATAGTCCAGGCTAGAGCTGGCTGGTAGGTAGTGCAGGCTACGGACAATGGTGAAAAACCGCTAACGGTGGCTAATAGCAAGTAGCTAGTTAGCTGGTTAGCTGGCTATTCCCGTCCGGTAGACAGAGAGGTAGATAGCCGGGATATGGGCCTGCTCGAAGCTAGCTCAAGGCTAACTGGTGCTTTCTTCGGGGGCAGTGGTGATTAGCCTACAGCAACATCCATTCGACATCCATTCGGTTGCGGCTAGCTAGTTGCGATCCGGTGTTAAGGTCCAGTGATTCAGTTATTCCGGCAGAAAATCCGATGTTCTGGGTGAAAACCGCTAACGGTGGCTAATAGCAAGTAGCTAGTTAGCTAGTTAGCTGGCTGGCTAGTTTCAACTGGAGATTCTAGATAAAGGTGAGTAAATAATAGAATCCGTTCCACATTGAGTGAGGCGGGTTGCAGGAAAGTAAATTTAGTAGAAGGATGAAAAGTGTGATAGGGAAATATATACGTAAAATAAAAAATAAAATAAAAAACAGGCTATTTACATGGACACACAAGAAAACACGACCGCACTGCTACGCCATCTTAGATGATGTCATGTCATGCTTCTTTAGACCTGTCTAAAATAAATAATGGATTTATTGTGACGTTGTAGGCTATATTTCATGGATTTATTAAACTTTTTAAAATATAGATGTTCCAAAGGTCTGCATCATTGGCTTGTAGGCTATGTGTGGAAGCAAGGAGATGCTAAATGTGCTTATGTTAATTAACAGTCAATTACCGTGAGACCGACAGTTATTTGCTTGACAATCACCGGCTGACGAAATTTCGTGACCGCCAGAGCCCTAATAGTGCCAACTGTAACGTTTGGTGGAAGAGAAATAATGGTCTTGGGCTGTTTTACATTTACATTTACATTTTAGTCATTTAGCAGACGCTCTTAATCAGAGCGACTTACAGTTAGTGAGTGCATACATTATTATTATTTTTATTTATTTTTATTATTATTATTTTTTCATACTGGCCCCCCATGGGAATCGAACCCTCAACCCTGTTTTACATTGTTCGGGCTAGGCCCCTTAGTTCCAGTGAAGGCAAATCTTAATGCTTCCAACTTTGTGGCAACAGTTTGGGGAAGGCCCTTTCCTGTTTCAGCATGACAATGCCCCCGTGCACAAAGCGAGGTCTATACAGAAATGGTTTGTCTAGATCGGTGTGGAAGAACTTGACTGGCCTGCACAGAGCCCTGACCTCAACCCGATTGAACACCTTTGGGATGAATTGGAACGCCGACTGCGAGCCAGGCCTAATCGCCCAACATCAATGCACGACCTCACTAATGCTCTTGTGGCTGAATGGAAGCAAGTCCCCACAGCAATGTTCCTGGAAAGCCTTCCCAGAAGAGTGGAGGCTGTTATAGCAGCAAAGGGGGAACCAACTCCATATTAATGCCCATGATTTTGGAATGAGACATTCAACAAGCAGGTGTCCACATACTTTTGGACATTTCATGTATTTTGAATAACCAGAAATAACCAAAAAGTATTTATAACCAGCATTAGCACAAACATTCCACGTTAGAATGTTAGAATATCAGCAATATTCGCCAGCAAACATTAAACTAGACCAATGTGAACCAGGATCTAGTGTCCATTACTATGTCTGTGTCAATTACATTACCACAAATAACCACAATGGTCAACGATTCCAGTTTCATGTAAGCCACCTGTGATAGAGGGGCAGTGGAGTAACCACAAATTATTTAAAACTTTCCATAATCACCTGATCAGAGTGATGGCATTCTCTCAACCAGCTTCATGAGGTAGTCATCTGGAATGCATTTCAATTAACAGATGTGCCTTGTTAAAAGTTAATTTGTGGAATTTCTTTTCACAGGTCATCATCATTTGTTTTTCAACAGGACAATGACCCAATACACCTCCAGGCTATTTTACCAAGAAGGTGAGTGATGGAGTGCTGCATCAGATGACCTGGCCTCCACAATCACCCAACCTCAACTCAATTGAGATGGTTTGGGATGAGTTGGATCGCAGAGTGAAGGAAAAGCAGCTAACAGGTGCTCAGCATATGTGGGAATTCCTAATATATTTTGATTTGTTTAACACTTTTTTGGTTACTACATGATTCCATATGTGTTATTTCATAGTTTTGATGTCTTCACTATTATTCTACAATGTAGAAAATAGTAAAAATAAAGAAAAACCCTTGAATGAGTAGGTGTGTCCAAACTTTTGACTGTTACTTTAAATGTAGGTAGGGATAAAGTGACTAGACAACAGGATAGATAATAAACAGTAGCAGCAGCGTATGTGATGAGTCAAAAGAGATCAATCCAAAAAGTGTCAATGCAGATAGTCTGGGTAGCTATTGGTTAACTATTTAAATAACTATTTAGCTGTCTTATGGCTTGGGGGTAGAAACTGTTCAGGGTCTTTTTGGTTTCAGACTTGGTGCATTGGTACTGCTTGCCATGCGATAGCAGAGACAACAGCTTATGACTTGGGTGGCTGGAGTACATTGCTATGGCCTTCCTCTGACACCGCCTGGTATAGAAGTCCTGGATGGCAGGGAGCAAGGCCCCAGTGATGTACTGGGCCGTACACACTACCCTCTGTAGCACCTTGTGGTCAGATGCCAAGCAGTTGCCATACCAAGCGGTGATGCAGCCAGTCAAGATGCTCTCAATGGTGCAGCTGTATAACTTTTTGAGGTTCTGAGGGCCCATTGCCGGATCTTTGCAGCCTCCCGAGGGGGAAGAGGCGTTGTCGTGCCTTCTTCACAACTGTGTTGGTGTGTGTGGACCATGATAATTGCTTAGTGATGAAGCTCTCGACCCGCTCCACTACAGCCCCGTTGATGTGGATGGGGGCATGCTCGACCCTCGGTTTCCTGTAGTCCATGATCAGCTCCTTTGTTTTGCTGATGTTGAGAGAGAGGTTGTTGTCCTGGCACCACACTGCCAGGTCTCTGACCTCCTCCCTATAGGCTGTCTCATCGTCGTCGGTGATCAGGCCAACCACCGTCGTGTCATCAGCAAACTTAATGATGGTGTTGGAGTCGTGCGAGGCCATGCAGTCGTGGGTGAACAGGAAGTACAGGAGGGGACTAAGCACAAACTACTGAAGGGCCCCCGGGTTGAGGGTCAGCGTGGCGGATGTGTTGTTGCCTACTCTCCCCTCCTGGGGGCGGCCCATCAGGAAGTCCAGGATCCTGTTTTAAAGGAAGGTGTTCAGTGCCAGGGTTCTGAGCTTAGTGATGAGCTTGGAGGGCACTATGGTGTTGAACGCTGAGCTATAGTCAATGAACAGCATTCTCACGTAGGTGTTCACGTAGGTGTATATGACATTACAACAGTAAGCATTTTATAATCAAGTTCAGACAAAACAATTGGTCTGCAAATCAGCTCTGAACACGGGGAACCACTGTTGCTTCCAATTAGGCCATTTTCCGTGTGCTCAGTTCCTGTTAGTCTCAGTGTGGATTAATGAGGAGCTGCGAGGAAGTGGCGAGCCAGGTGTTGGTGCCGCCGCTAAACGGGAATAAAGAGGCCGGGAGCAGTGACCCGCTAAGAATTCCCATGAACTGAGCCAAAAGGATTAGGAAAGGGAGCGGGAGTCTGAGTGGAAAGGATGGAGAAGGGAAAGGACGGGTCTATGTGGATACTAGCTACAGCTCTCCAAGTCATACAGTAGACTCAAGCTAACACACAATGCTCAACACTCAAGGCATGCACAATCTGATGAACTGTAGCTGCAATAGGGGACAGGGGAGGGGGGGTGACATTAGTTACTGCATGTTGCCCTCCTTTCGTGACTAGACATGTGTCATCAAGGCTCTTCAGTTTCTGCTTGAGTCCAACTGAGTGTGCACAGTAGGTCGCAGAGATCTTGTCACACACAACACATGGAAGGCTATGTTAAAGCTGAGTATTATACATTCTCTAAGAGATAAAGATTTCTTTAAAATAAACATAATAGTCTATACCTATGCTTTCACTAAAGCCTGTTATGTGTGGTAAGGTTAAAGGGTAGGCTTTGAGGCTGTATTCGCTAAGATAGAACTATGCACTTCAAAGCTAACTCGCCTGTAATGTGTAACATATAAACACTGCATAAACAAATCCACCATTATCTACCGCCCAGTAAGTATTTTTAAACCAGAATTAACAATGTGAGAGGGAGGGGGGAATAAAGTTGTGGTGGTCTCTCTTCCTCTCTCTCCTTCTCCCTCTTTCTCCACGTCCCCCTCCCCACCACATGACTCTATCTGTCCCTGCATTCCTCCAACTCTATCCCTCTCTCGCTCTCTTTCTCTCCATATTTCAATGAAAAGTAGGGCAACGAGGAGGAGAGAGTAGGGCAACTTAGTCCAGCACACATAATCCTTGCAGGCTGCGCCAAACTCTGTACGCCACACTGGATTAAACCCAGGGGACACATCCCTGGGCTTCACTCACTGGGTTTTATGTCACTGTGCCTACCGCCGTACCCGGAACTCTCAGTCCCACATTTCTCATTTATGGCCCTAATTCTTCTGCTGCTTTTAAATTAACACTGGAAGGGAACATCCCAGAGTTGTGTCATGTTTCACTATAACATGCACAGAGACCCGCCTGCATTGCAGAATGCAGCTAAATGGACCATATTGGCTCATGCATGTTCTGCAAAGGCAACAAATCTAATCATGCATATAGCCATTTTGGTTATGATGGTAAGAAATAGTGAAACTTAGGTTTTAAAAGTTTTCACAAGTTTCGAAGATTTTTACCGGATGGGGAATGGAGCTTCTAATATCTAAATAAATGAATTACATGTACTTAGCATGTGATATTGCATTCAGAGTGGGCATACTCAAGACCACAGCCTGTGAATTTAAAAACAGTTTTATGTAATATGACATCTTTAAGATCATTGTCTCTTTTCCTAAGAGGAATAATGGGAGATTTAATGGTTAGCTCTTGGAACTTGCTGTATATTTCATGGCGGGTTAACTAATTCACAGCATAGCTTTGATCCGACGTGACTTGCTCCAGTTGAAAAGCTTTCACCACCTCCCTGCCTGCCCAAGTGCCCATCCTCTCAGATGAATACAGTAAGGCTACCATTCCACTGTGTCAAGACATAGACCTAGAACAGAACAGAACACCAACAGAGCATTTCTTCACTCTTCTTCTCTGGTATTGGTATTTGTGTGAAAGGCACATTGGATGTCCTTCATTGCCTCAAAGAGTTGTGTGCATATGTACCAGAAGTCAGAATGCTTACATTGAAGTGAATAGAAAAAACGGAATACATTTCATCCCAAATAATTAGCATGTATGATCAATGTGGTAATTCTGAAGAATTTGACAGATCCATGTGGTGCTCCATTCCTTTGGACAACCAGATGCAGTCAACAGGTATCAACCATTTATGTTTGTGCATACTCCAGCCCTAAATGTACCTGATGAACCTCAAAGGACATCCAACAAAGCATTTATTTCAGCGTCCATGTCCCACTTCAATGTTGATTAAACAACTCCTACATAATGAATGAAGCCAAGCCATCCCAAAGTTTTCAAACAAAACAAGCATGAAGTAAAGGTGATGTAAATGTATCCAGGCAGCAAAAAAAGACTTAACTGTAAGTGAATGCAACACATGGCTTATCTGAGTTCTTTCAAATCCTTTCATTTGTGGTATGTAGAGGCAATATACTGTATTAGTCTTATGTGTTAAGCCAATGGGGGGGAAACCTAATCAGTCAGGTTACAGTCAATTCATGAACTAAACAAAACAAGAGAAGTTGAGCAATGGTGAAAAATCTTCAAAATAGGCTGAAGCTGTATATCAATTTCCATTCAATGGACAGACAGATGCTGCATACAGTGGCTTGCAAAAGTATTCACCCCCCTTGGCATTTTTCCTATTTTGTAGCCTTACAACCTGGAATTAAAATTGATTTTTGGGGGGTTTGTATCATTTGATTTACACAACATGCCTACCACTTTGAAGATGCAAAATATATTTTCTTGTAAAACAAACAAGAAACAAGACCAAAGAAAACAGAAAACTTGAGCGTGCATAACTATTCACCCCCCTCAAAGTCAATACTTTGTAGAGCCACATTTTGCAGCAATTACAGCTGCAAGTCTCTTGGGGTATGTCTCTATAAGCTTGGCACATCTAGCCACTGGGATTGTTGCCCATTCTTCAAGGCAAAACTGCTCCAGCTCCTTCAAGTTGGATGGGTTCCGCTGGTGTACAGCAATCTTTAAGTCATACCACAGATTCTCAGTTGGATTGAGGTCTGGGCTTTGACTAGGCCATTCCAAGACATTTAAATGTTTCCCCTTAAACCACTCAAGTGTTGCTTTAGCAGTATGCTTAGGGTCATTGTCCTGCTGGAAGGTGAACCTCCATCCCAGTCTCAAATCTCTGGAAGACTGAAACAGGTTTTCCTTAAGAATTTCCTTGTATTTAGCGCCATCCATCATGCTTCACTGTGGGGATGCTATTCTCGGGGTGATGAGAGGTGTTGGGTTTGCGCCAGACATAGCATTTTCCTTGATGGCCAAAAAGCTCAATTTTAGTCTCATCTGACAAGAGTACCTTCTTCCATATGTTTGGGGAGTCTCCCACATGGCTTTTGGCGAACACCAAACGTGTTTGCTTATTTTTTTCTTTAAGCAATGGCTTTTTTCTGGCCACTCTTCCGTAAAGCCCAGCTCTGTGGAGTGTACGGCTTAAAGTTGTCCTATGGACAGATACTCCAATCTCTGCTGTGGAGCTTTGCAGCTCCTTTAGGGTTATCTTTGGTCTCTTTGTTGCCTCTCTGATTAATGCACTCCTTGCCTGGTCCATGAGTTTTGGTGGGCAGCCCTCTCTTGGCAGGTTTGTAGTGGTATCATATTCTTTCAATTTTTTAATAATGGATTTAATGGTGCTCCGTGGGATGTTCAAAGTTTCAGATTTTTTTTTATAACCCAACCCTGATCTGTACTTCTCCACAACTTTGTCCCTGACCTGTTTGGAGAGCTCCTTGGTCTTCATGGTGCCGCTTGCTTGGTGGTGCCCCTTGCTTAGTGGTGTTGCAGACTCTGGGGCCTTTCAGAACAGGTGTATATTTACTGAGATCATGTGACAGATCATGTGACACCTAGATTGCACACAGGTGGACTAATTATGTGACTTCTGAAGGTAATTGGTTGCACCAGATCGTATTTAGGGGCTTCATAGCAAAGGGGGTGAATACATATATACGCACCACTTTTCCGTTATTTATTTTTTAGAATTTTTTGAAATAAGTTATTTTTTTAATTTCACTTCACCAATTTGGACTATTTTGTGTATGTCCATTACATGAAATCCAAATAAAAATCAATTTAAATTACAGGTTGTAATGCAACAAAATAGGAAAAATGCCAAGGGGGATGAATACTTTTGCAAGGCACCGTACACTGATTTATTAGGAGTGTCCCAGTTAATTACCTTCTTTAGTATGCTACTGCTCATGGGAGCAGCATCCACATTTTCACACATCATTTGTCTAATGGGAGAAATGGGACCCATTGATTTTCTAGTGCTCCATTTCTGTCAGTCTCTCCGTACTGTGAGAGGGTTGATGAAATATTGGGGTGGAAAACACTTGACTGATGAGGCTTACAGCACTGACACAATACACTGGATCAAGTACGTTGAACTCAAATTAATTTGCAGTTGCAGCTGTTAACACATTGCAACACAAAATGTAGGGCTAAATTGTATCAAAACCTGAAAGTGTTTTCTGCCAGAGAAACCAAGTGTGTGTGCACTCTCCTTACCATCAGTAACATTCATTGAGTCAAAAAAACATTGTGACTGCATGACTTGAGGGCCTGAAATGTGTCAACTTGAAATCTTATTTATCTTATGTTCTCCATGTGACTGACTTAGATTACTCTATGTTTGAATGTATACACACAAGTACCTCAAGTTAGTATTTGTCCTTGTATGGTCACATAAACATTACTGGTCCTTGGGATGATGTGATAGAATGACTTAAAAAGGATGAATAGAAGTTGCAAGTAAACAGGTAGGCCCACTCTGTAAATATGGGAGTTCAGTGAAGTTGATAAGAGTACAGTAACAGGGAGGTTTACAGTTTTTCTGCTGATCTTTACAGTTATCCTGCCTCTGTCACTGGAGTGCTCACCTCAGTAAACCTCAGAACACTGTCATTCATTAGGATTTCCGACTCTCCAATGTCAATTACTTTTCAATGATTTTCAAGGAAGAAAATAAAGTTTCTCCCCCACTGGTGATCATATCAAGTCTCAAATGACAACATCCTGATCCTGTTCCAATGCAAAATTAGTGCTAAGCCATGTATAGGGGTGGCAGGTAGGCTAGCAGTTATAAAGGCGAGCCAGCAACCGGAGGGCTGCCAGTTCGAATCCTGGGACCGACGGGAAAAATCGTGCGGAAAGTGAGCTGGTAACAGGAGGGTTGCTAGTATCAAATCCTAGATGCCATTGCCTGCCGTTGTGCCCTTGAGCAAGGCACTTAACCCCCCCCCCCCCCCCCCCCCCACACACACACACACACACACACAACAGGGGGGTTGGGGTAAAAGCAGTAGTCACATTTTGGTTGGACCTTATAATTGACCAATAAAGTGATCTTAAATGTGCAGTCAAAAATGTGATTTTCCTGTGTTTTATATACAGTATATTTCCACACTATGAGGTTGGAATAATACTGTGATGTTGTGAAAATTATGATAATGCCCTTTTAGTGTCAGAGCTGTTTGAAAAGATTGCCTAAAATTTCAGCCTGTTTTGGTGGGATGGAGTTTTGGCCTGCCTAGTGACATCACCAGGCGTTAAATTAGTTCACAGACCAATTAGAAAGGGAGTTCCAAACCTCTCTGCCAATAACAGCTAGTTTTCATTTTTCCCCTCCCCACTTTGACAACTCCCAGACAGTCCTAGCAAAATTCTTGCTTGAGAATTTGGTCTTTGCTAAGAAGCTATTTTTTTTCTCTTTTTGACCATTTTAATTGAAAACAATCACTGTAAGGTACTTAATTGTTACCCAGAAATTATTTGATATTGAGTTAAAATGGCTGCATTTGACCTTTAATCTTAATGTATAAAGACAATGATTTACTAAGCCTTTGCCACAATGAAAAGTTATACCTGTTGTTATCCAGAGGGAATAAAACATGAAATGTAGAGCAGAATTAAGAGAAGGAATAAGGTATTGAGGTAAGGTGTAGGACTATTCAATTTAGAGACATTTTTAGATACAAAATGTGTCAATGTTCCACAGGTGCAAACCCTTAATAAATCTGGCCAAGAGACAGATTTGCTTCTTTGGCCCATGTGCTTGCAGTTCCAGAATGGGTTCATTCACTGTATCCAATGTCCTTCTTACCTGGTGAATGGTTGTCTGGCTATAATTCAACATGGTAACAAGGATAGACCCATAACAAATGTATAACCATAACTAGGGAATATATAGCCCTATATAGGACGCTGCGCATCTGCGCATGGGAGTCCTAGAAGACTTCAAGGCGGAGCCAATCTATCTCCAAACCAGCACCTATAACTCGGCTGTGGTAGACAGCTTTCAAGACGTGCTCCCACGTAGCCTACCACTGTCTACCCCAGCTGAGTTATAGGTGACGGTTTCTTTACAGATATCCACATATTATACAATCCGGATGGACGGACAATGAGTTACGGATTATAGATTTGCCTTCAGTAACAGGATTTTCGGAAACAAGTACCCCCCTAAAAAATGTCACAAGTTATTTTCCAGGCTCCGCATTGGAGCCTTCTACGACTCCCATGCGTGGATGCGGGAAATCCTATATAGCTTGTGACATTTACATATCACTCACTGTTGAGTGTCTCAGTCATGTAAGCATAACCATGTTCTCTGAGTTTTGCAAGCCCACCATAGGGCAGAAGGAGAAGTAGGTCATGGCTGTTTTGATGCTCAATATTTTCTGTCACTGCTCCCAGAGGGGAAAGGGGAAAGAGTACTGCACTGAAGAGCAGCATAACACTGAATATTGATTGACCTCCACAACAAAATGTCTGCAAAGAGCAGAAAGGCTATTCTTGTGAATATATAAGTGAAGAAAATGTGATTCAGGGATTTTGATTGAACTTATGTTTAAAATAAGTGGTATGTTTTGTCTTGAACCAATGGCCAGGTATGGCCTGGCCTTAAGGTGGACCAAAATGGATTTAGCCTGGCGCAAGACGCAAGACATTGCTAAAAATCCTGCTGACTAATGCATGGCATGACTATTTGCGGCAGAGCTGTTGTGATATTGCAGACCTAATTTCTACCCCCCAAAATCTACGATTATATTTGACAATGGTAAAAAGTGTATAGATAGACCAAAGAAGTGGATGGAAAGAAGAACCATCAACCTGCAGTAGCTTACTGTTGCTGTGAATGAGTACATACTGTATCACACAGTCCTAGCCTGTAGGCAAGTTTAGAACAGCAGAGACACCCAGGTACATGACTCTGCCATTACGTGCCAAACATTTACAGTTGCACGCATCTCCTCTGGAATAAAAAGACCTACATGCACATACAGTTGAAGTCGGAAGTTTACATACACCTTAGCCAAATACATTTAAACTCAGTTTTTCACAATTCCTGACATTTAATCCTAGTAGAAATTCCCTGTCTTAGGTCAGTTAGGATCACCACTTTATTTTAAGAATGTGAAATGTCAGAATAAGAGTAGAGAGAATGATTTATTTAAGCTTTTATTCCCAGTGGGTCAGAAGTTTACATACACTCAATTAGTATTTGGTAGCATTTCCTTTATATTTTTTTACTTGGGTCAAACGTTTCGGGTAGCCTTCCACAATCTTCCCACAATAAATTGGTTGAATTTTGGCCCATTCGTCCTGACACAGCTGGTGTAACTGAGTCAGGTTTGTAGGCCTCCTTGCTCGCACACGCTTTTTCAGTTCTGCCCACACATTTTCTATAGGATTGAGGTCAGGGCTTTGTGATGGCCACTCTAATACCTTGACTTTGTTGTCCTTAAGCCATTTTGCCACAACTTTGGAACTATGCTTGGGGTCATTGTCCATTTGGAAGACCCATTTGCGACCTGACTGATGTCTTGAGATGTTGCTTCAATATATCCACATAATCTTTCTTCCTCATGATGCCATCTATTTTGATGCTGCCACCCCCGTGCTTCACGGTTGGGATGGTGTTCTTCGGGCTTGCAAGTGCCCCCTTTATCCTCCAAACATAACGATGGTCATTATGGCCAAACAGTTATATTTTTGTTTCATCAGACCAGAGAACATTTCTCCAAATAGTACGGTCTTTGTCCCCATGTGCAGTTGCATACCATAGTCTGGCTTTTTTATGGCAGTTTTGGAGCAGTGGCTTCTTCCTTGCTGAGCAGCCTTTCAGGTTATGTCACGGATTCTGCCGAGGCTGCTCCTCCTCCTTGCTCGGGCAGGCTTCGGCGTTCGTCGTCCCCGGAGTACTAGCTACTGCCGATCGATGTTTTTGGTGTTTGTCTTGTGTTGTCTAGTTAGTACACCTGTTGCATATTAGTGTTGATTGTGTAGCATATAAGTTCCCTTGTTTTACGTTTGGGCTTTGTGTGTTATTGTTCATTGTCTTGTTGATGTTCGGCCTAGCTACTACTTCGGATTACGCCTATGGTGTTTTTCCCTCCAGTGTTGGAGACGTTTGTTTTGTGCGTAACGCTCAGTAAAGTAGTCAACCTGATTCTCTGTGTCCTGCGTCTGACTTCACTCGCCGCGTACACATCACCTCCTGACAGGTTATGTCGATATAGGACTCGTTTTACTGTGGATATAGATACTTTTGTACCTATTTCCTCCAGCATCTTCACAAGGTCCTTTGCTGTTGTTTTGGGATTTATTTGCAATTTTCGCACCAAAGTATGTTCATCTCCAAGAGAGAGAACGCGTCTCCTTTCTGAGCGGTTTGACGGCTGCGTGGTCCCATGGTGTTTATACTTGCGTACTATTGTTTGTACAGATGAACGTGGTACCTTCAGGCATTTGGAAATTGCTCCCAAGGATGAACCAGACTTGTGGAGGTTGAACCAGACTCTTGGCTGATTTCTTTTGATTTTCCCATTATGTCAAGCAAGGAGGCACTAAGTTTGAAGGTAGGCCTTGAAATACATCCACAGGTGCACCTCCAGTTCACTCAAATGATGTCAATTAGCCTATCTAAAGCTTCTAAAGCCATGACATCATTTTCTGGAATTTTCCAAGCTGTTTAAAGGCACAGTCAACTTAATTTATGTAAACTTCTGACCCACTGGAATTGTGATACAGTGAATTATAAGTGAAATAATCTGTCTGTAAACAATTGTTGGAAAAATTACTTGTGTCATGCACAAAGTAGATGTCCTAACTGACTTGCCAAAACTATAGTTTGTTAACAAGAAATTTGTGGAGTGGTTGAAAAACGAGATTTAATGACTCCAACCTAAGTGTATGTAAACTTCTGACTTCAACTGTACATGGGTACCATCTGCATCTAACTGTGTGTTATGTGTAACCAACCACAATAAAAAAGCCACTCAGTCAGATAAAAAAAAGGAAGCCATGTCTGTGACGTGAAAGAACATAGCGGGGAGAGAGAGAGAGAGAGATCGAGAGAGAAAACGAGTGAGAGAGAGAGAGAGAGTGAGCGAGAGAGAGAGAGAGAGAGAGTCTATGCAGACCAGGGCTGAGCCGATAGCTCTTGACATGGCTGAAATCGGTCAGGTCTGCCCCGCTTACATAAAGGCTTGGAAACATGGGAGAGAGTGCAGCCCAGCCAGGGGGAGGGAGGTCTCACTGATGATACAGCGGGACAAGAGGAGACAGCAGGCTGGGAGAGCAGAGAAAGCAGACGTCACATGGGCCGAGAGCTGACAGACAGATATCACATGATCCCAAGCAACTTTTTATTATTTTGACTGACTGAAGCAAGGGAATATGGTCCACATGACTTAGTAAGGAGGGGGTGAGGGGAATAATTAAAAGGCATCTAGACCTATATATTTTAGGACAGTTTTTGTCAGAAGTTTGGTGACATTGTAATAGGTCTGGTACATGCATGATGTTATGTACAGTGAGGGAAAAAAGTATTTGATCCCCTGCTGATTTTGTACGTTTGCCCACTGACAAATAAATTATCAGTCTATAATTTTGATGGTAGGTTTATTTGAACAGTGAGAGACAGAATAACAACAACAAAATCCAGAAAAACTAATGTCAAAAATGTTATAAATTGATTTGCATTTTAATGAGGGAAATAAGTATTTGACCCCCTCTCAATCAGAAAGATTTCTGGCTCCCAGGTGTCTTTTATACAGGTAACGAGCTGAGATTAGGAGCACACTCTTAAAGGGAGTGCTCCTAATCTCAGCTTGTTACCTGTATAAAAGACACCTGTCCACAGAAGCAATCAATCAATCAGATTCCAAACTCTCCACCATGGCCAAGACCAAAGAGCTCTCCAAGGATGTCAGGGACAAGATTGTAGACCTACACAAGGCTGGAATGGGCTACAAGACCATCGCCAAGCAGCTTGGTGAGAAGGTGACAACAGTTGGTGCGATTATTCGCAAATGGAAGAAACACAAAAGAACTGTCAATCTCCCTCGGCCTGGGGCTCCATGCAAGATCTCACCTCGTAGAGTTGCAATGATCATGAGAACGGTGAGGAATCAGCCCAGAACTACACGGGAGGATCTTGTCAATGATCTCAAGGCAGCTGGGACCATAGTCACCAAGAAAACAATTGGTAACACACTACGCCGTGAAGGACTGAAATCCTGCAGCGCCCGCAAGGTCCCCCTGCTCAAGAAAGCACATATACAGGGCCGTCTGAAGTTTGCCAATGAACATCTGAATGATTCAGAGGAGAACTGGGTGAAAGTGTTGTGGTCAGATGAGACCAAAATCGAGCTCTTTGGCATCAACTCAACTCGCCGCGGTTGGAGGAGGAGGAATGCTGCCTATGACCCCAAGAACACCATCCCCACCGTCAAACATGGAGGTGGAAACATTATGGTTTGGGGGTGTTTTTCTGCTAAGGGGACATGACAACTTCACCGCATCAAAGGGACGATGGACGGGGCCATGTACCGTCAAATCTTGGGTGAGAACCTCCTTCCCTCAGCCAGGGCATTGAAAATGGGTCGTGGATGGGTATTCCAGCATGACAATGACCCAAAACACACGGCCAAGGCAACAAAGGAGTAGCTCAAGAAGAAGCACATTAAGGTCCTGGAGTGGCCTAGCCAGTCTCCAGACCTTAATCCCATAGAAAACCTGTGGAGGGAGCTGAAGGTTCGAGTTGCCAAACGTCAGCCTCGAATCCTTAATGACTTGGAGAAGATCTGCAAAGAGGAGTGGAACAAAATCCCTCCTGAGATGTGTGCAAACCTGGTGGCCAACTACAAGAAACGTCTGACCTCTGTGATTGCCAACAAGGGTTTTGCCACCAAGTACTAAGTCATGTTTTGCAGAGGGGTCAAATACTTATTTCCCTCATTAAAATGCAAATCAATTTATAACATTATTGACATGCATTTCTCTGGATTTTTTTGTTGTTATTCTGTCTCTCACTGTTCAAATAAACCTACCATTAAAATTATAGACTGATCATGTCTTTGTCAGTGGGCAAACGTACAAAATCAGCAGGGGATCAAATACTTTTTTCCCTCACTGTACATACAGTTGAAGTCAGAAGTTTACATACACCTTAGCCAAATACATTTAAACTCTGTTTTTCACAATTCTTGACATTTAATCCTAGTCAAAATTCCCTGTCTTAGGTCAGTTAGGATCACCACTTTATTTTAAGAATGTGAAATGTCAGAATAAGAGTAGAGAGAATTATTTATTTAAGCTTTTATTTTTTTCATCACATTCCCAGTGGGTCAGAAGTTTACATACACTCAATTAGTATTTGGTAGCATTGCCTTTAAATTGTTTAACTTGGGTCAAATGTATTGGATAGCCTTCCACAAGCTTCCCACAATAAGTTGGGTGAATTTTGGCCCATTCCTCCTGACAGAGCTGGTGTTACTGAATCAGGTTTGTAGGCATCCTTGCTCGCACACGCTTTTTCAGTTCTGCCCACAAATGTTCTATAGGATTGAGGTCAGGGCTTTGTGATGGCTACTCCAATACCTTGACTTTGTTGTCCTTAAGCCATTTTGCCACAACTTTGGAAGTATGCATGGGGTCATTGACAATTTGGAAGACCCATTTGCGACCAAGCTTTAACTTCCTGACTGATGTCTTGAGATGTTGCTTCAATATATCCACATAATTTTCCTTCCTCATGATGCCATCTATTTTGTGAAGTGCACCAGTCTCTCCTGCAGCAAAGCACCCCCACAGCATGATGCTGCCACCCCCGTGCTTCACGGTTGGGATGGTGTTCTTTGGCTTGCCATTCCCCCCTTTTTCCTCCAAACATAACAACGGTCATTATAGCCAAACAGCTCTATTTTTGTGTCATCAGACCAGAGGACATTTCTCCAAAAAGCTTTTTTATGGCGGTTTTGGAGCAGTGGCTTCTTCCTTGTTGAGCGGCCTTTCAGGTTATGTCGATATAGGACTCGTTTTACTGTGGATATAGATACTTTTGTACCTGTTTCCTCCAGCATCTTCACAAGGTCCTTTGCTGTTGTTATAGGAAGCGGTATGACAGCTGCGTGGTCTCATGGTGTTTATACTTGCGTACTATTGTTTGTACAGATGAACGTGGTACCTCCAGGCATTTGGAAATTGCTCCCAAGGATGAACCAGACTTGTGGAGGTCTACAATTTTTTTTCTGAGGTCTTGGCTGATTTCTTTTGATTTTCACATGATGTCAAGCAAAGAGGCACTGAGTTTGACGGTAGGCCTTGAAATACATCCACAGATACACCTCCAATTGACTCAAATGATGTCAATTAGCCTATCAGAAGCTTCTAATGCCATGACATCATTTTCTGGAATTTTCCAAGCTGTTTAAAGGCACAGTCAACTTAGTGTATGTAAACTTCTGACCCACTGGAATTGTGATACAGTGAGTTATAGGTGAAATAATTTGTCTGTAAACAATTGTTGGAAAAATTACTTGTGTCATGCACAAAGTAGATGTCCTAACCGACTTGCCAAAACTATAGTTTCTTAACAAGAAATGTGTGGAGTGGTTGAAAAACAAGTTTTAATGACTCCAACCTAAGTGTATGTAAACTTCCGACTTCAACTGTAAGCGCAACAGTCACACAGTTAGGCAGGCATACTATTAACCAGTAACACATTTGTTAAGTAATTTTCTGTGATTTCTTATCACATATCTTGATGTATCAAGTTTTACCATGTAAGGTAAAACTTCTCATGAAGTTGCATTTATCCCATGTAGGCTCTATACCGCAACTACTTCAGTGACTGCAAAGATAGATAAGTTACAATTCTTCTTCATAATAACTTCTGTTATTAAGTTTCAAATTTACTTCAAATTTTAAAGGTGCAATATGCGGAAATCACTTCCGCCATTTCCTGGTTGCTAAAATTCGAATAGTTCACCTAATTTCATTTTACCATCTAAACTGCTGTGAAATATATTTTCAATAACCAAATATATTTTATTTTCAGTTGTTTGAAGCTGGTGTACAAAACCAAAAGCAAAAGACACAAAAATGAAACATAATAGTGGGCAGAATAGAAATAGCGCACATTGTACAGATCTACCGCTTCTTAGACTTGCTTTCAATGAGAATGACAGATCTATAACTCACATTTCTATGTAAATTTGGTCAGGTCGCCCAAAAAGTTACATATTGCAGCTTTAATTACGGGTCTAGTTAGTGTCTATGCCATCACAAGAGTTTACACTGTTGTTACCAAAGCAGTAAATGAAGGAATCCTGAACCTCTTTTAAGTTATTCTGCCAGCATATTCTTTAAACTCAGAAATAGTAGCTTTAACTCTCAAACCCTGAAAATCCAATGGACAGGCCAAACACACCACAGGGCCAGATCAGCTTTATAATACAAAAAGCCTTTCCAAGCAAAACCGATCTGATTTTTTGGGGCTGGATTTGGCCATCATGGGTCAGTTATGCTTCCCCACTTCCAACCCATCTTTCATTAAATACAGAAGAAACTTGAACAGTTGTGGAATGACCGAGGGAGCATATAAATTAACCCCAGATCAAATATCCCATGGATTGCTGTTCAGAGTGAATGCTTGCTTTTTTTAAATGACACCTGTACAAACAATAGGATATACCTATATCATGAAGATCTATTACCATGTTATTCATCAGACAACAACAGGGGATGGGCAGGGCTCTCCTTAGGATGAACATTCCACAGGTTTGGAGCTTTTTTGTACAATGTATTTGTTTTTACATTGTTACCATGCGTGTACGTATCTCTCGGTTTGTGTGTATGTGTGTGTGTGTGTGTGTGCGCGCGCGTGTGTGTAATTGAATTGCAAGGAAGGCCATGATTCAACATAGCATTTAACATACACTGAGTGTACAAAACATTAAGAACATCGGTCACATAGAGGATCTAGGTTTGGGTACATGAACAAGTACATGTCTAGCACAAATGTACGATAAATGGACACTCAACAATACTTGCTTTCATTCATCATCTGAGAATTCATAGTTCAGATCTTCTTCTCATTTTGTTTTACTGTTCAGAATAGGTGAGGGCTGTACCAATGAGATAGAAGCATATATACAAAACATTAAGAACACCTGCTCTTTCCATGACATAAACTGACCATGTGAATCAAGGTCAAAGCTATGACCCGTTATTGATGTCACTTCATAAATCCACTTCAATCAGTGTAGATGAAGGGGAAGGACAAGTTAAAGAAGGATTTTAAAGACTTGAGACAATTGAGACATGGATTGTGTATGTGTGCCATTCAGAGGGTGAATGGGCAAGACAAAATATTTAAGTGCCTTTGAATGGGGTATGGTAGTAAGTGCCAGGTGCAAAGGTTTGTGTCAAGAACTGCAACGCTGCTGGATTTTTCACGCTCAACAGTTTCCCGTGTGTATAAATAATGGTCCACCACCCAAAGGACATCCAGCCAACTTGACACAACTGTGGGAAGCAACGGAGTGAAGGAAGGTGTTCTTAATGTTTCGTGTATAGGCAGTCTATTTGACATACTCTACATTCTATTATCAAAGAAATAGCACAAACGACTCACCATGGGCTTGGGGTTACAGGGTTTGTTCACTACAAGTATGCCCCTCCCCTCCCCTCCCCTCCCCTCCCCTCCCCTCCCCTCCCCTCCCCTCCCCCCTTCACAGACACACACACACACACACAGACACACACACACACACAAACAGGCAGGCGTCTAAACGACATTTGTTACCGTATTATAATTATATGCTATGAAACAGATTCATTTCTACAATATTTATGACTACAGTTCGTTTAAGTCAAAACTTGTGTTTTGGACCTTTAAAATGACTGCAACATTGTTTTACCTATCATTGCTAAAACGATATACTGTATTTCTTTTTTAGCATTTTATCTAATATAATAGCTTTTGTCTCAACAGAATTTCATTAGGCTTTGATGCATACAAACATCGGCGTTCCAATGTGACAGTCCCCCAGAAAGACTTTACTGTTATCATTTATACCTTTTTTACAATCATAAACACTATCAAAATCCCACACCATTCCTGTATGTAGGCTACATGGTATTTGCGGTACACCTTACGTCTACGGAATCAATAATTTACACTGTGTAATTAATGGATTTTTGCTGAGAGCTTATAAATGACAGTCGTTCATGCACGTTTTAATTATGCATTCTGACGAGATAAAGAAAAAGCAGCGTTCTTACCTTCGACAGCCCCTACCATTGTAAATATCCATACAAAATATAAGATATCCATAACAACTGAAATACTTGGCATTTTGGCTGTAAAAAGCCAAAGCATTCATAGAAAACAGGTCCACCAGCGGGCCATTGACAGCGAATTCATCTACAGAAGCGCAAAACCACACACAGCCAATGGGTAGAACGAACCACTTTTGCAGGGAAAACACGCATAATATAAACCAAGTTTGGGCGAAACCAACGGGATTCATACAGGGGGCAATGTCCACTACATGGCTAAAAGTATGTGGACACCCATTAAAATTAGTGGATTCGGCTATTTCAGCCACACACGTTGCTGACAGGTGTATACAATCGAGCACACAGCCATGCAATCTCCATAGACAAACATTGGCAGTAGAATGGTCCGTTACCGAAGAGCTCAGTGACTTTCAGCGTGGCACCATCATAGGATGCCACCTTTCCAACAAGTCAGTTAGTCAAATTTCTGCCCTGCTAGAGCTGCCCAGTCAACTGTAAGTGCTGTTATTGTGAAGTGGAAACGTCTAGGAGCAACAACGGCTCTGCCGCAAAATGGTAAGCCACCGCGTAAAAATCGTCTGTCCTCGGTTGCAACACTCACAACCGACTTCCAAGCTGCCTCTGGAAGCAAGGTCAGCACAAGAACTGTTCGTTGGGAGCTTCATGAAATGGGTTTTCATGGCCGAGCAGCCCCACCCAAGATCACCATGCACAATGTCAAGCGTCGGCTGGAGTGGTGTATAGCTCGCCGCCATTGGACTCTGGAGCAGTGGAAACACGTTCTCTGGAGTGATGAATCACGCTTCACCATCTGGCAGTCCGACGGACGAATCTGGGTTTGACGGATACCAGGAGAATGCTACCTGCCCAAATGCATAGTGTCAACTGTAAAGTTTGGTGGAGGAGGAATAATGGTCTTGGGCTGTATTTCATTGTTCGGGCTAGGCCCCTTAGTTCCAGTGAAGGCTAATCTTAATGCTTCAGCATACAATGACATTCTAGACGATTCCGTGCTTCCAACTTTGTGGCAACAGTTTGGGGAAGGCCCATTCCTGTTTCAGCACGACAATGCCTGCATGCACAAAGCGAGGTCTATACAGAAATGGTTTGTAAAGATCGGTGTGGAAGAACTTGACTGGCCTGCACAGAGCCCTGACCTCAACCCTATCGAACACCCTTGGGATGAATTGGAACGTCGACTGCAAGCCAGGCCTTATTACCCAACAATCAGTGCCCAACCTCACTAATGCTCTTGTGGCTAAATGGAAGCAAGTCCCCACAGCAATGTTCCAACATCTAGAGGAAAGCCTTCCCAGAATAGTGGAGGCTGTTATATCAGCAAAGGGGGGACCAACTCCATATTAATGCCCATGATTTTGGAATGTGATGTTCGACGAGCAGGTGTCCACATACTTTTGTAGTGTATCTGTAATTTGGAGATGGCTGCAATCTTCCTTTGCAAGATTCCTCTGAAATGTGGTTTTAATAATTGTTGTAAGTAAATAAACTCAATGTACACTATTATACTGTGGATTTCATCATTTTTGTGTACATATTAGCAACAATACTACCACCACCACTATAAATAGCCTACCACCAGTTGTAGCTACAATTACATAGAGCATACATTCATAAAATATTTGAATAAAGTGGTTAAATTGTTTGTTTTGTTGATTGACTGAGCCTGTGTTTATAGGTTTTTGGAATACACATACACACATACACTACAAGTCAAAGGTTTGTACACAGCTACTCATTCAAGGGTTTCTCTCTACTATTTTTTACATTGTAGAATACTAGTGAAGACATCAAAACTATGAAATAACACACATGGAATCATGTAGCAACCAAAAAAGTGTTAAAAATATCAAAATATATTTTATATTATTTGAGATTCTTCAAATAGCCACCCTTTGCCTTGATGACAGCTTTTCACACTCTTGGCATTCTCTCAACCAGCTTCATGAGGTAGTCACCTGGAATGCATTTCAATTAACAGGTGTGCCTTCTTAAAAGTTAATTAGTGGAATTTCTTTCCTTCTTAATGCGTTTGAGCCAATCAGTTGTGTTGTGACAAGGTAGGGGGGTATACAGAAGATAGCCCTATTTGGTAAAAGACCAAGTCCATATTATGGTAAGAACAGCTCAAATAAGCAAAGAGAAACGACAGTCCATCATTACTTTAAGACGTGAAGGTCAGTCAATACGGAACATTTCAAGAACTTTGAAAGTTTCTTCAAGTGCTAAGTGGAACTGGCTCTCATGAGGACCACCACAGGAATGGAAAACCCAGAGTTACCTCTGCTGCAGAGGATAAGTTAATTAGTGTTACCAGCCTCAGAAATTGCAGCCAAAATAAATGCTTCACAGAGTTCAAGTAACAGACACATCTCAACATCAACTGTTCAGAGGAGACTGTGTGAATCAGGCCTTCATGGTTGAATTGCTGCAAAGAAACCACTACTAAAGGACACCAATAAGAAGAAGAGACTTGCTTGGGCCAAGAAACACGAGCAATGGACATTAGACCAGTGGAAAGTTGTCCTTTGGTCTGGAGTCCAAATTTGAGATTTTTGGTTCCAACCGCCGTGTCTTTGTGAGACGCGGTGTGGGTGAACGGATGATCTCTGCATGTGCAGTTCCCACCGTAAAGCATGGAGGAGGAGGTGTTATGATGTGGGGGTGCTTTGCTGGTGACACTGTGATTTATTTAGAATTCAAGGCACACTTAACCAGCATGGCTACCACAGCATTATGCAGCGATACGCCATCCCATCTGGTTTGGGCTTAGTGGGACTATCATTTGTTTTTCAACAGGACAATGACCCAACACACCTCCAGGCTGTGTAAGGTCTATTTGACCAAGATGGAGAGGGATGGAGTGCTGCATCAGATGACCTGGCCTCCACAATCCCCCGACCTCAACCCAATTGAGATGGTTTGGGATGAGTTGGACCGCAGAGTGAAGGAAAAGCAGCCAACAAGTGCTCAGCATATGTGGGAACTCCTTCAAGACTGTTGGAAAAGCATTCCAGGTGAAGCTGGTTGAGAGAATGCCAAGAGTATGCAAAGCTGTCATCAAGGCAAGGGGTGGCTATTTGAAGAATCTCTTTAACACTTTTTTGGTTACTACATGATTCCATATGTGTTCTTTCATAGTTTTGATGTCTTCACTATTATTCTACAATGTAGAAAATAGTAAAAATAAAGAAAAACCCTTGAATGAGTAGGTGTGTCCAAACTTTTGACTTGTACTTAATACACACACACACGTGTTAGGATCACACTGTTGAAAGGAGACAGAAGCTGCATAGGACTTCTTAACTAGCTTTGTGGTCCTCTGTAGCTCAGCTGGTAGAGCACGGCGCTTGTAACGCCAAGGTAGTGGGTTCAATCCCCGGGACCACCCATACACAAAAAAAAAAAAATATGTATGCACGCATGACTTTGGATAAAAGCGTCTGCTAAATGGCATATTATTATTATTATTAACTAATGGTCAATCAAGCCACTGGCTCTTTGAATCAACTGCATGAACATTATTACACTTCTCTGCTCAAATATTATGAATTTTCAAATGCCTCAGCAGTAAGTGTAACTTTTATAAACGTATATATTTATACTTAAGATAATCTGTAGGTGAATAATAAACAAAGCAAAGCATGTCAACTATTTTCAAATGAAAAGATCAGACGTCTTTGGTGCTTCTCCTGAATGTACAGTATCCTTCAAGAACAAGGGTGCCACCGTGAGTAGGAAATAGAAACTACATGATATGAGCTGTGTTTTTTAGACATAAGGGTTTCTGGAGAGGTTCTAGTGTCAGGTTTTCTGTTGGAAACTGAAATTACAGATTGGGGCTTTAATATAATAGAGAGGGTAAACTATTGGCTGAGTCTGTTTAGTGTGATGGATCATCCAATTGGAATGCTAGGATTTGGTATGGTCAGTAAGAAACAAATGGCCCATTGTCAAGTGCACACTTGGTCTTTGACCCTAACCTGAGAACATCAACAAAGCAATGTATCCTGGAATTAACCCCCATTTAGACAAGGATTAACACCTTTCATTTCTATAATCAACAGCACTTAAAGTAATGCCACAGACATGGAGCCCAGGGCACCTGATATCAATCCCTAAAACCCCCTACTGTAAATACAGTAAGTATATTTCCAAACAATACCTTAATTAAGATCTGCCCATCAATAAATGTATTATGATAAGATAATTATGATAAGATAAATTATTTATGATAAGATTGTTGGATACAGTCCTAATTCAATAGCTTGAATAAATATGTATTTAAGATTATATTTTGTAGTTTTAAAAAACACCTGCTATTTCTGTTTCCGTATTGCATAAAGACAGAATAATATAATCAAAGAAAAAACTATTTAAAATGAAAAAAAAAAAAACACCCACTGGCCACTGCATTAATCATTTGAACGTTGATCCTACCTGAATACTGTATACTATGGGCCTTGATGTATTTGCATCATTTAGTGGCTAGGTGGATCTAGCACATCACATCTGTTTGGATTCGGGATTGATACATGTTTGATGCACAGGGACACATCAAACACATTGATGTGTTGATCAAAACCATATGCATGTCTATTGTCACTGTACACTCTCAGAGAGTACGCAGCAGGCTGGCCCTGCATCTGTGTTCCTGTGCTGCCTGTGGACAGCTGAGATCCGCTCAATGTCAAGAGAAATAACAGAATTATGACAAAGCATCCCAGTCACGCTTATGTGTATTTCATATTTACATCTAGAATATTTGTATAAATTAATCATACCATGTCTGTTGTGGAAAAATAGATATCTAAGATTATGGCATATTTTTCGGGTATTTCAACAACAACAAAAATGTCTGGTCAGTCTCTATAGCAGATGAATGTGAAACATGCTGCTGGGATTTCAGTGGGAAAACCAGGCTGATTCACAGCAAAACACAGTAGAGCTTCGGTAGATAAAGATGCAAGGAAGATAAAACAGAGCAGAGCGCCTGCCGACCAGAGAGGGAGGGAGGGAGTGAGGAGTGGGGGCGGGGGGAGGCAAAGAGGGAGTGGGCCTAGGGTGGGGAAATAGAGCAGAAGATTATGGGACTGACATAAAGGAATCCAGCATAACTCAGTCTCAAGATGAGTGAGGGCTGGAAAACAGCAGATTAGAGGAGCCAGAGGTCGTTCCCATGGAAACCTTTGCCCAGGGAGATCGGCCACTCGCTAGTCTGCCAATGCGAGCTGAGCTCAGATTGTAGGTCACACATGGCACCAACGATCCAGTCAGGTCTAATATGTCTTGATTTATGGGTCATAAATTGAACTTGGAAGCTGGTTCCCTCTCTGGCTTCCTTCACTGACAACGCTCATTTCTTTATTAATGTCGATCCTGCCACACAGCCAAATTTAGCAACACAACCTGTCGGCCACAGATTTTTTAAATGAATATTATAAAACTAACCAATGTTCAGCTCATACCCTCAAATACAAAGGGATAAAACACACACACAAACACACACACACACACACACACACACACACACAGATACGTGCACGCACGGTAACAATGTTTACAATTGTTACAAATTACGCTGTACAAAAGAGACACACAACTAGCGTGGTCTTGGATAAAGGTATTTTTATAGAATTCAATATTCTATGGACTTACATCATGCATTAGGAAAAGACGCACACTCACTCGCTTCCCTGATTTTCCTCTAGGCAAATGCTGAAGACTCACACTATGATCAAACAACACCCCTGACCTTTTCGTGCCTGTAATGACAAAACAAAACCATCAGGGATTGGATCATTATGTGGAAAAATTGGACCTCCAGGCAAAAACCTGTGCTTGGGAAATAAGTATTTACTAGACAAGAAAGAATTATAACTAATTAATTGCAAAGGATAAGGTCGAAATGGTCAGGGTAACTATTCGGTGACTCCTGACTAGTGCAGGGCAGAGTGAGATAAGTCAGGGTGAGGCGTGAGGTGGAGAGGTGACAAGGTACAAGGTGGATGTCTGAAGATGTCCTAATATGGATGCCCTACTTAATGCAGAACTTAATATATATACAGTGGGGGAAAAAAGTATTTAGTCAGCCACCAATTGTGCAATTTCTCCCACTTAAAAAGATGAGAGAGGCCTGTAATATTCATCATAGGTACACGTCAACTATGACAGACAAATTGAGAAGACAAAATCCAGAAAATCACATTGTAGGATTTTTAATGAATTTATTTGCAAATTATGGTGGAAAATAAGTATTTGGTCACTTACAAACAAGCAAGATTTCTGGCTCTCACAGACCTGTAACTTCTTCTTTAAGAGGCTCCTCTGTCCTCCACTCGTTACCTGTATTAATGGCACCTGTTTGAACTTGTTATCAGTATAAAAGACACCTGTCCACAACCTCAAACAGTCACACTCCAAACTCCACTATGGCCAAGACCAAAGAGCTGTCAAAGGACACCAGAAACAAAATTGTAGACCTGCACCAGGCTGGGAAGACTGAATCTGCAATAGGTAAGCAGCTTGGTTTGAAGAAATCAACTGTGGGAGCAATTATTAGGAAATGGAAGACATACAAGACCACTGATAATCTCCCTCGATCTGGGGCTCCACGCAAGATCTCACCCCGTGGGGTCAAAATGATCACAAGAACGGTGAGCAGAAATCCCAGAACCACACGGGGGGACCTAGTGAATGACCTGCAGAGAGCTGGGACCAAAGTAACAAAGCCTACCATCAGTAACACACTACGCCGCCAGGGTCTCAAATCCTGCAGTGCCAGACGTGTCCCCCTGCTTAAGCCAGTACATGTCCAGGCCCGTCTGAAGTTTGCTAGAGTGCATTTGGATGATCCAGAAGAGGATTGGGAGAATGTCATATGGTCAGATGAAACCAAAATAGAACTTTTTGGTAAAAACTCAACTCGTCGTGTTTGGAGGACAAAGAATGCTGAGTTGCATCCAAAGAACACCATACCTACTGTGAAGCATGGGGGTGGAAATATCATGCTTTGGGGCTGTTTTCTGCAAAGGGACCAGGACGACTGATCCGTGTAAAGGAAAGAATGAATGGGGCCATGTATCGTGAGATTTTGAGTGAAAACCTCCTTCCATCAGCAAGGGCATTGAAGATGAAACGTGGCTGGGTCTTTCAGCATGACAATGATCCCAAACACACCACCCGGGCAACGAAGGAGTGGCTTCGTAAGAAGCATTTCAAGGTCCTGGAGTGGCCTAGCCAGTCTCCAGATCTCAACCCCATAGAAAATCTTTGGAGGGAGTTGAAAGTCCGTGTTGCCCAGCGACAGCCCCAAAACATCACTGCTCTAGAGGAGATCTGCATGGAGGAATGGGCCAAAATACCAGCAACAGTGTGTGAAAACCTTGTGAAGACTTACAGAAAACGTTTGACCTGTGTCATTGCCAACAAAGGGTACATAACAAAGTATTGAGAAACTTTTGTTATTGACCAAATACTTATTTTCCACCATAATTTGCAAATAAATTCATAAAAAATCCTACAATGTGATTTTCTGGATTTTTTTTTCTCATTTTGTCTGTCATAGTTGACGTGTACTTATGATGTAAATTACAGGCCTCTCTCATTTTTTTAAGTGGGAGAACTTGCACAGTTGGTGGCTGACTAAATACTTTTTTCCCCCACTGTATATATATATATATATATATATATATATATATATATATTTAATATTTCACCACCACAAATCCTAACTGTTTCCTGAAATGACAAATACAGTAAGTAAACACTACACAGACTATTCCCAGTCCCACGCACCCAGTGAACTTGTCCTTGATAATGATGCGTACTGAAGTGCGTCTGGCCTTTCAGGCCTCTGCACTAAATTGAAAAAATTGACCTTGCTGATGGAGGTGACACGAGCCTGCTCTGGAAGACATTTCCGGAGCTAAACGGTCTCTACAAAGACTGCCACGCAGCTGCAGGGAGAAGCAAATACAGTAGTTAAAAAGTAATTTAATATCTGGAGCTGTTTAGAAGAAATAGGCAGTCAGTCGTGCATGACTGGTGCCCAAAACCTACATTCTGCAATTTTTGCAGAATCAAAAATCTTAATACAAAATGTCAATATGAATTAAGAAATGATATAAAAAATATAAATGTCAAGATGATTGTAATTGACAACTCACTTTGACTCCTGTATGATGGCAGTGTGAAGAGAAAACTATTCATGCTGCATGGGGTTAATGTCTATCTGTCTGTGAGTCCTGTCTGTCAGTGACCTTCCACTTTCTCCTGCTTGGCTGCAGTGATGAGGTCACAGCAGAGATGGGATGGGTCAGAAATGGAAAGTAGCAAATAGCAGCTTCCTCTGTTCACTCCATCCGGAAGTGGCTTGGCTTGTGGAGCGAGGGTGGAGAGGTGTCTAGAAAATCTATAATTTGCATTCTCTCTCTCTTTCGCATTTTGGTACAGTCCATAATTACTCACATAAGCACATATCTAACACAAATTGTGAATATAAGACAGGCTCTGAGACTTAGGATTTCCTCCTCCACTCACATGCAGTAGTCCATTCTGAGTGTGCACTCTTAGAAAAAAAGGAGCTATCGAGAACCTAAAGGGTTCTTCGGCTGTCCCCATAGGAGAACCCTTTGAAGAACCATTTTTGGTTCCAGGTAGAACCCTTTTGGGTTCCATGTAGAACCCTTTCCACAAAGGGTTCTACATGGAACCCAAAAGGGCTCTACCTAGAACCAAAAAGGGTTCTACCTGGAACCAAATGTATTTTCCTATGGGGACAGCCGAAGAACCCTTTTGGAACCCTTTTTTCTAAGAGTGTGGTTTCCACTGTTTCACTTTGTGTTTTGTCTGTAGCTACTGTATGGCCGACTGCCTGTGATACAAAATAATTTCCAAACGGATTATAATAAAGTCAAGTTAGGAAGTTGGAGGTCCTTTACTCTGGTGAGCAGCACTTCCTTAGAAGTTTAATTTAATTGAATTTTCTTGAAACATTTGGGAAAATATCTGGGTATAGGATGAATCTGCATAAAAGTAAAATATTTTGTATTCTCTCGCATGATGGCTCCATCAGTTCAGCTGCACTTCCATTCAAAAGGGTCTCAAGCCAGTTCACATATCTGGGTGACTCAGTTACCCGCCATTTTAAAGACCTCCTAAAGACAAACAAAGGTACTATAACATACTAAACTAGACTTTGAGAGCTGGACGCTTCTTCCCCTTTCTCTATCTGGATGCATAAATACTGTGAAAATGAATGTCTTGCCAATGTTTATCCATCTATTTCAATGTGTCCCAGTTTTTCTTTCTAAATCCTTCTTTAACAATCTAGATCATTTGGAATACGAAAACCCCTCGCTTATGTAAAATATTCCTTCAAAGGCCTAAAAACCAAGGTGGCCTGGCATTGCCCAACATACAGTTCTACTACTGGTCTACAAACATCAGAAATATATGATGTACTGGCTTGACTCATAACTATAAAACGTATCCCTCTTGGATGCAAATTGAAGAATCAGCCTTTGAAACCACATCTTTATCTGCACATCTGTTCACCCTTACCTCTGCAGATATCCAGGCACGGCGCTTGTAACGCCAAGGTAGTGGGTTCGATCCCCGGGACCACCCATACACAAAAATGTATGCACGCATGACTGTAAGTCGCTTTGGATAAAAGCATCTGCTAAATGGCATATTATTATTATTATTATTGTTAAACAATCTATGAGAAAACATTTTGGGCTTCACTCTGCCTCTATCTGAATGTCAATAAACAAGAACCATATGTTCCCTCCATCATATGAAGACAGAGTATGTGATGTATGGCAGAGGAAAGGTGTTGTTTCAATTTTCGCCTTTCTTGTCAGGCCCTTGATAAAAATGTATATTTTTCTGAACAATAATTTTGCCTTGTTTGACCAACTAGTCAAAAACTTTGGTCTTTCCAGATGTAATTTATTTTGTTATCTTCAGGTATGCAACTTTGTTAGTAGGACCTTTACTACATTTCCTTTACTCCCCCCAGCCTCACTATTGGACACTATTTTTATCAAGGTCCTGACAAGAAAGGCGAAAATTGCAGCAATACACTGAGTGTACAAAAAATTAAGAACACATTCCTAATATTGAGTGGCACCACCATTTTTGCTTTTTCATGTACCCAAACCTAGATCCTCTATGTGACGGATGTAGAGAGGCCCCTGCAGACCGTACTCATATTTTTTAGTCCTGTCCCAAGATTGTTACATTCTGGTCAAGTGTTTTTGCAACATTGTCTGACATTTTTGGAGTCAATGTAGAATTGTGCACTCTGGTGACCCTTTTGGTCTACCACCTACTGGTTTAATGGTGTCTAGGCCAGTAATCCACTTTTTTAAAACTTTTAAAGGGAAAAAATATGTAATCCACGAGTTGAGAAGCATGGCCTTCTAACAATGTAAAAATGTCCATGTCCATTACCCATCTAAATATATCTGGGTTGTTACACCAATTCGGTGCCTTTTGAGAAGTGTAACTTGGTAAATAAACAACAACATTGATTTAACTTAATTTTAACATTCTGTCATGAAGTGCATATGTCCAACTTTATACAAATAGTTTTTCCATCTAAAAAAAAAATATTATAGTAAGTGCCTATTAAGTGCCAAATAATGCAACAGGATAAAAAATATAGGACAAAACACATCACGACAAGAGAGACACCACAACACTACATAAAGAGAGACCTAAGACAACAACATAGCATGACAGCAACACATGACAACACAGCATGGTAGCAACACAACATGGCAGCATCACAACATGGTAGCAGCACAAAACATGGTACAAACATTATTGGGTACAGACAACAGCACAAAGGCAAGAATGTAGAGACAACAATACATCACGCGAAGCAATGAACAATGTGACTATACATGCTGCATGCATACAAATAAGTAAAGCCCTTAAATGTACTAACCAACACAATATAAAAACACATAAGAGTTGTATTCAGAATGCCTACAATTAACCTTACAAAAAATACACAGAGACTGAAAAAGGATTGTCAACTGCAAATGGTATGTTCATGGACTATAGCTGGAGCTGGGCCTAGGAGACAGCAGGACTGTACCTGGCTTGCCATTTCCTGGCTTCAGGACATGCACCACCATTTTGAGGGAACAGGTGGAGGTGCATTGTTCATAGTCACACCTGGAACCAGTCAGAGCACAGAAACAATTAATTTAAACTGACCAATGGGAGAGCATACACAGTTCACATGATTACTGTAGTTACTCTAACTAGGACAGGCACCTCCACCCCTTTACAAGCCTTACTTTAAATTCTTCTGATAAGGCCTCCTCAATTTGTGCACTAAAAGCATACATTAGTTTAGATTTTGTAAGAGCTGTCATGGTATATCTAGAATCTACTCTGAGTAAACTAATAGAGGAAAATGTGTTTTGTTAGACACATCATCTATTTTTACAAAAATATCAGTGTATTCATAACTCTATATTGTCCTAACAATATTGTTGCTGGCTTAATTAAAATCCAATCAATCCTTACTGGTGCGTAGTGTTGCTATCATGGTTGCTATTACCAAATCCAGTTTTAATCCTGTAAAATGTGATGAGTTTGCCACAGCCCGGTTATAGCTCCCTCTTGTGGTCTGATTGGAATGCGTTACGGTTATGACCCGAATGCGTCATGCCTGATACATTATGTATGAAGCTACTGTATCTGTCTCTTTCAGGTATTTGAGCTTCCTACCCATCTGCTTGCTACCTGTATTTGTATAACTCATAAACTCTTCCTCATACATATGTACTTATATCTAGTGCTTCCATAAACCTTCTGCAGACAGCATATGAAAGACTGAGAACAGAAAGCTCCACTCCATCCTGTCTAACGCTTTCTCAGCATCCAGTGAAGTCAGCAGGACAAGGGTATTCTGTGCGTTTACTTGATCTATAATATCAAAAAGACAGGGAATGTTATCAGAAGAGTACCTGCCTCTAATAAATCCAGTTTGGTCCGCTTTTATTATTTTGGGAAGAAGAGTGTTTCGTCTTTTGGTGAGCAATTGGGTAATTATTTTGTAGTCGAAGTCCAACAAGCTTATGGGCCGGAAGGACGATCAGGAGAGAGGGTCCTTGTCTTTTTTGAGCAACACTGTACTGTAGGCTGTGTACATAGAGTCTGGGAAAGCTCAGATTTCCAGCAATGGCATGAAAATAGGGCTAAACTGGGGCCAAAAAGCTTTGTAGAACTCTCTGGGAAATCCATCTGGGCCTGGGGACTTGTTAGGTGGCATGGAGATAATTGCCTCTAGGACATCCTCGGGAATGAGTGGGAGTTGAGATGTTCTTGGTCGTCTCTGCATCTGTATGTTTTCTCTCAGAAGTATACATTTGCATAAAAAATCATGAAAAGTTAAATGTATCTTGGATTATCTGTGACCTTCTCATCTGCTGTTCGGATGGCCATGATTGTACGCTCTGACTGCCAATTTTTAAATTGGTATGCAAGTAAACTGCTAGGCCTATTACTATACTCATGGTATTTCTGTTTAGTAAAGAAAACATTTTTTTTTTTTAATCTCTCGAGTATAGTCCAAGTTTAGTTTGGCTTTGGCTGCTTTAAGTTGACTCCAGGAGGCGCTGTCTGGGGATTGTTTATGCACTTTTCACAGCATTCAAGCTCCTTCTCAAGATCTAACCTGTGTGCTTCCAAAGCTTTTTTCTTAGAGGAGGCATATGCGATCAGATGACCTCTTAGTGTGGCTTTGGCAGCGTCCCACATTGTGGCCGGAGAAACAGGAGATGTTTTATTTTCTTGTGTGTAGTTGTCTATCCATGTAGTGACCAATGTATGGACTGCTTCGTTTGATAGCATGGAGATGTTCAATTTCCAGCTTTTTAACTTCGGGATGTTTTTACAGAGGTCAAAGCGGAGGCAGACAAAGGCGTGATCTGAAAGTGCTATGGGTCTGATTGTACAAGTGGCAGAATTTATGAAAATCTTAGGGATAAAAATTTAATCTACACGAGAGTAGGTGTTATGGACTAATGTACAGTCGTGGTCAAAAGCTTTGAGAATGACACCAAGTATTGGTCTTCACAAAGTTCGCTGCTTCAGTGTTATGAGATATTTTTGTCAGATGTTACTATGGTATACTGAAGTATAATTACAAGCATTCCATAAGTGTCAAAGGCTTTTATTGACAATTACATTAAGTTTATGCAAAGAGTCAATATTTGCAGTGTTGACCCTTCTTTTTCAAGACCTCTGCAATCCGCCCTGGCATGCTGTCAATTAACTTCTGGGCCACATCCTGACTGATGGCAGCCCATTCTTGCATAATCAATGCTTGGATTTTGTCAGAATTTGTGGGGTTTTGTTTGTCCACCCGCCTCTTGAGAATCGACCACAAGTTCTCAATGGGATTAATGTCTGGGGAGTTTCCTGGCCATGGACCCAAAGTTTCAATGTTTTGTTCCCCGAGCCACTTAGTTATCACTTTTGCCTTATGGCAAGGTGCTCCATTGCTGGAAAAGGCATTGGTCGTCACCAAACTTTTCTTGGATGGTTGGGAGAAGTTGCTCTCGGAGGATGTGTTGGTACCATTCTTTATTCATGGCTGTGTTCTTAGGCAAAATTGTGAGTGAGCCCACTCCCTTGGCTGAGAAGCAACCCCACACATGAATTGTCTCAGGATGCTTTACTGTTGGCATGACACAGGACTGATGGTAGCGCTCACCTTGTCTTCTCCGGACAAGGTGTTTTCCGGATGCCCCAAACAATCGGAAAGGGGATTCATCAGAGAAAATGACTTTACCCCAGTCCTCAGCAGTCCAATCCCTGTACCTTATGCAGAATATCAGTATATCCCTGATGTTTTTCCTGGAGAGAAGTGGCTTCTTTGCTGCCCTTCTTGACACCAGGCCATCCTCCAAAAGTCTTTGCCTCACTGTGCGTGCAGATGCACTCACACCTGCCTGCTGCCATTCCTGAGCAAGCTCTGCACTGGTGGTGCCCCGATCTCACAGCTGAATCAACTTTAGGAGACGGTCCTGGCGCTTGCTGGCCTTTCTTGGGCGCCCTGACGCCTTCTTCACAACAATTGAACCTCTCTCCTTGAAGTTCTTGATGATCTGATAAATGGTTGATTTAGGTGCAATCTTACTAGCAGCAATATCCTTGCCTGTGAAGCCCTTTTTGTGCTAAGCAATGATGACGGCACGTGTTTCCTTGCAGGTAACCATGGTTAACAGAGGAAGAACAATGATTTCAAGCACCACCCTCCTTTTAAAGCTTCCAGTCTGTTATTCTAACTCAATCAGCGTGACAGAGTGATCTCCAGCCTTGTCCTCGTCAACACTCTCACCTGTAATAACGAGAGAACTGACATGATGGCAGCTGGTCCTTTTGTGGCAGGGCTGAAATGCAGTGGAAATGTTTTTTGGGGATTAAGTTCATTTTCATGGCAAAGAGGGACTTTGCAATTAATTGCAATTTATCTGATCACTCTTATTGACATTCTGGAGTATATGCAAATTGCCATCATCAAAACTGAGGCAGCAGACTTTGTGAAAATTAGTATTTGTGTAATTCTTAAAACTTTTGACCACGACTGTATATAGTCCATAGATAAGCCATTATTCTCTCTCCAGATATCTATCAGTCCCATCTCTTTAGTAAGAGAGTTCAACATCTTTGCCAATCTGGGGTTTGTGGCGGGGACTTGAGATGATTTGTCCAGAGTTGAGTTGAGGGTACAATTGAAATCTCCAACCAGCACTCCAAAGGAAACACAATGCTCATTGAACAGGGTTATCATTTTCGACATGAAAGCAGGAGTATCTGTGTTAGGAGCATATATACACTGCTCAAAAAAATAAAGGGAACACTTAAACAACACAATGTAACTCCAAGTCAATCACACTTCTGTGAAATCAAACTGTCCACTTAGGAAGCAACACTGATTGACAATACATTTCACATGCTGTTGTGCAAATGGAATAGACAACAGGTGGAAATTATAGGCAATTAGCAAGACACCCCCAATAAAGAAGTGGTTCTGCAGGTGGTGACCACAGACCACTTCTCAGTTCCTATGCTTCCTGGCTGATGTTTTGGTCACTTTTGAATGCTGGCGGTGCTTTCACTCTAGTGGTAGCATGAGACGGAGTCTACAACCCACACAAGTGGCTCAGGTAGTGCAGCTCATCCAGGATGGCACATCAATGCGAGCTGTGGCAAGAAGGTTTGCTGTGTCTGTCAGCGTAGTGTCCAGAGCATGGAGGCGCTACCAGGAGACAGGCCAGTACATCAGGAGACGTGGAGGAGGCCGTAGGAGGGCAACAACCCAGCAGCAGGACCACTACCTCCGCCTTTGTGCAAGGAGGAGCAGGAGGAGCACTGCCAGAGCCCTGCAAAATGACCTCCAGCAGGCCACAAATGTGCATGTGTCTGCTCAAAGGGTCAGAAACAGACTCCATGAGGGTGGTATGAGGGACCGACGTCCACAGGTGGGGGTTGTGCTTACAGCCCAACACCGTGCAGGACGTTTGGCATTTGCCAGAGAACACCAAGATTGGCAAATTCGCCACTGACGCCCTGTGCTCTTCACAGATTAAAGCAGGTTCACACTGAGCACATGTGACAGACGGGACAGAGTCTGGAGACGCCGTGGAGAACGTTCTGCTGCCTGCAACATCCTCCAGCATGACCGGTTTGGCGGTGGGTCAGTCATAGTGTGGGGTGGCATTTCTTTGGGGGGCCGCACAGCCCTCCATGTGCTCGCCAGAGGTAGCCTGACTGCCATTAGGTACCGAGATGAGATCCTCAGACTCCTTGTGAGACCATATGCTGGTGCGGTTGGCCCTGGGTTCCTCCTAATGCAAGACAATGCTAGACCTCATGTGGCTGGAGTGTGTCAGCAGTTCCTGCAAGAGGAAGGCATTGATGCTATGGACTGGCCCGCCCGTTCCCCAGACCTGAATCCAATTGAGCACATCTGGGACATCATGTCTCGCTCCATCCACCAACGCCACGTTGCACCACAGACTGTCCAGGAGTTGGCGGATGCTTTAGTCTAGGTCTGGGAGGAGATCCCTCAGGAGACCATCCGCCACCTCATCAGGAGCATGCCCAGGCGTTGTAGGGAGGTTATACAGGCACGTGGAGGCCACACACACTACTGAGCCTCATTTTGACCCTGTAGTGTGGTTTTCAACTTTAATTTTGAGGGTGACTCCAAATCCAGACCTCCATGGGTTGATACATTTGATTTCCATTGATCATTTTTGTGTGATTTTGTTGTCAGCACATTCAACTATGTAAAGAAAAAAGTATTTAATAAGATTATTTCATTCATTCAGATCTAGGATGTGTTGTTTAAGTGTTCCCTTTATTTTTTTGAGCAGTGTATATATATATATATATATATATATATACTGTTCCTTTGGAAAGTATTCAGACCCCTTTTTCCACATTTTGTTACGTTACAGCCTTATTCTAAAATTGATTAAATAGTTTTTCCCTCATCAATCTACACACAATACCCCATAGTGACAAAGCCAAAATAGGTTTTTAGAAATTTTTGCAAATGTATAAAAAAACTAAACTGAAATATCACATTTACATTCAGTACCAGTCAAAAGTTTGGACACACCTACTGATTCAAGGGTTTGTCCTTGTTTTTTGTATTTTCTACATTGTAGAATAATAGTGAAGACGTCATAACTATGAAATATCACATGGAATCATGTAGTAACCAAAAAAGTGTTAAACAAATCCAAATATATTTTATATTTGAGATTCTTCAAAGTAGCCACCCTTTGCCGTGATGACAGCTTTGCACGTTCTTGGCATTTTCTCAACCAGCTTCACCTGGAATGCTTTTCCCAACAGTCTTGAAGGAGTTCCCACATATGTTGAGCACTTATTGGCTGCTTTTCCTTCACTCTACGGTCCAAATCATCCCAAACCATCTCAATTGGGTTGAGGTCGGGTGATTGTGGAGGCCAGGTCATCTGATGCAGCACTCCATCACTCTCCTTCTTGGTCAAATAGCCTTTACACAGCCTGGAGGTGTGTTCTGTCATTGTCCTGTTGAAAAACAAATGATAGTCCAACTCAGCGCAAACCAGATGGGATGGTGTATCGCTGCAGAATGCTGTGGTAGCCATGCTGGTTAAGTGTGCCTTGAATTCTAAATAAATCACAGACAGTGTCACCAGCAAAGCACCCCGACAATTTTTTATTTACCTCTATTTAACTAGGCAAGTCAGTTAAGAACAAATTCTTATTTATAATGACGGCATACACCGGCCAAACCCGGACGACGCTGGACCAATTGTGCGCCGCCCTATGCGACTCCCAATCACAGCCAGTTGTGATCAGCCTGGAATCGAACCAGGGGGTCTGTAGTGATGCCTCAAACACTGAGATGCAGTGCCTTAGACCACTGCGCCACTCTGGAGCCCATCACACCTCCTCCATGCTTCACGGTAGGAGCCACACATGCGGAGATCATCCGTTCACCTACTCTGCGTCTCACAAAGACACGGTGGTTGGAACCAAAAATCTCAAATTTGGACTCATCTGACCAAAGGACAGATTTCCACTGGTCTAATGTCCATTGCTCGTGTTTCTTGGCCCAAGCAAGTGTCTTCTTCTTATTGGTGTCCTTTAGTAGTGGTTTCTTTGCAGCAATTCGACCATGAAGGCCTGATTCACGCAGTCTCTTCTGAAAAGTTGATGTTGAGATGTGTCTGTTACTTGAACTCTGTGAAGCATTTATTTGGGCTGCAATTTCTGAGGCTGGTAATTCTAATGAACTTATCCTCTGCAGCAGAGGTATCTCTGGGTATTCCTTTCCTGTGTCGGTCCTCATGAGAGCCAGTTTCATCATAGTGCTTGATGGTTTTTGCGACTGCACTTGAAGAAACGTTCAAAGTTCTTGAAATGTTCCATATTGACTGACCTTCATGTCTTAAAGTAATGATGGACTGTCGTTTCTCTTTTCTTATTTGAGCTGTTCTTGCCATAATATGGACTTGGTCTTTTACCAGAGGGGGCTGTCTTCTGTATACCACCCCTACCTTGTCACAAGATAAGTGATTGGCTCAAATGTATTAAGAAGGAAAGAAATTCCACAAATTAACTTTTAACAAGGCACACTTGTTAATTGAAATTCATTCCAGGTGACTACCTCATGAAGCTGGTTGAGAGAATGCCAAGCGTGTGCAAAGCTGTTATCAAGGCAAAGGATGGCTACTTTAAAGAATCTCAAATATAAAATATATTTTAATTTGTTTAACACTTTTTTGGTTACTATATGATTCCATGTGTTATTTCATAGTTTTGATGTCTTCACTATTATTCTACAATGTAGAAAATAGTAAAAATAAAGAAAAACCCTGGAATGAGAAGTGTGTCCGAACTTTTCACTGGAACTGTAAGTATTCAGACCCTTTGCTCAGTACTTTGTTGAAGCACCTTTGGCAGCAATTACAGCATTGAGTCTTCTTGGGTATGATGCTCCAAGGTTGGCACACCTGTATTTGGGGAGTTTCTCCCATTCTTCTCTGCAGATCATCTCAAGCTCTGTCAGGTTGGATGGGGAGCATCGCTGCACAGCTATTTTCAGGTCTCTCCAGAGATGTTCGATGGGGTTCAAGTCTGGGCTGTGGCTGGGCCACTCAAGGACATTCAGAGTCTTGTCCCAAGCCACGAATGCGTTGTCTTGGCTGTGTGCTTAGGGTCTTTGTCCTGTTGGAAGGTAAACCTTCCCTCCAGTCTGAGGTCCTGAGCGCTCTGGAGCAGGTTTTCATCAAGGATCTCTCTGTACTTTGCTCCGTTCATCTTTGCCTCGATCCTGACTAGTCTCCCAGTCCCTGCCGTTGAAAAACATCCACACAGCATGATGCTGCCACCACCATGCTTCACCGTAGGGATGGTGCCAGGTTTCCTCCAGACGTGACGCTTGGTATTCAGGCCAAAGAGTTCAATCTTGGTTTCGTCAGACCAGAGAATCTTGTTTCTCATGGTCTGAGAGTCTTTAGGTGCCTTTTGGCAAACTCCATGCGGGCTGTCATGTGCCTTTTACTGAAGAGTGGCTTCCGTCTGGCCACTCTATCATAAAGGCCTGATTGGTGGAGTGCTGCAGAGATGGTTGTCCTTCTGGAAGGTTCTCCCATCACCACAGAGGAACTGTTCACCTCCCTGACCAAGGCCCTTCTCCTCCGATTGCTCAATTTAGCCAGGCGGACAGCTCTAGGAAGAGTCTTGGTGGTTCCAAATTTCTTCCATTTATGAATGATGGAGGCCACTGTGTTCTTGGGGACCTTCAGTGCTGCAGAAATGTTTTGGTACCTTTCCCCAGCTCTACGGACAATTCCTTCGACCTCATGGCTTGGTTTTTGCTCTGACATGCACTGTCAACTGTGGGACCTTATATAGACAGGTGTGTGCCTTTCCAAATAATGTCCAATCAATTTAATTTACCACAGGTGGACTCCAATCTAGTTGTAAAAACATCTCAAGGATGACCAATGGAAATAGGATGCACCTGAGCTCAATTTCGGGTCTCATAGCAAAGGCTCTGAATACTTATGTAAATATGGTATTTCTGTTTTAAATTTTTAATAAATGTGCAAACATTTCTAAAAACCTGGTTTCGCTTTGTCATTCTGGGGTATTGTGTGTAGATTGCTGAGGACTTTTTTTATTTAATCCATTTTAGAATAAGGCTGTAAAGTAACAAAATGTGGAAAAAGTCAAGGGGTCTGAATACTTTCCGAAGTCTCTGTATATATATGCTTTGCTGAAACATCTGGAAAGCATTACTACATAGGCTTCTTGGAATAGAGGACATTTGGAGATATGTGGAAGCCGGGGATTGGTCTGTCAAAAACCACCCATCTTATGTTACATAGGATATAAATACCATGTTTTGAACAAAGGACGGGGAGAAATAACATATCAGAGATTTGGGTCCGGTTATTCTCCAGATATCTGCAGATGTCTGTAAATTGACGCTGAACTTCTTTGATACAATAAACCTTTATAATCAAAGTACAGCGTCAGCGGAATTCTTATCATCACAGCATAAATCAGCATCGTTGTCTCGGACACCACATAAATGGCGACGAGGAACCTTTGGGATGTATTACGTCTTTTCTCAGCATTCCATTCATGGGCTGCGAAGTGACTCCCGCTCAAGACGCCGGCAGATAAGGTGAGATTTCTCACAGCCTTGGGCGCTGGTCGGTTCGTGTGCTTGTGTATGTGTGTGCGTTCAGATGTACCGTCAAAGGACTTGTGTGTGCGCTTTGCTGTTATTTGCTGTGTGATGAGAGTCCGTTCTAAATTTGTTTGCGTTGGGAACAACGCAAACAGGGGGGAATGTCTATAGGAATTATTAACACTGGGCACACATATTTGGCTTGAAAACATTTTTTTTAAAGGAGTGTCCAGGAAAAGCATGAAGGTATAAGGCCAGGAAATAAGGAAAAAGTATACTTTTAGGACGTCGCTGATTTTAAGGAAGCCCTCAAACGAGGCGATCATTAAGATGGGCCATAAATCCTAGGAGAGTCATTAGATTGACTGTCGGGTCAGTTCTGGGTACTGTGAGTTTGTGGAAGATACATTCAATTGCACGTTACCTCTCGAAATATAGTTGACTAAGTATATGTTCAAAGTAACCTCTCATTGAATAATCTGCAACTCGAGGTAGCACAAATTTAGGAAGGAACATTGAGAAATAAGGAGCGACGGTAGCATGCTTAGTGTATTGTATGAACGGATGCAGTCCTCTTGAATTGTGTGTGTGTGAGAGGAGGAGATCCTATGTCTGTGTGTGTGTGGGAGAGAGAAAAATAATAAATAAAGACGTCTCTGTTATGTTTAAACTGTGTGTCGACTCATGTTAGGATAAGATTTATGTTAGAGATATATACATATATATGTTTTGGTTGAGAACAGGTTTTTTTTGTTTTCATAAGGAAATATGTAAGTTAAGGTTAAAAAATCTTATGAGTCTCTATAAACAGAGAATGTTTACTAACTATTAGAATATCATGAGCCTACAGGGCGGATTTTTTTAAAGAGTGTATAGAGATGTTTTGTAATGGATAAGAAAATAACTATAAATCTGCAGATTAGAATAATTGAAGATAAGAAACTTCGAAGTAGGATTTGTGTTCTGTGTTGGTTTGTGAGTTTTGTTAAGTGTTACTGTTTGTCTGTGTTGGAGGTGGAGAATCAGCTGCTCTGTCTGCTTTCTGGTGTCTAGCTGGGAGAGAGCTGCTTGAGAGCTCCCTCCACTCTGAAATCGTATTGGTGAATGAACTACGCATGCGTGGGATTTTATGAGTTTAGAGTTACGTAGAGCAAATATGCCACTCCCCTGCCTGAACTGAGCTGCTGTGACATGCAGACAGAGTAGAAAGGGAGAGACTTACATATGATTAAAGTATTCTGTTTGTTAAATCGGCTGTTGTTTAACTATGAAACTATTTGATTGAATTGATAAATGAGAGATATGTTGACGGATTAAAAAATAATTAAATAAATAAATTAAATTAAATGTTATTGCGCTATTTATAATATTCCTGAGTTAAGCTGTTTGCTTATTTCTTAGCGCCAATGTGAACATAGGTATGCATAAAATACTAAATTCTTGTCTGTTCTTTGTTCTTCTGTCATGTGAGAGACGAGAAGGAGGAGAGAGAGAGAGAGAGGAGGTGCTGACAAGTGTGTCACGCGACAGGGTGTGCTGCAACGGATCAAGTCCAATTAAGGCCAGTACTGTTCTATCCACAAAACCTACTTTCCCTTACAGGATATAATACATACATTGTGTATGCATAGAATATTTCATGTTGTGACCATTTCACAGGAACTTGGCAACAGACTGATGAATTGATGTAATTGATAATTCCACATTAGGGTTTTTGTGAATGAGTTGTTTTGATTAGAGTTGTGTTGGAAATCCAGCACTGACATTATTCTGTAACATTAAGGTAATTGGGTGATTATTAAGCAATTGGTTTGTGAGTGCTGTAGTGTTGCTGGATTACAGGTCTTTCTTTTTTGGATTGCTCTGAAGTTGACTACTTTCCTTTACTTTTCCTGACCGGATGTGGTAAGATTGCCACTAATCAATAATTTGGTAAAATAAAAATAAATAAATAAATGGATATATTGATTAATTAATTAATTGATTAATTAATTAATTAATTATTTTGAATCAACAACAAAAACAAAAAAATAAGGAGGGAAACATATAAAAGAGTCGTTACAATGGGGAAAAAGGACATAACAACTACAAAAGTAATTACTCCTGTTGATGTAGTACAAAATAGTAATCCTCTAGTTAATGGTATTGCAAGGTTATCTGGAAAATGGAATAAACGTTGGCCTGACATTGAACAACCATGGCCAGTGGAAGGGACTCTTAACCCAGATGTCATCAAGATAATGCAAGTGCTTGTATCTACGTATAAGGCAGATCAAAAGAAGGGGAAAAAAGGGGAACAACGTAAAGAAAAGAGACAAAGAGAGCTGGGTGTTCTTAAGCTGTTTGAAAATGAAGGACAAAAACTGATAAAAGATAGAAAAGATAAAAGAGACAGAGGTATAGAGAAAATTGCAAAAGAGGTGAAGGTAACAGAAAAACTAATGGCAGAAGTCAATACACCTTTCTCACATATGGATTCAGCAAAAAGACCCCCACCTTACGAGGAAGAAGTAGAGTTTAAGGACGTCTATCCTCAGCTTCCAGTGATCATTCAGGAGGGTGATTATTGCATCAGAGATGAAGATGAACGAATAATAGAGAGAGGACAAGCAGAAACGACCATAAAGATGAATCCAAACTCCAAAAGTAAGAACAAAACGAGATGTCTGGAAACTAAGGGTGGAGTGAGGTTCAGGAGGATGGACCTTGAAGATGATGATGATGATGATCAGAGTGATTCAGAAGAGATCATGGGTGGATATGACCCTGTGATCAGACAGAGGTTGGCCAGAGCGGAAAGAAGGGGTGATGGAAGTTGGAAGAAGAAGAATACAAGAGATTCGAGTTCTGATGAAAGTGAAGATGGAGACAGCGATGAAGATTTGGAGATTAAAGGTGCTTCATATTCAATAGGATTTTATCCTACAATGACTAGCACAGAAGAAATAGAACAAGATATAGATCGATGCATATCATGCCTGGATAAGGCCAATAATTTAGAAGAAGTAAGACAACTGGAAGAACAACTCAAGAAGCTGAAGATACAGAAGAAAAAACTGCTGAAAAAAGGATCCCAAGAATTGGAGAAGAAGTATACATTGAGGCCAAGACAAGGGAGCCCAAGTAAGAAGATGATGCCAGTGATCATTCGAGGACAAAACCTGGAGTATAAGCCTTTGCAGAATACCGATATGTCAGATATACTTGAGAAGCTGCCTACTCTTCAAGATGGAGCATATCCTTGGATTTCAAAATTGGAAGAAATTACGGTGGGAACACAGTCTGCCATAGGAGACATTAAGAGACTTTTGGCTAATCTCTTTGGGATTCCAGGTATGGAAGACATTTTTCAGAGAGCTGGACTTCATAGATATGTGGGGACTGCAGTGAATGATCCTGAATTGTTAGCTGCAAGTAGAAATTGGCTGTGGAGAGCACTGAAAGATACGTTTCCAACAAATGTGCATCCTGACAACATTCTGATTGACCCACTAGGACAACAAGAAAATCAGAGAGCCTATGTGTCAAGAGTTCATCAAGTGTGGAGAAATATTACCGGAAATGATCCAGATATGAGTCAAATTGAACAGTCAATTTTGAGAGCTAAACTACAGATGGGACTGCCCTCACCAGTAAGGAGCAAACTGGCAGAGGTGGTTGGACTTGGAAGCATGACAAAAGGTGTCTATACAGATCATATAGCCCATCAAGTGGATCTGTACCGGAAAAAGGAACACAACCAGAAAGAACAGGACCAAGAAACTCTCAGAAAACTCAATCAAATACAACTGGTGGAGAATAAGAAGGAGAAGAAACAAGTTTTGGTTATGCAGAATCATTGTGCACCAAATCAACAATCACTGCCACAGCTTCAACCGAACCAGTTCCAACCGCAATTGTACCAGCCACCAATAGCGGTACCAGTTGTTTCATATCCACAGCCAGTTTCTGGACAGAGACAGAATTGGAGAGGAAGAGGACGAGAAGGCTTAGGAAGAGGAAGAGGAGGAAAATTTAAGCCATACTTCCAGCAATCTTCAGAAGTGTGTTATAATTGTGGACAGGTTGGTCACTTTGCCCGTGAGTGTAATGGGCCAGGAGGAAACACCAGAGGGAATTTCAGGGGCCAGTCAAGATCATCTGGAGGACCGGTAAACCCTTATAGGGGCCCGGAGCAAGGATTCTAGAGGTGCCCAGAAGATCCGAAAGGGGGGTGTCAGCTGATAGCATCAGGACCGGAAAAAGATCCAACTATTGAGGTGAATGTAAACAAACGACCATTGGAAGTGATGGCGGATAGCGGAGCTGCTTTTACCTGTGTTCGGCCTGAAGATGCTACACATCTCCCTATGTCCAATCAACTAATTAGGACAATCGGATTTGAGGGAGTGAAACAGCTGATTCCTCTTACGGAACCAAATCAGAAAATTACAATACCCATACTGGTATCAGAACATACACCTATCGCATTGTTGGGAAGAGATGCATTGTGTAAATTGAACTGTACAATAAAATGTACACCAGACGGCTGTCTGGTAGAAGTGCCAAAGGAAAAGGTTTACCAATTGTTGATGACGACAGAGATGGATTCTTCTTCAGTATTCTGGATTGGAAATCTCAGTGAAGATTTTTTGAAGCAGGCTAAGATATGGGAGAAATTCATTGTGACAAACATGCCAGATGCGAGGCTTCCGGAATATCCATTTCATTGTACGCTCAAGTATTTCAAGAATGCTGCCCAATCGGACTCAGAGGAATGGTTGAGTCATCAACCAAAGAAAGTTCAACTCAGCTCATGTTGCATAATTTTAGGACCACAAGGAGCAGGTATGAAGATAAACACAGACGATTATCTGGATAAAGAATTTGAGATTGAGAAGAGTGTGCCACATGTGACCTTGTTGGTTTCTGAAGGCTATGAGCAGAAGCAAATAGGAGAAATGATGACAGAAGCAGAGAAAGCTGTTTTCGTACCGATGAAAGAGAATTTGGCGATTTGGAGGAGTGAAGATCAGCGATTTCTCAAAATCATGATTTCGGCTCAAGGACAAGGAAAGCCACAAGCTGTACGGATGACACATGAATCTATTTGCAGTGCGAAGATGGATTCAGACCCTATGAAAGAGGAGATGTTGCAACAAGTTCCAGAATGTTTGTGGTCTCAACACAGTACCGATATTGGACTTGTGAAATCAGCCCAACCGGTGAAAGTTGAACTTCGACCAGGAGCCAGACCTCCTTGGAAGAATCAGTATCCATTGAAAGATGAAGCAATCCAAGGGATCGAACCACACATTGAAGGACTTTTGAAAGCAGGTGTTTAAGGACAACAAAAAATCCTCAGAGTAACACACCTTTGTTGCCTGTGAAAAAACCAGATGGAACTTATCGTGTGGTTCATGATTTGAGAGCGGTGAATGAGGTAGTGACTGACTTTCCAGCGGAAGTGCCAGACCCGCATACCTTGTTAGCCCAAATTCCTCCTGATGTGACACATTTTACGGTGTTAGACTTATGTGGTGCATTTTTTAGTGTTCCACTTAGTGTAGAAAGTCAGGGTTTATTTGGGTTCACATATAAGGGACAGTTCTATGAGTACAGTCGTTTGCCACAGGGGTACAGGCATAGCCCCCACATTTTCAATAAAGTACTGAAGGATGATTTGGTAGGGATAGATCAGATATTGCAAAACACTGTCATTCAGTACATAGATGATATAATTATCTGCTCACAGAATAAGGAAACATGTCATAGAGACTCAATTAAATTACTACAGGTATTGGCAGAAAAGGGGCATAAGGTTTTACAGAAAAAGTTGCAATATTGCCAGGAGAAGGTTGTTTATTGGGTCAGAAAATAACGCATGGACACAGAAGCATTTCGGATAGTCAATTGGAAGCTATTCGTACGGCTCCGAAGCCTAGAACTGTCAGAGAGATGATGACATTTCTTGGTATTGCTGGTTATTCTTCAGCTTGGGTTGAGAGCTATGCTAGTTTGACGGGACCTTTGAGAGCTATGGTTAAGGATACTGGAAGTGGTCAACTCCATAGCAATCTTTCCTGGACACAGGAAGGCCTTGTGGCATTTGAAACAATCAAACAGAGGTTGCAGGAGGCACCTGCACTCACACTACCAGACTACTCTAAGAATTTTTTGCTATATGTGTCTACTTCTACTGGAGGTAAATATGCATGTGCAGTTCTTTGTCAGCCGACAGGCACAGGGACGAATCCTCAGCCTATTTCCTACTACTCTACTGCCTATTCAGAAGTAGAACTAGGGCTACCACTGTGCTACAGAGCAATGGTGGGAGTATATTCAATGTATGACAAAGCATCATCTGTTACGATGGGTTACACAGTAACAATTCTTACCCATCATAGTCTCAGAAATCTTCTGAACTTTGGAAAATATACATTGACTATGCCTAGGCTCAGAGACTATCATAGGCTCTTAGAGCAGGAAGATGTCACCCTAGTGAGGTGTGATACGGTGAATCCAGCCGAGAATTTGCCAACTTCAGAGGATGGTGAGCCACATGATTGTGTCCAAGAAGCAGAGAAATACTCGAGGCTTAGATCAGATTTGCAAGCCTTTCCATTACGTGAGGCAGACCTGGAGTATTGGACTGATGGGTCTTGTTATCGTGTGGGAGATAAATTGTGTGCTGGCTATGCAGTAGTTAAAGCCCAAGGAACTGGATTTGTTGTTGAAAAGGCTAAAGTAATACCACAGCCTGCGTCTGCACAACTTGCTGAACTTGTGGGGCTAACAGAAGCATGTTTGTTAGCAGAAGGAAAGCGAGTGACGATATACACTGATTCAGCATATGCACATAGTGTATGTCATCTGTTTGGAGCAGTGTGGAAAGGTCGAGGGTTTAAGAAAACGGATGGTTCTCCGATACAACATCATGCGCAAATAATGAAACTGTTGCATGCTATGATGAAGCCTAAAGAGATAGCGATAGCTAAGTGTGCAGCTCATAAAATAGATGAGTCAAAAGTCACACAAGGGAACAAAGCTGCTGATGAAGCTGCAAAAACCATCACAGGAGCGGACAAATTGGGCAAAGTTTTTCTGGTCACTCATGGAGTGGACTTGGAAGACAAAATTACGCTTAAGGATGTGATTTTGATGCAGGAAGCTGCTTCTACGATCGACAAACAATTATGGCTAGACCGAGGTGCCGTCAAAGATGCTACTGGTCTTTGGAGAAACCATGAGGGGTTGATAGTAGCGCCTCTAGACCTATTAGGTCTGATGATTTAGGAAGCTATGGGTTAGCTAATGTTGCAAGGGGGGAGGTTAGGAGAAAGAGCACAAAGGAGTATGGTTTTTGGGAACCATATTTGCTTGAACAGGTTGACTATGTCATAGGCAGGTGCACAATCTGTCTGAAAAATTATGTTCGCAGGGGTGTGACTGTTATTCTTGGTTACATTCCTACACCAAGAGGTGCATAAGATGTCCAACTAAGCTAAAAGATGCTCAGTCGGTTGCAAAGTTCTTGTGTAAAGAAGGCATAAGCAGGTGGGAATTTCCCGATTTAATATCCTCAGAAAATGGGAAAGAGTTTTGTGGATAAATCAGTGAAATGGTTTTTGAAAAAATTGGGAAAAAAAGTCAGACTAAAAAGTTATGAAAACTAGGGTTGAAAAAACTCTAGGAAATTTTGAATATCTGATTGTGGGATAATTATATTATTGTGATATTTAGTATTTTCTTATGAATCAAAGGGGGGAAATGGGATGTGATTCATTTTATATATCATTTTATATATCATTTTTAGTTGATATTGATGTTTTAATTTGAATGTGTTGTTTTGCAAAAGATACTGGTTGGTGTTTTCTTTTCTTCCAGAAGTATATGGGAATGTGTAGAGGGGATTCAAATACTCAAACATGGACAATATGAATGGACTGGAGGAAGTGGAACAAGGAAGGTGTGGAAATGTTCAGATTCCATCATCAACGTTTCATTGGAAGTCGACACTGCTGAGGAGATGAAGTGTAGTGGACTACATTCCAGTGTCTGCAATGATATATAGACATATTTGCATGTGTAATACATAATTTGTGCCTGGGGCAGAGGGGCCGTGTGAGAATTTTCCTGTCTTGATTGATTGATGGATATTTGGAATGAAAGCTGCCAGACAGGTTTTTCGCTCTTACACTCCATAAAAATTTATTTACACTCCATAACAATTTATTTACACTCCATACAAAAATGTCTCTATATTAACATGTGTTTACTCTCCATAAATGTTGGTTTATTGCTGAAGTTACTCAAGAACAAAAATTGTTATTTGTCATAATCCTATTATTTTTGTTTTCGAGACTTAATTAGTCTCGAAGGGGGGAAATATGTAGTGTCTGAGGGTCTATGATTTTGCTGACATTTGCAAATGGTGTAATGGATGAACTCTACTCTGCTTTGCTGAAACATCTGGAAAGCATTACTACATAGGCTTCTTGGAATAGAGGACATTTGGAGATATGTGGAAGCCGGGGATTGGTCTGTCAAAAACCACCCATCTTATGTTACACAGGATATAAATACCATGTTTTGAACAAAGGACGGGGAGAAATAACATATCAGAGATTTGGGTCCGGTTATTCTCCAGATATCTGCAGATGTCTGTAAATTGACGCTGAACTTCTTTGATACAATAAACCTTTATAATCAAAGTACAGTGTCAGCGGAATTCTTATCATCACAGCATAAATCAGCATCGTTGTCTCGGACACCACACCAGCAAGATGAATGTGAAATGGACCAAGTTAGGCATGGTGGTCTTCTTGCTGATATCCTTGGTCATGACGGGATGCTTCAAAAATAAAAAATTGGTAAGAGTTCAAAGATCATTTTCCATCCCCTGTGAATATTCTGAAATCAGCAATTTTCCACCAGAGATGTTTCCATCAAATTGACCAGAGGTGCTTTCACTTCTCTTGAACATCTGCTACGTTGCAGAAGGGATTGTACTGAACAACACGTTTCTCCCCAAGTGGTAATGGGAGGATCACACAACATATTATCGTGTGACTCCAAGTGTACTTCGATATGATGGTTATTATATCAATATTTGCACATAAAGGCATTTCCATCGGCATTTCTCACATAATTAATTTTACAGACTCAAAAATTATCCACCTTTTCTAGCGTATTTTAAATTTTATTTTTACCCCATTTTCTCCCCAATTGGTAGTTACAGTCTTGTCCCATCGCTGCAACTCCTGTACGGACTCGGGAGAGGCGAAGAAACACGACCCTGCCAAGCCGCACTGCTCGCTTTGCCCTGAAGCCAGCCGCACCAATGTGTTGGAGGAAACACCATACAACTGGCGACCGTGTCAGCGTACATGTGCCCGGCCCACCACAGGAGTCGCTAGAGCGCGATGGGACAAGGACATCCCGGCCGGCCAAACCCTCACCTATCCCGGACGATGCTGGGCCAATTGTGCGTCGCCTCATGGGTCTCCCGGTCGTGGCCGGCTGCGACACAGCCCGGGATCAAACCCGGATCTGTAGTGACTCCTCAAGCACTGCCTTAGACCGCTGCACCACTCGGGAGGCCTCGACATTTGTTTTATTGACAAATTTGCTGTTTCCATCAGGCCTGTCATGAAATGATTTATCCGACATGTACTTTACTTGCATAAAAAGGTTGGAGGTTAACCTGGTTATTGATATAGACGTGTGCTCGCTTATTGGCCCAGTTTGGTACCATGTGAAGTGTGATTCACCTCCTGCACTTGTTACATCCCCCTTTATTTTTGTCTGTAGACAATGTTGTGATAATAGAGGTGTAGGAGGAGAAGATGTGCCCTCGTTTCCCTGAACCAGTACCCTTTGAACACCCCATCTCTGCCCTCAAGGAGGCATTGGAAAAGGTCAATACAGACATGTATAGCCTATTTGGCATTTACTTTACTTTCTCAAACATGACATATTCACCCTGTGTGTTTTTTTAGGCAGAACTTAAGGCGCTACATTAACATTTTTCTTTACGAGATGCCATTTTCCCCCATACAGATCGACATTCTCCTAAGGTTAAGTATTCATGACACTAGACTACCATCTCTGTATGCCATCGTTGTCTTCTACGACTCTGCTTTGTGGAATGGAAACTTTGGCAGAAGGAACGGAAGTGATCCCTCCTCGCCTCCAACCAATGAGTACACATTATACAGGTGAGCTCTGCTCTGCTCTCCTCTGTTGATAAATCATTTGTTAGAAGCATGTTAGATGAGATTAACATGATTGCTTTGACTAGAGTTGCAAAATTCTGGGAACTTTGTGGTCTCGTGTATCTCAGTTGGTAGAGCATGGCGCTTGCAACGCCAGGGTTGTGTGTTCGATTACCACGGGGGGCCAGTATGAGAAAAATGTATGCACTCACTAACTGTAAGTCGCTCTGGATAAGAGCGTCTGCTAAATGACTAAAATGTAAATGTGGTTTTCCTGAAATCCCGGATGGATGATTCCCGGAATAAGCAATAAATCCGGAATCCTCCAACCAGGATTTCTGGAAAACCAGGGAATTTATTGAAAGTTTCTGGAATTTTGCAACCCTAGCTGTGGCAGATATGTATCTATTTCCAGAGGCTGGGTCAAAGAGTCAGGTTGATAATGAGAATACTGGAGGATTTGCTGCAAATGTGACAGGTTGCAGGAGGAATAACACTCAACAATTGTTTTCCCCACAGAATCGCTAGTCTCTCGAATATCTTCCCCACACTGATGCTGTACAAGCTATGGGAGGAGGGGAACGTGGTCTCCTTGGATGGCCCTCTGGAGAAGTATGCAGCAAACTTCACCATCACGAACCTGCTGGGGAAGCGGCGGGACGTTGTGGAAGCGGCGGGACGTTGTGGATGTAAAGGCTAGTTTAGAGATACCCAGCCCCGCTCAAACCTCTGTCGCCCTGCGCAGGATGGCCGGACAGCTCTCTGGTAAAGGCACTCTTCCTCTTCATGACTGTACATTAACCTTAGCTTACCCTGGCCATTACGTGATTAGAGAAGAGAGAGAGGCTATACTTAGAGGTTAATGAGCTCATGGCTTGTTAGCCTTTTCTCCTGACCAGATCCCTCTGACTTTGCTGTATTGTACTGTACTGTACTGTCACTGAATTAAACCTGAGGAATGTTCCCTTGTACATTCCTTTGACTCCAGAACTTAGTTTTGACATTCATTTGACCATAACGTTTGACATTCTCTTGACTCACAAATTTGTGTTTCTACTTCAGGGTTACTGAGGCAGCTTCAGGCAACAAATCTACTCTGAGGTGGAGACACAGAGGCTGCTATAGATCTGTTACCTAATTCCCCTTCCTGTCAACATCTTATCCAGTACATTTTTGTAAAGGGTGGTGGGGATTTCATGTGACTGTGACATTACCAATGTTTCCTCCCACTCCCCTAGATGTCACTACAGCAACGTGGCCTTTTCCTTATTGGCTAACATCGGCTGAAGCTGGGCCTGGTGGTGCTGATGGCCGGGGTGAGGCCACCAGCAGCGGACAGGGACCTGGTCATGCAGGCGTACAGCCACCTCATCCCTGCAATGGAAAGCGCCTTCAGAGATGCACAGCGCAAGCTTTCCCTGCTGCCCGACCCCACGCCCTACATGGGCCTCTTCATCTACCAGAACACTACCTTTTATGACAGGGGTGGGCAAACCGTTTGGCTCAAGGGCCACATTGAGTTTTTGAAACCAAGGGAAGGGCCACATACTATATGCGTGACACAACATGTGAAGTCTTTATTCATTTTCACATTGACACGCAACTACTAGTGTACTGTAGGTGTGCATATGCTTGCAGAACAATTCTACCCTTGTACCATCTCTACCCTTGTTTTTTGTGAACAAATCTTTCACACATTTTTCACAAAATTGATATAATTTATAACATCACAGACACAGTCAAACACACACAGAGATCCTGCATCTCTACCCTTGTAAAGTACAATCAAACAGTCACAATATGCAAACTTAAAAATAGATGTATATTATATGACTAGAGACTTGCAAAATGTAACAGCAGATGTGTAAAAAAAAAAAACTATTCTAAAATTTGAGTGAAACATATGGTAAGAGCATCCGTTTCATTTGGAATGGTCTGTTTTTGAAAGCATATTAAGGAATGTTTCTCATCTCCATTGTGAGCCATATTTACAGTTATCCAATCACCTCAGCCCAAATCTGACTGATTAGTTATTACGTGTATCCAAGTGCATTGCTGGATAATTCTCACTGCATAACCATCACCATGAAAAAGCATAATCCTTGCCTACCCCAGTCAAGGTTATTTCAGTCTTAATGTGAACAATGGGTCTGGTCACCTCTCTTGGCAAGGGCATCAAAGTCTGGTGTCATCTTTGATGTAGATTCTCAAAACAGCTGACAAGTGGTAATTTGTTAAATTTGACCTTTGATGGGATTTGTTGTAATTCATGACTGAGAACGTTTGTTCACACACATATGTGAACCCGAATAAAACAAGCATCCTTTGGGTATGCTTTTTAATGTTTGGAAACTTTGTTTCATTCAGTGAGCCATAAAACTGGTCTAATGTTGCTCTTTTGTACTTCTCTTTCAAAGCACTGTCACATTGGATGTAGATGAGCTCCAAGTGTGTGTCTGGTGGTGCTTTCTCACTGTCGAAAGACAGATGGCATGATACAAGCTCCAGCTCAGTCTCAATCTTGGTGAAGTCTGTAGAAGCGGCGGGAAATACTCAGCATGCAGGTCGATCAAAGTGCTACTGTATGTCTCAGTGCGGCACTGCGATGTGGGCGCGTTCAGTGCAGCCAGTGTCGGAAAATGAGCGAGAGACCAACTGCTCATTTGTCTGGAGAACAACATAAGTTTGGCCTTGAATGCTTTCACGTTGGACTACAGTTCATGCACAAAAAAAAACAATTTCCCTGCAGTTTCACATTTAGATCGTTCAGATGCCCCAATATGTCCACACTGAAAGTAAAGTCATACAGCCAGTCTGTGTCTTTCAACTTGTAGAAGTTGTCAGCTTTACCAACCGTATCAAGGAACATACCTATCTCCCCTCTCAGTTCCCACACATGGCGAAATACTTTTCCCAGGCTTAGCCAGCACACATTTGAATGGTACAACAAGTGCTGGTGCTCTGCCTCTGTGTCATTGAGCAGCTGAATGAACTGACGATGGTTAAGCCCCCTTGCCCGTATAAAGTTGACACGTTTTACAACCACTTTGACAACATTTTCCAGCTTTAACACACTTTTACACAGGGCTTCCTGATGAATAATGCAGAGAAGAAATATAAATTCCTCAGAGTTTTCTTCTTTTACTTTGTCTTGTAATCTTTTTAGTAGGCCAATGTTTTTACTGGTTAGATTTGGTGATCCATCTGTTGTGACGTTTGTCAGTTTGCTCCACGGTAGATAAATTTTTTCAAAGCAGGCAGACTCCCTGTCATATAAGTCAGAGCCCCTGGTTGTTCCCATCATTGATTCCATCGCAAGAAGTTCCTCTGTTATTTCAAAGTTCTCATTTATTCCTCTGACAAAAATTTAAAGTTGAGCGGTGTCTCTGATGTCAGTACTCGCATCCAGTGCTATAGAAAAAAGATCGAAGCCATCTGCTTTTTTCGCAGCACTCATTTTTCACGTCAAAAGTCGTCAACGGGGGGGGGGGGCAGTATGAAAAATAAAAATGTATGTACTCACTAACTGTAAGTCGCTCTGGATAAGAGCGTCTGCTAAATGACAAAAATGTAAAATGTAAAATGTCAAGCAATGAAGTGGCTGAATCTGACTGTAGGCCCAAATACAGAGCGCGCTGCCAGGCTACAGCACGATCTATTGGAGGTTGTTTGTATATCATGGAATGAGTAATTTTAGGGCAAAAATTGTAACTCAAATATAATAATATTTAATACATTAAAAAAATGTATCGTGGGCCAGATTGAAGTACCCGCGGGCCGTACTTTGCCCCCCTTGTTCTATGAGCTCAAGGCGGGCTTGGACTGGGTGCTGGTCATGCAGCAGTTGGACCCCACAGTGCCAGCCAAGTACAGCACTATCAGGTTGGACTTCTTGCAGGAGAGGGTGTTCAGGGTGGTGTTCGATGGGGAGTGCCCCTGCAAGCTGAAGGTCAACAGCATGTCATTGTCTCTGGAGAGCCAGGACAGGCAACTCGTTAACTACTACAATTTCAAACAAGAAGGGCGTTTCATCTGGATTCGACTCCCCTGGACGCAACGCTTACAAAGTGCTCCGGATAGCTCGCCGGCCAATCTTCAACAGTTAATCACTGAACACTGAACTGTTTTTTATGTGAAGGAATAACATGGAGTCCTGGATCTCGAGTGGATCACTTCAGAGCAGTGTGCAAATGATAGTGTTTCACAGGACTTTCTATTTAAGTATGCGCTTGCGCTTTGATGAACAGAAAGAGACATCTGTTACAAAACACCAAAATGTGTGATGACACACACTTGTAGCCTGAATTAATTGATGTGTCTTGCTGACAAATTAACTTTTTTTGTAAAAAGAAAAGTCGGGACACCTGAAAAGGAGCTGAAAACAATGTTGCAAGTTCGTTAGCGAAAGCTCCAAACAGACAGGCGGAATAGAAAGATGAATGAGATTGAAAGAACCTGAACCAATGGTCACTGGTTTAAACCAATTCAGAGTGGTGGGGGTGTTAGTTTCATTTGGAATAAGCTATTTCATATTTACCACTGTAGCAGAACAAAATTGCATTAAAAAAAAATACAGTATGAGAATGGTTCAATTATAGAGCCACCCCCAAAGTTGGACTTTAGTTGCAATTAGGGGAGCTCCTGTCTCATTCAAGGAGGCTGAGCCATAAGTGTCACTACTATGTTTGTCCCTGTCATGTGTCTGAATGACTGAATCACTATAAAAAATAACTCAGCGCTATTGAGTTGGTGGCTGACTAAGGGAACTGATTCAAAACGTTGCCTAATAAGTCAAAGTTTAATACACAATTTATTATTTGTAAGAAATTCTGAAATAGTGTCCAGCTTTGAATACAGCTTTGTAGTGAATTGCCATGAATACAAAAAAAGAACAATACAGTCTCAACTACAGTGGGGAGAACAAGTATTTGATACACTGCCGATTTTGCAGGTTTTCCTACTTACAAAGCATGTAGAGGTCTGTAATTTTTATCATAGGTACACTTCAACTGTGAGAGACGGAATCTAAAACAAAAATCCAGAAAATCACATTGTATGATTTTTAAGTTATTAATTTGCATTTTATTGCATGACATAAGTATTTGATACATCAGAAAAGCAGAACTTAATATTTGGTACAGAAACCTTTGTTTGCAATTACAGAGATCATACGTTTCCTGTATGTCTTGACCAGGTTTGCACACACTGCAGCAGGGATTTTGGCCCACTCCTCCATACAGACCTTCTCCAGATCCTTCAGGTTTCGGGGCTGTCGCTGGGCAATATGGACTTTCAGCTCCCTCCAAAGATTTTCTATTGGGTTCAGGTCTGGAGACTGGCTAGGCCACTCCAGGACCTTGAGATGCTTCTTAGTTGCCCTGGCTGTGTGTTTCGGGTCGTTGTCATGCTGGAAGACCCAGCCACGACCCATCTTCAATGCTCTTACTGAGGGAAGGAGGTTATTGGCCAAGATCTCGCGATACATGGCCCCATCCATCCTCCCCTCAATACGGTGCAGTCGTTCTGTCCCCTTTGCAGAAAAGCATCCCCAAAGAATGATGTTTCCACCTCCATGCTTCATGGTTGGGATGGTGTTCTTGGGGTTGTACTCATCCTTCTTCTTCCTCCAAACACAGCGAGTGGAGTTTAGACCAAAAAGCTATATTTTTGTCTAATCAGACCACATGACCTTCTCCCATTCCTCCTCTGGATCATCCAGATGGTCACTGACTTCAGACGGGCCTGGACATGCGCTGGCTTGAGCAGGGGGACCTTGCGTGGATTTTGATCCATGACGGCGTAGTGTGTTACTAATGGTTTTCTTTGAGACTGTGGTCCCAGCTCTCTTCAGGTCATTGACCAGGTCCTGCCGTGTAGTTCTGGGCTGATCCCTCACCTTCCTCATGATCATTGATGCCCCACGAGGTGAGATCTTGCATGGAGCCCCAGACCGAGGGTGATTGACCGTCATCTTGAACTTTTTCCATTTTCTAATAATTGCGCCAACAGTTGTTGCCTTCTCACCAAGCTGCTTGCCTATTGTCCTGTAGCCTATCCCAGCCTTGTGCAGGTCTACAATTTTATCCCTGATGTCCTTACACATCTCTCTGGTCTTGGCCATTGTGGAGAGGTTGGAGTCTGTTTGATTGAGTGTGTGGACAGGTGTCTTTTATACACGTAACGAGTTCAAACAGGTGCAGTTAATACAGGTAATGAGTGGAGAACAGGAGGGCTTCTTAAAGAAAAACTAACAGGTCTGTGAGAGCCGGAATTTTTACTGGTTGGTAGGTGATCAAATACTTATGTCATGCAATAAAATGCAAATGATTTACTTAAAAATCATACAATGTGATTTTCTGGATTTTTGTTTTAGATTCCGACTCTCACAGTTGAAGTGTACCTATGATAAAAATGACAGACCTCTACATGCTTTGTATGTAGGAAATCCTGCAAAATCGGCAGTGTATCAAATAGTTGTTCTCCCCACTGTATATATGATAATTTATCTTGCTCCGAGTAACCTTAACTTTGATCCTTCTCCAACGTACTTAAATGTAACAAAACTCAGTTTATAGTAAACACAACAAAGAACAACGCTCCGTAGACTGCTAATTTAATCTGAAACTTGGCAAAATTGAAGAATTCTTTTTTGAGAAAAAGCTAAGGGAGGACAAGGCAGTTGCTAGCTGGCCACTCATACACCGGAGAGAAACCGCCACCCGACTCCTCAGGAGAAGAAATTGAGGATTCTGGACCTTCGGTTGATTCTGACACTCCAGTCAATAGCCCTGCACCCAAAAAGACAAAGAATTGTCTTTGCACGAACTCCTGGTCAATACAATCGATGCTGTCACTGCAAAGATAAATGAAAGAGCCGATGGTCTGGAGAAAATGACACTCGAAAACACATTTTAAAAAATCGATGAACTCGAGACCTCTTTGAATCATGTATAGGAGAGTATCGAAGATCTTAAACTTGCAAACACTGCAACCTCTGATAAACGCTCTGCTTGTTGGAAGCAGAGCGATACCGGAGAAGGTGTGGGTTACAGCTTTAAGGTGTCCTGAGGACCAGGGTGAGAATGTGAAGCGCAAAGTAAGTGACATCTGTAACCGTGTCGCCCCGGACTTCCCAGAAGGATATATGGACACTCATAGTATTGGGAAGAAGCAAGATGCCATCGGCAGCCGCTCGATCCTCATCCAGTTCGCTTTCGCACAGCCGCTCGATCCTCATCCAGTTCGCTTTCGCATAACCGCTCGATCCTCATCCAGTTCGCTTTCGCACAGCGAGCGATGCAGTTTGGAAATCTGAACTTTACATACACCTTAGCCAAATACATTTAAACTCAGTTTTTCACAATTCCTGACATTTAATCCTAGTTAGGATCACCACTTTATTTTAAGAATGTAAAATGTCAGAATAATAGTAGAGAGAATGATTTATTTAAGCTTTTATGTCTTTCATCACATTCCCAGTGGGTCAGAAGTTTACATACACTCAATTAGTATTTGGTAGCATTGCCATTAAATTGTTTAACTTGGGTCAAACGTTTCGGGTAGCCTTCCACAAACTTCCCACAATAAGTTGGGTGAATTTTGGCCCATTCCTCCTGACAGAGCTGGTGTAACTGAGTCAGGTTTGTAGGCCTCCTTGCTCACACACGCATTTTCAGTTCTGCCCACACATTTTCTATAGGATTGAGGTCAGGGCTTTGTGATGGCCACTCCAATACCTTGACTTTGTTGTCCTTAAGCCATTTTGCCACAACTTTGGAAGTATGCTTGGGGTCATTGACCATTTGGAAGACCCATTTGCAACCAAGTTTTAACTTCCTGATGTCTTGAGATGTTGCTTCAATATATCCACATAATTTTCCTTCCTCATGATGCCATCTATTTTGTGAAGTGCACCAGCCCCTCCTGCAGCAAAGCACCCCCACAGCATGATGCTGCCACCCCGTGCTTCACGGTTGAGATGGTGTTCTTCGGCTTGCAAGCAACCCTCTTTTTCCTCCAAACATAACGATGGTCATTATGGGCAAACAGCTCTATTTTTGTTTCATCAGACCAGAGGACATTTCTCCAAAAATACGATCTCTGTCCCCATGTTTTTTATGGCGGTTTTGGAGCAGTGGCTTCTTCCTTGCTTAGCGGCCTTTCAGGTTATGTCGATATAGGACTCGTTTTACTGTGGATATAGATACTTTTGTACCTGTTTCCTCCAGCATCTTCACAAGGTCCTTTGCTGTTGTTCTGGGATTGATTTGCACTTTTCGCACCAAAGTACGTTAATCTCTAGGAGACAGAACGCGTGTCCTTCGTGAGCGGTATGATGGCTGCGTGGTCCCATGGTGTTTATACTTGCGTACTATTGTTTGTACAGATGAACGTGGTACCTTCAGGCGTTTGGAAATTGCTCCCAAGGATGAACCAGACTTGTGGAGGTCTACCCAAAAAAATTTGAGGTCTTGGCTGATTTATTTTGATTTTCCCATGATGTCAAGCTAGGAGGCACTGAGTTTGAAGGTAGGCCTTGAAATACATCCTCAGGTACACCTCCAATTGACTCAAATTATGCTCATTAGCATATCAGAAGCTTCTAAAGCCATGACATCATTTTCTGGAATTTTCCAAGCTGTTTAAAGGCACAGTCAACTTAGTGTATGTAAACTTCTGATCCACTAGAATTGTGATACAGTGAATTATAAGTGAAATAATCTGTCTGTAAACAATTGTTGGACATGCACAAAGTAGATGTCCTAACTGAATTGCCAAAACTATAGTTTGTTAACAAGAAATGTGTGGAGTGGTTGAAAAACAAGTTTTAATGACTCCAACCTAAGTGTATGTAAACTTCCGACTTCAACTGTGTATATGGACTTGAAGTTTGTTAACCAATGCCAGGGGGATACAAAACTTTAGAAGAGGAAAGCTTTTTTAAATGTTTTGTAAGGACTGCAACGCAGATCTTTTATTCATTCAAGAGACACATTTATGCAAAGAGGACTATAATTTTTTTGAAAAATCAGGGCAGTGACATTTTCTTGGCCCACAGGACTTATCATTCAGCTGGGGTTGCAATTTTAGCACAATTTCAAAGGGATTAAAAAAAAAACTCAAATGAACATTGGCTAGTAGCGGTCATCAACCACATGGACAGATCATTTTTGTTGTGTAATGTATATGGATACGGTTCTAGTCCTACAAATGACTTACTTCTAGAGGAAATTGAGGAAATCCTTAGATTATTGTTGGTTGGGATTTTAATATGGTTTATTATAATGAGACTGATAGATTGCCCATTGGTGTGAACAAATTGGTGAATTTCTGCCAAAGCCTGGACTTAATTAACATATGGAGAGTTAATAACCCTGGAGAGAAACAGTACACATGGAGTAGAGATCGTTCATTACAATAAAAAATGGACTTGTGGGTGATAACCTTTAGCCTTGAGCCCAACACTGTAGAGGTAAAATTACTGCCCGCAGTCCTGACGGATCATAAAGTCATATGGCTGACTGTAATAATGTGCAGTAATGATGGTAAGAAATACTCTGGTGGTTATTCGAAACTGAATAACTCATTGTTATTGCATGATGATTTAAAAAATGGTAGTAATAATCACATTTCTGTTCATTTGAATTTAGCTACCTCTAATGCAGAATATGGGCAATGTCACGTACGTTGAAGGACGGGACGGACCAAGGCGCAGCGTGATATGCATACATGTTTATTTTACTAAATAAACACACGACAAAACAATAAACCAACGACACGTGAAGTCCTAAGGTAACACACAACAAACCTTACACGGAACAAGATCCCACAACCCACTAGTGCCAGTAGGCTGCCTAAGTATTGTCCCCAATCAGAGACAACGAGCTACAGCTGCCTCTGATTGGGAACCACACCGGCCAACATAGATCTACACATAATAGAACTACAACATAGAATATATATAATAAAGAATATACACACCCTGACTCAACATATAAGAGTCCCCTGAGTCAGGGCGTGACAGGCAATGTAAAATCCGTTCAACCTGTATTACTTATGGGAAACAGCTTCCTTTAAGAAGGAGATGTGAGGTAGCTGAGCTTTCTAAGAAAATTGCTGATATCACAGAGATTGAGCATCTTAATCTTACTGAGAAAGCTAAATTGAATGATTTACAGAATCAACTAGATACATTTTATGAGGAAAAAACTAGAGGAGCCTTCATAAGGTTCAGAAAACAATGGCTTGGAAAAGGTGAAAAAACAGTAAATACTTTTTTAATTTGGAAAAGAGGAGAGGGGAACTCAACACACTTAGGAAACTTAAGATTAATGGGGTGAACTCTGAGGATAGAGAGTTGTTATCAGACAAATCTCCAGGCTGTGATGGATTAACCTCTGAATTTTACAAAACCTCTGAAGAAAAAGCAACGTTTTACTTGAAACCTTCAAGGAGGCTATAAAGAATGGAGAACTACCTGCCTCTCTGAAGCAAGGGGTTATTATTCTTATACCTAAACCACACAAGGATCTCTTAATTATTGATAATTGGCATCCAATCACACTCCTCAATAACGTCTACAAAATTATAGCCTCAATCTTTGCGAAAAGGTTCAAGTCGGGCTTGAATGATCTGATTAATGAATGTCAATCAGGGTTTATGAAAGGGTGCCATATATCTAATAATTTGAGGTTGGTGTTAGATTTGGTTGAGTATTGTGATCTATTGGATGACTTCCCTGTTATCTTATTTTGGGATTTTCAGAAAGCATTTGATACCGTGAGTCACAATTGTATCTTTGATTGTCTTAAGCATTTGAAGTTTGGTAATTGTTTTGTTGATGCTATTAGAACTCTGTATAATGGTGGCAATAGCTGTATCAAACAGCTATCATGGAACTTCCTCAAGGTTTAACATTTACAAATGAATATGACAAGGTTGTCTAATCTCACCTTTTTTTTTTTTTTTAGTATGTCAAACCTTATGCTCATTAGTTTCTCAAGATATCCCAACTGGCGGATGACACCTCACTTTTTTTGAAAAATGTGTCACAAGCTAGATTGGCATTGGATATTGTGAAGCAGTTCTCCAAATGTTCATGTTTGGTATTAAATCTTCCAAAATGTGAGATGTTTGTTCTTAAAGGAGCTGTCAATCCAGCACAGCAGATTGTAACATCTCTGAAAAATATACTGTAACCTACCTCGGTGTAAAGATCACCAAAAATATTAAGGCTGTGAATGATCTTAATTTGAATTCTGTAACTGAATCTATCAAAAATAAATTATCCTCATGGTTAGGGAGGGATTTAAGTCTTCAAGGGAAGGTGCTTTTATCCAAAGCTGAGGGGCTATCTTGTGCATCCTATCTTTTTTCATCTGTTGACATTCCCAAATCCACTTGCTGTACCTTAGATAGGTTATTGTACAAATTCATATGGAAAAACAAGCCACATAAGATAAAAAGAGATGTAATCACCAACAGGGTTTGTGATGGCGGTCTAAATGTCTTAGACTTCACTCTCTTTAATCAGATATCAAAAGTCAACTGGGTTAAAAGGGACTTAAGAAATCCTCATAGTTCTTGGAATATTGTACCTGATTTTGTTTTTCAGAAGCTCTGAGGGCTTAATTTTTTACTACAATGTCCTTATATTGTGGGTAAACTGCCCGTGAAATTGGCGGCTTTTCACAAGCAGGCCATAATGTGCTAGGCTGTCACACCCTGGCTCTGGGACTCATTATGTTGAGCCAGGGTGTGTTCATTCTATGTGTTCTGTTTCTATGTTGGGTGTTCTAGGTTGTTTATTTCTATGTTTGACTGAGTGACTCCCAATCAGAGGCAACGAGTGTCAGCTGTGTGCTGGTTGTCTCTGATTGGGAGCCATATTTAACTGTCTGTGTTTCACTTTGTGTTTGTGGGTTTTTGTTCCGTGTTCGGTCATTGTCACTGAGGACTTCACGAGTCGTTTATTGTTTTGTTATTTCGTGTGTATGCTTTAATTAAATAAAGAAAGTATGTTCGCAACTAACGCTGCGCTTTGGTCCACTCCTTCATACGACGTTCGTGACAGAAAAACCCACCATAAAAGGACCAAGCAGCGTGTCCAGGAGCAGGCAGACTGGACATGGGAGGAAGCGCCAGGAAAGGAGATGGAGAGGCTGGCGATGGCCCAGGTGGGCAAATCGTGGTCCTGGGAGGACATGCTCGGGGGCAAGGGACCTTGGGGTAGGATTAAGGCCCTGGCGAGAGAGGAGCAGCGGCGTCAGCAGTGCCATCGTCGGACGGACGAGAGGCACCCCCAATAATTTTTTAGGGGGGGGCACACGGCATGGGCGACTGGGCAGCAGGAGGCTGCCACAGGGCGAAATGGGAGACGAGGAGAGAAGGCCACCGGGTTACGGGAGCCATTGGCGAGAGGAGGGAAGGAAGTTGTAGAGGCACGGCGAGAGGTACTGAGGTGTATTGCCAGTCCGGTCCGGCCCGTTCCTGATCCCCGTTTAAGGCCAGTGGTGTGTGTTCCCAGTACGGTCCGGCCTGTTCCTGCTCCACGCACCAAGCCTACGGTGTGCGTCGCCAGCCCTGTCCGGCCTGTCCCTGCTCCACGCACCAAGCCTACGGTGTGCGTCGCCAGCCCAGCCCGGCCTGTCCCTGCTCCACGCACCAAGCCTACGGTGTGCGTCGACAGCCCAGCCCGGCCTGTTCCTGCTCCACGCACCAAGCCTACGGTGTGCGTCGCCAGCCCAGTCCGGCCTGTCCCTGCTCCACGCACCAAGCCTACGGTGTGCGTCGACAGCCCAGCCCGGCCTGTCCCTGCTCCACGCACTAAACCTACGGTGTGCGTCGCCAGCCCAGCCCGGCCTGTTCCTGCTCCACGCACCAAGCCTACGGTGTGCGTCGTCAGCCCAGCCCGGCCTGTCCCTGCTCCACGCACCAAGCCTACGGTGTGCGTCGTCAGCCCGGCCCGGCCTGTTCCTGCTCCACGCACCAAGCCTACGGTGCGCGTCGCCAGCCCGGCCCGGCCTGTTCCTGCCACTCGCACCAAGCCAGGGGTGCGAGTCGTCAGCCTGGTCCAGCCCGTTCCTGCCACTCGCACCAAGCCAGGGGTGCGAGTCGTCAGTCCGGTGAGGCCCGTTCCTGCTACTCGCACCAAGCCTACGGTGCGCGTCGCCAGCCCGGCCCGGCCTGTTCCTGCCACTCGCACCAAGCCAGGGGTGCGAGTCGTCAGCCTGGTCCAGCCCGTTCCTGCCACTCGCACCAAGCCAGGGAGGCGAGTCGTCAGTCCGGTGAGGCCCGTTCCTGCTACTCGCACCAAGCCAGGGGTGCGAGTCGTCAGCCTGGCCCAGCCCGTTCCTGCCACTCGCACCAAGCCAGGGGTGCGAGTCGTCAGTCCGGTGAGGCCCGTTCCGGCTCCACGCACCAAGCCTACGGGGTGCGTCGCCAGCCCGGTCCGGCCTGTTCCTGCTCCACGCACCGAGCCTACGGTGTGCGTCGCCAGCCCGGCCCGGCCTGTCCCTGCTCCACGCACCAAGCCTACGGGGTGCGTCGCCAGCCCGGCCCGGCCCGTTCCTGCCACTCGCACCAAGCCAGGGGTGCGAGTCGTCAGTCCGGCACAACCCGTGCCTGGGTCATCGGTGCCAATTCAGGTACCGCTCTACTGCTCCACTAAGGAGCTGAAGCCTACCGCTCCTGCTACGTCCAGTCCAGCTCCAGCCAGCGGGGCCAGACCGGACCAGGGGCGCTATGGGGGGTTTGTTGGAGGGTGGTGGGCAAGCCCGGAGCCGGAGCCGCCGCCGAGGAGGAATGCCCACCCAGCCCTCCCCTGTTTTGCTCGTATTTAGGCGCGGTCGCAGTCCGCGCCTTTAGGGGTGGGGTACTGTCACACCCTGGCTCTGGGACTCATTATGTTGAGCCAGGGTGTGTTCATTCTATGTGTTCTGTTTCTATGTTGGGTGTTCTAGGTTGTTTATTTCTATGTTTGACTGAGTGACTCCCAATCAGAGGCAACGAGTGTCAGCTGTGTGCTGGTTGTCTCTGATTGGGAGCCATATTTAACTGTCTGTGTTTCACTTTGTGTTTGTGGGTTTTTGTTCCGTGTTCGGTCATTGTCACTGAGGACTTCACGAGTCGTTTATTGTTTTGTTATTTCGTGTGTATGCTTTAATTAAATAAAGCAAGTATGTTCGCAACTAACGCTGCGCTTTGGTCCACTCCTTCATACGACGTTCGTGACATAGGCTTTGCTGTATAAACACAACTTTTCACCTCATAAATGCTTTATATGGAATAATGGGTTGATATTACATAGAAACAAGATGTAATATTACCGTAATTGGTTCTCGAAAAACATTGTCCTTGTCATCCAATTAGTTAGTATTAGCGGGAATCTATTTACGCGGAGAGAATTTATGGAAAGTTTGAGGTTTCAAGCAAGGAATATGTCACTGTTATAAAAGCTATACCTAGTGGGATAAAATCTTTACTACAGAATAATGCATATTCTGGAACATCTATTGTAAGCAATATCCAGGTGAATGGCATAGGTTTACTAGATAAGCAATTCAACAATCTTTTAAGGGATATTTTCTACAGGAATTCTATTCCTTCTACTATATTTGTTGGGCTTCATCATTTGATGTGAACTGGCGCCGTGTTTGGCTCGCTCCACACATATTTATGGTGAACAATAAAGTAAAGGAGATCTCCTTTAAGATTATCCATAGATTCTATCCGTGTAATAGATTGATTACTAAATATATACCTGATGTTACCAGTGAATGCAGTTTTTGTGAACTAGAAACTGAATCTATTGAACACCTATTTTGTAATTGTTTACATAGTGAGGTGTTCTGGACTGATGTGAAACTATATCCTGGCAACAAAATGCGTACAACCATTGAAATATCTAAATTTGACATATTATTTTACTACACCGATTCCACAATTGAACGTCAGTATGTCATAAATCTCTTTATTTTATATAAAAATGTTCATAAACAAATGTATGAAACAAAAAGCCCTTTTTTATTAACTGGTTTGGACAAATATTTATAATCATTCAAAGTATGCAAAACAAAATGTCTAAAAAAAATTATTCGCTATGTCTGTATTTGATTTGGTATAATGTGGATTTGTATTTATATATATACAGTACCAGTCACAAGTTTGGACACACCTACTCATTCCAGGGTTTTTCTTTATTTTTACTATTTTCTACATTGTAGAATAATAGCGAAGACATCAAAACTAAGAAATTAAAACATATGGAATCATGTAGTAACCCAAAAAGTGTTAAACAAATCAAAATATATTTTATATTTGAGATTCTTCAAATAGCCACCCTTTGCCTTGATGACAGCTTTGCACACTCTTGGCATTCTCTCAGCCAGCTTCAGCTGGAATGCTTTTCCAACAGTCTTGAAGGAGTTCCTACATATGCTGAGCACTTGTTGGCTGCTTTTCCTTCATTCTGCGGTCCGACTCATCCCAAACCATCTCATTTGGGTTGAGGTTGGGGGATTGTGGAGGCCAGGTCATCTGATGCAGCTGTGCCAGTCTTGACACCTTAACACAGCCATAAATTAGAGAGGAGGAGAATCTATCTCTGGCCCTCTAGTATGGTGAAAGGAATGCCTTTGTTTCAGCGACCTTTTGCCGCCCAAAAAGGTCTACATCCAACAATGAACATTGGGACAATATATTTCAATATCCAAATGTTGGGAATGATGAGAAATGGAATATGGAAAATTAATGTCTATTTTGTGATGTCATTAAAAATGGTATGAAGGCGTCATAACGAAAACATTGTGACTTGAAGAGCTTTTACACTGTGTATATCAGGTTTACATCCTTTACGTTGTGTAGAAAATATCAAGGAGGAAGACAATGTTTTCGTGAAGATAGGAATGTGATTTTAGCTTTCTAACAAGATCATAGTGATGATAATACTTTTGCCTTGTAACTAGCCATGCCAGAGGGAGCTCAGAGAGCGTGTCAGTATGACGGAAATGCCCCTCTTTACCAGAGTGCATAAAAGATTGAGTTAAGAATGATCAGATCAGACCAGAAGTACTCAAGCTGGGACCATCCTGTTGCTCTCTTCAAACCATCGTCTACTACACTGCTCTCATCACCCCACAGGGGATCATCGACACGGCTGATTAGCCGTCCTCAGAAGACCACTTCCAGAACGAGTGAAAGTAAACAGACCACTAAGAAGAAGGACATTGTGACCTCTTGTGGACAATCAGAGCCTTACATCTAAAAGGCCATCCGAAAGAGAGGGTCCAACAGAGATACACGACGAAGACCTCCAACACGTAAATACATGCATTACTTCTTACCAAATGGGCGGCAGTTCGGGGCAAGGTATTATGATTACTGTGAGCGTAGTTCCATGTGTATCCAAGTGTTTTCTCTTTAACTCGCCATCTTTTGTAACGAGTGTCATATTGTGTTAGTCCGCTAGGGACCCGTTTTCATAGTATTAAGTTTCTCATCCCTACCTATACCGTGTACGTGTTTGTATCTTGTGTTATAATTTTTTATTAGTTAGTAAATCAATAATTTTATCAATTTGTGTGGTACGGAACGATCAGTAAGACCCGGGTTTGTGAAGACTTAAAGAGTGTACAACTTTCAGAATGAGACGGATATGAGGTAAATGATTAATAAATGACTGGTAAACAATAAGAAATATATCTAGTTAATTCGGGAAACGGTAACTCGTTAAACAACTTTTCCCGTGGTGCCCCAAATTCCTAATGAGTTAATTGTTACATGACTAATTTAATCTAGTAACAATTAAATATAGTAGGTAATTATTCAATAAATAATAGTCATCACAATAATGAAAGTCACGTCACGACACAGAAATCATCCTTCACCCACACCGCGTCTCACAAAGCCACGGCGGTTGGAACCAAAAATCTCAAATTTGGACTCCAGACCAAAGGACAAACTTCCACCGGTCTAATGTCCATTGCTCGTGTTTCTTGGCCCAAGCAAGTCTCTTCTTCTTATTGGTGTCCTTTAGTAGTGGCTTCTTTAGAGCAATTCGACCATGAAGGCCTGATTCACACAGTCTCCTCTGAACAGTTGATGTTGAGATGTGTCTGTTACTTGAACTCTGTGAATAATTTATTTGGGCTGCAATTTCTGAGGCTGGTAACTCTAATGAACTTATCCTCTGCAGCAGAGGTAACTCTGGGTCTTCCATTCCTGTGGCGGTCCTAATGAGAGCCAGTTTCATCATAGCGCTTGATGGTTTTTGCAACTGCACTTGAGGAAACTTTCAAAGTTCTTGAAATGTTCCGTATTGACTGACCTTCATGTCTTAAAGTAATGATGGACTGTTGTTTCTCTTTGCTTATTTGAGCTGTTCTTGCCATAATATGGACTTGGTCTTTTACCAAATAGGGCTATCTTCTGTATACCCCCCTACCTTGTCACAACACAACTGATTGGCTCAAACGCATTAAGAAGGAAAGAAATTCCACAAATTAACTTTTAAGAAGGCACACCTGTTAATTGAAATGCATTCCAGGTGACTACCTCATGAAGCTGGTTGAGAGAATGCCTAAATAAAACATATTTTGATTTGTTTAACACTTTTTTGGTTATGAAATGATTACATGGTTATTTCATAGTTTTGATGTCTTCACTATTATTCTACAATGTAAAAAATAGTACAAATGAAGAAAAACCCTTGAATGAAAGGGTGTGTCCAAACTTTTGACTGGTACTGTATATATATACAGTTGAAGTCGGAAGTGTACATACACCTTTGCCAAATACATTTCAACTCAGTTTTTCACAATTCCTGACATTTAATCCTAGTAAAAATTCCCTGTCTTTGGTCAGTTAGGATCACCACTTCATTTTAAGAATGTGAAATGTCAGAATTATAGTAGAGAGAATGATTTATTTCAGCTTTGATTTATTTCATCACATTCCCAGTGGGTCAGAAGTTTACATACACTCAATTAGTACTTGGTAGCATTGCCTTTAAATTGTTTAACTTGGGTCAAAACGTTTCGGGTAGCCTTCCACAAGCTTCCCACAATAAGTTGGGAGAAATTTGGCCCATTCCTCCTGACACAGCTGGTGTAACTGAGTCAGGTTTGTAGGCCTCCTTGCTCGCACATGCTTTTTCAGTTCTGCCCACAAATGTTCTATAGGATTGAGGTCAGGGCATTGTGATGGCCACTCCAATACCTTGACTTTGTTGTCCTTAAGCCATTTTGCCACAACTTTGGAAGTATGCTTGGGGTCATTGTCCATTTGGAAGAACCATTTGCAACCAAGCTTTAACTTCCTGACTGATGTCTTGAGATGTTGCTTCAATAAATCCACATAATATTCCTTCCTCATGATGCCATCTATTTTGTGAAGTGCACCAGTCCCTCCTGCATAAAAGCACCCCCACAGCATTATGCTGCCACCCCTGTGCTTCACGGTTGGGATGGTGTTCTTTGGCTTGCAAGCAACCCCCCTTTTCCTCCAAACATAACGATGGTCATTATGGGCAAACAGTTCTATTTTTGTTTCATCAGACCAGAGGACATTTCTCCAAAAAGTATGATCTTTGTCCCCATGTGCAGTTGCAAACCGTAGTCTGGCTTTTTTATAGCAGTTTTGGAGCAGTGGCTTCTTCCTTGCTGAGCGGCCTTTCAGGATATGTCAATATAGGACTCGTTTTACTGTGGATATAGATACTTTTGTACCTATTTCCTCCAGCATCTTCACAAGGTCCTTTGCTGTTGTTCTGGGATTGATTTGCACTTTTCGCACCAATGTACGTTCATCTCTAGGAGACAGAACGCGTCTCCTTCCTGAACGGCATGATGGCTGCGTGGTCCCATGGTGTTTATACTTGCGTATTATTGTTTGTACAGATGAACGTGGTACCTTCAGCCGTTTGGAAATTGCTCTCAAGGATGAACCAGACTTGTGGAGGTCTACCATTTTTTTTCTGAGGTCTTGGCTGATTTCTTTAGATTTTCCCATGATATCAAGCAAAGAGGCACTGAGTTTGAAGGTAGGCCTTGAAATACATCCACAGGTACACCTCCAATTGACTCAAGTGATGTCAATTAGCCTATCAGAAGCTTCTAAAGCCATGACATCATTTTCTGGAATTTTCCAAGCTGTTTAAAGACACAGTCAACTTAGTGTATGTAAACTTCAGACCCACTGGAATTGTGATACAGTGAATGATAAGTGAAATAATCTGTCTGTAAGCAATTGTTGGAAAACTTACTTGTGTCATGCACAAAGTAGATGTCCTAACCGACTTGCCAAAACTATAGTTTGTTAACAAGAAATTTGTGGAGTGGTTGAAAAACAAGTTTTAATGACTCCAACCTATGTGTATGTAAACTTCCAACTTCAACTATATATATATATTTTTTTTTTTTGTGTGTGTGTGTAATCCCTCTGGCTGTTCAGTTTGTGTTTTGCATGTTGCTGTTGTTTAATAAAAAATTATAGTCGATTACCACTAGCTATGACTAGCTAACAGGGAAGAAATCTGCTAGGTAGTTAGGCTAGCCAAAGGGCGCGCGGAGCGTGAACAATGGCGGCAGCAAACTCTAAACCATCAGTGTTCGGTCAATAGCGACAAAGCCCCATATGGGATTATTTTGAGTACATTGATGTGAGAGACAAAAGTACATGTATTGTCATGTTAGTTGATAGCCTGTATGGTGCGGAGATCAAAGGGAAAACCCTTTCCAACTTGAAAGTTCACCTGAACAGTGTCCACAAAGAAGCATTCAAACAATTAGAGGAAAAAGACTACGTGAAACAGCCATCAGGTAGCTACATATCAACTATATCCTCATCAATCTACACACAATACCCCATAATGACAAAGCAAAAACAGGTTTTAAGATCTTTTTGTAAATTTATAAAAAAATAGAAAACAGAAATATCACATTTCTATAAGTATTCAGACCCTTTACTCAGTACTTTGTTGAAGCACCTTTGGCACCGATTACAGCCTCGAGTCTTCTTGGGTATGACGCTACTAGCTTGGCATACCTGTATTTGGGGAGTTTCTTCCATTATTCTCTGCAGATCCCGTCAAGCTCTATCAGGTTGGATGGGGAGCGTAGCTGCACAGCTATTTTCAGGTCTCTCCAGAGATGTTAGATCGGGTTCAAGTCCGGGCTCTGGCTGGGCCACTCAAGGACATTCAGAGACTTGTCCGAAGCCACTCCTGCGTTGTCTTGGCGGTGTGCTTTGTGTCGTTGTCCTGTTGAAAGGTGAACCTTCGCCCCAGTCTGAGGTCCTAAGCTCTCTGGAGCAGGTTTTCATCAAGGACGTCTCTGTACTTTGCTCCGTTCATCTTTCCCTCGATCTTGACTAATCTCCCAGTCCCTGAAAAACATCTCCACAGCATGATGCTGCCACCACCATGCTTCACCTTAGGGATGATGCCAGGTTTCCTCCAGACGTGACACTTGGCATTCAGGCCAAAGAGTTCGATCTTGGTTTCATCTGACCAGAGAATCATGTTTCTCGTGGTCTGTGAGTCCTATAGGTGCCTTTTGGCAAACTCCAAGCGGGCTGTTATTTGCCTTTTACTGAGGATTGGCTTCCGTTTGGCCACTCTACCTTAAAGGCCTGATTGGTGGAGAGCTACAGAGATGGTTGTCCATCTGGAAGGTTCTCCCATCTCCACAGAGGAACTCTGGAGCTCTGTCAGAGTGACCATCAGGTTCTTGGTCAACTCCCTGACCAAGGCCCTTCTCCCGCAATTGCTCAGTTCACATTTGTCTTCAGAAGGACAATAGTGTTGTCTAGTCCATTTGCTGATTAGTGGATTCTTACAGTAATCTTGTGAGCACCGATCAATACCGTGTGTGTATGTGTGGTGTATGTGTAAATACAGTCATGGCGTTTCAAAGTTTATATAGTAGAGCAGCATATTTGTGAAAGATGTTTCTATTTTTGAATAAGCCAGTTGAGTAGTTCTTATTAACTGATTATTTGTATTGTATAGGAGACCCCACTCAAAATATTTTTAAATTAAACATTCACAAACAGTCTAACCTTTCCATTTGGATTTGTCGCGATTGAATACATTTGTAATAAATGACGTATGGTCTGGTGCAGAAGAGTGTAAACACATACCATTTAAAGGTTTTATTTTTGAAGTACAACATGTGGTATGAGAGAACTAGTTCCATAAATACAAATACTCAACAAGTTTAGAACTTGAAGATTGCAATGTGAGTTTCTAATACTAAACATCAGATAAACATGATGCCGATAATGCTTTGGTATGAGTGTTACAACAGGCCTCAAAGTATTTAAAGGCCTACCAGACATGTTGCAGTGATGACCAGAAAACATCAATTGAGAGTGATTTTCATCTATTAACATCTGCTTTTCATTGCGTGAACTATCCCTTTAATTCAAAACAGAGTACCAAATGGAATTGGGAATGGTGGTGGCCCCAAAAATCGATTCATTTATGGATCATTTTAACCCACCAATCTATTCAAAATGTCACTGAGGTTTTTCATCCACAACAGGTGAGGGAACCTGAACGTCCCTCCACAATGTTCCTGCCAAATTAAACCTCTAGTAGTACATCACATGAAATAATACAAACTTGGAATGACAGTTACTTTTTCTTGCTTTCACACCAAGTTAATAAACAGTAAATCCATTGCCATTAGTCACGATTTCTGGAGGCCAGGGACACTACTTTGAGGTCAGTTAGGACAGACTATTACATATTGTTACAACTTGTCCCTTTGAAAATGGCCTTCACAGAAGTAGAAAGAATATTGACAGGACAATAAATGAGGTGCAAATTGAGAAAGTGAACAAAGTTATTCCAATTTGCAATCCTCAAAACACTGGATCTTTTAAAAAGAAAACAAGGATGCAATAATGTCTTAGGATATTTTGTTGAATTTATATATTTTAAAAAATACTTAATTACATCCTATTCAAGGCATGAACTGTAAAATACAGTCCTAGGCAGGTATTCAACCACTTTCCGCCAAGACCAAAATGCCCTAAACAACAACTTCCAGTCAAGAACCAAAAATATATTATCTATGGAAAAGTTATACGATGCAACTATCTCACAATTCTTAGAAACTGACTACTAGTTATGGCATTTCTGAACTAAAGTACCACCTTGTTGTCCACTTGGAGTCTGGCTGGGTGAGCTACTTGTGCATAGTACACCATCCACAGTACAACTCATACAGTAGCTAACGGTTCCTGCATGGCATAGGAGACGTCCACAGAGTCAAAGCTCTAAACTTCGATAGCGCTGTCAATATCCTATAGACAATCATCTTCTATGGGACAGAGACACACCCTTCGTTCATCCGCCACCACCCTGGAACCCACCTGCCACAGTGGGAGGCTTGAGCATGGTCAGAGTTGAGGGGTCCAGAGAACATTGTCTTTTCCTGCAGTGTTTAGCGACTCCAGAGAGGGGCTACGAGTCTCTCAGCATACTGATCTGGGCAAAGATCTTGAGCGCAGGCCCCAGTTTAATGTTCATGGTGCCCATGAGGTGGTCCTCTTTCAACAGCAGCAAGGACTGGCCATCGATCTCCTGCGAGCGGAACTCCTCGGCCATCTCCAGGCAACCTGGGAACAAATCAAACGGCCACTCGTCAATTAGCTTAAAGAAAATAACATTACACACAACCAACAGGTTTCAGGCAAGTCTTTTCTAAACATCCCTCCTTTGTCACTTGATTTATGACAGAGGTCAGGTCACCAATCTTGTTCCTGGACCCGATACCCATGATTCATAGTGCATTGCTGGGAAAGAGCTTGCAAGTAAGCATTTCACTCTGTTTTACACCTGCTGTATAATGTGCAAAATAAACGTTGAAACTTTAGCCTCTTTAACTAAAGTTTGATTTAATTTGGATTTGAACTAATCAAAAGACTAAAGTTTGTTGGCTGAAGTAGGTGTGTTTAACTACTGGGCAAAACAAAAGCCTGCACACCCTGCATATCCAATAACAATGTTGGTGACCACTGATGTATGGGACTGCTACTCCACCATTTTGGCTGATATTAAGCATCTGTTGGGGTATGTGGCAAATGTGGCAGTGCCAACCTGGCAGGGAGCAGATGAACTCGTAGACGTCCTCCACGTTCCACTTGGCTGGGTTGCTGGGCAGGAAGTGCTGGGAGAGGAGGGGCAGCTTTTGTCCATAGCCCTCCATGTGCTCAGGCCCTCCGCCCACCTGGGGCCTGGAAGCACCGAAGCTGGCAGCAGACAGGGGGGGCGAAGGGGGACCATCGTAGCTGGACATGTCCGAACACTGGCTGGACTCCCCGTGAGAGGGGTGGCTGGACGTCAACGACCCACCGCCAGTTTGTTGGCCAGTGGTGGGAGTCTGAAAACACAGGAAGGGTTTAGCTTTTAAGTTATCATATGGGACAGGTTTGCTTCAACCTGCCTTGCCATTCTAGCCAGAAAGAGGGCCTCAACGGAAATACGTTTTTAAAGTCAAATAACGTATTTATTCTCTATTTTGAACAGTGCCGTTTCACCTGTTTTTTGGTTTCTGAACTTGACTTCTGTTGGTTTCCATCCAACATTCTTTGCTTCTTCAGTTTCTCCATGGTGGTTTGTCGATTTGGAAAGAGGCCCATTCGCTTTGTACACCCCACATTATACCTGCACAAAAATGAAATGAGGTGGGGGGGTGGACAATGTATCAACAAGTAACTTGGGTAATCAAGTATGTCAGAAGCTGAGCAAGCCGTTTAATTGTGGATCTACTCAAAACAAATCGGAGAAACAAATTATAGGCTAAAGTAAAGAACAAGCTATTCATTTGTTATTTCTGCACGTACATGTGTACTACTGCTGCAGATACTACAGCAACAACTGCTGACAAACATGTCATTTTGAAACTTTTTCACTCGGGGCCCCACTTCCAGCATTGGGGAACATCCCGCGTCACCCCTGCACGCACCACGTCTATTTCTATGGGCACAAGCACTGTTCATGACACAAACTGTTCACATCCCTCTTGTTGGTGGAGAGAACTTTGCAGGTTTGAAGCTCATTTCCTGCAATTCTACACATTTTGTCATGGGGTGCAAATAACATTTTGCAGTTTTACAGCAAATGTTCTTGCAATTCTATACATTTTGCCATGTCTGATGTGTATTCATGTGATACTGTATTTGGTTGACAAAAAAATTTGCAATATCTATGGGCAAAAAATAAAACGTTAGCCGACATGGGCTAGCTGATCTAGACAAGTTCTAAATAGCTCTAAGGTATGCAATGACTAACATGAAGAGGAACTGATGATGCACAACCCAATTTCAAAATTGCACCTTGTGCATTCTAATATTACAACTTTCAAGTTTAAAGCCGGACTAGGGGCCGCGCCCCACAGTTTGGCAACCACTGCATTAGACCACACCTTAGCAAAACCTTTTACAATGGGAAAAGAAAATTGGACAAGTTCAAATAGTCCCTCCCTGTTACAGTCCGTGCGTTCCATTTGGTGTCTAATGAATACACCCCAGATCTCAGTCCCAGCATCTTCTCTACCCAGGCCTTACCGTTTGGCACACACTGTGGAGCAGAACCTCTTGGATCTCTTGAAGTTGTAGGCAAAGTCCACTCTGCCACACAGCTCACACGTCAGGGTGGGCTCCTCCTGCTGCTTCAGCTCTGCCCAGCAACACAGTCACACATCAACAAATGGGAACCAGGGATGCAGTGGTAAAAAATAAGGTGGGTATTAACACTGAATCCCAGTTGGCATGACAGGCAGTGAGTGAGTGGCATGGCTACATATCCAAGTGCCAATTTGTGCAAACAATTGTGAAACAATGAGCCAATGAAATTCCAGCAGAGGTGGGATTCTGAAGCCAGGTAGCCAATGACACAATGAGAAACTTCTGGGTTTATAGAGTGGGCCAAGCAAGATGTCCTCCTTGGGCTGCACGATATGGGCAAAAAAACTTGACTTGCGATATAGATCAAAATACTTGGGTGAACTGGAATCATAGAAATAGACATTTATATTAAAACATAAAGTGGAAAGTAGCATAATTCTTGTTTGGTACAATCTGTTGACTGCATTTGACCTATAAGAACATCATGCAAACTTATAGTGAATCTAACAGCGAGGAGGAGGAACTGCGCTGCTTGCGTGACAGTGGGCAGGGCTTGGTATGTGTGGGAAGCAGCCGCAAGATGAGAGGGAGAGAGACGACAAACGGAGTAAACTATAAAAACTGACTTTACACGCGGCTGAGTAGCATTTCAAAATATTGCATGCGATATGGATATCTTGCAATATGGGATATGGCACGTCAGTATTGCAATTTTGATGTGAATTTGATTCATTGTGCAGTCCTATGTCCTCCTGGCTGGCCCTTTACCTTGGTGTGATAAGTCCTCCATCTCAGAGTCTGTGGCGTTATTGAAGGAGGTAGTCTTCTCTGAGTCAGAATGTGTTTGCTGTTTCTTCAGGTTCTCGATCAGCAACGACAACGGACGTTCCACCTGAAAGGACAGACACTTCACACATGCTGCTTTACACCCATAGTAAAATGTTGAACAGTGCAGAATGGAGGTTTTAGTCTAATTTTGTCCACTAGAGGGAAGTGTACTCCGTCTCATGGACAGGGCTAACTGGCCCACCTCACAAATGTGTTGTGTGTTTCTGAACAGCCATGTGCCCAGTGGATGGAAAGCTTCTTCATTATCCTACTACTTACAGGGAAAGGCTCGGCTCCCTCCTGGATCACAAATCCCTCAATGACGTGGGTGAGGATCTGGGGTTTCACTATTGCCTGGGGCGGTTTGCTCTCGCCATTATGCGGGGTGCTGCCGGTAACCGTTGGCGCATTGTTCCCATTCCCCGAGGTCATGACTGGAAGCGAGCCTGCACCTGGTTGCGCATTCAGCCCCTCAGCGTCTCCCTTACCTACAGGGAATAATAATATTCGAATGCGAGTAAATAAAATTAGATATTTATATGTCAAATGTTGACTGACATCATGCAGGAGTCGGTACTGATATATACAAAAATAAAATAGTTAAAAAGTGAATGACCAATCATGTCGTTGATGAATCTGGGAAAATTTTACGCAGCGGAGAATGATTCCAGCAGAATATCTGGACCACTTTCGAAATTGTTTGTTTACTTTCCTCCCCGCTTAATTCTACATCTAGGCCTACAAAACTATTTGTCAACAGAATCTATTTCATACAAATAATGTGTATTGTAACAACTAATCATTACGCAAGTTGTTGATTATCCCACATTCGTATTGTTAATCAATAATAACAAAATAAAGGTTGTCGACATCTGCTTAAAACTAAATGTGACCAAGTTTGAACACCAATTTAAATCAAGAAACCCGCCACAAGAAATTACAAATATAGGGCCTCTGATAACTGATTCAAGCGCCCTGACAATGGTCAACACCGAGCGAAAGAACACTCTTTTGTTCCACTGCTCCAAACAACCCTTCCTTTCATATCCCCTCTGCCTAGGCAACATGAAGCAAACAAATAATGTGCTAAAAAAAACTATAATATTCCGTGGAAATACGCACCCGTTACATTAGTAGAAGTTACACAAACAATGCAATCATTCCAGCGTTTTAACGTGCCGTCTTCTGTTTGTTCCGTCCCTATTACCCCTGCAGCAAGCACACAGTACACACTTTAATCCCCTTTGTATGCGGGAAGTGAATAGAAAATAAAGCGCCCCCACCATTGGCCCATGCTATTTGGAATGTGATCCAATGGCAGAGAGTATCTCAAACGGACTTCCTCTCTGATTGGTTGGAATGGCTGACTATTTTCCTCTCCCACTCCTTTCCAGTTTAATCTACCACATTATTTGAGAAATATAGTGGTAAAACAGAAGTTAAAGCCAGTATGTAAAAATAACATTTTCCTTGATTTAGAGACAAATCATTGGAATGGGAAATGTTGTTGAAAGATGAATTTTCTAAACGTTTGAGCTATGGGCCTAGAGGTATAGGGCCTCAAATGTTTTAATATCTTGTCATTATGTCAAAAAACGCCATACATGGTAAAGACAATGTTCATTATATGTCAGACATAGCAAGTTTTTCTGACAAATACATTATTGAATTCAGCTGTCACAAGATGTCCATACGCAGACATGCTGGCCCTTGAGGCTTGGTCCAAGGCATCACTGGTCTTGCTTGATCAAGGTTATAATATGGACCACCTAATAATAACACTTAGAGAAGGAGTGCCCTGATCACATGGTGTTCTGCTCTAACTCGAAGCAGCCAAGTGGCAGTGTTGGCCACTCTTCAGTATCTGCTGAGTAACAGCCTCCTGGCCTCTTGAAAGTACTGTATATCACAGGAGGTTGGTGGTACCTTAATTGGGGAGGACGGACTTGTGGTAATGGCTGGAGCGGAATTGGTGGAATGGTATCAAATACATCAAACACATGGTTTCCATGTGTTTGATGCCATTCCATTTACTCCGTTCCAGTCATTATTATGAGCCGTCCTCCCCTCAACAGCCTCCACTGCTGTATATTATTCATGTTTGAATGTGGATGGGCCTTGCACGGATACACCTGCCAGACATGACAAGTGCTCCTTTCTCCCCCCTATCCCATGGGGAGAATGACAAAGCCCGGCCCCTCTCCCCTAATTATGGCTAAAGCTGTCACGTTCCCCCAAGTGGTGGGGCAGGACAATGGACTCTGGGGCGTGACAAATTTAGTCTTCCGCTTGAGGGGAGTGCTGGAGTTGGGATGGCCATTGTGCCTGGGCTGCCTAGGCCTACAGACGGAGTGAGTCTGTGAGTGAGGGAGGGAGGGAGGGAGTGTGAACCCCTCTCTGCCAAGTGTGTGGATGGGTGGGACTTCACATTATTGTATCAAATTGAACAGCCAGTCAAGGCTTCTGGTCATCCATAAGTCCGATGACTTTGAGATGCAACCTTAAGTGACATATAAAATATACAGTAATATCTACCTCCAGTGTGTGTGGTGGGGTTGCTGGGGTCCGATGGGCATTGCTCAGTAGTGATGACCTCAAGAGTAGGAGGGGCTGTTGGCTGCTGTACGAGGGAAGTGTAACTGTTCTCCGTGACTATCTCAGATGTGGGAAGCTCCTAGCACTCTCCTGAACCAGCTGAGAGTCCGGTGTAGGAGCTGTTGGCTGGATCTGGAGGTTGACTGCAGCCAGCTTCCCTAGCTTAGCGTTGGGCAGAGGGGCAGCCTGGGTCTGGGTGACGGGGATTGGCACGTTGTGGGGCGGCAGGTAGCTTAGTGGTTAAGAGTGTTGAGCCAGTAACCGAAAGGTTGCTGGTTCTAATCCCCGAGCTGACAAATCTGTCGATGTGCCCTTGAGCAAGGCACTTAACCCTAATTGCTCCTGTAAGTCGCTCTGGATAAGAGCGTCTGCTAAATGACGTAAGATGTAAAGATCTGGGGGCTGATGGTGGAGATAGTGGTGTGCTGGCTGGGAACAGGCGCAGAAACAGGGGGTTTGGACAGCACAGGGACAGGTCTCTGCTTGGGCTGCATATAACCTCCCCACTGTTATTTTAGTTTACTGCTGCTCTTTAATTATTTGCTATTTTAATTTTTTTCTTAAACTGCATTGTTGGTTAAGGGCTTGTAAGTAAGCATTTCACTGTAATGTCTACTACACCTGTTGTATTCGGCGCATGTGGCAAATAAAATTTGATTTGATTTGATAGCCAGGGCCTGTAGCATCTGGGCTTGAGAGTGGCTGTGGATGGAGGCTGTGTGCAGCACTGGGGCCTGGCCCCTCAGAGGAAGCTCCTGGGTCTGGTGATGCTGCTGGAACACAAGCTGCTGCTGTTTATGCTGCTGCAGAATCTGGTGTGTCTGGATTTGTGCGTATGCTGTATAAACAAATCAACATTAGTCTTTGCTTTAAACTAAGAAATGTCAGGTTTCTTTCACAAAACGAACAATAAACTACAACAGCCATTGTAACACAATTCACATTTCGAGTTAGGATTTGGCCCTAAGTGTGTAGGCCTATAAAGCCCCAGACATATTGCCTGATGGTTACCACAGCAATAACTTCCCAAACAGACAGACACCCCAGGGCATGTTCAGCCTTGGCTTTAGACAGTGAAGCCTGGACTGAGGCTCCCAAGTGTTTATAAACCAAACAATAGGTGCCCTGAGGCCTAGCACATTACCATGGTCTATGGAACTAGAGAAAATAAACATCTGGGGGAAAGAGCCATTGATGTAGTCGTAGTAGTATGAGTAACGGGATAGCTTCCCTTTTTCTAAAACAGTCTTGCCAGTGCTGCAGATTGTAAAAGTCTGTGGTTACTACATGTTATGTTTGTTCCTTGTATAATGCAAACTGGGGTGTAGGTTTAACAACTTTTAATAAACATATACTTCAGCTAGCAATATCCCTGTTTCGTCTCAGTTGTGATCCATGCTCCGTTTAGGTTAGGTAGCAAGTGGCTACTGTGCTTGAAATTTAGCTAGCTTGTTACTACCTGGATAGCTACTAGTAAACAATAGCTGGAACGACCGAGCGAACAGACGCGAACTGGCTGAGTCAATTCAGTGGCTAGCTTTGCACTTGGCTAGCTAACAGTAGCTGCTAGGGGTAAGTCATAACCTACACTTGTGTTTTGTTTTTTTACATATTGATAGCCCGAGTCGTTCAAGGAATTCGGGACATGGGTGACTAGTTAACGTTAGTTTGGCTCTCTCTGTGTGTTCGTGCCGTGAAAGGAGGGGTTCTTCTTTGTCTGAAAGCAATGGCTAGCTAGTTTGCTAACTATTCTATCTAACTAACTGGCTGAATAAATTGACGACGGACTCGCTCAAGCTGTCGGGACTAACCCACAACGTTAGACACGGACACGAACGATCTGCTTGCGTGTTGATACACTGGTGGTTTGTTGTGGCCGAGTATTGGCGCTAAACCGTGTTGTTGGAGACCGGCATGCTAGCTGGCTGTGGCGTCTTATGACGAGGTGCCCGGACGTTTTTCACGGAATAATACTGCACCTAGTTAGCTAGCTGAATAAACTAAGTTAGTCTATTCCTAGAAAACATTGAACCGCTGTAGTTTACAACAATTATAGTTTCTGAGGTGGAAGTTGGGAGAGTTATATTTGGGAGTTGTGGTGAGGGAGGCCCCGCTCTCTCCTTTCCCAGATGTTTAGTTCATTTCATTCCGATCTATTCTGCATTATTGTAGCCATCTGCTGCAGCCTGTCAACCAGTGGCGGCTCCTGAAAAAATTCTCAGGAGGGGCAATTTTTCTGATGATTTAGGTGACCTACACACATTTTAAAAAAGATATGTCCAGCAACAACATGAAGACAGGGGCAGCATATAAGTCAATACCAGAAGCATTTATTGACTGATCTCAAAAGTGTTGGCTTACCAGGGTTGGTGGAGCCCTCAGTTTCATCTTTGCCTCGCAAAGCTAACTCAAACACTCCGCAAAACTTCACACACTGGATTAGCCGGCTGAGGATGTGGCGGTTCTTGCTAATGTCGTAGTAAATATATTTGTTATAGTGAATATGGAATATGATATGTTGAGTAAAATGTTGTGCTAAGATCTATTTAGGTCAGGAGCTGGTTATAAGTTATGTTCCTATCCAATAACAATGGACAAAAGGGTCCTATCTTGTCAGCCTTGTCAGCAGGTGGCCAAGGACAACACCCACGCCATAGGCCTCTCAGTTCTTCCAACTCACGAGTTCTTGCTCTGAGGACACACACACACACAAACACACACACACACACATCATCACTGTTAAACACACACACACACACACACATCATCACTGTTAAACACACACACACACACACACACACACAAAAATCCCCTCTCTTAGGCTGAACATTTGAAGACAGAGAACCCGACTCAGAGCCAATGCAACAGTGACAGTAGCCTGCAGGGGACCTCGCCCAACTCATCAGGACCAATCAGAAGATCAGAACTACTAGATTGAACCTACTTCATTTATTGCATAAAATGTCTGCACACAATGTTTCGGGGCTCTCTTCAGATAATAATAATAATAATAATAATATGCCATTTAGCAGACGCTTTTATCCAAAGCGACTTACAGTCATGCGTGCATACATTTTTGTGTATGGGTGGTCCCGGGGATCGAACCCACTACCTTGGCGTTACAAGCACCATGCTCTACCAGCTGAGCTACAGAAAGTGGATACTCATGGATGCGCATTGCAATTGTAAAATGTCAACACAATTGGAGACACCACGTCATTTTTGGAGACATGTTATTGACAGTAAACTATTGTAGATGCGACTGCTAACTAACTAAAACATTTTAGCTGGCTAGCTAATCATCTTAGCTAAATGTGGGGCAAACAATTCAGTTATTTACCGTTAATTTGAGGGATTGGGGTGAAAGAAATCGAGTTACATAGTGATACTTTACGATATACTGTATTGACAATATCGCAATATTTTAGCGCTAGTTGGCTGTACCTGCACCAAAACACCATTATTGTTCCTTCATAGCTTGTTCTCAATCTTTTCACATTGGGAGCCAATTTGTTTTCAGCACTTTTATTTCCATGACTGATCAAAACTCGTTCTCATGGCTTTCTGATCCCTCTGCAACAGACATATGGTGCGCAATAAAATCACAGTATCGAATCGCAATACGTATAGAATCATGAGACTCGCAATGCTGATGCATATATCTTATCGTGAGGTTCCTGGCAATTCCCAGCCCAAGTTCATTTGCCACAACAAATCTCTTCGCTAGCAAACGCGATGTCTTCTCCAAAACGGCAATGTGTCTCCAGCAATGTTTACTTTTTTGACGTTCTATGGCATCTCCACTTTCCAAGCATATATGACCACATGTAATATTTTGGTAGTGATGCAAATAGTGAACTATGTAGGGCCAGGATGTAAAATATATGTAGCTGCAGCAATTTCTCTTATCTGATATGGTAAGTAATGGGGCTTAATTTATAGCTCCCTAAGAGTTTGACGAACGGGTCCGTGAACGCGATTCCAGATATATTTACCTCTGAATAAACTGCCTTTATTACACCATATCCACATCCAGTAAACTTGTGATTATCAACACTAACCTCATCGTTGTGGCGGCGGACAGCTAGCCTGTATCCCTCGTCATCCAGTTGAGTGAGTGGCAATGTCTTTTTTCGTTCGTACCAATTTTTGGAAAATCCTCGGGTGTAGGACTTTCCGCCTTTAGTAGAAACCTGTTGAATTATTAAATTTGGTCTGGGAGGTCCTAATTGTTTCGTTGCCAATTTATCTTAATTTGTTCGCCGACAAAAAGGAACTTCTTTCAAACAATCCACTCTTTTCTCAGTTACGTTCATGGTTACGTAACGTATGACGAAAGCGCGTAAGTGCAAGCCCACAGACACCCATTGAGATTGTATTGAAGGCTCTGAAATTTGAAAAAAATAGATTTTACATGGGAGTCTATGACAGAAGTTCTGGGCGATTTTCAATCTGACTGAAATCGCCCCAAAAGGGGGTGGAGCCATTTGAAGCACGACTTTAGCCTGATTCGACATTTAGTGGCACTGTGGCACTGTGGCAGATCAGACGTATAGATTACAACACTGATAACTACTGTTGCAGTGATATAATTGATTAGAAAAAAAATCCCTTCCTTTTCCCGTTTGGCAGTGCGTCGCCCATATCGCCCTATTGAACAGGCCGTCCCTGCTGTCAACTATGCCTCTGCCTATCCCTGTTCTCTCCTCTCCGCACAGGCTACACAAACGCCTCACACCGCGTGGCTGCTGCCTCTCTAACCTGGTGGTCCCTGCACGCACGACCCACGTGGAGTTCCAGGTCTCAGGCAGCCTCTGGAACTGCCGTTCTGCTGCCAACAAGGCAGAGTTCATCTCAGCCTATGCTACCCTCCAGTCCCTCGACTTCTTAGCGCTGACGGAAACATGGATTACCACTGAAAACACTGCTACTCCTGCTGCTCTCTCCTCGTCTGACCATGTGTTCTCGCATACCCCGAGAGCATCTGGTCAGCGGGGTGGTGGCACAGGAATCCTCATCTCTCCCAAGTGGACATTCTCAATTTTTCCCCTGACCCATCTGTCTATCTCCTCATTTGAATTCCATTCTGTCACAGTCACTAGCCCATTTAAGCTTAATATCCTTGTCATCTATCGCCCTCCAGGTTCCCTTGGAGAGTTCATCAATGAGCTTGACGCCTTGATAAGTTCCTTTCCTGAGGATGGCTCACCCCTCACAGTTCTGGGGGATTTCAACCTCCCTACGTCTACATTTGACTCATTTCTCTCTGCCTCCTTCTTTCCACTCCTCTCCTCTTTTGACTTCACCCTCTCACCGTCCCCCCCTACTCACAAGGCAGGCAATACGCTTGACCTCATCTTTACTAGATGCTGTTGTTCTACTAATCTCACTGCAACTCCCCTCCAAGTCTCCGACCACTACTTTGTATCCTTTTCTCTCTCCCTCTCCTCCAACACTACTCACTCTGCCCCTACACAGATGGTAATGCGCCATCGCAACCTTCGCTCTCTCTCTCCCGCTACTCTCTCCTCTTCCATCCTATCATCTCTTCCCTCTGCTCAATCCTTCTCCCTCCAATCTCCTGATTCTGCCTCCTCAACCCTCCTCTCCTCCCTTTCTGCATCCTTTGACTCTCTATGTCCCCTATCCTCCCGGCCGGCTCGGTCCTACCCTCCAGCTCCGTGGCTTGATGACTCATTGCGAGCTCACAGAACAGAGCTCCGGGCAGCTGAGCGGAAATTGAAGAAAATTAGACTCCCTGTGGACCTGGCATCTTTTCACTCCCTCCTCTCTACATTTTCTTCATCTGTTTCTGCTGCTAAGGCCACTTTCTACCACTCTAAATTCCAAGCATCTGCCTCTAACCCCAGGAAGCTCTTTGCCACATTCTCCTCCCTGCTGAATCCCCCCCCCCCCCCTCCTCCCTCTCTGTGGATGACTTCGTCAACCATTTTGAAAAGAAGGTTGACGACATCCGATCCTCGTTTGTTAAGTCAAATGACACTGCTGGTCCTGCTCACACTGCCCTACCCTATGCTTTGACTTCTTTCTCCCCTCTCTCTCCAGATAAAATCTTGCGACTTGTGACGGCAGGCCGCCCAACAACCTGCCCGCTTGACCCTATCCCCTCCTCTCTTCTCCAGACCATCTCCGGTGACCTTCTCCCTTACCTCACCTCGCTGATCAACTCATCCTTGACCGCTGGCTATGTCCCTTCCGTCTTCAAGAGAGCGAGAGTTGCACCCCTTCTCAAAAAAACAACACTCGATCCCTCTGATGTCAACAACTACAGACCAGTATCCCTTCTTTCTTTTCTCTCCAAAACTATTGAGCGTGCCGTCTTTAGCCAACTCTCTTGCTATCTCTCTCAGAATGACCTTCTTGATCCAAACCAGTCAGGTTTCAAGACTGGTCATTCAACTGAGACTGCTCTTCTCTGTGTCACGGAGGCTCTCCGCACTGCTAAAGCTAACTCTCTCTCCTCTGCTCTTGTCCTTCTAGACCTGTCTGCTGCCTTTGATACTGTGAACCATCAGATCCTCCTCTCCACCCACTCCGAGCTGGGCATCTCCGGCGCGGCTCACTCTTGGATTGCGTCCTACCTGACCGGTCGCTCCTACCAAGTGGCGTGGCGAGAAGCTGTCTCCGCACCACGTGCTCTCACCACTGGTGTCCCCCAGGGCTCAGTTCTAGGCCCTCTCCTATTCTCGCTATACACCAAGTCCCTTGGCTCTGTCATATCCTCACATGGCCTCTCCTATCATTGCTACGCTGACGACACACAACTAATCTTCTCCTTTCCCCCTTCTGATAACCAGGTGGCGAATCGCATCTCTGCATGTCTGGCAGACATATCAGTATGGATGACGGATCACCACCTCAAGCTGAACCTTGGCAAGACGGAGCTGCTCTTCCTCCTGGGGAAGGACTGCCTGTTCCATGATCTCGCCATCACGGTTGACAACTCTGTTGTGTCCTCCTCCCAGAGTGCGGAGAGCCTTGGCGTGACCCTGGACAACACCCTGTCGTTCTCCGCTAACATCAAGGCGGTGACCCGATCCTGTAGGTTCATGCTCTACAACATTCGGAGAGTACGACCCTGCCTTACACAGGAAGCGGCACAGGTCCTAATCCAGGCACTTGTCATCTCCCGTCTGGATTACTGCAACTCGCTGTTGGCTGGGCTCCCTGCCTGTGCCATTAAACCCCTACAACTCATCCAGAATGCCGCAGCCCGTCTGGTGTTCAACCTTCCCAAGTTCTCTCACGTCACCCCGCTCCTCCGCACACTCCACTGGCTTCCAGTTGAAGCTCGCATCTGCTACAAGACCATGGTGCTTGCCTACGGAGCTGTGAGGGGAACGGCACCTCCGTACCTTCAGGCTCTGATCAGTCCCTACACCCAAACGAGGGCACTGCGTTCATCCACCTCTGGCCTGCTGGCTCCCCTACCTCTGCGGAAGCATAGTTCCCGCTCAGCCCAGTCAAAACTGTTCGCTGCTCTGGCACCCCAATGGTGGAACAAGCTCCCTCACGACGCCAGGACAGCGGAGTCACTCACCACCTTCCGGAGACATTTGAAACCCCACCGCTTTAAGGAATACCTGGGATAGGATAAAGTAATCCGTCAGAATAATAGTAGAGAGAATGATTTATTTCAGCTTTTATTTATTTCATCACATTCCCAGTGGGTCAGGAGTTTACATACACCCAATTAGTATTTGGTAGCGTTGCCTTTAAATTGTTTAACTTGGGTCAAACGTTTTGGGTAGCCTTCCACAAGCGTCCCACAACAGCTTGGGTGAATTTTGGCCCATTCCTCCTGACACAGCTGGTGTAACTGAGTCAGATTTGTAGGCCTCCTTGCTCGCACACGCTTTTTCAGTTCTGCCCACACATTTTCTATAGGATTGAGGTCAGGGCTTTGTGATGGCCACTCCAATACCTTTACTTATTTGTCCTTAAGCCATTTTGCCACAACTTTGGAAGTATGCTTGGGGTCAATGTCCATTTGAAAGACCCATTTGCGACCAAGCTTTAACTTTCTGACTGATGTCTTGAGATGTTGCTTCAATATATCCACATAATTTTCCTTCCTCATGATGCCATCTATTTTGTGAAGTGCAGCAGTCCCTCCTGCAGCAAAGCACCCCCACAGCATGATGCTGCCACCACCGTGCTTCACGGTTGGGATGGTGTTCTTCGGCTTGCAAGCAACCCCCTTTTTCCTCCAAACATAACGATGGTCATTATGGGCAAACAGTTCTATTTTTGATTCATCAGACCAGAGGACATTTCTCCAAAAAGTAAGATCTTTGTCCCCATGTGCAGTTGCAAACCGTAGTCTGGCTTTTTTATGGCAGTTTTGGAGCAGTGGCTTCTTCCTTGCTGAGCGGTCTTTCCGGTTATGTCAATATAGGACTCGTTTTACTGTGGATATAGATACTGTTGTACCTGTTTCCTTCAGCATCTTCACAAGGTCCTTTGCTGTTGTTCTGGGATTGATTGGCACTTTTCGCACCAAAGTACATTCATCTCTGGGAGACAGAACGCGTCTCCTTCCTGAGCGGGATGATGACTGTGTGGTCCCATGGTGTTTATACTTGCATACTATTGTTTGTACAGATGAACGTGGTACCTTCAGGCGTTTGGAAATTGCTCCCAAGGATGAACCAGACTTGTGGCGGTCTACAACTTTTTTTCTGAGGTCTTGGCTGATTTCTTTTGATTTTCCCATGATTGCAAGCAAAGAGGCACAGAGTTTGAAGGTAGGCCTTGAAATACATCCACAGGTACACCTCCAATTGACTCAAATGATGTCAATTGGCCTATCAGAAGCTTCTAAAGCCATTACATAATTTTCTTGAATTTTCCAAGCTGTTTAAAGGCACAGTCAACTTAGTGTATGTAAAGTTCTGACCCACTGGAATTGTGATACAGTGAATTATAAGTGAAATAATCTGTCTGTAAACAATTGTTGGAAAAATTACTTGTGTCATGCACAAAGTAGATGTCCTAACCGACTTGCCAAAACTATAGTTTGTTAACAAGAGATTTGTGAAGTGGTTGAAAAACGAGTTTTAATGACTCCAACCTAAGTGTATGTAAACTTCCGACTTCAACTGTAAGTGAAATTGTGCTTTCATGAGCAGTCTCTTGACAGAAAACCATGATCAACTAAAACGAACTTGTAACTAAATAGTCCTGAGTTTTCTCCCAAAATGTCTGCATCTTACATCAACTGTTGCAGTGGGTAATTTTGGTTAGGGAACAAATAAAGTAACATTGCTTTCATGGGTAATATTATTGATTTGTCCCTGAATCATGAATGCCAACCAACATACCTTTGACATCCCCTTTAGTCCCTTTGTATCATGCAACCACATAGTCTGTGTTTAGGTTAATGTATGCAGACACCTGTGTCTCATTCTACACAAGACACTGTCAACCCAATAGGCCCTAGCGGTGAAACGGCTCTAATCATGCATGCAAAAAGCCAGATCATCATCATCATCTTTTGATTGCTGAATGATTTCCCAGTCAGGCCTCTAATTGGTGGGAACAAAGTAGACATTTTTGACAACTCACTCTGCTGTGCTTTGTAGGAAGTCACATGATTGACTACACCGACCGTGCAGCAGGAGGGTGGCTGGAGGATAGGCCAAATGGGAGAGCCTCGTAAATGGCGTCCCTTGAGAAAGCAAGAAAAATATGTATGTCAGGAGAAGTGCAGTATTATCATAAGGAGACGTATACTTGGATGACGGAGGAGGAATGGAGGGGAAAAGAGAGGCAGAGGAGGTCTAAGAGAGAAAAGGAGGAAGACTGTGAGCTTGAGTCGGTAAAAAATGGCGGGAAAAAGGGAGAAGGTTTGTTAAAGAAGAATGGTAGGAAATGTAAGCAAAGTGAGCTGAAGACAGGAGGAGAAATAGAAGTGAATGAGGGTGAAGTATCGGAGGTGGTAGGTGTGGTGAAGTACTCGGAGCCCGAGGCTTGCACAGAGGGTCAGGATAAAGTCTGTGATATTAGGAGTGAAGTATTTGGAAAAAGTGGACACTTGCCTTTTGGCTGATCCATTTGTGGTTTCAGGATGGGTGAAAAAAGCGTTGGGTATAGTGGAATTGGCGAGGGTAACCAGAAGTGGTCTAGTGATAATTGTTTGTGTTTCTGTTGGTCAGAGGGAGAAGGCGCTCAGAGTTAAACAAATGGGGGAAAGAATTGTGAATTGTTTCGCTCTCAAGAAAAGGGTGCCATTGAAAGGAGTGATTACTGGGGTAGCAGTATATGTAAAAGTTGACCAACTAAAGGGGAAGATTCCCGGTGTTTGTGATGCTCGTCATTTGGTGCGACGCAAACAAGGTGGCGAGAGTGGGGAAACAGAAGAGTCATTGTCTGTTCTTTTGAGTTTTGAAGTTGAGTCTTTGCCTGACAAAGTGAAGTTAGGATATATAAGTTATCCTGTACGAGCTTATGTGCTGAATACATTACGTTGTTACAGGTGTCAAACTTATGGGCATGTGGCAGCAGTGTGTAGGAGGGAGGTTCCAAGGTGTGAGAAGTGTGCAGAAGGGCATGAGACAAAGGAATGTGTAGCATTGGGGAAAGTAGTGGTATGTGCTAATTGTAGGGGGCTGGGTATCAGAAAAGTCCTGTGCGAGAGAGGCAGGTTGAGGTTTCCAGGGTAAGAGTAGTGAAGAAGTGGTCATATGCTGAGGCAGTGAAGAAAGTAGAGGAAGATGGGTCAAGGGGGTGGAGTGGTGAGAGTAGTAGATATGTACCAATACAGAGGGATAGGCCAACAAGTGACATATGTTTCAGTAAGATTGGATTTTTAGCATTTATAGCAATGGTTATTAATTGTACTGCAGGTATGGAACGTAAGTCGAAGAAAATTGAGGTTGTGGTGGCAGCTGCAGAGAGGTATTTGGGTATACGAGACTTGACATCAGAAGAGTTACAGGGAGTGTTAAGTGTTGATGTCCCATCATTTCAGGTTGAGGGCATGAAGTAGGAATGAATGTATTTAAATAGTGGAGTAGGGTGGTGTTAATTATTAATAATATTTTTGAATTTGTGAGTGTAGTGTTAGATGGTAGGGAATTTATTTATTTGATTTTTCAAGCAAAATGTAAGGGAGTTGTACTCCAGTCTAGTAGGTGGTAGTAATGCAACAAATTGGATGCCAACCGCTGTTAAACCTCATCGAAGAAGAAGATCTTCTGTAGGCAAGATTTTTTTGGGACAATGTCTGTTTTTCACTGACGCTTGCCATCATGCCTGTGTGGTGTTCTGTTCCTGTCTGTGCTAATTACAAACAAGTGCAAAAATGAGTTATCTTTCACAGTTCTATCTACCAGAAATGTATCCTGATGCTGCCAATGGATTGCGGTTATCAAGAATGATGCGCCGGTGACCAAAGATTATCAGAGGGATTTTCAGGCTGAACTGATGGGGAAACCATTTTACCGACAGCTGAGAAGTGATGCGATACCATCGATTTTTTTCCTTCACAACAAACGGAAGATTCTCAATTAGCGGTAACCTAACGTTAGCTAACTTGCTAGCCTAGCTAGGTAAGTTAGCCGTCTGGCTAACGTTACAGTCCTGTATTGAACTCTGAAAGCCATCAGCTAAATCATATAGCTATATTTTTTGGTCAACACATGGTCAATGAAATTTGCCAATGCCATGGTAGTCACAGGTAACTACATTCAGCAGAGTAAATATGTTTGTTTGTTTGTTATAATGTTAGCAAATAAGAGTAGCTCAATCTGGTAGCCATCTATTCCACCCTTGTCTGGAAAACACAACGTTACTAAATATAGAATTGTCCAATATTGCTAAATCACTCTGTGTGTTGATAACATTAGCAATGATGAATGTGTATAAATCGTCTGATTGGTTAGTTGGTTCTCAGCCAGTCTTGGATAGCAATCTTGCTGCCAATTTAGTGACGCTAGTTAGCTAACAGCAAGCAGACAATATTGAAATGTCCATGTTAGGTATGGTAACCTAGCCAGTCTAATAGAGATCAATACAATTAGTGGAGTGGTTAAATTGTGTATTGTTGTGTATTTTGTTGTAGGTGGTACATCATCTGATTCCACCAACATGCGTTTCCAACCCCTAGCTCTGCACAAGTTGAAGGTAAGTTGGCCAAAATATTTACAAGCTGACAGCTAAGATGGCTCAATTTACAGTAAGAATGGTATAAACATGAATTGGGTAGTGTTTGTATGATTTGTGTTATGGGGTTAGAGGTAGTTAGAGGTAGCCTGAGGACCACAGAGTACCTTCCAGACCATGTAATACATTTAGTCTACCCCTCTTTTTACCCTTTCTCTTTGTAAAACTCAGGTTATCTGGAGTCATTCCACAGGCCCTGCTGAAAAATTCCCCAAAGCGGAATTGGGTACACAAGCATGAGGGAGCAGACACATAATGCGGTTATGGAGCGCAACAAGATTGTGGGACAGAAACCAGCAAGGGACACTGAAAGGTATAAAATCAAGACTACAACAGTAATGACACAACCACCTCATTCTTCTCTCTGTAGAAAACACAATACAAAGACATTTCTACAAAAATCCCCTGCGAAGGGCTACTATTGACAAGAATGATCTGCCAAAGTCAATGGGCTGGGGGAGGATTACAGATTATGTGATATTTTTATTTTCTTATGTGCAAAAAATTAAAAACACCTGTTTTTGCTTTGTCATTATGGGGTATTGTGTATAGATTGATGAGGTGGAAAAAACAATTTAATCCATTTTAGAATAAGGCTCTAACATAACAAAATGTGGAAAAAGTCAAGGGGTCTGAATACTTTCCGAATGCACTGTAGCTAAGATAACTGGTGGTCATGATGAAATTGCCATTCACAAAGAAACATACAGTATGATCAGTGTAGTTGTGGTGAATGATGGACGGAGTCAGGCGCAGGAGTAAAATAACCGGATGCAGATTTATTCCTTCCAGACATACAATGCGCCTACAACGCCAATCGAAACAGGGACAGGGGAAATAATCCTCCCTGACCAAACACAGTCTCAGAAAATACAATAAATGTAATGACACGGGAAAATCAACCCTGGCAAAATAAATGAGAGTATCTCAACCGAGCTACTCTCCTCCCAAATAGAACAATCACTCACAAAGACAAGGGGGCAGAGGGAACACTTATACACAGACTAATTAGGGGATGAGCACCAGGTGTGTGTGATTGACAAGACAAGACAAGTGGAGTGATGAGAATGGGAGCGGCAGTAGCTAGTAAGCCGGTGACGACGAACGCCGAAACCTACCCGAACAAGGAGGGGAGGCAGCCTCGGCGGAAGTCGTGACAGTAGTGAAGTTCAGAGAGTACTTGTAAAGCTGTGGAAGGAGTGTTGTCATGATCTAACTGCCATTCAGCTCCTCATGAGTCATCTGCTTGAAATCCAGCATAATGTCTAAGCCCTCGAGAGAGATAAGGTTAACGGGATACAGTTCTGCTACAGTGACACATGCAGCCAAAGGAATTCTGCTTCTGTATCTAGAATCCACTCCAGGAAGAAGACCAGGCACAACGGTATTGTCTGTAAGACAAAATAAATTATACTCTATTGTAGTTTGAACGACAGTTGAACTGTGACAGCATAACATTAACATTTGGGTAGCCTAGTTGAACATGCATACATGTGCACAGGCACATAGATTACATTTACAACAATATCTAGCCTAATAGAAAGAAATATGGCATAACCCTCAACCTTTGCACAGTGACCAGACTGTGCAAATGTACCTAGGTAGTTAGGCAAACACTATCTACCTACAGCCATGTCTAACAGGCATGCTTAGGTACATTCTTGTATAGTAAAACAGTTTTAGAGATTTACAACAGTCAAATGTTGTATTATTGTTTCTCCTCACTGTTTGCTAGTTAACTTAGCTAGCTAGCCTGCTTGATATACAATACTTGTTATTTACACTACCGTTCAAAAGTTTGGGGTCACTTAGAAATGTCCTTGTTTTCCATTGTTATGATGAGTTTCTCGGGTATCAAGTAATTAAGGATGTAAGGATATACTTAGACACTTTGATGGGGAGTTCATATAAGATATTTAATAGGTATCATTGTTCGTTATAACAGAAGGACAGAGCTTTGCCTCTTGCTTTTCCGAACTGATTTGAACAAAGAGCCACTCTCTCTTATATACCCTCTGTTACAAGTTTCTTCACGAACATCTGGTAACCCTCAATGGGCACTTCCTTCTTTGATGTTATTACCCTTTGTACCCCCAAGTCAGTATATCCTGTCCATCAATTATTTTAAGATCAACATCAGTAATCTCCTTTGACATAAGGAATGCAGACTCTGTGGCACCAAGTCACTTATCTACCAACTCTCCCCTGGGTCACACAACACTATGAAATGACATCATTACAATCCTTTTTTTTGTGGTAAGTAACATTACTTAACCCCCAACACTTCACATAAAACTTTATATAAAATACAATGTTCTCCAATCAATAGTATATATATGACTAGAGCCTAAACTATGCTAGATAACTGAGAATTCACCCCTTTCTACCTTCTATACCTGAATCCAACCTGATTCTCAATATATTTAATCAACAAAGGTATACATTCTCTATCTTATGAACTATCAAACCTCTCAAACTGCTATGGACTCAGTCTGAGTAAAAGATAGACACATTATTAACTACATTTACATTTTACATTTAAGTCATTTAGCAGACGCTCTTATCTAGAGCGACTTACAAATTGGTGCATTCAACTTAGGATAGCCAGTGGGACAACCACTTCTTTTTTATTTATTTTTCAATCTCTTTATTAGGGTTTCAAGTGTCTCCGGAAGGTGGTCAGTGACTCCGCTGTCCTGGCGTCGTGGGGGAGCTTGTTCCACCATTGGGGTGCCAGAGCAGCGAATAGCTTTGACTGGGATGAGCGGGAACGGTGCTTCCGTAGAGGTAGGGGGGCTAGCAGGCCAGAGGTGGATGAACGTAGTGCCCTCGTTTGGGTGTAGGGTCTGATCAGAGCCTGAAGGTAAGGAGGTGCCGTTCCCCTCAAAGCTCCGTAGGCAAACACCATGGTTTTGTAGTAGATGCGAGCTTCAACTGGAAGCCAGTGGAGTGTGCGGAGGAGCGGGGTGACATGAGACAACTTGGGAAGGTTGAACACCAGACAGGCTGCAGCGTTCTGGATAAGTTGTAGGGGTTTAATGGCACAGGCAGGGAGCCCAGCCAACTACGAGTTGCAGTAATCGAGACGGGAGATGACAAGTGCCTGGATTAGGACCTGTACCGCTTTCTGTGTAAGGTAGGGTCGTACTCTGTGAATGTTGTAGAGCATGAACCTGCAGGATCGGGTCACCACTTTGATATTAGCGGAGAACGACAGGGTGTTGTCCAGGGTCCTTCCAGGGTCCTTCCTAAATTACATGGATATTATAATATATTCAAATGAATATATCAAAATAAAAATAACTTCATTCTTCTTCATCCATGTTCATTCAGAGGAACCCCAAGCTTTTCTCTGGTCACTTGGGGCGCTATCTGATCGACTGAGAGAGTCTTGTTTCCACATCTTCAATCCTGTAAACCTTAAAATCCACGTTATACATTTCCAACTTAACATTCCCCATTCCTCAATCAACTATATCAATGGACTCTAACCTGGAATAATATTATATATATTAAGAATTATTACTCTTAATGCCTTCCTGCATGTCTCTAATATTTCCCATAGCTTTAGTTAAAATCCCCAATACCTTCCTAATCCTGATGGCCAACATGTATCCCCTATATAATCACATTCATTCCCTCTTTATCTACTATAATAGCATCCAATGCTATGTGATTATTAATTTCATAGTCTAATGAGTGACATCTCATACCCAATTGCTTGAAAATCCAAGACTGTTAATAGATACAATGTTCAACTCCGACTTTGTTCTACTAATATACCTGATATGACATACACAGTATAACACTCTATTTTCACACCCTGTTAAATCAGTACATCCCTAAACTAGTCATGCTTTAAGAATTCAACCCAAATCAGATCATATGAAAATAGCATAACCCCATGATAGGAACCAATTAAGTACTTGCCTAGCAACATAGATAGGTACAACTCTAAACATCCATATCAATATCACCCAATACTTCAAATGTATATAATGACTAATATGTTAATATGTTAACCCAACTAATCAACATATTCCTGATTTCATTCACAATCCTCACATTAACTTCCATGTTTCAAACAGTATGATTCAACAATGTCTACTCAAAATAAATCAGAAGTGTATCCTAAGACATTACCATAATGTATCACTGTTTTAACCTAATACTTATAAAGACATTTCTAAATTGTACAATGAATATCCTTCATTTTGAAAATACTTATACTAATATATACTAATGATGCACTTAAATAACTCAGTCATCTTATAAATTATAACCCAAAACCAAATTACTTAACTCAACCAATTTTTTTAAATGACAATTGTTATTGATTCACTTGGTTCTTATCAATCAAAATTAAAACCCTCAACTTTATCACCCATTACAACTGTCAGAATGTACACTTATATTAACATACAGTATAAACATCCATAATTCTATTATGACTTTCCTCATCCTGATAATAAATACAGATCATTATCTCAATGCATTCTTAATACTATTAATTTAGCAGTGTATATACCTGTATGTATATACCCAAATTAGCAAATTTAGATAAATCCAATTTTATTATCAACACAGCTAAGCAACCCCTTTTTCTCCCGGCACTTAAATCTTCTGGAGTCTCTTCATTGTGTTCTTCAGACAGCTTCATAGTTCAAAATGACTTGCCCATGACAATGTCACAACTACAATGTCTCATCCGAGTCACCACCTTTTCTAAAATCCATTGTCTTGTCCATTTGCCAACCATTTGCCCACAACATCAGAAATGTTGTATCTGAACATACAGTGGGGAGAACAAGTATTTGACACACTGCCGATTTTGCAGGTTTTCCTACTTACAAAGCATGTAGAGGTCTGTAATTTTTATCATAGGTACACTTCAACTGTGAGAGACGGAATCTAAAACAAAAATCCAGAAAATCACATTGTATGATTTTTAAGTAATTAATTTGCATTTTATTGCATGACATAAGTATTTGATCACCTACCAACCAGTTAGAATTCCGGCTCTCACAGACCTGTTAGTATTTCTTTAAGAAGCCCTCCTGTTCTCCACTCATTAACTGTATTAACTGCACCTGTTTGAACTCGTTACCTGTATAAAAGACACCTGTCCACACACTCAATCAAACAGACTCCAACCTCCCCACAATGGCCAAGTCCAGAGAGCTGTGTAAGGACATCAGGGATACAATTGTAGACCTGCACAAGGCTGGGATGGGCTACAGGACAATAGGCAAGCAGCTTGGTGAGAAGGCAACAACTGTTGGCGCAATTATTAGAAAATGGAAGAAGTTCAAGATGACTGTCAATCACCCTCGGTCTGGGGATCCATGCAAGATCTCACCTCGTAGGGCATCAATGATCATGAGGAAGGTGAGGGATCAGCCCAGAACTACACGGCAGGACCTGGTCAATGACCTGAAGAGAGCTGGGACCACAGTCTCAAAGAAAACCATTAGTAACACACTACGCCGTCATGGATTAAAATCCTGCAGCGCACGCAAGGTCCCCCTGCTCAAGCCTCTGATATTCATCTTCAGCCGGTTCATAGGTTGTTTCTTTTATTTAGGTTCACACCATTCTAGGCCAAATTATCCCTGCTATGCATCAAGACGCCATCTGTATTTACCTCACTAGAAGACAAGCATAACATTTTAATTGATTTAATTTCTAATCCAATAAATCCATACAAACATTGACTATAAAACAAATTATTATGTTTTAACAATTATTCTTACTACCAATTTCTAATATACTATACTATTCACATCGCTCTGTGTAGTGTGTCCTTCTTGCAATAGGGAAGCAAAGATTCACTGCTGCAATGACACACAGACATAGACACAAAAACAATGGTCCACAGTGACAGTTCCATCTTCCTCCTCTGATTTGTATTACCTCCTACAGTGGGACAAATAGATGCAGGTATCTCTCTCAGCTACTGTCCCCTCCATTGAGGTAGCCAGCAACATCTAGTGCTCGGGCTCCCAAGTGGCACAGCGGTCTAAGGAACTGCATCTCAGTGCTTGAGGAGTCACTACAGACCCCCTGGTTCAATTCCAGGCTGTATCACAACCGGCTGTTTTTGGGAGTCCCATAGGGCGGCGCACAATTGGCCCAGCATCGTCGGTTTTGGCCGGTGTAGGCCGTCATTGTAAATAAGAATTTGTTCTTAACTGACTTGCCTAGTTAAATAAAGGTAAAATAAAAAATAAAAATGTAAACACTCCACCTAGATTCTGTCCAGCTCTGACTTCTGTAATCCTCTACTGCACACAGTCTCCTATGCACAGAAAATGCCCAGATTCTCCTGTTAGGTTGGCAGAGTTGCCTTTACCTTTTTGAAAGAAAGTATTCCGAACATTGTTAGTTGAGACACAATATGTTGCTTTACCCTGTCTTCTTATCAGTCAGGAAAAGCCTTTAGATTAGGAAGTGCACATTCTTGCAGCTTATTATAGTCCACTCTTTCCATCTAACATGCCTCCTCTACATTCTACCTTACACCACAAATACATTTTCACCTAAAACATGTAATCTAACCCATAACACATTAATTACTACTGCTCATATTCTTACTACAATATGCAAATGTACCAATAAATCCTCATGCTATCAGTACTACCCCCTTTTGAACATGCTTTCAAAAACAAAATACCAACATTGTTTATTAAACCAAAATAAATTACATTAAAATGACAACATTTTAACTGACTTCTATCCCATAAAGTAATTCAAGAATAGTACAATTGACTAGCGACAGCTCTCTCTATGTTTTCTTTTCATGGTCCGAATCATATATATATTATTACCAAATTATAAACTTCTTCATAATTATCCTTATTATAACTAACTCCCAATTCGGTATAATAAATTACCTTAAATTCCTCATCCCATGCCTCTAGGATTTCCAGTGTGGGTGATCAATTCACACTAGAAAGTCAGGACAGAGTGCAGAGGTCATTGAAACCTTCAAAGAATTGTTCCATTCTATAGTATAAACTAATCACTAATAACAGTCATAACATTTCATAAAGTTGTATCCCAAGTGTTCAGTAAGTCCTCATGACATTTCTTCTCATAAGAAATCATGTTTGTACCGAAAACTCACTCAAAAAATAAAAAAACGTCATAAAATTCACTATGTGACCCTGTAAGACTTATCACCTTTGACCTGTTGAAACTCCTTACACTCAAAAGAAGAACCCTATATAAACATCATACCAGGTGGGTTGTGTGTTTATTTGAAAACCCTATTGGAAAACAAAAAACAAAAATGGCCAGGCCTTATCTAATTTGTTAGCTCCCTTTTACGACCTAATACTGCTGAATTGTACTACCTTCTCCCCCTAGCCCTGGGAAACATTCCAATGAGATAAGGAAATCCCCTTTCTTGTTATGTGGGCAGCTTGTCTCTCCCTTTTCTGTTTCCCTTCCTCCTTATTTTGTCCCCTCTTTGTCTGTTCTATCTGTATGTGGGTTTGTCCCCATTATGTTGGTGCGTCTGCCGGTGTGTGTCTGGAGTGGATCGGGGGACGTGCTCAGGATCTGCCTCTCCTGTGCAGCTGCGGGTTGTTTCCAGTGATTCCTGCCTACGCAGCTGCATCCTATTCTCTCATCAACCTGCACTACTAATTCCTGGGCATGGCTCTCCACCGGCGCCAGATCGTTGTTCTTACTAGAGCGGTAACTTGGCTCACCAGTAGAGTTAAATTGTCTTTGTCTTCAGCCTGGCTCTTTACTCTCCTTAACCTGTCGTTTGTTTTGTCTTCAGTTCAGACATACCTCCCAACCTGCCTGCCTTCCTGCCTGCCTGCCTGCCTGCCTGCCTGCCTGCCTCAGCCTCTCCTTCCTCCGGAGCCGACTAGGCGTACGGCCCAGTACGTCACTGGGGCAAAGCTTCCTGCCATCCAAGACCTCTATACCAGGCGGTGTCAGAGGAAGGCCCTCAAAATTGTCAAAGACTCCAGCCACCCTAGTTATAGACTGTTCTCTCTGCTACCGCACGGCAAGCGGTACCACAGTGCCAAGTCTAGGTCCAAAAGACTTCTCAACAGCTTCTACCCCCAAGCCATAAGACTCCTGAACAGCTAATCATGGCTACCCGGACTATTTGCACTGCCCCCCCACCCCATCCTTTTTACGCTGCTGCTTCTCTGTTAAGTATTTATGCATAGTCACTTTAACTCTACCCACATGTACATATTACCTCAACTACCTCAACTAGCCGGTGCCCCCGCACATTGACTCTGCAACGGTACCCCCCTGTATATATAGCCTCCCTACTGTCACTTTATTTTACTTCTGCTCTTTTTTTTTCTCAACACTTTTTTTGTTGTTGTTGTTTTATTTTTACTTTTTTGTTTAAAATAAATGCACTGTTGGTTAAGGGCTGTAAGTAAGCATTTCACTGTAATGTCTGCACCTGTTGTATTCGGCGCATGTGACCAATAAAATTTGATTTGATTTGACTAGCCCACTCTGTTCCTTTTCTTCAGTTGTTTTTGGACTAAGACAAATTGAACTTTTATTAAAATAATTTTTGTTTCTTCCACTCCTGTCACGATTCAGACAGACGACCAGAGGACCACAATTGCGTCACACCAGAAAGTTTATTAAAACTTAAGGGAAAAGGGAAGTAGGGAGTGAATGAAGGCTCCAGGGGTAACAGGGATCCCGTCCAATGTGCTGGGTCTGTGCCCCCCCCAGTGGCAGCGATGCGTCCTATGAAGCCGGTGGCGGGTGGTCCAGAAGTCCTGGGGGGGGGGAGACACAGACACAACAGGGCGGAATGAAACAAGGCAGCAGTACAGTTCAAGGGAAATCCAAAATACGTAGTAGCAAGGCAGAAGGCTGGTCAGAGTTACCGGGATTGAAGAGTAGTCAGGAGTCGTAATGGCAGAAGCAGGTCTGGATCTCCTGGGGCAGAAGAGTATCCAAAAAATCAGGCAGGTCCGGGGTCACAAAACCAGGGTGAGCCAGAAGCGCGAGCAAACAGGTTCCGGGTGTGAGCTTTGCAGACGATCTGACACCGGAGAGCTGAAAGACAGGGCCTTAAATACTGGGAGAGGTAGTGGGTAATGCAGCGCAGCTGGCAGAGTAATTAGAGCAGAGCAGAGCAGGGACAGGTGGAGCTAGTTAGGCTGAGTAGAGAGAGTGGTGAGCAGAGTGGAAGAAAATTAAGGTGGTAACCCGGTGGAGTGAGAGGCTCATGACAGAACCCCCCCCCCAAGGGACGGCCCCAGAAGTCCCAAGAGCAACACCACGCCGGGCGGGAGGAGGGGAGCCGGAGGAGGGCTAGAACTCCTCCGAACGGTCCGAGTGAACGTCCTCATCCTCGGAGGAAGCCGGAGGGCCGTGGTCGGGAGATGGGACAGGTCCCGAGACAGGATCAGGCACAGGACAGGAAGCCGAGCGGGCAGGACGGTTAGGGACCCCTCTGGGGCGGCCCCTACGGATTGCAGGTTGATCAGGATGCCGTTGGTGGAAAGCGGTGATGAGAGTCCTATCCACAATCCGACTAGCTGGCACCCAGGTCCTTTCCTCAGGTCCATAGCCCTCCCAGTCAATGAGGTACTGGAGACCCCTACCCCTCCGTCTGGACCGAAGCAGGCGGCGGACGGTGTAAACCAGACCACCATCGACGAGCCGTGGAGGAGGAGGACAAGGCGCAGCAGGGACCAGCGGACTCTCATGGATGGGCTTAATCTTAGACACATGGAAAGTGGGGTGCACCCTCAGGGAATTAGGCAGTTGGAGCCGGACAGCAGTTGGGCTAATCACTCTTATGATAGGGAATGGGCCAATGAACCGAGGTGCCAGCTTCTGCGACTCCACCCTGAGTGGCAGGTTCTTCGATGACAACCACACCCTTTGACCAACATGGTAGGTGGGAGCAGGAATTCTCCGACGGTTGGCCCCGGTAGTGTAGCTGGCAACGGATCTGAGGAGTGTGGCTCGGGCTTGTGACCAGGTGCGGCGACATCGACGGGCAAAAGCAAGTGCAGATGGGCAAGTAACCTCCTCTTCCTGGCTGGCAAATAGAGGAGGCTGGTATCCATAAACACATTGGAAAGGGGACATACCGATGGCAGAGCAGGTCAGAGAATTGTGTGCGTACTCCACCCATGTCAATTACTGCGACCAGGAGTGGGGGTTGCGTGAAGTCATGCATCGCAGTGCCTTCTCGAGCTCCTGATTAGCCCGCTCTGACTGCCCATTGGATTGGGGATGGAATCCGGAAGTCAGACTGACTGTGGCTCCCAGCAGGTGACAGAACTCCTTCCAAAAAGCGGAGGAGAATTGTGGACCACGGTCAGAAACTACATCCTTAGGCAGTCCGTGGATCCGGAAGACGTGTTCCAGGACCACCTGGGCGGTCTCCTTGGCGGTTGGGAGCTTGGGGAGGGGAATGAAGTGTGCCATCTTGCTGAAACGGTCAACTATGGTGAGAATGACGGTCATGCCACTTGAAGGGGGCAGCCCCGTGACAAAGTCAAGGGCGATGTGAGACCAGGGACGTCTGGGCACAGGCAGGGGCTGCAGCAATCCGGCTGGGGGCTGGCAGGACGACTTGTGTTGGTTGCAGATGGGGCAGGCTTGGACGAATTCCCGTACATCCTTCCTCAGAGAGGGCCACCAGAACCTCTGGGCGAGCAGGTTGTAAGTGCGGGTGGAGCCAGGGTGACAAGCTAGGCGGGAGTCATGTCCCCACTGAACGACCTGGGACCTCAGGTCTTCGGGGACAAAAAGGCGGTCAGCTGGGCAAGTGCTGGGACCTGGCTGGTTACGGAGAGCCTCCAGCACCTGTTCCTCAACAGCCCAGGTCAGAGCTGCAACGATGCAGGGACTTGGCAGAATCGACACAGGGTCCTTGGAGGGGGTGTCATCCTTCTGGAATTGACGGGAGAGGGCGTCTGGCTTGGTGTTGCGTGATCCAGGCCGGTATGACAGAGTGAAATTAAACCTGGTGAAGAACAGGGCCCAGCGGGACTGCCTGGAGTTCAACCGTTTGGCCGTGCGGATGTACTCCAAGTTCTTATGATCGGTCCAAACGAGAAATGGAATGGTGGACCCCTCCACCCAGTGACGCCACTCCTCCAAGGCAAGCTTCACAGCCAGCAGCTCACGGTTCCCTATGTCGTAATTGCACTCAGAGGGGGACAACCGACGTGAGAAAAAGGCACAGGGATGGAGCTTCCTATCCTCCGCAGCCCACTGAGAAATCACAGCACCAACTCCCACATCCGAGGCGTCCACCTCCACAATGAATTGCCGGTCCACATCAGGCATCTGGAGGATGGGAGCGGAGGTGAACCTCACCTTGAGGGTACTGAAGGCTTTGTCGGCTGCTGGGGTCCAGGTGAAGGGTTGCTTGGTGCTGGTTAGAGCAGTGAGAGGGGCAGCAACGGTACTGTAGTTCCGGATAAACTTTCTATAGAAGTTAGCAAACCCCAGAAACTGTTGCAGCTTCTTTCTGTTCTCCGGAACTGGCCATGAAGTGACTGCTGATACTTTGGCAGGATCCATTTGGATACTTCCCTCTGCCACTATGTACCCCAGGAAGGCCACTGTCTTGACGTGAAACTCACATTTCTCTGCCTTGGCGTAGAGGGAATTCTCCAGAAGACGATGAAGGACTTGCTGGACATGGCGGGTGTGTTCAGACAGGTTTCTGGAGTAGATTAAGATGTCATCCAGGTAAACGAAGACAAACTTGTTTAACATGTCCCGCAGTACATCATTCACTAGAGCCTGGAACACAGCAGGAGCATTGGTGAGGCCAAAAGGCATAACCAGATACTCGTAGTGGCCTGTTGGTGTATTGAATGCGGTTTTCCATTCATCTCCCTCCCGGATCCGCACTAGGTGGTAAGCGTTTCTGAGATCCAACTTGGTAAAAACAGTGGCTCCCTGGAGCAACTCAAAAGCAGAGGTGAGCAGAGGCAGAGGGTAACGGTTTTTCACTGTGATGTCGTTGAGTCCCCTGTAGTCGATGCAGGGGCGAAGAGATCCGTCCTTCTTCCCCACAAAGAAGAAGCCAGCACCAGCAGGAGATGAAGATGAACGGATTAATCCTGCGGACAGAGAGCCATTGATGTAGTCCTCCATGGACTTTCTTTCAGGAGCAGACAACGAATAAAGACGACCCTTTGGAGGGGCTGTTCCAGGGAGGAGGTCGATGGCACAGTCGTACGGTCGGTGAGGGGGCAGAGATGTGGCTCTTGCTTTGTTAAACACCTCTCTGAGACCATGGTAGCATTCTGGGACATTGGAGAGGTCAGGAGCGGAGTTAGTAGGTACTGGCCGAGGGGGTAGTGCGGCAGCAAGCAGGCAGGTTCGGTGGCAGTCCTCTCCCCACTCCCTGATCACCCCGGTCACCCAGTCGAGCTGAGGGTTGTGCCGGCGGAGCCATGGGTAACCCAGGATGAGGGGTTGGCCTGGAGAGGGGAGCAGGTGAAACTGGATAGTTTCTTGATGGTTTCCGGACAGACCCATCGAGACCGGGGCCGTGACATGAGTGACCGATCCGAGTAAGTGTCCGTCCAGTGCCCGGGCAGGAATAGGAGGTGTCAAACGGAGGTTCTCCAGTCCCAGTTGGCGTGCCAGCTTGATGTCCATTATGTTGGCTTCGGCGCCAGAATCCACCAGAGCAGCCAGGGTGTGAGTTGAGTCAGAGAGGCGGAGGTGAACTTGCAGCAGGGGTTTGCGGTCGGAGGACTGGATGGTCATTGAACTCAACCGGACTCCCCCTATGCCCGGTGAGCTTCGGCCCTTTAAAGGGCAGGTTACCACACGATGTCCATCACCTCCACAATAGAGGCAGAGGTTTGAGGTGAAGCGGCGCTGGCGCTCTGCAGGAGTGAGAGAGGCTCGCCCAATCTCCATAGGCTCAGACTGATCAAGCTGACCTGGGTGAGTGGCAGTAGATGACAGGAGCCCAGTCGGATCTCTCCGAATGCCGGTAGTAGGTGGACCTTGGCGCCCCCTCTCACGACGACGGGTCTGTATCCTTCTGTCGATCCTGACAGTCAGTGCGATGGCTTCATCAAGAGTGGAAGGCAGTTCATGGGAGACCAACTCGTCCTTGATATAGTCAGCCAAACTATGGAAGAACGCGTCCACCAACGATGGTGTGTTCCAAGAACTTCGTCTAGCCAGGGTTCGGAAGTCGATGGAATGGTCTGCGACTGTACGTCTGCCTTGTCGAATACTGAACAGTTCACGAGACGCCTCTGCGGTTGGTGAATCCAGGTCAAACACCTTCAGCATCTCCTCAGCAAACAGGTCGAAGGTTGCACATGCGGGGGTTTGACGTTCGAACTCTGCTGTTCCCCAGAGTCGAGCTCGGCCCGTCAGGTGAGTGATGGCATACCCAACTTTAGCCCCCTCCGTGGCGAAGGTCCTTGGCTGCAAGGAGAACTGAAGTCGGCAGCTAGTCAGGAATGGCCGGACCTGGGTTGAATCGCCGTTGAACCGCTCGGGGTTTCCAATCTTGGGTTCCGGAACAGCGGCTGCAATGACCGGGGCAGGTAACTCGGGGGCAGGGCTGGTGGGCAGACTGGCTGGGGTAAGGTTGGTGAGGAGTTGAATGATCATGGCGAGTTGTTGTTGCTGCTGCTGGAACTGCTGCTCATGCTCATCGGTTTCCATGTCGGGGAAAGTGTGCGCTGAGTCCATAATGGTCAGATCGTACTGTCACGATTCAGACAGATGACCAGAGGACCACAATTGCGTCACACCAGAAAGTTTATTAAAACTTAAGGGAAAAGGGAAGTAGGGAGTGAATGAAGGCTCCAGGGGTAACAGGGATCCCGTCCAATGTGCTGGGTCTGTGCCCCCCCCAGTGGCAGCGATGCGTCCTATGAAGCCGGTGGCGGGTGGTCCAGAAGTCCTGGGGGGGGGAGACACAGACACAACAGGGCGGAATGAAACAAGGCAGCAGTACAGTTCAAGGGAAATCCAAAATACGTAGTAGCAAGGCAGAAGGCTGGTCAGAGTTACCGGGATTGAAGAGTAGTCAGGAGTCGTAATGGCAGAAGCAGGTCTGGATCTCCTGGGGCAGAAGAGTATCCAAAAAATCAGGCAGGTCCGGGGTCACAAAACCAGGGTGAGCCAGAAGCGCGAGCAAACAGGTTCCGGGTGTGAGCTTTGCAGACGATCTGACACCGGAGAGCTGAAAGACAGGGCCTTAAATACTGGGAGAGGTAGTGGGTAATGCAGCGCAGCTGGCAGAGTAATTAGAGCAGAGCAGAGCAGGGACAGGTGGAGCTAGTTAGGCTGAGTAGAGAGAGTGGTGAGCAGAGTGGAAGAAAATTAAGGTGGTAACCCGGTGGAGTGAGAGGCTCATGACAACTCCCTTAGTCGTGTTTTGTTTCTCTGAGTGCTGGGTTTAACCATAGCTTAACAGAACGATCTGGCCATGGACCCAACAGAGAAACAACACGGGGCAAACAAAGACAGCTTCCAACAAGCTATCCAGGCTCAAGGAACGTTGCTAGGACAGCATGACCAATTGATTCAGACTCTTTTGGAAAATAATCATCAACTGCTGAACCAGGTGACTCAGTTAACTACACAAGTCTCTAAATTGTCTGTTATCAGTTCTCCATCTCTCTCTGACCCCCAGTTTGATGCACCCCAAGTTGTTTCCTCGGACATTATGCATGCTTCGTTCCATCGGGAACCCCCTGTCACGTCGCCTGAACCGTTCAATGGAGAATTGGACAAGTGCCGGGGATTTTGCTTCCGTGTGACTTGATTTTTCGGCAGAGACCACTGTCGTTTTCTACTGATTCCTCTAAGGTACATTATGTTCTGGGGCTGTTAAGAGGGAGAGCTCTGGTTTGGGCTGAGGCTGTGTGCTCAAATCAAACTTTGACTGGATTGACTTTTGCTGATTTTTCTGCTAAATTGAAGACTGTTTTTGACCATCCTGACCATGTGGGTAATTCCTCCAAGAGACTTTTTAATTTGAGGCAGGGTTCTAACAGTGTGGCTGAGTACTCTATTGAGTTCTGGACTTGGGCAGCGGACTCCAAGTGGAACAATGTGGCACTTCAAGGAGCATTTCTAAACGGTTTGAATGAAGCCATTAAGGATGAACTGGCTGCTCGTGACGAGCCACATGATTTACATTCTCTCGTTTCCCTGTCCATTAAGCTAGACAACCGGTTGCGGGAGAGGCGTCGGGAGAGAGGCGGTCGGCCACATCTAGGAGGACGAGTTCCCCAGCCTTCAACCACTCGAGTCTCGCCTCCCCGGAGCCGGCAGCTTCTTGTTCCTGATCCCATCCCGAGCACAGAGGAGGAACCAATGCAAGTGGGTCGAGCTCGACTACCTCCAGCAGAGCGGCAACGGCGCCTCCAGGCGGGTGAGTGCCTGTACTGTGGAGATGCCACACACATTCTGGCTACATGCCCTAAGCGACCAAAAGACAAGGCTCGCTCGTAACGGTGGGTCTACTTGCGAGCCCAGAGTTAGATCCTGAACCCATCATTCCCCGATTACAAGTACCTGTAACCTTACGTTTCCAGAGTCATTCCCTGCCACTCTCAGCTCTCATAGACTCAGGTGCAGAAGACAACTTTATTAGCCACCAGTTCGTTACACAAGCTCGTATCCCCGTGGAGCCACTACCTACCCCCATTCGAGTCACAGCCCTTGATGGGCGCCTCCTCGCGGAGATAACTCATCAAACCACCCCCGTTTCCCTAGTGATTTCTGGCAATCATTGTGAAAGCATTCAGTTAAGAGTTATGTCTGGCTCAGCTACCCCCCTAATCCTTGGCTTCCCCTGGTTGGCTCTTCACAACCCACAAATTGATTGGACACGTCACACCATTCTCAGTTGGAGCACTAACTGCCATTCAGAGTGCCTTAGGTCAGCGGTTCCCCCCACTAAGTGTAACCCAACTCACACCTCAGCTCCTCCCGATCTGTCATCTGTCCCCAAAGAATACCATGACTTAGCTGAGGTTTTCAGTAAGGACAAGGCTCTGTCTTTACCACCACATAGGCCTTATGATTGCCCTATTGAACTGCTTCCTGGTGCTCCCTTGCCCTCTAGTCGCTTATACAATCTGTCCCGACCGGAAAGAGAGGCAATGGAGCAGTATATTGGTGATTCTCTGGCCTCGGGCATAATCCGTCCCTCGTCGTCTCCTTTGGGTGCAGGTTTCTTTTTCGTTGAAAAGAAAGACAAGTCGTTACGCCCCTGTATCGATTTCAGGGGTTTAAACAACATAACTGTTAAAAACAAGTATCCCCTTCCACTCATCAACTCAGCTTTTGAACCTCTGCATGGCGCCACAGTTTTCTCCAAGCTCGACCTCAGGAACGCTTATCACCTTGTCAGAATCCGAAAGGGAGATGAGTGGAAAACAGCTTTCAACACTCCACTGGGGCATTTTGAGTATTTGGTCATGCCCTTTGGGCTCTCAAACGCCCCTGCTGTATTCCAAGCCATGGTGAACGATGTTCTTAGGGATTTTTTGAACCGTTTTGTCTTTGTATACCTGGATGATATTCTTGTTTTTTCCAAGTCACCCGAGGAGCATGAGTCACACGTCCGTCAAGTCCTTCAACGGCTCTTGGAGAATAAGCTGTACGTCAAAGCAGAAAAGTGTGAGTTCCACAAACAGTCTACATCGTTCCTTGGTTTCATCATTGAGAGCGGGCAGGTGAAGGCGGATCCCGAGAAGATCCGGGCAGTGACGGAATGGCCCACACCCACCACCCGTAAGCAACTTCAACGATTTTTGGGCTTTGCTAACTTCTACCGTAGATTCATTAAGGGTTTTAGTAAAGTGGTGGCACCCCTTACTAGACTCACGTCCCCAAAAGTCCCTTTTCTGTGGTCCCCTGAGGCGGAGCAGGCGGTAGGGGTTTTGAAGGAACTGTTTTCCACCTCCCCCGTGTTGATACACCCCAATACCTCTCTGCAGTTTATTGTGGAGGTGGACGCGTCTGACTCAGGTGTGGGAGCAGTCCTCTCCCAGCGCTCCCCCACTGACCAAAAGCTTCACCCCTGTGCTTTTTTCTCCAAGAAATTGTCACCCACAGAACGGAATTACGACGTTGGAAACCGGGAACTGCTGGCGGTCAAGCTAGCACTGGAAGAATGGCGGCACTGGCTGGATGGAGCTGAACTGCCGTTTGTGGCTGGACAGACCACAAAAACTTGGCTTACATCCAAGCCACTAAGAGACTCAACTCACGCCAAGCCAGATGGGCCCTGTTTTTTAGTAGGTTTAACTTTATTCTAACATACAGACCGGCGTCAAGAAATGTTAAACCAGATGCTTTGTCCCGCCAGTTTGCTGACCCTTCGGAGACCAGCGAGCCTGAGGCAGTCCTACCTTCCTCATGCGTCGTGGCGGCAGTACAGTGGGAGATCGAGTCTCTTGTGAAGACTGCACTTGCCACGGACCCTGGACCGGGTGATGGACCTCCCAACCTACTCTTTGTTCCCGAGACGGTCCGGTCTCAGGTGTTGCAGTGGATTCACACCTCCCGTTTTGCTGGTCACCCTGGGATGAGACGCACGTTGACGCTGCTTAAGAGACATTTTTGGTGGCCTTCAATGGAAACTGACGTTCGGGCTTTTGTGGCAGCCTGTTCAACCTGTGCTCGGGGCAAAGCCTCCCATCAGTCCCCTTCGGGGCTGCTGCTACCCCTCCCAGTTCCCAGCCGTCCCTGGTCCCACATAGCCATGGATTTTGTCACCGGCCTACCCAAGTCTGAAGGTAATGATACTATACTTACCATTGTGGACAGATTCTCTAAATCTGTTCACTATATAGCATTACCAAAATTACCATCTGCCAGTGAGACAGTGGACCTCCTAGTCCAACATGTTTTCCGTCCCCATGGAATACCTGTGGACATCGTATCTGATAGAGGCCCACAGTTTACTTCCCGTGTTTGGAAGGTTTTCTGTTCTGCTTTGGGTGCTTCCATTAGTCTGTCCTCAGGGTTTCATCCCCAGACCAACGGTCAAACAGAAAGAGCCAATCAAGACCTCGAAGCAACCCTTCGTTGTGTGGCTGCTCAACATCCATCATCCTGGGCCAAACATCTGCCTTGGATAGAGTACGCCCACAACTCCCTCACCACCTCTGCCACCGGCCTTTCACCCTTTGAAGTAACCATGGGTTATCAACCCCCTCTGTTTCCTGCTCAGGAGAAGGAATTGGCTGTTCCTTCGGTTCAGGAGAACCTCCGCCGCTGCCAGAGAGTGTGGAGCGACGCTCGGGAAGCGTTGCTTCGGACCACCGACAGGAACAAGACGACAGCGGATAGGAGCAGGACTCCCGCACCTGTGTTTCATCATGGTCAAGAAGTTTGGCTGTCATCAAAGAACGTACCTCTTCGTACCAAATCACGCAAGCTGTCTCCTCGGTACCTGGGTCCGTTTGTGGTGGAGTCCATCGTTAACCCCGCTGCGGTTCGTTTGAAGTTGCCTTCAGCCATGAAGATACACCCTACTTTCCACGTCTCCCAACTGAAACCTGTGTCCTCCAGCCTTTTGTGTCCGCCGGCAGATCCACCTCCACCTGTTCACCTCATTGACGACCATCCGGCCTACACCGTCAGTAGGCTCCTGGACTCTCGGAGGCAGGGTAGGGGTCTCCAATACCTAGTCGATTGGGAAGGTTATGGACCAGAGGAGAGGTCTTGGGTCCCTAAGCGTTTTGTGTTGGATCCTCAGCTGATCACGGACATCCATCACGACAACCCTGACAGGCCTGGTGGGTCGCCAGGTGGCGACCATTGAGGGGGGGGTACTGTTATGTGGGCAGCTTGTCTCTCCCTTTTCTGTTTCCCTTCCTCCTTGTTTTGTCCCCTCTTTGTCTGTTGTATCTGTATGTGGGTTTGTCCCCATTATGTTGGTGCGTCTGCCGGTGTGTGTCTGGAGTGGATCGGGGGGCGTGCTCAGGATCTGCCTCTCCTGTGCAGCTGCGGGTTGTTTCCAGTGATTCCTGCCTACGCAGCTGCATCCTATTCTCTCATCAACCTGCACTACTAATTCCTGGGCATGGCTCTCCACCGGCGCCAGATCGTTGTTCTTACTAGAGCGGTAACTTGGCTCACCAGTAGAGTTAAATTGTCTTTGTCTTCAGCCTGGCTCTTTACTCTCCTTAACCTGTCGTTTGTTTTGTCTTCAGTTCAGACATACCTCCCAACCTGCCTGCCTGCCTTCCTGCCTGCCTGCCTGCCTGCCTGCCTGCCTGCCTCAGCCTCTCCTTCCTCCGGAGCCGACTAGCCCACTCTGTTCCTTTTCTTCAGTTGTTTTTGGACTAAGACAAATTGAACTTTTATTAAAATAATTTGTGTTTCTTCCACTCCCTTAGTCGTGTTTTGTTTATCTGAGTGCTGGGTTTAACCATAGCTTAACATTTCTCCTGTAAGAGAAATTATACATTTTGTTAACATTCAATTACAATCAGTAATCCAAAGATAGTAAGTACACACAAAACATGATACAGATATACACAGTCCTATCTTATCAATAATCGTTTGTTTCAATGTAATTCCTCATAACTACTTCATAATAAGATTATATAAAATCTCTCAAAAGATGAAAACCATTCAAAGTTCTTTGAGTTGATAATGAGTATTTGTAATTGATTACCCTTCGGACCATATCCTCTTTAAATCTCACAATGGTTATTGAAGCCCTAAATCTGCTCCATGTAATCCCATACTTGATCAACAACATAGGAAATATCTGATTCCCCATATATTGTTCCTGTCACCCCTCTAAATGTCATATTTCATTTATTTGTCAATACAATCACTTACTCCGCGTAAGTAAGTCATTATATTTTATCCCAGGCATCTATTTAAAAAATAGTGTGATATGTTATCTCCTACTTTCCCTTAACATATACTGTAGGGGATTTCCATCAATCCTGGGAAAAAAAAACTCCCACTCAAAACATATCAGACAATACCATGTTTCATTAAGTTTACTACACCTTCTAATATAAACCTATAACCCCTTTCTATTAATTGAATCATCGCAACCTGTTGCATTGATGTTTTAAAATAACAACCTATTGTTTAATAACTTCATAACTTACAAAACATTTTTTACTAATCCATCAGCCTAATAGTAACAACTATCTCCCATTGTTCAACAGACCATAAACAGATTATCGTTTTTAGAATTAATGATCTGTCTGCATAACTCCTTGTTGTTCAAACAAACTATAGAATTTAATAATAATAATAAAAAATTGTCAACGAACGTTCCATATTCAACTATCTAGATATGTGCTTCACATTATCCCAATGCGTCCTTCATATGTCAATATAGCCCACCTATCACTACTTTCTTTCACCCTCTTACGAAATCATGTCATTAGTAAATTGTCTCCACAAAGGACTACTACCTAATAACATATTTTTATTCACCTAAATATAAATAATTATTTTTAATACCAATCTTATTAAACAATGCAATTCAACATCAATTCAACATGTCTCATCTCCCAATTAACTTACTTACTTTGTAAACCCTCTACAATATCTATTATTCTCTATCACTAACTTTCCATCTAACGGTACTTTAACAGATTACTAATTATTTGAAGTTATAGTCAAAACAAACATCTATTCACAGCGATGCAACTTTAATTACTATGTTATACTATCCGCTATGTGTTGGTAAGACAATCTCTTTGTATAATTATATCAATGAAACCAGTAATTCATGTCAACATCATCAATATAAGAGTTTTGTTTCCTTCCCTACATGGTCTTGAACCAGGGACCCTCCACACACATCGACAACATTCACCATCGAAACACCGTTACCCGTCGCTCCACAAAATCTGCAATCCTTGCAAGGCAAGTTAAACAACTACTTCCACGTCGCATAGCAAGTTACGTCACCACTCTAAACGTCACTAGTTCGCACCACTAACTAGCTAGCCCTTTCACACCAAACATTTAACCCCCTATGACTTCCTTCTCCTCAGCAACCATTGATCCTTGTACACCAAACGTAACCCTTAATGTCCCTTACAGCTCTCTCACGTTTCAGCGACCCCCAATGGCTAACACCCGCAGACAAAAACATGTAAACTCTTCCATTTTTTACTAGTAGACAAAATAAAACACATTCTCAAACAGCGTTCTGCATTTACCTCTATCATAGGGTTTAAAACGAATTTAACAACATTAACCATCCTACATTGCTGTAGTAACATCATGTTTGGTTCAGTTTATTTGTTACGATAGTGTGACAGTGATATTTCTGTAGTAACCTCAACCAAAAGTTACTATTTTCCTCAGTCCTTCATACTCTGCTTCCTTCCAACAATGCTACATTATCCCTAGTGTTTGTTTAATATTCCTATTATTCTCGGAGTTCCCTTGCTTCACTTCCCATGAATATAAGACATTCGCTTCTCTATACGTCGTAAACTACATTCTATGTCCCCTGTTATCAACTAAGATCATAGCCACAGCTCTTATGAAACCACCAATCCGCCATTATCAGAATACAGCAGATCTAGGTAACTGTCCTTTCTAAGTAGGCTACAAGTAATACCACACTTGCTGTATTTTACCATCATATATTGAATTTATATCCATAGTAACAATATCCCATTTATTGATAGACATTACGCCAACAGTCTCAATCGTTTAATCTAGCCAACCCTTAGGCAACGCAAAAAAAATGACTAGCACGAAATCGTCTCGCTATTCCTGTTAAATAAGTGAGTCTTTCCATTTGAACCACGCACACTTCAAACCTTCCATTCTACATCACCAAACCAAATACTTTATAGTATCCGTTCAAGCAACACATACCAGCAGTTGAATTACACTCATAAACCCAGATTTTACTCTACGCCATTTAAATGACAAATAAATCCCACAAATAGCGCAATTATACTGGTTTATCATCTTACCCTCTGAATAAAATGAAGTTCCTTCACTTCACCACCTTAGCTCCACACTGATAATTAGTTTAATGAAAACCCTACATTGACTTTGTACTATATTATAAATTCTATAACCACATTACTTATGGTCAATTTATTCCTTAAACCTTATCTCTATCACATGATCCCACAACGGTACAAACTTAGAAAACCCATATTAATTACTTCCCCATCCATGATGTCACGATCGTCTGAGGAAACGGACCAATACGCAGCGCGTGGAGTGAACATGATGACTTTATTTAAATAAAAGCAACCACGAAAACAACAAACAAATGACGATAGTGAAGTCCTACAGTGACTATGACTGAACCTGGAACAAAAACCCACAAAACCAAGGTGAAACCACACAGTTTAAATATGGCTCCCAATCAGAGATAACGAGCCGACAGCTGTCACTCGTACCTCTGATTGGGAGTCACATGAATACAAACAAGGAAGACAACCACCTAGACACCCCAACCAAACAGCACACAACAAAACGAACACAACCTATACCCAACCTAACCCACACAACACCCAACAATACAAACACACCCTGGTTCATAAACAACGTCCCGGAACCAGAGCGTGACAGTACCCCCCCCTAAAGGTGCGAACCCCGGGCGCACCAACATAAAGTCTAGGGGAGGGTCTGGGTGGGCGTCTGTCCACGGTGGCGGCTCTGGCCCCGGTCGTGATCCCCACCCCACCACAGTCACAAACTGCTTAAGTAGCCTCCTCCCACTGACTACCCTCCAAACTAACCCACCTGGATAAAGGGGCAGCTCCGGACGAAGAGGCAGCACCGGACTAAGGGACAGCACCGGACTAAGGGGCAGCACCGGACTAAGGGGCAGCACCGGGCTAAGGGGCAGCACCGGGCTAAGGGACAGCACCTGACTAAGGGGCAGCACCGGACTAAGGGGCAGCACCGGGCTAAGGGACAGTACCTGACTAAGGGGCAGCACTGGACTGAGGGGCAGATCCTGGCTGGCTGGCTCTGGCGGATCCTGGCTGGACGGCTCTGGCGGATCCTGGCTGGACGGCTCTGGCGGATCCTGGCTGGCGGAAGGCTCTGGCTGATCCTGTCTGGCAGAAGGCTCTGGCTGATCCTGTCTGGCGGAAGGCTCTGGCTGATCCTGTCTGGCGGAAGGCTCTGGCTGATCCTGTCTGGCGGAAGGCTCTGGCTGATCCTGTCTGGCGGAAGGCTCTGGCTGCTCCTGTCTGGCGGAAGGCTCTGGCTGATCCTGTCTGGCGGAAGGCTCTGGCTGCTCCTGTCTGGCGGAGAGTTCTAGCGGCTCCGGTCTGGCGGACGGCTCTGAAGGCTCATGGCAGACGGGCGGCTTTGCAGGCTCAGTACAGACGGGCAGTTCCTGCGGCGCTTGGCAGACGGACAGTTCAGACGGCGTTGGGCAGACGGGCAGTTCAGACCCCGTTGGGCAGACGGCAGACTCTGGCCGTCTGAGGCGCATCGTAGGCCTGGTGCGTGGTGCCGGAACTGGAGGTACCGGGCTGAGGACACGCATCTCAGGGCTAGTGCGGGGAGAAGCAACAGGGCATGCTGGACCCTGGGGACGCACCGTAGGCCTGATGCGTGGTGCCGGAACTGGAGGTACCGGGCTGAGGACACGCATCTCGGGGCTAGTGCGGAGAGCAACAACAGGACGCCCAGGACTCTGGGGACACACAGGAGGCTTGGTGCGTGGTGTATGCACTGGTGGTAAAGGGCTGGAGACACGCACCATCGAGCCAGTGCGTGGAGGAGACACAGGGCTCTGAAGACGCACAGGAAACCTGGTGCGTGGTGTAGGTACTGGTGGTACTGGGCTGGAGCGAGGAGGTGGCGCCGGAAATACCGGACCGTGCAGGCGTACTGGCTCCCTTGAGCACTGAGCCTGCCCAACCTTACCTGGGTTGATGCTCCCCGTCGCCCGACCAGTACGGGGAGGTGGAATAACCCGCACCGGCCTATGTGGGCGAACCGGGAACACCATGCGTAAGGCTGGTGCCATGTACGCCGGCCCGAGGAGACGCACTGGTGACCTGCTGCGTGGGACCGGCTTCATGACATCTGGCTCAACACTCAATCTGGCCCGGCCGATACGTGGAGCTGGACTGTACCGAACCGGGCTATGCCTGCGTACAGGAGACACCATGCGCTCAACTGCGTAACACGGTGTCTGCCCGTACTCTCGCTCTCCACGGTCAGTCCAGGGAGTAGGCGCAGGTCTCCTACCTGACTTCGCCACACTCCCTCTTAGCCCCCCCCCAAGAAATTCTTGGGTAGTACCCACAGGCTTCCAGTCTTGCCTCCGTGCTGCCTCCTCATATCGCCGCCTCTCGGCTTTAGCTGCCTCCAGCTCTTCACGAGGACGGCGATATTCTCCCGGTTGTGCCCAAGGCCCCTTACCATCCAGAATCTCCTCCCATGTCCATGAATCCTTTATGGGTGGATATAAATCCTGTGTAGGTGGATCCTGTTGCCGCTTGACACGCCGCTTGGTCCTTTTAAGGTGGGTTTTTCTGTCACGATCGTCTGAGGAAACGGACCAATACGCAGCGCGTGGAGTGAACATGATGACTTTATTTAAATAAAGTCATCATGTTCACTCCACGCGCTGCGTATTGGTCCGTTTCCTCAGACGATCGTGACACATGACGTACGTCTACGTTTGAGTGAGCAAGTTAATACATACAGTGAGGGAAAAAAGTATTTAACCCCTCTGCAAAACATGACTTAGTACTTGGTGGCAAAACCCTTGTTGGCAATCACAGAGGTCAGACGTTTCTTGTAGTTGGCCAACAGGTTTGCACACATCTCAGGAGGGATTTTGTCCCACTCCTCTTTTCAGATCTTCTCCAAGTCATTAAGGTTTCGTGGCTGACGTTTGGCAACTCGAACCTTCAGCTCCCTCCACAGATTTTCTATGGGATTAAGGTCTGGAGACTGGCTAGGCCACTCCAGGACCTTAATGTGCTTCTCTTGAGCCACTCCTTTGTTGCCTTGGCTGTGTGTTTTGGGTCATTGTCATGCTGGAATACCCATCCACGACCCATTTTCAATGCCCTGGCTGAGGAAAGGAGGTTCTCACCCAAGATTTGACGGTACATGGCCCCGTCCATCGTCCCTTTGATGTGGTGAAGTTGTCCTGTCCCCTTAGCAGAAAAACACCCCCAAAGCATAATGTTTCCACTTCCATGTTTGACGGTGGGGATGGTGTTCTTGGGGTCACCAATTGTTTTCTTGGTGACTATGGTCCCAGCTGCCTTGAGATCATTGACAAGATCCTCCCGTGTTCTGGGATGATTCCTCACCGTTCTCATGATCATTGCAACTCCACAAGGTGAGATCTTGCATGGAGCCCCAGGCCGAGGGAGATTGACAGTTCTTTTGTGTTTCTTCTATTTGCGAATAATCGCACCAACTGTTGTCACCTTCTCACCAAGCTGCTTGGCAATGGTCTTGTAGCCCATTCCAGCCTTGTAGGTCTACAATATTGTCCTTGACATCCTTGGAGAGCTCTTTGGTCTTGGCCATGGTGGAGAGTTTGGAATCTGATTGATTGATTGCTTCTGTGGACAGGTGTCTTTTATACAGGTAACAAACTGAGATTAGGAGCACTCCCTTTAAGAGTGTGCTCCTAATCTCAGCTCGTTACCAGTATAAAAGACACCTGGGAGCCAGAAATCTTTCTGATTGAGAGGGGGTCAAATACTTATTTCCCTCATTAAAATGCAAATCAATTTATAACATTTTTGACATGCGTTTTTCTGGATATTTTTGTTGTTATTCTGTCTCTCACTGTTCAAATAAACCTACCATTAAAATTATAGACTGTTCATTTCTTTGTCAGTGGGCAAGCGTACAAAATCAGCAGGGGATCAAATACATTTTTCCCTCACTTAGAAACTTCTGGGTACTCACATCAAAGAATCCCTTCGTGGTGTTTTTAACCAATTCTCAATCGACACAAATCACTTCTACAAACACTCCCAGCAGACCAAAAAATAGACTGTAATTTTAGGACACTGCCCTGCCTGTCCAGAAAATACAGACTTTTCCACTACTCTCTAAAATAACCTCACAATCTCCATACCACTCCTTGATATTCAATAACTTAATTATGTTATATATTGTAACTTCTTATCCAAACTTATATCAAATTATTATACCCATTTTTATAACTTATTATGCACCCCTCAGATTCAAATTACTTTCTGCTCTATGTTCCTAAAATAGCCCATGTTGTCCCATTAAATTACTTAACTTCGTTAGCGGACTTATTTCCTTATTACATATATTTCCTTGCCATCGTGCGCTCATTAAATCGCATGCTTTATTTTGTGTTGCTTACGATGATATATTGTAAATGATATATTTTTGCGCTATCTTTAACTTAAAAAAACCTTACTCATTATCTGTCCATGCGGATAAATCACCAAGATATGGTCCCCCATTGAAAAATCCTAATTTACGTAATTTGCATTACTTTACAAGATACTTATTCTAAATGTGGATTTGCCTGTAATAATTTCGTCATTTCCTATCTCTCTCTTCGAGTTAAATGAAGCTCTGCTTTACTTTTAATGGTGACTGTTTTTTTCTCTCGATACCGGTCTATTAAACTTGCCATTCATTACTGCTATTAGTTCATGCATTATTAGTAATTAAACACTTAAATCAAATCCCCATCCTGATCTGTATTAAAATTTAGTTTGCCTATTTGTCGTTTTGGTGCTATGATTCAATATGTTACGTTGCATCTGCTCTGAGTCTTTCACAAAAAATATTCTCTCCTAACCAAGGTATTCAAATATAATGATGATACTACACATCAGAGGTCCGTAACCTATTTATTTAATTCTCTTTACCAAGGTATTAAAAATTATGATACTACACATCTCTCTATTCTCATGATGATACTACACATCCAAAATAGTTATTTCATGACTTATTCCATGATGATACAACACATCTCTCTTATTTCATGATTTATTCCATGATGATACAACACCTCTCTTGTATTCTCTTTTGTCTTTGTACTCATTACTCTTAACACACCCTGTTTCGAATCATAGCACCATGTTATTGTCTAATTTCATAATTCTCCTTACATCTCTTACATAACTCAACACCACTCATCGTCTCCCTTAAAAATATTGATTTACCACAGTTTAGCTTTACCACAGATAAGCAGAATTTGACATAATCAAAAAAATGAAAGTATGCTTACCTGTTAGTTCGGCTGTGAACTGCATCAAGTTCATGACGCCAATCTGTTATGATGAGTTTCTCGGGTATCAAGTAATTAAGGATGTAAGGATATACTTAGACACTTTTGATGGGGAGTTCATATAAGATATTTAATAGGTATCATGGTTCGTTATAACAGAAGGACAGAGCTTTGCCTCTTGCTTTTCCGAACTGATTTGAACAAAGAGCCACTCTCTCTTATATACCCTCTGTTACAAGTTTCTTCACGAACATCTGGTAGCCCTCAATGGGCACTCTCTTCTTTGATGTTATTACCCATTACCCCCAAGTCAGTATATCCTGTCCATCAATTATTCTAAGATCAACATCAGTAATCTCCTTTGACATAAGGAATGCAGACTCTGTGGCACCAAGTCACTTATCTACCAACTCTCTCCCTGGGTCACACAACACTATGAAATGACATCATTACATCCATGAAAACATACATGACATAAGTTTGAATAGGAAATATAGCAAAATGAATAGGAAATGTAGTCACAGACAAGGTTAGAAATAATTATTTTTAATATAAATAATAATTGTGTCCTTCAAACTTTGCTTTTGTCAAATAATCCTCAATTTGCAGGAATTACAGCCTTGCAGACCTTTGGCATTCTAGTTGTCAGTTTGTTGAGGTAATCTGAAGAGATTTCACCCCATGCTTCCTGAAGCACCTCCCACAAGTTGGATTGGCTTGATGGGCACTTCTTACGTACCATACGGTCAACCTGCTCCCACAACAGCTCAATAGGGTTGAGATCTCCTGACTGTGCTGGCCACTCCATTATAGACAGAATACCAGCTGACTGCTTCTTCCCTAAATAGCTCTTGCATAGTTTGGAGCTGTGCTTTGGGTCATTGTCCTGTTGTAGGAGGAAATTGGCTCCAATCAAGCGCCGTCCACATGGTATGGCATGGCGTTGCAAAATGGATTGATAGCCTTCCTTCTTCAAGATCCCTTTTACCCTGTACAAATCTCCCACTTTACCACCACCAAAGCACCCCCAGACCATCACATTGCCTCCACCATGCTTGACAGATGGCATCAAGCACTCCTCCAGCATCTTTTCATTTGGTCTGCATCTCACAAATGTTCTTCTTTGTGATCCGAACAACTCAAACTTCGATTCGTCTGTCCATAACACTTTTTTCCAATCTTCCTCTGTCCAGTGTCTGTGTTCTTTTGCCCATCTTTAATTTTTATTGGCCAGTCTGAGATATGGCTTTTTCTTTGCAACTCTGCCTAGAAAGTCGCCTCTTCACTGTTGACGTTGAGACTGGTGTTTTGCAGATACTATTTAATGAAGCTGCCAGTTGAGGATCTGTGAGGCGTCTGTTTCTCAAACTAGACACTCTAATGTATTTGTCCTCTTGCTCAGTTGTGCACCGGGGCCTCACACTCCTCTTTCTATTCTGGTTAGAGCCAGTTTGCGCTGTTCTGTGAAGGGTGTAGTACACAGCGTTGTACGAGATCTTCAGTTTCTTGGCAATTTCTTGCATGTGGGGGGAAACTATACGGGAGTCTTAACTTGGCTAGTTGTGAGCAACCCCTAGTTCTCTTTAGCTATAGCTGTAATGGGACTCATACATGCTTATAACAAGTTATAAAGCATTATACCGGCAGGTTGTGAAGTGTTACTGCTATAATGACTGCTGTCAAGGCTGGATTGTTCATTGGTTTGATCAATGTTGTCAGGAGGAGAGATACGGGATTCACTGACCACTGATCAGAGAGATGAACTATTAAGCATGCCTACTAAGCACAGGTGGCTGGTGGCACTGTAGCCCTTTCCTGCAGTCAAATGACCAAATCACGCTCTAGTGGCCTCATGGGTGGAATGTTATCATATTTTTCATAATTTCATAATTAATAAACTTTTCTTTTTTTTCGCAGAAAATCCGGTGTTTCTATGTCAAATAGTTTTGTTATATTTCAGTCTTCTGTGATGTATATAAAGTGTAATATTGGGATGCAAACTCAAAATTGAATACATTTCAACTTTATATCTGACATGGTACAGGTTTCCTCTTTTTTAAAGCCCATAACCATGTGTGTGAGGAGTATAGTTTTGTTTCAAAGTAGATTTGTTTAAGACTACCAAGGAACTCTCTGTGTGACCCTGATTTAGCCCACTGCAGTAAAATGTTAATGGGGTGGACGGCTCATAGAAATGGCTGGAACGGATGATAGGAACCAATTAAGTACTTGCCTAGCAACATAGATAGGTACAACTCTAAACATCCATATCAATATCACCCAATACTTCAAATGTATATAATGACTAATATGTTAATATGTTAACCCAACTAATCAACATATTCCTGATTTCATTCACAATCCTCACATTAACTTCCATGTTTCAAACAGTATGATTCAACAATGTCTACTCAAAATAAATCAGAAGTGTATCCTAAGACATTACCATAATGTATCACTGTTTTAACCTAATACTTATAAAGACATTTCTAAATTGTACAATGAATATCCTTCATTTTGAAAATACTTATACTAATATATACTAATGATGCACTTAAATAACTCAGTCATCTTATAAATTATAACCCAAAACCAAATTACTTAACTCAACCAATTTTTTTAAATGACAATTGTTATTGATTCACTTGGTTCTTATCAATCAAAATTAAAACCCTCAACTTTATCACCCATTACAACTGTCAGAATGTACACTTATATTAACATACAGTATAAACATCCATAATTCTATTATGACTTTCCTCATCCTGATAATAAATACAGATCATTATCTCAATGCATTCTTAATACTATTAATTTAGCAGTGTATATACCTGTATGTATATACCCAAATTAGCAAATTTAGATAAATCCAATTTTATTATCAACACAGCTAAGCAACCCCTTTTTCTCCCGGCACTTAAATCTTCTGGAGTCTCTTCATTGTGTTCTTCAGACAGCTTCATAGTTCAAAATGACTTGCCCATGACAATGTCACAACTACAATGTCTCATCCGAGTCACCACCTTTTCTAAAATCCATTGTCTTGTCCATTTGCCAACCATTTGCCCACAACATCAGAAATGTTGTATCTGAACATACAGTGGGGAGAACAAGTATTTGACACACTGCCGATTTTGCAGGTTTTCCTACTTACAAAGCATGTAGAGGTCTGTACTTTTTATCATAGGTACACTTCAACTGTGAGAGACGGAATCTAAAACAAAAATCCAGAAAATCACATTGTATGATTTTTAAGTAATTAATTTGCATTTTATTGCATGACATAAGTATTTGATCACCTACCAACCAGTTAGAATTCCGGCTCTCACAGACCTGTTAGTTTTTCTTTAAGAAGCCCTCCTGTTCTCCACTCATTAACTGTATTAACTGCACCTGTTTGAACTCGTTACCTGTATAAAAGACACCTGTCCACACACTCAATCAAACAGACTCCAACCTCTCCACAATGGCCAAGTCCAGAGAGCTGTGTAAGGACATCAGGGATACAATTGTAGACCTGCACAAGGCTGGGATGGGCTACAGGACAATAGGCAAGCAGCTTGGTGAGAAGGCAACAACTGTTGGCGCAATTATTAGAAAATGGAAGAAGTTCAAGATGACTGTCAAACACCCTCGGTCTGGGGATCCATGCAAGATCTCACCTCGTGGGGCATCAATGATCATGAGGAAGGTGAGGGATCAGCCCAGAACTACACGGCAGGACCTGGTCAATGACCTGAAGAGAGCTGGGACCACAGTCTCAAAGAAAACCATTAGTAACACACTACGCCGTCATGGATTAAAATCCTGCAGCGCACGCAAGGTCCCCCTGCTCAAGCCTCTGATATTCATCTTCAGCCGGTTCATAGGTTGTTTCTTTTATTTAGGTTCACACCATTCTAGGCCAAATTATCCCTGCTATGCATCAAGACACCATCTGTATTTACCTCACTAGAAGACAAGCATAACATTTTAATTGATTTAATTTCTAATCCAATAAATCCATACAAACATTGACTATAAAACAAATTATTATGTTTTAACAATTATTCTTACTACCAATTTCTAATATACTATACTATTCACATCGCTCTGTGTAGTGTGTCCTTCTTGCAATAGGGAAGCAAAGATTCACTGCTGCAATGACACACAGACATAGACACAAAAACAATGGTCCACAGTGACAGTTCCATCTTCCTCCTCTGATTTGTATTACCTCCTACAGTGGGACAAATAGATGCAGGTATCTCTCTCAGCTACTGTCCCCTCCATTGAGGTAGCCAGCAACACCTAGTGCTCGGGCTCCCAAGTGGCACAGCGGTCTAAGGAACTGCATCTCAGTGCTTGAGGAGTCACTACAGACCCCCTGGTTCAATTCCAGGCTGTATCACAACCGGCTGTGATTGGGAGTCCCATAGGGCGGCGCACAATTGGCCCAGCATCGTCGGTTTTGGCCGGTGTAGGCCGTCATTGTAAATAAGAATTTGTTCTTAACTGACTTGCCTAGTTAAATAAAGGTAAAATAAAAAATAAAAATGTAAACACTCCACCTAGATTCTGTCCAGCTCTGACTTCTGTAATCCTCTACTGCCACACAGTCTCCTATGCACAGAAAATGCCCAGATTCTCCTGTTAGGTTGGCAGAGTTGCCTTTACCTTTTTGAAAGAAAGTCTTCCGAACATTGTTAGTTGAGACACAATATGTTGCTTTACCCTGTCTTCTTATCAGTCAGGAAAAGCCTTTAGATTGTAAAGTGATTATCCCACTGGCTATAGGGTGAACGCACCAATTGGTGAGTCGCTCTGGATAAGAGCGTCTGCTAAATGACGTAAATGTGCCCTTGAGCAAGGCACTTAACCCTAATTGCTCCTGTAAGTCGCTCTGGATAAGAGCGTCTGCTAAATGACTAAAATGTAAATGTAAATTAGGAAGTGCACTCTTCTTGCAGCTTATTATAGTCCACTCTTTCCATCTAACATGCCTCCTCTACATTCTACCTTACACCACAAATACATTTTCACCTAAAACATGTAATCGAACCCATAACACATTAATTACTACTGCTCATATTCTTGCTACAATATGCAAATGTACCAATAAATCCTCATGCTATCAGTACTACCCCCTTTTGAACACATGAGTCACAACGTGATTCATGCTTTCAAAAACAAAATACCAACATTGTTTATTAAACCAAAATAAATGAAATTAAAATGACAACATTTTAACTGACTTCTATCCCATAAAGTAATTCAAGAATAGTACAATTGACTAGCGACAGCTCTCTCTATGTTTTCTTTTCATGGTCCGAATCATATATATATTATTACCAAATTATAAACTTCTTCATAATTATCCTTATTATAACTAACTCCCAATTCGGTATAATAAATTACCTTAAATTCCTCATCCCATGCCTCTAGGATTTCCAGTGTGGGTGATCAATTCACACTAGAAAGTCAGGACAGAGTGCAGAGGTCATTGAAACCTTCAAAGAATTGTTCCATTCTATAGTATAAACTAATCACTAATAACAGTCATAACATTTCATAAAGTTGTATCCCAAGTGTTCAGTAAGTCCTCATGACATTTCTTCTCATAAGAAATCATGTTTGTACCGAAAACTCACTCAAAAAAGAAAAAAACGTCATAAAATTCACTATGTGACCCTGTAAGACTTATCACCTTTGACCTGTTGAAACTCCTTACACTCAAAAGAAGAACCCTATATAAACATCATACCAGGTGGGTTGTGTGTTTATATGAAAAACCCTATTGGAAAACAAAAAACAAAAATGGCCTTATTTAATTTGTTAGCTCCCTTTTACGACCTAATACTGCTGAATTGTACTACCTTCTCCCCCTAGCCATGGGAAACATTCCAATGAGATAAGGAAATCCCCTTTCTCCTGTAAGAGAAATTATACATTTTGTTAACATTCAATTACAATCAGTAATCCAAAGATAGTAAGTACACACAAAACATGATACAGATATACACAGTCCTATCTTATCAATAATCGTTTGTTTCAATGTAATTCCTCATAACTACTTCATAATAAGATTATATAAAATCTCTCAAAAGATGAAAACCATTCAAAGTTCTTTGAGTTGATAATGAGTATTTGTAATTGATTACCCTTCGGACCATATCCTCTTTAAATCTCACAATGGTTATTGAAGCCCTAAATCTGCTCCATGTAATCCCATATCAAATGATCCATTATCGTTTACTTGATCAACAACATAGGAAATATCTGATTCCCCATATATTGTTCCTGTCACCCCTCTAAATGTCATATTTCATTTATTTGTCAATACAATCACTTACTCCGCGTAAGTAAAACATTATATTTTATCCCAGGCATCTATTTTAAAAATAGTGTGATATGTTATCTCCTACTTTCCCTTAACATATACTGTAGGGGATTACCATCAATCCTGGGGAAAAAAAACTCCCACTCAAAACATATCAGACAATACCATGTTTTATTAAGTTTACTACACCTTCTAATATAAACCTATAACCCCTTTCTAGTAATTGAATCATCGCAACCTGTTGCATTGATGTTTTAAAATAACAACCTATTGTTTAATAACTTCATAACTTACAAAAAATGTTTTACTAATCCATCAGCCTAATAGTAACAACTATCTCCCATTGTTCAACAGACCATAAACAGATTATCGTTTTTAGAATTAATGATCTGTCTGCATAACTCCTTGTTGTTCAAACAAACTATAGAATTTAATAATAATAATAAAAAATTGTCAACGAACGTTCTATATTCAACTATCTAGATATGTCCTTCACATTATCCCAATGCGTCCTTCATATGTCAATATAGCCCACCTATCACTACTTTCTTTCACCCTCTTACGAAATCATGTCATTAGTAAATTGTCTCCACAAAGGACTACTACCTAATAACATATTTTTATTCACCTAAATATAAATAATTATTTTTAATACCAATCTTATTAAACAATGCAATTCAACATCAATTCAACATGTCTCATCTCCCAATTAACTTACTTACTTTGTAAACCCTCTACAATATCTATTATTCTCTATCGCTAACTTTCCATCTAACGGTACTTTAACAGATTACTAATTATTTGAAGTTATAGTCAAAACAAACATATATTCACAGCGATGCAACTTTAATTACTATGTTATACTATCCGCTATGTGTTGGTAAGACAATCTCTTTGTATAATTATATCAATGAAACCAGTAATTCATGTCAACATCATCAATATAAGAGTTTTGTTTCCTTCCCTACATGGTCTTGAACCAGGGACCCTCCACACACATCGACAACATTCACCATCGAAACACCGTTACCCGTCGCTCCACAAAATCTGCAATCCTTGCAAGGCAAGTTAAACAACTACTTCCACGTCGCATAGCAAGTTACGTCACCACTCTAAACGTCACTAGTTCGCACCACTAACTAGCTAGCCCTTTCACACCAAACATTTAACCCCCTATGACTTCCTTCTCCTCAGCAACCATTGATCCTTGTACACCAAACGTAACCCTTAATGTCCCTTACAGCTCTCTCACGTTTCAGCGACCCCCAATGGCTAACACCCGCAGACAAAAACATGTAAACTCTTCCATTTTTTACTAGTAGACAAAATAAAACACATTCTCAAACAGCGTTCTGCATTTACCTCTATCATAGGGTTTAAAACGAATTTAACAACATTAACCATCCTACATTGCTGTAGTAACATCATGTTTGGTTCAGTTTATTTGTTACGATAGTGTGACAGTGATATTTCTGTAGTAACCTCAACCAAAAGTTACTATTTTCCTCAGTCCTTCATACTCTGCTTCCTTCCAACAATGCTACATTATCCCTAGTGTTTGTTTAATATTCCTATTATTCTCGGAGTTCCCTTGCTTCACTTCCCATGAATATAAGACATTCGCTTCTCGTAAACTACATTCTATGTCCCCTGTTATCAACTAAGATCATAGCCACAGCTCTTATGAAACCACCAATCCGCCATTATCAGAATACAGCAGATCTAGGTAACTGTCCTTTCTAAGTAGGCTACAAGTAATACCACACTTGCTGTATTTTACCATCATATATTGAATTTATATCCATAGTAACAATATCCCATTTATTGATAGACATTACGCCAACAGTCTCAATCGTTTAATCTAGCCAACCCTTAGGCAACGCAAAAAAAATGACTAGCATGAAATCGTCTCGCTATTCCTGTTAAATAAGTGAGTCTTTCCATTTGAACCACGCACACTTCAAACCTTCCATTCTACATCACCAAACCAAATACTTTTGTAGTATCCGTTCAAGCAACACATACCAGCAGTTGAATTACACTCATAAACCCAGATTTTACTCTACGCCATTTAAATGACAAATAAATCCCACAAATAGCGCAATTATACTGGTTTATCATCTTACCCTCTGAATAAAATGAAGTTCCTTCACTTCACCACCTTAGCTCCACACTGATAATTAGTTTAATGAAAACCCTAAATTGACTTTGTACTATATTATAAATTCTATAACCACATTACTTATGGTCAATTTATTCCTTAAACCTTATCTCTATCACATGATCCCACAACGGTACAAACTTAGAAAACCCATATTAATTACTTCCCCATCCATGACGTACGTCTACGTTTGAGTGAGGGAAAAAAGTATTTGACCCCTCTGCAAAACATGACTTAGTACTTGGTGGCAAAACCCTTGTTGGCAATCACAGAGGTCAGACGTTTCTTGTAGTTGGCCAACAGGTTTGCACACATCTCAGGAGGGATTTTGTCCGACTCCTCTTTTCAGATCTTCTCCAAGTCATTAAGGTTTCGTGGCTGACGTTTGGCAACTCGAACCTTCAGCTCCCTCCACAGATTTTCTATGGGATTAAGGTCTGGAGACTGGCTAGGCCACTCCAAGACCTTAATGTGCTTCTCTTGAGCCACTCCTTTGTTGCCTTGGCTGTGTGTTTTGGGTCATTGTCATGCTGGAATACCCATCCACGACCCATTTTCAATGCCCTGGCTGAGGAAAGGAGGTTCTCACCCAAGATTTGACGGTACATGGCCCCGTCCATCGTCCCTTTGATGCGGTGAAGTTGTCCTGTCCCCTTAGCAGAAAAACACCCCCAAAGCATAATGTTTCCACCTCCATGTTTGACGGTGGGGATGGTGTTCTTGGGGTCACCAATTGTTTTCTTGGTGACTATGGTCCCAGCTGCCTTGAGATCATTGACAAGATCCTCCCGTGTTCTGGGATGATTCCTCACCGTTCTCATGATCATTGCAACTCCACAAGGTGAGATCTTGCATGGAGCCCCAGGCCGAGGGAGATTGACAGTTCTTTTGTGTTTCTTCTATTTGCGAATAATCGCACCAACTGTTGTCACCTTCTCACCAAGCTGTTTGGCAATGGTCTTGTAGCCCATTCCAGCCTTGTAGGTCTACAATATTGTCCTTGACATCCTTGGAGAGCTCTTTGGTCTTGGCCATGGTGGAGAGTTTGGAATCTGTTTGATTGATTGCTTCTGTGGACAGGTGTCTTTTATACAGGTAACAAACTGAGATTAGGAGCACTCCCTTTAAGAGTGTGCTCCTAATCTCAGCTCGTTACCAGTATAAAAGACACCTGGGAGCCAGAAATCTTTCTGATTGAGAGGGGGTCAAATACTTATTTCCCTCATTAAAATGCAAATCAATTTATAACATTTTTAACATGCGTTTTTCTGGATATTTGTGTTGTTATTCTGTCTCTCACTGTTCAAATAAACCTACCATTAAAATTATATACTGATCATTTCTTTGTCAGTGGGCAAACGTACAAAATCAGCAGGGGATCAAATACATTTTTCCCTCACTTAGAAACTTCTGGGTACTCACATCAAAGAATCCCTTCGTGGTGTTTTTAACCAATTCTCAATCGACACAAATCACTTCTACAAACACTCCCAGCAGACCAAAAAATAGACTGTAATTTTAGGACACTGCCCTGCCTGTCCAGAAAATACAGACTTTTCCACTACTCTCTAAAATAACCTCACAATCTCCATACCACTCCTTGATATTCAATAACTTAATTATGTTATATATTGTAACTTCTTATCCAAACATATATCAAATTATTATAACCATTTTTATAACTTATTATGCACCCCTCAGATTCAAATTACTTTCTGCTCTATGTTCCTAAAATAGCCCATGTTGTCCCATTCAATTACTTAACTTCGTTAGCGGACTTATTTCCTTATTACATATATTTCCTTGCCATCGTGCGCTCATTAAATCGCATGCTTTATTTTGTGTTGCTTACGATGATATATTGTAAATGATATATTTTTGCGCTATCTTTAACTTTTTAAAACCTTACTCATTATCTGTCCATGCGGATAAATCACCAAGATATGGTCCCCCATTGAAAAATCCTAATTTACGTAATTTGCATTACTTTACAAGAGACTTATTCTAAATGTGGATTTGCCTGTAATAATTTCGTCATTTCCTATCTCTCTCTTCGAGTTAAATGAAGCTCTGCTTTACTTTTAATGGTGACTGTTTTTTTCTCTCGATACCGGTCTATTAAACTTGCCATTCATTACTGCTATTAGTTCATGCATTATTAGTAATTAAACACTTAAATCAAATCCCCATCCTGATCTGTATTAAAATTTAGTTTGCCTATTTGTCGTTTTGGTGCTATGATTCAATATGTTACGTTGCATCTGCTCTGAGTCTTTCACAAAAAATATTCTCTCCTAACCAAGGTATTCAAATATAATGATGATACTACACATCAGAGGTCCGTAACCTATTTATTTAATTCTCTTTACCAAGGTATTAAAAATTATGATACTACACATCTCTCTATTCTCATGATGATACTACACATCCAAAATAGTTATTTCATGACTTATTCCATGATGATACAACACATCTCTCTTATTTCATGATTTATTCCATGATGATACAACACCTCTCTTGTATTCTCTTTTGTCTTTGTACTCATTACTCTTAACACACCCTGTTTCGAATCATAGCACCATGTTATTGTCTAATTTCATAATTCTCCTTACATCTCTTACATAACTCAACACCACTCATCGTCTCCCTTAAAAATATTGATTTACCACAGTTTAGCTTTACCACAGATAAGCAGAATTTGACATAATCAAAAAAATGAAAGTATGCTTACCTGTTAGTTCGGCTGTGTACTGCATCATGTTTGTGATGCCAATCTGTTATGATGAGTTTCTCGGGTATCAAGTAATTAAGGATGTAAGGATATACTTAGACACTTTTGATGGGGAGTTCATATAAGATATTTAATAGGTATCATGGTTCGTTATAACAGAAGGACAGAGCTTTGCCTCTTGCTTTTCCGAACTGATTTGAACAAAGAGCCACTCTCTCTTATATACCCTCTGTTACAAGTTTCTTCACGAACATCTGGTAACCCTCAATGGGCACTCTCTTCTTTGATGTTATTACCCATTACCCCCAAGTCAGTATATCCTGTCCATCAATTATTCTAAGATCAACATCAGTAATCTCCTTTGACATAAGGAATGCAGACTCTGTGGCACCAAGTCACTTATCTACCAACTCTCCCCCTGGGTCACACAACACTATGAAATGACATCATTACATCCATGAAAACATACATGACATAAGTTTGAATAGGAAATATAGCAAAATGAATAGGAAATGTAGTCACAGACAAGGTTAGAAATAATGATTTTTAATATAAATAATAATTGTGTCCTTCAAACTTTGCTTTTGTCAAATAATCCTCAATTTGCAGGAATTACAGCCTTGCAGACCTTTGGCATTCTAGTTGTCAGTTTGTTGAGGTAATCTGAAGAGATTTCACCCCATGCTTCCTGAAGCACCTCCCACAAGTTGGATTGGCTTGATGGGCACTTCTTACGTACCATACGGTCAACCTGCTCCCACAACAGCTCAATAGGGTTGAGATCTCCTGACTGTGCTGGCCACTCCATTATAGACAGAATACCAGCTGACTGCTTCTTCCCTAAATAGCTCTTGCATAGTTTGGAGCTGTGCTTTGGGTCATTGTCCTGTTGTAGGAGGAAATTGGCTCCAATCAAGCGCCGTCCACATGGTATGGCATGGCGTTGCAAAATGGATTGATAGCCTTCCTTCTTCAAGATCCCTTTTACCCTGTACAAATCTCCCACTTTACCACCACCAAAGCACTCCCAGACCATCACATTGCCTCCACCATGCTTGACAGATGGCATCAAGCACTCCTCCAGCATCTTTTCATTTGGTCTGCATCTCACAAATGTTCTTCTTTGTGATCCGAACAACTCAAACTTCGATTCGTCTGTCCATAACACTTTTTTCCAATCTTCCTCTGTCCAGTGTCTGTGTTCTTTTGCCCATCTTTAATTTTTATTGGCCAGTCTGAGATATGGCTTTTTCTTTGCAACTCTGCCTAGAAAGTCGCCTCTTCACTGTTGACGTTGAGACTGGTGTTTTGCAGATACTATTTAATGAAGCTGCCAGTTGAGGACCTGTGTGGCGTCTGTTTCTCAAACTAGACACTCTAATGTATTTGTCCTCTTGCTCAGTTGTGCACCGGGGCCTCACACTCCTCTTTCTATTCTGGTTAGAGCCAGTTTGCGCTGTTCTGTGAAGGGTGTAGTACACAGCGTTGTACGAGATCTTCAGTTTCTTGGCAATTTCTCGCATGTGGGGGGAAACTATACGGGAGTCTTAACTTGGCTAGTTGTGAGCAACCCCTAGTTCTCTTTAGCTATAGCTGTAATGGGACTCATACATGCTTATAACAAGTTATAAAGCATTATACCGGCAGGTTGTGAAGTGTTACTGCTATAATGACTGCTGTCAAGGCTGGATTGTTCATTGGTTTGATCAATGTTGTCAGGAGGAGAGATACGGGATTCACTGACCACTGATCAGAGAGATGAACTATTAAGCATGCCTACTAAGCACAGGTGGCTGGTGGCACTGTAGCCCTTTCCTGCAGTCAAATGACCAAATCACGCTCTAGTGGCCTCATGGGTGGAATGTTATTCATATTTTTCATAATTTCATAATTAATAAACTTTTCTTTTTTTCCGCTGAAAATCCGGTGTTTCTATGTCAAATAGTTTTGTTATATTTCAGTCTTCTGTGATGTATATAAAGTGTAATATTGGGATGCAAACTCAAAATTGAATACATTTCAACTTTATATCTGACATGGTACAGGTTTCCTCTTTTTTAAAGCCCATAACCATGTGTGTGAGGAGTATAGTTTTGTTTCAAAGTAGATTTGTTTAAGACTACCAAGGAACTCTCTGTGTGACCCTGATTTAGCCCACTGCAGTAAAATGTTAATGGGGTGGACGGCTCATAGAAATGGCTGGAACGGACTAAAATGGAATGGTATCGCGCACGTCAAACACATGTTTTCCCATGTGGTTGATACCATTCCATTTACTCCATTCCAGCATTATTATGAGCGGTCCTCCCCTCAGCAGCCTCCTGTGCTATTGAGATATGCTCTCAATTCAACGTCATCCCATTGAGGTCCATTTCTATGTCACTGTCATTTCTCACATATTTCTAAACAGAAGTGGATGCCCTGAACCCCAGGATAGCGAGAAGAGACAGAGACATAGGCAAGGACATTGACTCCATTTAACTGACGTGTTAACTAGGACGTACTGGGAGAGCTATCATCTCTGTGTGTTTAGAAAATGGCCAACCTTTTCTATTCCTGTTTCTGGACCTTCCCTCATTTCCCCAAACAAAACAAAACCCTTTCTTTCTGACAAGGTACTGTATATGAAGTATGTTGTGTGCTGTGGGTCCCTTGACACTGGTACAGTGGGGAGAACAAGTATGTGATACACTGCCGATTATGCAGGTTTTCCTACTTACAAAGCATGTAGAGGTCTGTAATTGTTATCATAGGTACACTTCAACTGTGAGAGACGGAATCTAAAACAAAAATCCAGAAAATCACATTGTATGATTTTTAAGTAATTAATTTGCATTTTATTGCATGACATAATATATAATAATAATATATAATAATATAATAAATATAATAATATAATATTAATATTAAATTAATAATAATAATATGCCATTTAGCAGACGCTTTTATCCAAAGCGACTTACAGTCATGCGTGCATACATTTTTTGTGTATGGGTGGTCCCGGGGATCGAACCTACTACCTTGGCGTTACAAGCGCCGTGCTCTACCAGCTGAGCTACAGAGGACCACATAAGTATTTGATACATCAGAAAAGCAGAACTTAATATTTGGTACAGAAATCTTTGTTTGCAATTACAGAGATCATACGTTTCCTGTAGGTCTTGACCAGGTTTGCACACACTGCAGCAGGGATTTTGGCCCACTCCTCCATACAGACCTTCTCCAGATCCTTCAGGTTTCGGGGCTGTCGCTGGGCAATACGGACTTTCAGCTCCCTCCTGTCAGCGGGTGCTGTAGGTGGGTGTGGTGTGGGAATCAGGCGCAGGACGCAGAAGATAAGTCCAAAATACTTTAGTAATGCACACTCAAAACACGATCCAACAGCCCGGAGGCGAGAAAATGCGCACACAGGCGTAAACAAAAGGGCGCACTAAACATGTGCGAAAAATACTCTCCTACACAAAGGAGGCAAGCTACAATAGCGCACTGTAAATAGTAGCGCACCAACACGACAGCGAAAACAATCACACACAACACCTGACAAACACAACGAGAACTTATAGGACACTAATGACGCTAAACGACAACAGGTGTACATAATCCAGACAAAACCAAACGAACATAGAAACATACAACGGTGGCAGCTAGTATTCCGGAGACGACGAACGCCGAAGCCTGCCCGAGCAAGGAAGAGAGGCAGCCTCGGCCGAAACCGTGACAGTACCCCCCCCTTGACGCGCGGCTCCAGACGTGCGCCGACTCCGGCCTCGGGGACGACCAGGAGGACGCGGAGCAGGGCACGTCGGGTGACTACGGTGGAATTCTGTCAGGAGAGACGGGTCCAAAATGTCTCTCCTCGGCACCCAGCACCGTTCCTCCGGGCCGTACCCCTCCCACTCCACCAGATATTGGAGACCCCCCATCCGACGTCTCGAATCCAAGATGGACCGCACGGAGTACGCCGGTGCCCCCTCGATGTCCAATGGGGGCGGAGGAGTCTCCTTGATCTCATTTTCCTGGAGTGGGCCAGCTACCACCGGCCTGAGAAGAGACACATGGAACGAGGGGTTAATACTTTTATACTCAATAGGTAGTTGTAATCTGTAACACACCTCGTTCAATCTTCTCAGGACTTTAAACGGCCCCACAAACCGCCGACCCAGTTTCCGACAGGGCAGGCGGAGGGGCAGGTTTTTGGTAGAGAGCCAGACTCGATCACCAGGTGCGTACACCGGTCCCTCACTGCGGTGGAGATCGGCGCTCGCCTTTTGACGACGGAGGGCCCGCTGAAGGTGGACGTGTGCAGCGTTCCACGTCTCCTCCGAGCGCCGCACCCACTCATCCACCGCAGGAGCCTCGATCTGGCTCTGCTGCCAAGGTGCCAGAACCGGCTGGTAACCTAACACACATTGGAAAGGGGTTAGGTTAGTGGAGGAATGGCGTAGGGAATTCTGGGCCATTTCTGCCCAGGGAACGTACCGTGCCCACTCCTCCGGCCGGTCCTGGCAGTATGATCTAAGAAACCTACCCACATCCTGGTTCACACGTTCCACCTGCCCATTACTCTCCGGATGGTAACCCGAGGTGAGGCTCACCGAGACCCCCAACCGCTCCATAAAGGCTCTCCAGACTCTGGAGGTGAATTGGGGACCTCGATCAGACACAATATCCTCAGGTACCCCGTAGTGCCGGAAAACATGGGTGAATAGAGCTTCGGCGGTCTGTAGGGCAGTAGGAAGGCCCGGCATAGGGAGCAAACGACAGGCCTTAGAGAACCGGTCCACAACGACCAGTATAGTAGTATTCCCCTGTGAGGGAGGAAGGTCAGTGATGAAGTCCACCGAGAGGTGAGACCATGGTCGTTGTGGAACGGGCAGGGGTAGTAACTTACCCCTAGGCAGATGTCTAGGCGCCTTACACTGGGCGCACACCGAGCAGGAGGAGACATAAACCCTATCAAACAAAATTTCCTATCAACAAAATTCCCAGCCGCGCCTGAATCTACCAGCGCCTTATGCTGGGAATGAGGTGCTACCTGTGGAAAACGCACAGGTATACAGAAGTGCGCAACAGAGAGCTCTGGGTGAGTGGGGCGCCTACTCACCTGGAAGGACTCCCCAGTGCGGGGCCTGTCGTCTTCTCCCCTAGGAGGCCATCCCCAGCACCTAGCCGCGGTGTGTCCTCCACGGCCACAGTTGGTGCAGGAGACGGGCCCCCTCGTACTCCGACCCCTCCTCTCTCTAGCGCCAGCGCCCCCAAGCTCCATAGGGCTCGGCTCGGAGGCGCTGGAGGGTGAAATGGACGGACCCCCCTCGGAACGTCCGCGGGTAGCCAGCAGGGTGTCCAGCCTGATGGACATGTCGACTAACTGGTCGAAAGAGAGACTGGTGTCCCTACAGGCCAGCTCCCGACGGACGTCCTCTCGTAGACTACAGCGGTAGTGATCGATGAGGGCCCGCTCATTCCACCCTGCATCCGCCGCTAGAGTACGGAATTCTAACGCGAACTCCTGGGCGCTCCTCCTCCCCTGCCGGAGGCAGAACAGACGCTCCCCCGCCGCTTTCCCCTCCGGTGGATGGTCAAACACCGCCCTGAAGCGGCGGGAGAACTCAGCGTATGTGATGGTGGTAGCGTCTATCCTCCTCCACTCGGCGTTGGCCCATTCCAACGTCTTGCCGGTAAGGCAGGAGATGAGGGCGGACACGCTCTCGTGTCCCGAGGGCGCCGGGTGCACGGTGGCCAGGTATAGCTCCACCTGGAGAAGGAAGCCCTGACACCCGGCAGCGGTCCCATCGTAGGCCCTCGGGAGCGAGAGTCGAATTCCCCTGGGTTCCGGAGCGGGAATGGGCTGACTGGCTGATGGTGATGGCAGGGGAGGTGGAGTTGGGGGTGTCCCTCGGGTCTCCCAGCGTTGAAGTGTGTTAATAACATCCTGCAGGGCGGTCCCGATCCGAAGGATCTGGTCATTCTGCTCCCGGACCCGATCCTCCAAAGTCTCCTGTGCTGCTGCGGCTCCTGCTGATTCCATTCTGAATGGTGTGTGATTCTGTCAGCGGGTGCTGTAGGTGGGTGTGGTGTGGGAATCAGGCGCAGGACGCAGAAGATAAGTCCAAAAGACTTTAGTAATGCACACTCAAAACACGATCCAACAGCCCGGAGGCGAGAAAATGCGCACACAGGCGTAAACAAAAGGGCGCACTAAACATGTGCGAAAAATACTCTCCTACACAAAGGAGGCAAGCTACAATAGCGCACTGTAAATAGTAGCGCACCAACACGACAGCGAAAACAATCACACACAACACCTGACAAACACAACGAGAACTTATAGGACACTAATGACGCTAAACGACAACAGGTGTACATAATCCAGACAAAACCAAACGAACATAGAAACATACAACGGTGGCAGCTAGTATTCCGGAGACGACGAACGCCGAAGCCTGCCCGAGCAAGGAAGAGAGGCAGCCTTGGCCGAAACCGTGACACCTCCAAAGATTTTCTATTGGGTTCAGGTCTGGAGACTGGCTAGGCCACTCCAGGACCTTGAGATGCTTCTTACGGAGCCACTCCTTAGTTGCCCTGGCTGTGTGTTTCGGGTCGTTGTCATGCTGGAAGACCCAGCCACGACCCATCTTCAATGCTCTTACTGAGGGAAGGAGGTTGTTGGCCAAGATCTTGCGATACATGGCCCCATCCATCCTCCCCTCAATACGGTGCAGTCGTCCTGTCCCCTTTGCAGAAAAGCATCCCCAAAGAATGATGTTTCCACCTCCATGCTTCACGGTTGGGATGGTGTTCTTGGGGTTGTACTCATCCTTCTTCTTCCTCCAAACACGGCGAGTGGAGTTTAGACCAAAAAGCTCTATTTTTGTCTCATCAAACCACATGACCTTCTCCCATTCCTCCTCTGGATCATCCAGATGGTCATTGGATAACTTCAGACGGGCCTGGACATGCGCTGGCTTGAGCAGGGGGACCTTGCGTGCGCTGCAGGATTTTAATCCATGACGGCGTAGTGTGTTACTAATGGTTTTCTTTGAGACTGTGGTCCCAGCTCTCTTCAGGTCATTGACCAGGTCCTGCCGTGTAGTTCTGGGCTGATCCCTCACCTTCCTCATGATCATTGATGCCCCACGAAGTGAGATCTTGCATGGATCCCCAGACCGAGGGTGATTGACCATCATCTTGAACTTCTTCCATTTTCTAATAATTGTGCCAACAGTTGTTGCCTTCTCACCAAGCTGCTTGCCTATTGTCCTGTAGCCCATCCTAGCCTTGTGCAGGTCTACAATGTTATCCCTGATGTCCTTACACAGCTCTCTGGTCTTGGCCATTGTGGAGAGGTTGGAGTCTGTTTGATTGAGCGTGTGGACAGGTGTCTTTTATACAGGTAACGAGTTCAAACAGGTGCAGTTAATACAGGTAATGAGTGGAGAACAGGAGGGCTTCTTAAAGAAAAACTAACAGGTCTGTGAGAGCCGGAATTCTTACTGGTTGATAGGTGATCAAATACTTATGTCATGCAATAAAATGCAAATTAATTATTTAAAAATCATACAATGTGATTTTCTGGATTTTTGTTTTAGATTCCGTCTCTCACAGTTGAAGTGTACCTATGATAAAAATTACAGACCTCTACATGCTTTGTAAGTAGGAAAACCTGCAAAATCGGCTGTTGTCTTAGCTCTCTCAAATTACACCTGTGATTGCTTTATGCCTCTCTCCCATGTCAATATGGTTTGCTTACTGCTGTTTCGGTTATTTCTAATTGTCCTATTTCACTGTAGATCCCCCAGCCCAGCTAAACCTGCCTTAGATAGCTCCTTTGTCCCACCCCCCATACATACCTGTTCAACCTCTCTTTCGTAACGTCTGAGATCCCCAGAGATTGGAAAGCTGCCGCGGTCATCCCCCTCTTCAAAGGGGGTGACACTCTAGATCCAAACTGTTACAGACCTAAATCCATCCTGCCCTGCCTTTCGAAAGTATTTGAAAGCCAAGTTAACAAACAGATCACCGACCATTTCGAATCCCACCGTACCTTCTCCGCTATGCAATCCGGTTTCCGAGCTGGTCATGGGTGCACTTCAGCCACGCTCAAGGTCCTAAACGATATTATAACCGCGATCGATAATAGACAGTACTGTGCAGCCGTCTTCATCGACCTGGCCAAGGCTTTCGACTCTGTCAACCACCGCATTCTTATTGGCAGACTAAATAGCCTTGGTTTCTCAAATGACTGCCTCGCCTGGTTCACCAACTACTTCTCAGATAGAGTTCAATGTGTCAAATCGGAGGGCCTGTTGTCTGCAGCTATGGCAGTCTCTATGGGGGTGCCACAGGGTTCAATTCTTGGGCCGACTCTTTTCTCCGTGTATATCAATGATGTCGCTTTTGCTGCTGGTGACTCCCAGATCCACCATTTTGTATACATCTGGCCCTTCCTTGGACACTGTGTTAACAAACCTCCAAACGAGCTTCAATGCCATACAACACTCCAACTGCTCTTAAACACTAGTAAAACTAAATGCATGCTCTTCAATCGAACGCTGCTGGCACCCGCCCACCCGACTAGAATCACTACTCTCGACAGGTCTGACCTAGAGTATGTGGACAACTACAAATACCTAGGTGTCTGGTTAGACTGTAAACTCTCCTTCCAGACTCACATTAAGAATCTCCAATCCAAAGTTAAATCTAGAATCGGCTTCCTATTTCGCAACAAAGCCTCCTTCACTCATGCTGCCAAACATGCCCTCGTAAAACTGACTATCCTACCGATCCTTGACTTCGGCGATGTCATTTACAAAATAGCCTCCAACACTCTACTCAGCAAATTGGATGTAGTCTATCACAGTGCCATCCGTTTTGTCTCCAAAGCCCCATACACTACCCACCACTGTGACCTGTACGCTCTTGTTGGCTGGTCCTCACTACATGTTTGTCGTCAAACCCACTGGCTCCAGGCCATCTATAAATCACTGCTAGGCAAATCCCCGCCTTATCTTAGCTCATTGGTCACCATAGCAGCACCCACCCGTAGTCTGCGCTCCAGCAGGTATATCTCACTGGTCATCCCCAAAGCCAACACCTCCTTTGGCCGCCATTCCTTCCAGTTCTCTGCTGCCAATGACTGGAACGAATTGCAAAAATCTCTGAAGCTGGAGACTCTTATCTCCCTCACTAACTTTAAGCATCAGTTGTCAGAGCACCTTACCGATCACTGCACCTGTACACAGCTCATCTGAAATTAGCCCACCCAACTACCTCATCCCTATATTGTTATTTATTTTGCTCTTTTGCACCCCAGTATCTCTATTTGCACATAATCTCTTGCACATCTAGCATTCCAGTGTTAATACTAATTGTAATTATTTTGCACTATAGCCTATTTATTGCCTTACCTCCATAACTTACTACATTTGCACACACTGTATATATATTTTCTGTTGTATTTTTTTGACTTTATGTTTTTTTACCCCATATGTAACTCTGTGTTGTTGTTTTTATCGCACTGCTTTGCTTTATCTTGGCCAGGTCGCAGTTGTATATGAGAACTTGTTCTCAACTGGCTACCTGGTTAAATAAAGGTTAAATAAATAAATAAATAAAAGTATCAAATACTTGTTCTCCCCACTGTATATGCCTTGGAGTCTACCAGGTATACAGACATTCATCACTGTCAAAGCTCAGGAAGCCTGGGGGCATTCTCAGAGAAAGAGAGGCACAGAGGGCTCTCCATCCATCCACACATTAGCCCCACATTATCCCACAGGAAGCATCTCCATCGCAAGTAAACATGGAGGGTAACGAAGGCAGCATGTGGAAGTATTTTTGGCAGTCTGTCAGCTAGCTAGTCAATAGTGCCCACCACCTATGCCTTGTTTTGAAATGTCGCTTAAAACCATAAATGCTAAAAACGACATAACACTGTTTTTGAATGGGTTTGTTTGGCCCAAAAGTTCATTAATATGCAATAATTTCTAAACAACTAATGCTCCAACAAATACAGACAGACACACACAAACACCTGCTGCATAGCGACTAAATCAAAATCAAATCAAATTGTATTTGTCACATGCATCGAATACAACAGGTGTAGACCTTACAGTGAAATGCTTACTTACAAGCCCTTAACCAACAATGCAGTTTTAAGAAAAATAAGTGTTAAGTAAAAAATAGATAAGTAAAAAAAAAATACAAGATAATAATTAAAGAGCAGCAGTAAAATAAAATAACAGTAGGGAGGCTATATACAGGGTGTACCGGTACAGAGTCAATGTGCAGGGGCACAGGTTAGTTGAGGTAATTGAGGTAATATGTACATGTAGGTAGAGTTAAAGTGACTATGCATAGATAATAAACAGAGTGGCAGCAGCGTAAAAGAGGGGGGGGGGGGGGTGACAATGCAAACAGTCCGGGTAACCAGGCTTTGGAGCTGAGCGTTGCTCAGTTGCTGCTGCTGTTGGAGGGCTGCGGTCTGTAACATGAGGTGTTGCTGCTGGGCTGCGAACATCTGCTGAAAGTACTGGGCTGCCGTGCTGGGCTGCCGTGCTGGGCTGCCGTGCTGGGCTGTCTGTGGTGGGCTGCCGTGCTGGGCTGCCGTGCTGGGCTGTCTGTGGTGGGCTGTCTGTGGTGGGCTGCCGTGCTGGGCTGCCGTGCTGGGCTGTCTGTGGTGGGCTGTCTGTGGTGGGCTGCCGTGCTGGGCTGTCTGTGGTGGGCTGCCGTGCTGGGCTGTCTGTGGTGGGCTGTCTGTGGTGGGCTGCCGTGCTGGGCTGCCGTGCTGGGCTGTCTGTGGTGCGTGCGCCTGTTGGATCACCTGCAAAGAGAGAGCGAGAGAGAGAAAAAGAGAGAGAGAGAGAAACAGAGCAAGAGGCAGAGAGACAAAGAACGAAAGAGAAAGAATGAGGGGGAGAAAAGAAAAAACAAAAGAGTGAGACAGAGAGAGAAGGAGCAAAATAAATATGTAGGCAGGATTTTACATTACATTTAGCAGATGGTCTTATCCAGAGCGTCTTACAATTACAGCATTCATAAGATGGCTAGGTGAGACCACATATCACAGTCGTAGTAAGTACATCTTTCCTCAATAAAGAAGTTATCAGCAAAGTCCGTGCTAGTAGGAAAAGATTAATGGGGCAGCAGGTAGCCTAGCGATTTAAGAGCATTGGGCCAGTAAACTAAAGGTCGCTGGTTCAAATCCCCGAGCCGGCTAGATGAAAAATCTGTTGATGGCCCCTTGAGCAAGGCACTTAACCCTAATTGCTCCTGTAAGTAGCACTGGATAAGAGCGTCTGCTAAATGACAAAAATGTATGAGAGATGAGGGAGAGATACGATAATAAGCAAAGAGATATGAGAGCGAGAGAGACATTTCTGTGGTTCCGTGGTGGCCACAGAAAGTCTGGAGGACAGAGGGCCCCCCACTCCAGCACTGCCTGGCCTGCCTCCACACTAAGCGGGCCCTTGGGGTCCCTGTTTACACCAGACCAAGACCATGCAAATGAAAAAACACACTCAAACTTCATGGTAGCACTTTATTTTACGGTACAGACTAGGTATTTACTCAGACAGATAATACTGTAATAAACTGTCAATTACTTGTTTGTTTCTTAATGATTAATTAAAACAAGCACCAATGATATATAGCTGTAATCAGATGAAAAGCATTACGAACCACACTTTGGAGATCTTTTGGTAAAACACAGCAGTGAACTAGTCCAATAGCAGGGGATTGCCCTTTTCTCTTTAAACAATCAAAATAATGACAAATCCCTCTCTCTTTCTTTAGGACAGACTCACTATAGAAGTTATTCCTCTAGAACTGTGAGATCCTCAGACAGAATCCTCCCCAACCTGGAATCACCAGCCAAGCACTGAGCTAGCCACATGACAGGGTAGTTCTGCCTTTGGGAGCCAATAGCTGCTCTCGCTCAGCCAAGCTGGCCTCTCCCACCTCTCCTGTGGAGCCCTCATTCACCAGTGACATCATTGCATCCACGGTTGATTGACAGTCTATGTGCAGTTGCAAGGCAACTGGGAGAGAGAGAGAGGGGGTTGACCAATAACCTGTGACCTTCCAAAGTCTCAGAGTTCATTGATAATATGATAGACAGGATCACAGAGAAGGCTTCATTCAAGTAGGCCCTTTTGCCTCAAACTGCTGTGGGTGGTATTGGAAGCATCAATAATGCAGACACCGGCTTTATGCACTTTGAATGACAATACATCACCACTTGCATTGATATGTCTGACGAGCAGTGAAAAGTACACTAGATGACCAAAAGTATGTGGACACCTGCTTGTCGAACATCTCATTCCAAAATCATGGGTATTAATATGGAGTTGGTTTTCACTTTGCTGCTATAACAGCCTCCACTCTTCTGGGAAGGCTTTCCACTAGATGTTGGACCATTGCTGTTGGGACTTGCTTCCATTCAGCCAGAAGACCATTCTTGAGGTTGGGCACTGATGTTGGGCGAATAGGCCTTGCTTGCAGTCGGCGTTTGAATTCCTCTCAAAAGTGTTTGATGGGGTTGAGGTCAGGGCTCTGTGCATGCCAGTCAAGTTCTTCCACACCAATCTCGACAAACCAAACAGGAAAGGACCTTCCCCAAACTGTTACGACAAAGTTGGAAGCACAGAATCGTCTACAATGTCATTGTATGCTGTTAAGATTTCCCTTCACTGGAACTAAGGGGCATAGCCCGAACCATGAAAAACAGCCCCAGACCATGATTCCTCCCCCACTAAACTTTACAATTGCCACTATGCATTCGTTCTCCTGGCATCCGCCAAACCCAGATTAGTCTGTCAGACTGACAGATTCATCACTCCAGAGAACGCGTTTCCACTGCTCCAGAGTCCAATGGCGGTGAGCTTTACACCACTCCATCCAACGCTTGGCATTACGCATGGTGATCTTAGGCTTGTGTGCGGTTGCTCGGCCATGGAAACCCATTTCATGAAGCTCCCGACGAACAGCTCTTGTGCTGACGTTGCTTCCAGAGGCAGTTTGGAACTCGGTAGTAAGTGTTGCAACCGAGGACAGACGATTTTTACGCGCTTCATGACTCGACGGTCCCATTCTGTGAGCTTGTGTGGCATAGACGTTTCCACTTCACAATAACTGCACTTACGGTTGACCGGGGCAGCTCTAGCAGGGCAGATATTTGACGATCTGACTTGTTGGGAAGGTGGCATCCTATGACGGTGCCACATTGAAAGTCACTGAGCTCTTCAGTAAGGCCAATCTACTGCCAATGTTTATCTATAGAGCTTGCATGGCTGTGTGCACGATTTTATACACCTGTCAGCAAAAGGTGTGGCTTAAATAGCCGAATCCACTAATCTGACGGGGTGTCCTCATACTTTTGTATATATCCGTTTTTTTTTTTACATTAAGCAACATTCAACACTTCAATCAATCAATTTTATTTTATATAGCCCTTCTTACATCAGCTAATATCTCGAAGTGCTGTACAGAAACCCAGCCTAAAACCCCAAACAGCTAGTAATGCAGGTGTAGAAGCACGGTGGCTAGGAAAAACTCCCTAGAAAGGCAAAACCTAGGAAGAAACCTAGAGAGGAACCAGGCTATGAGGGGTGGCCAGTCCTCTTCTGGCTGTGCCGGGTGGAGATTATAACAGAACCATGCCAAGATGTTCAAAAATGTTCATAAGTGACAAGCATGGTCAAATAATAATCAGGAATAAATCTCAGTTGGCTTTTCATAGCCGATCATTAGAGTTTAAAACAGCAGGTCTGGGACAGGTAGGGGTTCCATAACCGCAGGCAGAACAGTTTAAACTGGAATAGCAGCAAGGCCAGGCGGACTGGGGATAGCAAGGAGTCACCACGGCCGGTAGTCCCGACGTATGGTCCTAGGGCTCAGGTCTCTCAGTTGGCTTTTCATAGCCGATCATTTAGAGTTGAAAACAGCAGGTCTGGGACAGGTAGGGGTTTCGTAGCCGCAGGCAGAACAGTTGAAACTGGAATAGCAGCAAGGCCAGGCGGACTGGGGGCAGCAGGGTGTCATCATGCCCGGTAGTCCTGACGTATGGTCCTAGGGCTCAGGTTCTCAGAGAGAAAGAGAGAACGAGAGAATTAGAGAGAGCATACTTAAATTCACACAGGACACTGGATAAGACAGGAGAAGTACTCCAGGTATAACCAACTAACCCCAGCCCCCCGACACATAAACTACTGCAGCATAAATACTGGAGGCTGAGACAGGAGCGGTCCGGAGACACTGTGGCCCCATCCGAAGAAACCCCCGGACAGGGCCAAACAGGAAGGATATAACCCCACCCACTCCGCCAAAGCACAGCCCCCGCACCACTAGAGGGATATCCCCAACCACCAACTTACAATCCTGAGACAAGGCCGAGTATAGCCCACAGAGGTCTCCACCACAGCACAAACCAAGGGGGGGGGGGGGCGCCAACCCAGACAGGAAGATCACGTCAGTAACTCAACCCACTCAAGTGACGCACCCCTCCCAGGGACGGCATGAAAGAGCACCAGCAGGCCAGTGACTCAGCCCCTGCAACAGGGTTAGAGGCAGAGAACCCCAGTGGAGAGGGGAACCGGCCTGGCAGAGACAGCAAGGGCTGTTCGTTGCTCCAGCCTTTCCGTTCACCTTCACACTCCTGGGCCAGACTACACTCAATCATATGACCTACTGAAGAGATAAGTCTTCAGTAAAGACTTAAAGGTTGAGACCGAGTCTGCGTCTCTCACATGGGTAGGCAGACTGTTCCATAAAAATGGAGATCTATAGGAGAAAGCCCTGCCTCCCGCTGTTTGCTTAGAAATTCTAGGGACAATTAGGAGGCCTGCGTCTTGTGACCGTAGCGTACGTATTGGTATGTACGGCAGGACCAACTCGGAAAGATAGGTAGGAGCAAGCCCATGTAACGCTTTATAGGTTAACAGTAAAACCTTGAAATCAGCCCTTGCCTTAACAGGAAGCCAGTGTAGGGAAGCTAGCACTGGAGTAATATGATCAAATTTCTTGTGTATTTACTTGTGTATACTTGTGTATTTTCCTACTAGCACTGACTTTGCTGATAACGACTTTACAGCTGGGGTATTCTAACTGGGGTGCGCTGCCGTTTAGGGGTCTGCGGAGGTACTGCAGGGGGTCCGCAGACGTTTTCTATATATTATTCAATGTTTTTATGAATATTGCTAGTGACAAAATATTAAACGTATCTTGAATTACATACCTATAGTAGAAAAGAGGAGAATATCTTCTTTGTTATGCTGTCAACTTTATTTCTTAACTCCTAATTCATTTACATTTATTGGAGCTAATTACACTCACTGGAGTATCTGACATAGGCTTTTGAAAAAGCACCAGTGAGCAGGGCCAGCCCAGCCAATATGTGACATAAAGCTGGTAGGGGGCCCCTGACTGTCAGTAGCTGAGTGTAGATGCGGTGTGGAAATCAAGCGCAGGAAACACGGGCGTTCGTGAACAGACTTTAGTAAACGAAAGCAGCACCAAACAGGCGAACAGCCAACCCAACCGGGAGGCAAAATACAAATTACGCACAATAAACACAGTGCGTAAAACGACGATAGCGCACACAGTGCGGACTCTCGAAAAACAACAAAACACGAGAGTAAATACAGAGAGCAACAGCTTGACAAAAAACAATCACACATAACACCTGACCCAACACACGATAACTAAATAGGAAACAAAATCAAACACTAACAAGGGACAGGTGTACAAACAGACAAAACCAAACAAACATGAAACATCGAACGGTGGCAGCTAGTACTCCGGGGACGACGACCGCCGAAGCCTGCCCGAACAAGGAGGAGGAGCAGCCTCGGCCGAAACCGTGACAGTACCCCCCCCTTGACGCGCGCCGATCCCGGCCTCGGGGACGACCAGGACGACGCGGAGCAGGGCGCGTAGGATGACCCCGATGGAACTCGGTCAGCAGGGACAGGTCTAATATGTCCCTCCTCGGCACCCAGCACCACTCCTCCGGGCCGTACCCCTCCCACTCCACGAGATATTGGAGACCCCCCATCCGGCGTCTCGAATCAAGGATGGACCTCACAGTGTACGCCGGAGCCCCCTCGATGTCCAACGGGGGCGGAGGAATCTCCTCTATCTCATAGTCCTGGAGTGGACCAGCTACCACCGGCCTGAGGAGAGACACATGGAACGAGGGGTTAATATTCCTGTAATCAATAGGCAGTTCTAACCTGTAACACACCTCGTTCAACCTCCTCAGGACTTTGAATGGCCCCACAAACCGCCGACCCAGCTTCCGGCAGGGCAGGCGGAGGGGCAGGTTTCTGGTCGAGAGCCAGACTCGATCTCCAGGTGCGTATACAGGCCCCTCACTGCGGTGGAGATCGGCGCTCGTCTTATGCCAACGGATGGCCCGCTGCAGATGGACGTGGGCAGCGTTCCATGTCTCCTCCGAGCGCCGCACCCACTCATCCACCGCAGGGGCCTCGATCTGGCTCTCGTGCCAAGGTGCCAGAACCGGCTGGTACCCTAACACACACTGGAAAGGGGTTAGTTGGGTGGAGGAGTGGCGGAGAGAGTTCTGCGCCATCTCGGCCCACGGAACGTATCTCGCCCACTCCTCCGGCCGGCCCTGGCAATAAGACCTCAGAAACCTACCCACATCCTGGTTGACACGTTCAACCTGCCCATTACTCTCCGGGTGGTAACCCGAGGTAAGGCTCACCGAAACCCCCAACCGTTCCATAAAGGCTCTCCACACTCTGGAGGTGAACTGGGGGCCTCGATCAGACACTATATCCTCGGGTACCCCGTAATGCCGGAAGACATGGGTAAACAGAGCCTCAGCGGTCTGTAGGGCAGTAGGGAGACCCGGCATGGGAAGGAGACGACAGGCCTTCGAGAACCGATCCACAACGACCAGGATGGTAGTACTCCCCTGTGAGGGGGGAAGGTCTGTAACAAAGTCCACCGAGAGGTGGGACCAGGGTCGTTGTGGAACGGGCAGGGGTTGTAGCTTACCCCTGGGCAAATGTCTGGGCGCCTTACACTGTGCACACACCGAACAGGAGGAGACATAAACCCTCACATCCCTGGCTAACGTTGGCCACCAGTACTTAGTGCTAAGGCAGTGAACTGTCCGGCCGATACCTGGATGTCCAGAGGAGGGGGACGTATGAGCCCAATAAATGAGGCGATCGCGTACCTCGAGCGGAACGTACGTCCGACCCACTGGACACTGTGGAGGACTTGGGTCGGTGCGTAACGCCCGCTCGATCTCTGCATCGACCTCCCATACCACCGGTGCCACCAGACAAGACTTTGGTAGTATGGGAGTGGGCTCAACGGACCTCTCCTCCGTGTCATAACGCCGAGACAGGGCATCTGCCTTCCCGTTCTGGGACCCAGGGATGTAAGTGATTTTAAACACAAACTGGGCTAGAAACATAGTCCAGCGGGCCTGGCGAGGATTCAGTCTCCTAGCTGCCCGGATGTACAAAATGAGGAAAGGGTGTTGAGCCCCCTCAAGCCAATGCCTCCACACCTTTAGGGCCTGTACCACGGCTAACAGCTCCCTGTCCCCTACGTCATAATTCCGCTCCGCCGGACTGAGCTTCTTAGAATAAAAGGCACAGGGGCGGAGCTTAGGTGGTGTGCCAGACCGTTGTGAGAGGACGGCCCCAATACCGGCCTCGGACGCGTCTACCTCTACCTGGAATGGTAAAGCGGGATCCGGATGCGCCAACACCGACGCCGAGGCAAACAGGTCCTTCAGTCTCCCAAAAGCCCTGTCCGCCTCAGCTGACCACCGCAAGCAAGCGCACCGGACCCCCCTTCAACAGAGACGTTATGGGAGCTGCCACCTGTCCAAAACCCCGGATAAACCTCCGGTAATAATTCGCAAAACCCAAGAACTGTTGCACCTCTTTCACAGTGGTTGGGGTTTGCCAATTACGCACAGCTGACACCCGGTCAACCTCCATCTTCACCCCTGACGCAGACAACTGATAACCCAAAAAGCAGACCGACTTCTGAAAGAACAGACATTTCTCTGCCTTGCCATATAGGTCATGCTCCAACAGTCTCCTCAACACTCGGCGCACCAGGGCTACATGCTCAGCTCGGGTAGAACTGTACACCAGAATATCGTCTATGTACACGACTACTCCCTGCCCCTGCATGTCCCGGAAAATCTCATCTACAAAGGATTGGAAGACTGAGGGAGCATTCATTAACCCATATGGCATGACGAGATACTCGTAATGACCGGAGGTCGTGCTAAATGCTGTCTTCCATTCATCGCCCTCTCTAATGCGCACCAAGTTATATGCGCTCCTGAGATCCAATTTTGTGAAGAACTGAGCACCGTGTAATGACTCCGTCATAGTCGCAATCAGAGGAAGTGGATAACTGTACTTCACCGTAATCTGATTGAGACCGCGGTAATCAATACACGGGCGCAAACCTCCATCTTTTTTCTTCACAAAAAAGAAGCTCGAGGAAGCGGGTGAAGTGGAGGCCCGTATGTATCCCTGTCTCAGAGACTCGGCGATGTAAGTTTCCATCGCCTTCCTCTCCTCTTGAGACAAGGGATACACATGGCTCCGCGGGAGTGCTGCTCCTAACTGGAGATCTATCGCACAATCCCACTGTCTATGAGGCGGCAGCTGCGCCGCCCTTGTCTTATTAAACACCAGTGTCAAATCCTCATACTCGGGGGGAATATGCAGTGCGGGCATTTGATTTGGACTCTCCACCGAGGTCGCCCCTATGGAAACACCCAGACATAGCCCCTCACACTGAACAGACCACCCTTTAAGAGCTTTCTCTCGCCACGAAATAGTAGGATCATGGGTAATCAACCAGGGAAGTCCCAGCACCACCGGATACGCAGGAGAGTCAATCAGATAGAGCTGAATCGTCTCCTCATGACCCCCCTGCGTCTTCATCCTAAGGGGCGCTGTGACCTCCCTAATTAACCCAGATCCTAACGGACGGCTATCTAGGGCATGTACAGGGAAAGGCTTATCAACGGGAAGGAGAGGAATCCCTAACTCTACACAGAACTGGCGATCTACAAAATTCCCAGCTGCGCCTGAATCTACTAGCGCCTTATGCTGGGAACGAGGTGCAACCTGTGGGAAACAAACAGGCAAGGTTATGTGAACGACAGAAAGCTCTGGGTAAGTAGGGCGCCTACTCACCTGGGAGGACTCCCCAATGCGTGGCCTGCCTTCACCTCCACTGGGGGACCTTCCCCAACACCTAGCCGCGGTGTGCCCTCCCCGGCCACAGTTGGTGCAGGGAACGGCCCCCCTCGGGTTCCTACTCCTCCGTTCTCTAGCGCCAGCACCTCCGAGCTCCATAGGGCTCGGCTCGGAGGTGCCGGAAGGTGGAATGGGCAACCCCCACCCGGGACGTCCACGGGTGGCGAGCAGGGTGTCCAGCCGAATGGCCATGTCGACCAGTTGGTCAAACGACAACGTGGTATCCCTGCACGCCAACTCTCTCTGGACGTCCTCCCGGAGGCTGCAGCGGAAGTGGTCTATGAGGGCCCGCTCATTCCACCCTGCATCTGCCGCTAGAGTCCGGAACTCCAAAGCAAAATCCTGTGCGCTCCTCATCCCCTGTCGGAGGTAGAACAGACGCTCCCCCGCCGCCTTCCCTTCTGGTGGATGGTCAAACACGGCACGGAAGCGGCGGGAGAACTCCGCATAGGTAATAGTAGCGGCGTCTATTCTCCTCCATTCGGCGTTGGCCCACTCCAGCGCCTTGCCGGTGAGACAGGAGATGAGGGCGGAGACGCTCTCGTGTCCCGAGGGCGCCGGGTGTACGGTGGCGAGGTAGAGCTCCACTTGCAGCAGGAACCCTTGACACCCGGCAGCGGAGCCGTCGTACGCCCTCGGGAGCGAGAGCCGAATCCCGCTGGGTTCCGGAAGGGGGACAGGTGGACTGACCGATGGGGATGGTCCGGTAGGTGGGGGCGTGGGTACCCCGCTGCTTTCCCATCGGTGGAGAGTGTTCATCACCCGATCCAGGGCGTGACCGATCTGGTTGATTCTGTCCTCCTGCCCACGAAGACGGTCCTCCATGATTTCCGTTGGCGCGGTTGCTCCTGCTGATTCCATGGTGTGATGTGTGATTCTGTCAGTAGCTGAGTGTAGATGCGGTGTGGAAATCAAGCGCAGGAAACACGGGCGTTCGTGAACAGACTTTAGTAAACGAAAGCAGCACCAAACAGGCGAACAGCCAACCCAACCGGGAGGCAAAATACAAATTACGCACAATAAACACAGTGCGTAAAACGACGATAGCGCACACAGTGCGGACTCTCGAAAAACAACAAAACACGAGAGTAAATACAGAGAGCAACAGCTTGACAAAAAACAATCACACATAACACCTGACCCAACACACGATAACTAAATAGGAAACAAAATCAAACACTAACAAGGGACAGGTGTACAAACAGACAAAACCAAACAAACATGAAACATCGAACGGTGGCAGCTAGTACTCCGGGGACGACGACCGCCGAAGCCTGCCCGAACAAGGAGGAGGAGCAGCCTCGGCCGAAACCGTGACACTGACAAAAAAAAAAGTTTCCTATTGTTATGTGTGTAACTGACAGTCACTCAATTAGCCCATGTTGGCAATTATTTTTAGGATTGCTAGGTAAATTCATCTAGACCGCTATCTAAACCTTGTAGTAATCATGGTACTACAGGGGGTCCGCAGATCTTTGTAGTTTTATTATTCAATCTAACCTTGTAGTAATCATGGCTGAATTAGCTTACCGACAGGGCACGTGCCCAGGGTCCCTGACCTCAAGGGGGGCCCCATTGATTGTGTTAGTCACTCTCACTCAGATATAATATGAACCTGGAATAAGTCATGACAAAATGTGTAGAATTGCTTTAAAACTGCTAAGTGTTCACTCCGCACCATGGCAAGATGTGTAGAATTGCAGGAAATTTGCTTGAAAATGGCAAAGAAAATATTATTCTTGCCATTCTAATTCCCCTGATAATTACCCAAATATTTTTGTTAACATATGAAGGGGTTCCCTGGGTCGCCAGTTTGCCTGAGCGAACCGGGCAAGAAAAGTTTAAAACCCCTGCTTTACAGTATTGAGAAATAATCTATTTACTATGGCTGTGATATGTGCTTGTCTCAGATGAATGCGCTAACTGTAAGTTGTTCTGGATAAGAGCGTCTGTTACATACCTAAAATGTAAATGTAAATATGTATCAGTTTTGCTGGGAGGATTAAAATAAAATTGCTTGTAAAATAGTCTGTATAAGAATACATATATTGCGATATACTTAAAATGTACATTTAATTTGAGTGCTTTTCTGTTTGTGTTCCAGTATTCAGGAGTTGATTGTAAAGTTTTCATGGTACTGTGAATCATGCTGTAGTGTAGATGTGTTTGGGCACACAGCCTCATCTAGTGGGCAGGGTTCAGAAGCGCAGGTTTTTAGTAAATCTGACACATTTACAGAAACAGAGCAAATGTTGATGTTTTTATACTGTTGCTAAAAGGCCCAGCAATGGAAAAGTAAAGTGAATAATTATTATGATCAAATTGAATCAATTATGCACATTGAGATCAAACATAATACTAGTTCAATATCTTTTTTTATCTACAGCCTGGGGAACAGGGACATTTTCATAAATATGTAATCACTATAAACAAAACATTAGCACACCTTAGAAAGAGGTGAAATGTCTACTTCCAAACTGCATATGGCTTTATATTATATGCTTATTAAAAGCTGCAATATCCTTTTGACATTTTAGTCATTTAGCAGACGCTCTTATCCAGAGCGACTTACAGGAGCAATTAGGGTTAAGTCCCTTGCTCAAGGGCACATCGACAGGTTTTTCACCTAGTCGGCTCGGGGATTAGAACCAGCGACCTTTCGGGTACTGGCACAACGCTCTTAACCACTAAGCTACCTGCCGCCCCCATATCCCATGTCATTTGCTTAGTGTATGATTGGTTTGAACAATACGGTCCAATAGGCTGTTTGCACAGCAGCCTGCAGTGTCAGTTGATGACAGAGGTGGAAGGGGGTGAATGGGAGCTCTGACACACAAACACACACAGACCCTGTGGGATCCAGCCAGGATCAGACAGCTGCCTCTGTCTCTCCCTGCTGCTGTACCACCACCGGCCCTTCAGCCCCACAGCTTCCATCCACTATCAGGTCCATAGGACCAGAGGACCATGTCCACCACAGAGGGGGTCAAGACCCCCATCCCTGGCCCCACAGAGGCCACCAGCCTGGTCAGGGGGCCAAACCAAGAACAGGTAATGGCCCCGCCTGGGGCTTCATTTAATCTCTTACAGCTTTTTCATATATCATATATTTTAGAAAATGCTTTGGGTGGTAACAAGCCAGAGTTTTTTGGTAGAAAGTGTTTTTATGTTTAAGTATTCCTAGGGGAATGATATTGCCTCATGTTGATGAGCTAGACTTTGATTGTTTGGGGGTTGGGGGGTTAGTTAAAAGTTATTTAAACATCTTGGAGGAGTGATATTGTATTGTGTTACATTGTTTATTGTGTGTAAGTAGTTTAGTGTTTTTGCAATACGATAAGATGGAGCAAAAATATCCATGGCTACATAGATACAGCTGTCTCAGTTGATATAGGCCATAGTGCGATAGATGTGGTATAATCTGATTACAGTATGGTACTGCACATATGAAGCTGATGACTGAAATTAAGCATGCGCATACTGCGTAGTCTTATTACAGCAGGCTAGTTATGACCTGGCTAGGACCTATCTGTACAGAGATTTATATTATGTGTATCCTATATGCAGCTCTACACAAGCTTTTTATCCTACTACTGCATAAAATACATGGCTGATAGCCTGGGACAATGCTGAGCAATATGTAATCTAATCGCAAGTATAGTCCATCAGTGCCACTGAGATGTACTTGTCTGGGGGTCATATTGTCCTTACCCAAATCTGCTAAGAATAGAATATCATAAATGTTTGTATAGCCTCTGATGGATTCAATGTTTTGAAGTCAATGTCATGACAGAGTTTTGGATGAGAAAAGGTCATCTATACTGAACAAAAATATAAAGGCAACATGTAAAGTGTTGGTCCCATGTTTCATGAGCTAAAATAAAAGATTCAAGAAATCTTCCATTTGCACAAAAAGCTTATTTCTCTCAAATGTTGTGCTAAAATTTGTTTACGTCCCTGTTAGTGAGCATTTCTCCTTTGCCAAGATAATCCATCCACCTGACAGGTGTAGCATATCAAGAAGCTGATTAAACAGCATGATCATTACACTGGTGTACCTTGTGCTGGGGACAATAAAAGGCCACTCTAAAATGTGCCGTTTTGTCACACAACACAATGCCACAGATGTCTCAAGTTTTGAAGGAGCACAATTGGCATGCTTACTGCAGGAATGTCCACCAGAGCTGTTGCCAGAGAATTGAATGTTAATTTCTCTACCATAAGCCGCCTCCAACATCGTTTTAGAGAATTTGGCAGTACGTCCAACCGGCCTCACAACCACAGACCACGTGTAACCACGCCAGCCCAGGACCTCCTCATCCGGCTTCTTCACCCGGACAGCTGATGAAACTGAGGAGTATTTCTGTCTGTAATAAAGCCTTTTTGTGGGGAATAACTCATTCTGATTGGCTGGGCCTGGCTCCCCAGTGGGTGGGCCGATGCCCTCCCAGGCCCACCCACGGCTGCGCCCCTGCCCAATCATGTGAAATCCATAGATTAGAGCCTAATGAATTTATTTCAATTGACCAATTTCCTTATATGAACTGTAACTCAGTAAAATCTTAGAAATTGTTTCATGTTGTGTTTATATTTTGGTTCAGTATATATTTGACAACTTACTTTGTAAAGCTTCTCCCATGTTTATTCTACAATTTAGACATTTTCTGCAATTCCATTTCACCAACTCTTAATATTTAGGAACATTGAACAAATAGTGTTTCCTATAGCCTTGTGTTGACCTGTCATCATGTGTTAAAGCTTGGAGCGGTAAAGGGAAGTATTTGATTTGGCATCACAGTAATAGGGAGTTTCTGATTGGAGACTTTTTGCTTCATAATCTGGTAAAGATAACAGAAGAAGGGAGTGTCTGTGTGTGAACAGTGACTTACTGTCAAGCATGGACTCATACACCACTACATGCTGTGTACCACTCACTGGCCATGTTGCTCCGCCTGTTGCTCCATTCCCTAAAGGCATTAAGGCCCTTTTCCTGACCTGATATAGTCAAACCTAATTATTGTCAAACAAAACTAATTTGTTTCATTGTATGATGCTTATTATGCAAAGCATGTTTTTGAGTTTCTAATCATCTGAAATTATATTGAACAGAATATATAAGGAAAGTAAATGTAAATGTTCAATTATCTAATTTTACTTCCCTTACCGAAAAAAAACAAGCTTCTGGCAAACAGTTGTGGCAAACCTTTGGCCAATTTGACGCAAGATCATATTTTCACATGCTAATTCGTTTTGTGGCAAACTGTAAATTTGCAGCAACTTGTGAACTTCTGGCAAACAATTCTGGGAAATTGTGGCGAACATTCTATTTGCTGCAAACTCAGTATGAATATGCAAATTAGATCAGGTTTTTGGTTACTGTGTGTTAAACATTTAAATGTAGCTACTTAAAACAAATCACATAACTTTAAATGAACTTACTTCACAGAGAAAAATAATAAATATAATAAATGTGGTAAATATACTAAACATGTATTCAATGTCTTTAACATAAAAATAAATCCAATACAACTTGAAATCATCAGCATGGTAATAAAGAAAATAGCAAAGACTGGATATTTCCCAAATAAATTGTTTATTCTTTTTATGTAGCTACAACATTTACATGAGAGAAATGTGAACACTATGGAGATGTTGATTTTATGATGTTTAAAGGGACAACTACATAATGATTTACATGAGCCAAGTGATAACTGAACAGTAGATTAACTAATGGAAGTTTTAAAATAATTAACAAAATGTTGATGATTAAAACAAAAACTAAATCAAACCCAGTTCAGAACTATTGCCTTTTTGAGTGAACTTTGGAGATGGCGGCCCTGTGGAAGTCCTTTGTCCAAAGCTTGTTGAATGCATGCACTGAAACAATCAGAAAACTAAATGTGGATACTGTAAACCATTTATATTTTGGCATCTTAAAAAGGTAGAAATTCAGTTATGCCTAATATGGCAATTCATATTTTTTCCCCAAAATGAATTATTGTTTCTCTAAAAAATGCTGGGTTAAAAATAACCCAATTTGGGTAATTTCGACAACCCAGCGCTGGGTCAAAATTGGCCAAACACAGCATTGGGTTAATTCAACCCAGTGGGTTTGGGTTGTGCTTCTAACCCAGTGCCTTGGGTTGAGCGCTTGACCCAACTGCTGGGTAAATTAGACTATATTGGGTTAAAACAACCCAGTGTGTTGGGTTGTGACATAAACCCAGCACATTGGGTTGGGGGATTGACCCAGTAGCTGGGTAATTTATGTAATCCTTCGGTTATTTTCAGTGTCATCCTAATTTCAATGTTGCTTGCATGTGTCTGCCTTCTCTACCATCCCACCCCCTCCCTTTCCTACACACACAATCAATATACAGATGTTGAATTTCAAATTTATATTACCTGCATTTCAGAACATCCATCACATCAGAGAATGTACAAGAATATATAAATATTTTTAAATAGCACATTGAAACAAAGCCCTATTGTCTAAATATTTTACAATATTTTATAAGATAGGATTGATTAGAATGTATTTACATTATTTCATGAACCAAACAGTCCAAACATCAGACTAAAGCCTCAGTTGAACTTGATGTGCACACTCAGATTGCAATTTGAGAAAAACAAAGCATGTGTGTGTGACACTGTCTGTCTTAAGTGGTATTAACACAGATCTGTCTATCAGACAGTGCCAGAACTAATCAATGGATATTCACATTCACTGACACACTTCGGCTATCTTAGGTGACAGCACACACACACCATGCTGTTTTTCCATACAATAATGGTCTACATTTGGGTCGAGTTAAAATATTGTTACACAGAACAAGTGTAAAATATTACATTTGAAGGTCATTCTACTAAGGACATGGACTAATGACTCATTCCTTAATAACTGTATTTCATTCATAAAGCACTTTTCACAATCCCCAAAATGTAACATTTGTATTTAAAATATATTGTTGTGATAGAATGGAAGCGTACCAGCACGCGCTTCAGTAGTTGAACTAAAGGCAAGCGAGCCACATACCGTACTGTAGGCAAAAAGCAGGCACAAATGTACTGAAAACAAACTAAAAGTAAATCTAACAGAGCTATAAATAGTGCCTTATGAGCATATTAGCATTGGCTCATCCATCCATTGATCTATTAATTCACAGGAACACATCAGCCGGAGGGCTTTGCTTCCTCCTGTCACTTCTCTCACTACATACAAGAGCAGATACTTATGCACTATTGTTCAGTGGAAAAAATACATTCACGCAACAGTCTTACTGCAGGGGATTCTGTTCATGGCAGCTGATATAATGTGATCTGTAGGAATTCCCATGCTGGGGCACAGTGGGAAAGTTGATAAACACAATAGGACTTGAAACACACATCCAGTGCCCAAAGCAGTGTACCTTGCTCCAATGCCGGTCCACTAATGAATATAAACACCTGTGAGCAGTCCCCAAGAGCCAACACAAATGGGTAGGGTCTGGTCACCGCGCCTGGTGCAGGTACTCAACCATGTTGGTCCCAACCTGTTAGAGAAATCATTTGATTTTAGAATATGAGGACTTGTGCAAAGTATGGAGGCACACTGACAATGCCATCACTTACACCATTTATTTTGTATATTTTATAGCCATTTTAAAGCCATCAATCAACACCCAATCCCTGTTTGATGCCTACATCTTCCATGGATTTGGGGCTGGGGCTCATAGGTTCATTTACACAACCCTAACCATGTTACCATCCAACCATTTCCTGCGGATGAATTACCTGATGCATGAAAAAAGCAACACAATCTCACACTCAATTCGTGCAAATATGTACAAACAGTATTTCAGCAGATTTTGTGCTGCTTAATTCGTGTGAAAATACATAAATTTTTGTGAGTCTTAATTTGTAGGAAAATACACAGATATTTGTGCGACTTCATTCATAGAAATGGGGGCAAACTTCAGAATAATCTTTTGAACGTTATTGGAGCAATGCATTTTGGGCAATGGTGTTCTACACTGCCTTTTTTTGTGTCCCACATTTATTTATATTGGGGAAAAAAACTTGTTAACAACCCCAAATTGTTAATCAACCAGGTTGTCACGGAATATTTACAATATAATAGCAGCCTTAAGTTTATTTTCAATTTTTATTGATGCCAATGCTGTTTTCTATGCTTGTTTTTGCTTAATACTTTGGGATACCGGTGCTATGTCGGATTGATATATCTAGTGAACAATGGATAAGCAACAATGGGCTTGACAGATAGAAGTAGTCACTACAGGTGTGATCAAGCCTTACATCAAAGTTGCCTGAAGCTGAATGGAAAGTGCTATGCCCTGACCAGTTATTCAGAAGAAAATCCTCTGTAACTAGACATTTATATAAGTTAACTTACCAGTGTGGACCCAAAACAAACACATTCTACACAATTACAAACAATTACAAATGACCTGTTTAAAGTGTTATTAAAACCATGGTGTTACTGAAGCTTATATATCAAATAACCTAACAATGATCCAAATCATATGGGTTGACAAATAATGTGTGTTATGCAACAAGACACAACTAACCTTTTTTTAGAATGCAAACCAGTAATATGAATCACTGTTGATCCATCCTGTTCTGATCTAATGAGATGGATGTAGGATTTCCTATGGCCTAGAATAGAGAGGCCTTTCCCAGTCTTGAAGGATGAAGCTGACACACCAGCCTTCGCTTTAGCTTCCCATCCTGTCCAGCTCCGACCTTCTAGCTGCTGCCGAACCTGCTGCTGGCAAACGCCCTTCACTCATCAACCCCAGACATGTCTCATCATCATTACACACACCTGGTTCCAATCCCCACTCTATCACTGTATATATACTCCCTCTGTCATTTGTCTTTGTCAGTCATTGTATATGTTGCTTGTTTTTCTGAGAGGAATCTCTCCTATTTCCTGAGTACTTTATATTTTGCACTGTGGGTTTCGTCCCGCTTTAAGCTATGGCGCTTTAATAAATTCAGTAGTTCTAAACCTGCGACTGCCTCCTGCCTACTCCTCTCTACACTTGTGACAGAAGCTAGGCCCTTCTTGGTTCTCATTGGCAAAGATTGAACTCAAGTTAGGGGTTATACAGTGCATTTGGAAAGTATTCAGACCCCTTGACTTTTTCCACATTTTGTTACATTACAGCCTTATTCTAAAATGGGATGAATTGTTTTTTCCCCTCATCAATCTCAGCTATCATAGCACAAGTAAATAAATCTTCAAACATGCTATTCTGTTATTTTGAAATAAACTGTCTTAGTATCATGTTTTTTTATGACCTTCCTAAACAAAATATGAATGGATTTGTTTGTGATTGTGTATATTAAATTGATTTATTAGACTGGCGGCTATTGGTAGGCTACTCATCGAGTCCCGGCTATTCTACTCTTAATATGCATATGGTGCAGCAGACATCACATGCTTATATTCCCCAGCCATTTACAATATGAATATGATGGAATATAACAGAATACAAAAGAAAGGATATTTCCCCCAAATCGGTATTTGCTGATTGTTATAAGTAGGCATGGAGCTGTGGTTATTGTAGTAAAACATTATATTTTGAAAGAGAGACCATCTGTAAAACATTTTGTGTTGTTTGGCAAAACTAGGTTAATTAAAAACCTTGGAATATGCTCTTTAGGATAGGGTATAGCAATCAAAACGTCTGGCCTGCATGGACCTCTGTAGGATTATTTGGAAAAGTAAACAAGCACCAACAAGCTTCTCAAAGATGCCCTCTGGTGGTCGAACTATCATTAATGGAAACAATGGCTGACAGTAAATACTATGATGTAATGCACTCCAACATGCCATACCATTCCGCAGCATCCCCGCAAGCTGTGTTATTAAAACCATTGTCTTACTGAAGCTTATATATCAAATAACCTGAATGTATGACGCACATTTTAAAAGAAGACCCACTTTGTGGTCCTCTGTAGCTCAACTGGTAGAGCACGGCGCTTGAAACGCCAAGGTAGTGGGTTCGAGCCCAGGGACCACCCATACACAAAAAAATGTATGCATGCATGACTGTAAGTCGCTTTGGATAAAAGCGTCTGCTAAACGGCATATTATTATTATTTATTATGTAAATAAGGTATTTCTGTTTTTTATTTTCAATACATTTGCACAATTTCAAAAAAATCAGTTTTCACTTTGTCATTATGGGGTATTGTGAGGATTTATATTTATTTAATCAATTTTAGAATAAGGCTGTACTGTAACAAAATGTGGTAAAAGTGAAGGGGAATACTTTCCGAATGCACTTTATGTCAGACTCTCCTGTACCCCAGAGGTTGTAAATAAAACCATTTTAAGGTGATACAACTTGTATCATTATTATAGGGCTGTGAAACCCATAGCCGAATGGCTTGTGACTGAGCATTTCTCACTGGAAATTGCTGCTGACATTGAACATAGCTTAGGGTTAGGATATTTCATTCATTTCAGACTCTCCTATACCACTATTCCCAACATCTTATACCCCAGAGGTTGTAAATAAACATTTTTTAAGCTGATATAACTTGTATCATTATTATAGGGTTATGAAACCCATAGCAGAATGGCTTCAGACTGAGCATTTCTCACCATTAATTTATGGAGAGCAATTTCCGTTTTATAACAGGTAGTGTCCATTTATTTACAGTAGTGTGTTGATTAATTATTGCTTTCTTCAGTTGAAATACAGAATATGTATAAAAATGCCAAATATACCAAAAGCTAAATCAAGCAGAGATGTATGACTATTTAACCATGTTAATCATTACTGAAACATGCAAACTACAAACATTTAACCAGTTAAAGATAATGAATACATGACAACTAGATAAATATTTTATAAAATATCAGAGTTGGCTATAACATGAGTACAAACAAAGTGAGTGTGTGTATATCGGTGTAAGTGTTTGTGTGCATGTGTGTATTATGGTGTGTATTATAATTTCCCATCATAAAAATGTATCCCCATTCCCCAATCAAATACCTTAATCGATACCAAAAATAAATAAAACATCTGTATTTTTTCTCCAATTTGGCAACCCGCATAAATTTCAACATACCTTGTATAAAATGCATTATGAAAGAAATAGTGTAATGTACACGAAAAGGTGGAGCCTTGTATTAAATGCATTATGAAGAAAATTATGGAATGTAGGCTCCACAAAATATGAAATGCGTTATGAAGAAAATTGAGTAGGCCTACTGTTGCCTACACGAAAAAAGGGCCTTTCTGACTACAAATGCACCAGTATCCCAAAGTATTAAGCGAAAAAAAATCATTGAAAACAGTATTGGCATTTTTTTTTTTTTAAGCAACGTAAGACTACTATTATATTATAACTATTCCAGTGACAACCTGGTTGATTAATAATATTGGGTTGTTAACACGTTTTTTTTTTAGATATATAAATAAATGTGGGATACAAAAAAAGGCAGTGTAATTGCTCTAATTGCTCTAATACATTTCTAAAGATTGTTCCAAAGTTTGCCCCCCAAATTTATTTTCCTATGAATTAAGTCGCACAAAAGTGTGTATTTTCTATAGAGCGAGATACCTGCCAAAAGGTTAAATGTACGTATCGTTAGGATCGTAAGAAAATCCATACATAAATTGATAGGATCATAAGAAAAGCCTTGCATGAAACATGAAACTGAAACGTGACATTTCATCTGTGAACATACAAACACCATGTTACGATTACGGACTAACATTTTAGGCTTGAACAAATCTTGTGTTGCAATTCTGACGTACAATAACACCTTTCAGAGTTTTGGCAGTTTCATCTCACCAACAAAAAAACATACACCAAACGGCCTGTGAGGAGTGCTACCAGAACAAGCGTATAAAAACCAGAAGTCAGGGAAACCGGAAAGAGGTATCCTGCACGTTTTCAAGTTAAAAGTCTTCATCTCTATTACTCAGTTGAGTTTACTTCACATTTAGGTAGTTAATGTAATGGATTTGTTTGCCAGCGCAAGTCTAGATAGCACTAGCTGTATTGTACCTACAACAGTGACGTTTCAGTCAGATAGGTATATCTCTACAGCATGGGCATCCCCATGCATGCACCTTATCAAAATATGACTAATTCAATATTGCACCATCCCATTCTCTGGGCTCTGTCTGTAATCATAGCCAGCGGTATCTACCAGGAATAATTAAACATAAAATAATAATATATGTTTGATGAGTGTATGAATTATGTATGATCACTGGAGTCTTTGCCACTATTTATTTTATTTTTATAGAATATTTTTTAATTTATTTCATCATTCAAAATCTTGCTAAAGCATATTCTGTAGGAGGGGTTAATATGAATTTAAAATAATTTGACATGATTTATATGAATCAAGTCATGAACATATGGACTTTGAAATGAACAAGGGAGAGGTTAAACGTAGGTTAAGTCTGGCATAAACGTATTCCCACACTTTACAATAACTCTATTGCAGTGGTCTTAGGTAATCTCTGTATAGGCTATTCCCTCCATCGCAACACTGCTGCCCAGTTAATAATAATATAATAATATGCCATTTAGCAGACGCTTTTATCCAAAGCGACTTACAGTCGTGCGTGCATACATTTTTGTGTATGGGTGGTCCCGGGGATCGAACCCACTACCTTGGCGTTACAAGCGCCGTGCTCTACCAGCTGAGCTACAGAGGACCACAGTTGAAGAGCTTGTGATCTCCATGCAGCACCACAGGACTATGCGCCTTTGGAAAAGCACCCCTCAGCCTCAGAATATGCCCTTCTGGAGGCATGCAGCCATAGAGTCATTATACCCTAATGTAGGCCTATTTGCCTACTAGACAATTAAAGTTCAGAGCATGCATGATGCGTGCAACTCGTCATTCCAACATATTTGAACATTTCATTCATCCTTCATTCAGTTCAGTCACTCAGTATGTCATCCATTGTCATTTGTCAGAGTAGGAACTAAATCAAAGAGAATAGAACAGTCTTATCCATTTGTTTAAATCCAAGTCCAATCCGACTCCCGAGTGGCGCAGTGGTCTAAGGCACTGCACCGCAGTGCTAGTTGTGCCACTACAGATCCTGGTTCGAGTCCAGGCTCTGTTGCAGCTGGCCGTGACTGGGAGACCCATGGGCGGTGCACAATTGGTTTGGCCGGCAGGGATGTGGGTTCGTTTCCCACGGGGGGCCAGTATGAAAAAAACAAAAAAACATGTATGCATTCACTAACTGTAAGTTGCTCTGGATAAGAGTGTCTGCTAAATGACAAAAAAAAAAAATGTGTATTGAAAATTATCTAAATTCTCCAAAGTTCTTTAGCCTATCACTTTAATAATTCAATGTTTAATTTAGGTCTATCCAAATAAAAAATAGGCCTTCAACTTGTAGGCATTGTAATTTAGGCTATCATTTTGGGTACTGGTGTCTTGTGGAATAACTTGTTTACTCTATTTGTGTTTTATATCTTTTTATTTTAGGGCTACCCTTAAAAAGAGACACTAGCTCACAGGCCTCTAAATATAGCCTCTAAACAAAATAGTTGAAGAAGCACGTGTAGTGGCTGATAGGGAAAACAGATCTGGCAATAAGAATAGGCTATAGATAGTATTGACCATTTGGGACCCCTTGGCTATTTCGCTCAGGACAGGTTATAGCCAAGACTTAATTAATATTTTGTTGTGTCTCATTTATTGATATGGATATAGCCTCTTCGTGATCGGTTGTGCAATGAAAATGCCTATAACAAGCCTACATACAGAATGGAATTCACTAATAAAACAGTCAAAATGCCTAATATAAGGCCTACAGTCCGTGCTCCCAAATACTGGAAAAAATGTGATTCATTAGGTTACATGATCACCACAGTAGCCCCATGTGGCTATAACAATAAATGATGCAATTATATGGCCATTAAATAACACACAACAGCATGGCATGTTTAGATGGCAGAATAGGCCTAAATCATATTTACTTTCTATTTTGCAGCTCAGGCAGTTATTCTAGACAAGGTTATTCTGTGTCTATTATTCTCACACAAGTCATTTGCTGAAGGCCCAAGCCTATACTACACCATCTACTGGTATAACGTCGTTATTGAATACAGTTCTACAACAAGCTCTAGACTTTTATTTTGGAAATTAAACCGGAAGCTGCAAAGCAACTCTAACATCTGGGCTAGAGTTGCTTGATAGACTAGCTAACTTCGACTAGCTAGGTTCGGTTCAAGTCCTTTCCAGATGCCACATTACTGACAAATGTTTGTATGCATAAAAAAAGGCCTGTAACCGAGTAAATGGAGACTAAAGAAGAATTTAACGTGTAAATGTTCATTCATAGTCGTAACATAAGGTTTGAACGTTTACAGATCTAATTTAACATTTACTTGACATGTTTCACGCATTGCTTTTCTTACGATCCTAACCATTTACATATGGATTTTCTTACAATCCTAACAATACATACGTTCAACCTTTTGGCAGCTATCTTGCTCCATACTTTTCCTACGAATTAAGTCGCACAAAAACGCACAAAATCCACTGAAATACTTTTTGTTCATATTTGCACGGATTGAGTGTGAGATTCAAAAAATGACACAATTGTATAAATGCCTACAGACAATTTGTTCGATGGACATGGTGGTTGTTATTGTGTCATTAAAATTAAGTATGCGAGAAATGGCGGTGGAAACTCCTTTATGCGCAAATATTGATATAATAACCATCATATCGAAGTAAACTTGGAGTCACGCAATGATATGTTGTGTGGTCCTCCCACTACGACTCAGGAAAGCATGCAGTTTGTTAGGCTACAGATTAAATACATTTTGATGAACTTCACAGGATGATGAATGAGCTTGATGCTCCTTTCCAATAAACATTGAGGGTCTTATTGAGGTGACATGATGAGCGATACTTGGCTGCCGTTTGACAAATACTATCGCTCTTATCCATAATAATCTCATAATGTAGATAGCCTACCCCCACTGTATGTGAGAGCTGTTGGCTAGAGCGCATGTGCCCAAGACCAGAGTGGGCACATTTGCTATATAAAGCAACAGTTTGTGACAAAACCATCATTAGGGTTGAAATGCGAAAACGGCAAAAGTTATTTTTATGTGCACTATGTCATCATTTATCCTCTAAAAGTATGTTTACTGGAAACATCTCCGGTGAGAAAATGCACATATTGTTTTTAGCAGACTTTAGAATATTCACATGAAAAAATTGGATGGAAACCTTCCTAATGTCTTGGAGTGTGCAGTTATGCCTAACATATTTTGGAATGCTGTTCCTTTCATTCAAGGTTTATAAAATGCCATAATCTAATTTCCCCATCAATCTATGCCTATCCACTATTTAAATGTACAGGCAGCTAGTCAATGAAGGACTTTCTTATCTCATTGAAGCTGGGTCAGAATGTCTTCCTGCCTATCTTGTAGACTGGTGTTGGGAGGACCACTGGCAGAAGTCTTAAAGCATGTCACCTTGTGTATCTGGAGTAGGGTTGACCCCAATTAGTCGACTAGTCCATTGTTTTGTCGATAGGCTTTTGGTCGACCAATATTTTGTTTAGTCGAGCAGTAGCAAATATATTTTTCTTTTTTTATGGCACAGGAGACACCTGTCTGATTCGCGCCCATCTCAGTGAACTAATCCATTGTGGAGGCTGAGCCTAATCCATTGCAGAGGCTGTGTGGATGGCACAGTCCAAAAAGAAGGGGAGTGTGGCTACAATGCACAATGCATGTACGCCCTCTCTCCCACCAATTTGTGCACATTCATTGTTTCATAACTTCATTGTGTGAATTGTTTGCCTTGATTGTTAGTGTCTATCAATTCCCCCTTACATACAGTACCAGTTGAAAGTTTGGACACACCTACTCATTCCAGGGTTTTTCTTTATTTCTACTATTTTTTTACAGAGTAATGGTGAAGACATCAAAACTATGAAATAACACATATGGAATCATGTAGTAACCAAAAAAGTGTTAAACAAATCAAAATATATTTTATATTTGAGCTTCTTCAAAGAAGCCACCCTTTGCCTTGATGACAGCTTTTCACACTATTGATATTCTTGAGGTAGTAAACCTGGAATGCATTTCAATTAACAGGTGTGCCTTGTTAAAAGTTAATTTGTGGAATTTCTTTCCTTCTTAATGCATTTGAGCCAATCAGTAGTGTTGTGACAAGGTAGGGGGGGTATACAGAAGATGGCCCTATTTGGTAAAAGACCAAGTCCATATTATGGCATGAACAGCTCAAATAATCAAAGAGAAACGACAGTCCATCATTACTTTAAGACATGAAGGTCAGTGAATCCGGAAAATGTGAAGAACATTGAAAGTTTCTTCAAGTGCAGTCGCAAAAACCATCAAGCACTATGATGAAACTGGCTCTCATGAGGACCGCCAAAGGAAAGGAAGACCCAGAGTTACCTCAGCTGCAGAGGATAAGTTCATTAGAGTTACCAGCCTCAGAAATTGCAGCCCAAATAAGTGCTTCACAGAGTTCAAGTAACAGACACATCTCAATATCAACTGTTCAGAGGAGACTGCGTGAATCAGGCCTTCATGGTCGAATTTTTATTTTATTTTATTTTTTATTTCACCTTTATTTAACCAGGTAAGCCAGTTGAGAACAGGTTCTCATTTACAACTGCGACCTGGCCAAGATAAAGCAAAGTAGTGCAATAAAAACAACACAGAGTTACATATGGGGTAAAAAAAAACATAAAGTCAGAAATACAACAGAAAATATATATACAGTGTGTGCAAATGTAGCAAGTTATGGAGGTAAGGCAATAAATAGGGTACAGTGCAGAATAATTACAATAGTATTAACACTGGAATGCTAGATGTGCAAGAGATTATGTGCAAATAGAGATACTGGGGTGCAAAAGAGCAAAATAAATAACAATATAGGGATGAGGTAGTTGGGTGGGCTAATTTCAGATGGGCTGTGTACAGGTGCAGTGATCGGTAAGGTGCTCTGACAACTGATGCTTAAAGTTATTGAGGGAGATAAGAGTCTCCAGCTTCAGAGATTTTTGCAATTCGTTCCAGTCATTGGCAGCAGAGAACTGGAAGGTATGGCGGCCAAAGGAGGTGTTGGCTTTGGGAATGACCAGTGAGATATACCTGCTGGAGCGCAGACTACGGGTGGGTGCTGCTATGGTGACCAATGAGCTAAGATAAGGCGGGGATTTGCCTAGCAGTGATTTATAGATGGCCTGGAGCCAGTGGGTTTGACGACGAACATGTAGTGAGGACCAGCCAACAAGAGCGTACAGGTCACAGTGGTGGGTAGTGTATGGGGCTTTGGAGACAAAACGGATGGCACTGTGATAGACTACATCCAATTTGCTGAGTAGAGTGTTGGAGGCTATTTTGTAAATGACATCGCCGAAGTCAAGGATCGGTAGGATAGTCAGTTTTACGAGGGCATGTTTGGCAGCATGAGTGAAGGAGGCTTTGTTGCGAAATAGGAAGCCGATTCTAGATTTAACTTTGGATTGGAGATTCTTTATGTGAGTCTGGAAGTTGAGTTTACAGTCTAACCAGACACCTAGATATTTGTAGTTGTCCACATACTCTAGGTCAGACCCGTCGAGAGTGGTGATTCTAGTCGGGTGGGCGGGTGCTAGCAGCGTTCGATTGAAAAGCATGCATTTAGTTTTACTAGTGTTTAAGAGCAGTTGAAGGCTACTGAAGGATTGTTGTATGGCATTGAAGCTCGTTTGGAGGTTTGTTAACACAGTGTCCAATGAAGGGCCAGATGTATACAAAATGGTGTCGTCTGCGTAGAGGTGGATCTGAGAGTCACCAGCAGCAAGAGCGACATCATTGATATACACGGAGAAAAGTGTCGGCCCAAGAATTGAACCCTGTGGCACCCCCATAGAGACTGCCATAGGTCCAGACAACAGGCCCTCCGATTTGACACACTGAACTCTATCTGAGAAGTAGTTGGTGAACCAGGCGAGGCAGTCATTTGAGAAACCAAGGCTATTTAGTCTGCCAATAAGAATGCGGTGGTTGACAGAGTCGAAAGCCTTGGCCAGGTCGATGAAGACGGCTGCACAGTACTGTCTATTATCAATCGCGGTTATAATATCGTTTAGGACCTTGAGCGTGGCTGAAGTGCACCCGTGACCAGCTCGGAAACCGGATTGCATAGCGGAGAAGGTACGGTGGTATTCGAAATGGTCGATGATCTGTTTGTTAACTTGGCTTTCGAATACTTTCGAAAGGCAGGGCAGGATGGATATAGGTCTGTAGCAGTTTGGATCTAGAGTGTCACCCCCTTTGAAGAGGGGGATGACCGCGGCAGCTTTCCAATCTCTGGGGATCTCAGACGTTATGAAAGAGAGGTTGAACAGACTAGTAATAGGGGTTGCGACAATTTCGGCGGCTAGTTTTAGAAAGAAAGGGTCCAGATTGTCTAGCCCAGCTGATTTGTAGGGGTCCAGATTTTGCAGCGCTTTCAAAACATCAGCTGTCTGAATTTGTGTGAAGGAGAAGCGGGGGGGGCATGGGCAAGTTGCAGCAGAGGGTGCAGAGTTGGTGGCCGGGTTAGTGGTAGCCAGATGGAAAGCATGGCCAGCTGTAGCAAAATGCTTGTTGAAATTCTCGATTATTGTAGATTTATCGGTGGTGATAGTGTTTCCTAGCCTCAGTGCAGTGGGCAGCTGGGAGGAAGTGCTCTTATTCTCCATGGACTTTACAGTGTCCCAAAACTTTTTGGAGTTAGTGCTACAGGATGCAAATTTCTGTTTGAAAAAGTTAGCCTTTGCTTTCCTGACTGCTTGTGTATATTGGTTCCTAACTTCCCTGAAAAGTTGCATATCGCGGGGGCTATTTGATGCTAATGCTGTACGCCACAGGATGTTTTTGTGCTGGTCAAGGGCAGTCAAGTCTGAGGAGAACCAGGGGCTATATCGGTTCTTAGTTCTGTATTTTTTGAATGGGGCATGTTTATTTAAGATTGAGAGGAAATTACTTTTAAGGAACAACCAGGCATCCTCTACTGACGGAATGAGATCTATATCCATCCAGGATACCTGGGCCAGGTCAATTAGGAAGGCCTCCTCGCTAAAGTGTTTTAGGGAGCGTTTGACAGTGATGAGGGGTGGTCGTTTGACCGCGGACCCGTTACGGACGCAGGCAATAAGGCAGTGATCGCTGAGATCCTGGTTGAAGACAGCTGAGGTGTATTTAGAGGGTATGTTAGTCAGGATGATATCTATGAGGGTACCCATGTTTACGGATTTAGGGTTGTACCTGGTAGGTTCGTTGATAATTTGCGTGAGGTTGAGGGCATCTAGCTTGGATTGTAGGATGGCTGGGGTATTAAGCATATCCCAATTTAGGTCACCAAGCAGTACAAACTCTGAGGATAAATGGGGGGCAATCAATTCACATATGGTGTCCAAGGCACAGCTGGGGGCTGAGGGGGGTCTGTAGCAAGCGGCAACAGTGAGAGACTTATTTCTGGAAAGGTGGATTTTTAGAAGTAGAAGCTCAAACTGTTTGGGCACAGACCTGGATAGTATGATGGAGCTCTGCAGGCTATCTCTACAGTAGATTGCAACTCCACCCCCTTTGGCAGTTCTATCTAGACGGAAAATGTTATAGTTGGGGATGGAAATTTCAGAATTTTTGGTGGCCTTCCTGAGCCAGGATTCAGACACTGCTAGAACATCAGGGTTGGCAGAGTGTGCTAACGCAGTGAATAACTCAAACTTAGGAAGTAGACTTCTGATATTTATGTGCAAGAAACCAAGACTTTTGCGATTACAGAAGTCATCAAATGAAAGCGCCTGGGGAGTAGGAGTGATACTGAGGGCTGCAGGGCCTGGGTTAGCCTCTACATCACCAGAGGAACAGAGGAGGACTAGAATAAGGATACGGCTAAAGGCTTTAAGAACTGGTCTTCTAGTGCGTTGGGTACATAGAATAAAGGGGGCAGATTTCCGGGTGTTATAGAAAAGATTCAGGGCATTGTGTACAGACAAGGATATGGAAGGATATGAGTAAAGTGGAGGTAAACCTAAGCGTTGGGTAACAATGAAAGAGATAGTATCTCTAGAGGCATCAATTGAGTCGGTCTCTGAGTGTATGGGGGGAGGGACAAAGGAGCTATCTAAGGCAGGTTTAGCTAGGCTGGGGGGTCTACAGTGATATAGTACAATTAGAAATAACCGAAACAACAATAAACTAACCATGTTTGGGCTGAGGCTAAACATAAACAGGATGTAGTACCGTAAAAAGGAACAGTCCAGCAGATATAAGCTGTATAGCTGAGTTATCATAAGGTCCGGTGGTGAAGCACTTGTGAGTAAGAGGCCACGGATAGCGTGTGCTAGCGGGCCAGGGCTAGCAGATGGATGGAATCTTCGTGGTTAACGTCGTAACCACATCAGACGATTTCGTCGGCAGACCAGTCGTGTAGGATCGGCGGGGCTTCGTGTCAACACTAGGTGGTCCCGTCCGGTTGACAGAGAGGTAGATAGCCGGGAGATGGGCCTAGCTCAGGATGATTAGCCAGACCACAGCGTCCGTTTTGTTGTAGCCAGCTGGTAGCGATGAATCCGGAGTTAAAGGTCCAGTGATTCAGTGATTCCGGCGGAAAAACTGATATGATCTGGGTCGATAACGCGCTGTGCAGACTGGCCGAATATCCGGTGATCAATGTCCAATGATTAAAATTAATCCCGCGGAAAAAAATCCAATGTTCTGGGTGAAACACCGCTAGCTGTGGCTAATAGCAAGTAGCTAGTTCAGTAGCTAGTTCAGTTTAGTGAGTAAGAGGCCACGGATAGCGTGTGCTAGCGGGCCAGGGCTAGCCGATGGATGGAATCTTCGTGGTTAACGTCGTAACCACATCAGACGATTTCGTCGGCAGACCAGTCGTGTAGGATCGGCGGGGCTCCGTGTCAACACTAGGTGGTCCCGTCCGGTTGACAGAGAGGTAGATAGCCGGGAGATGGGCCTAGCTCAGGATGATTAGCCAGACCACAGCGTCCGTTTTGTTGTAGCCAGCTGGTAGCGATGAATCCGGAGTTAAAGGTCCAGTGATTCCGGCGGAAAAACTGATATGTTCTGGGTCGATAACGCGCTGTGCAGACTGGCCGAATATCTGGTGATAAATGTCCAGTGATTAAAATTAATCCCGCGGAAAAAAATCCAATGTTCTGGGTGAAACACCGCTAGCTGTGGCTAATAGCAAGTAGCTAGTTAGCTGGCTAGCTAGTTTCAACTGGAGATTCTAGATTCTAGATAAAGGTAAGTCAAAAATAGAATCCGTTCCACATTGAGTGAGGCGGGTTGCAGGAAAGTATATTTTGTAGAAGGATGAAAAGTCTGATAGGGAAATATGTACGAAAAATACAAAAAAAACAGGGTATTTACAGGCTATTTACAGACACACGACAGAAACAGGACTGCACTACTTCGCCATCTTGGAATCAATTGCTGCAAAGAAACCACTACTAAAGGACACCAATAAGAAGAAGAGACTTGCTTGAGCCAAGAAACACGAGCAATGGGCACTGTCTGTGATTTATTTAGAATTCAAGGCACACTTAACCAGCATGGCTACCACAGCATTCTGCAGCGATACGCCATCCCATCTGGTTTGGGCTAAATGGGACTATCATTTGTTTTTCAACAGGACAGGAATGAGTAGGTGTGTCCAAACTTTTGACTGGTACTGTATATAACAAAAAAAATAGGAACAAAAAGGGTCAATGCCAGTAGACAAAGTACAAAAGAATGTACAGTATGTACAATAACAATATCAATAGCGATAGTGATACTGGTGATAGACAAGGTAGTTACAGTATATGCATTCAATAAGGGGTAAACTCTCCTTCCAGACTCACATTAAGCATCTCCAATCAAAAGTTAGATCTAGAATCGGCTTCCTATTTCGCAACAAAGCCTCCTTCACTCATGCTGCCAAACATACCCTCGTAAAACTGACTATCCTACCGATCCTTGACTTCGGCGATGTCATTAACAAAATAGCCTCCAACACTCTACTCAGCAAATTGGATGTAGTCTATCACAGTGCCATCCGTTTTGTCACCAAAGCCCCATATACTACCCACCATTATGACCTGTACGCTCTTGTTGCCTGGCCCTCACTACATATTCGTCGCCAAACCCACTGGCTCCAGGTCATCTATAAATCACTGCTAGGCAAATCCCTGTCTTATCTTAGCTCACTGGTCACCATAGCAACACCCACCCGTAGTCTGTGCTCCAGCAGGTATATCTCACTGGTCATCCCCAAAGCCAACACCTCCTTTGGCCGCCATTCCTTCCAGTTCTCTGCTGCCAATGACTGGAACGAACTGCAAAAATCTCTGAAGCTGGAGACTTATCTCCCTCACTAACTTTAGGCGTCAGTTATCAGAGCAGCTTACCGATCACTGCACCTGTACACAGCCCATCTGTAATTAGCCCATCCAACTACCTCATCCCCATATTGTTATTTATTTTGCTAATTTGCAGCCCAGTATCTCTATTTGCACATCATCTTTTGCACATCTATCATTCCAATGTTAATACGAAATTGTAACTATTTTGCACTATGGCCTATTTATTGCCTTACCTCCATAATTTACTACATTCGCACACACTGTATATATTTTCTGTTGTATTTTTGACTTTATGTTTTGTTTACCCCATATATAACTCTGTGTTGTTGTTTTTATCGCACTGCTTTGCTTTATCTTGACCAGGTCGCAGTTGTAAATGAGAACTTGTTCTCAACTGGCTTACCTGGTTAAATAAAGGTGAAATAAAAAATAAATAAAAAAAGTGGCTGAGCAGCAGGATAAAACAATTAATAGTAGCAGCAACATATGGCGTGTGTGTGTGTTAGGAGAGATTCATGTAATGTGCATAGAGGCACTGCAGATAGTCCAGATGACTGGGAACTCGCCCCCAGTGATGAACTGGTTCGTCCGCACCATGCATGAACAAGGGAATCTATATTCGGAGTGCCTGCTTCTGTCCTGCCCTTGATTTTGTGCAGGGCATGTGATGTCCATGGCCTCTTCATCGCAAAACTCCCTGATCTTCTCAAAAATATACGTTTGTCTAGTTGTGTCCAGTCCAGGTGGTGCTTGTACAGGCAGACCATCTATGGGAGGAAGGACGTCAGCGTTGCGCAGCAGCTGAAACCTGGTCCCGACTGAGTCCGAATGCTCCTTGGCGACAACACCGGCCTTCAGAGCTGTAAAACAATAGACAACAAATAGTGCATAACAACCTTGCATAACATCAATTGACCTCCCAAGTTTAGATAATAAGAATAACCTCATACAATGCAATGAACATGATATTCACCTGAAGTGCTGGTACTGCTTGATCTGTGGCAGCGGCCTGAAATACGGAGTCAGGTGTTGTTGCCAGCCATAGCTTTCCACCAGCACCGTACCATCCTCCAGTCTAACCAGCTGTGGGATGTTGACCCCTTTCACAGTGCTGTCCTTCACCACACCAGCAATCTCTCCACAGATTCCTGAAGGAAGACAGCCCGACTACATGTACCTCTGAACAATACACAAATGTGAGATCAATAAAAGTAGTGACAATCATGTTGGAGGTAAATGAAATAATCAAAATATGTTGTTTATGCTTTACATACCAAGTGTTGTCATCGATTCCTTGAGAGGATCCACACCACTGTTTTTGTCACATGAGATGGCAATAGCTTTCCACCAAAGTATTTGTGTCCTGGGTGGCGTCCTGGTAATACTATTGCATTATCCTCTGCATAGTTGTTGATGAAGTTCACAACTCGCTGCAAGTCCACGTTTCAGGTGTAACCTGTGCTTTCTTGGGCCGGCTCTCTTTTTTATGGGAGGCATTAGACCATTGTCCTTGTATGACTGGTGGAGGAGAGTCAGGCGTGTTCTACTGATGCTAAAAGACAAATTCCAGATACAAATATTTTAGCATTATTATACAATAGATGGCCGTAATCACCACCAGACACACCTAGCTAATTTGATGGGTCAATCTGGCGAAGTGGAGTATTGTTAAGACGTAGCTAGCTAGCTAGCTAGCTAAAGAATGAACCATAATCCCAACCCATAGAGTACTAGCAATACAAACCAATTGTCTTAGCTAGCTAAAGATAACCAACTAGGTTCAATGTTAGTTAGCTAGCTAACATTAGGCTATAACTAGCAATACAAATGGATTTCTGAGATATTATTACTACACAGATCATACACGAAATGTTAGCTAGCGAGCCAGCCAGCTAACATTAGCTAGCTAGCTAACAGTACGCATTAACTTGCAATGAAAATGACTTTCTGACTAAATTAGAAACATATAATATCTGAAAATGTAGCTAGACTGTTACCTGTGTACATGGATGAACGCTTCACGGCAGACTGCAACCCCTTTCATTAAATAAGACGTCCTGTGTCGTTTTTGTTTTGTTTGTACAGCTTGCTCGGCCCATTGTGTCAAGTCACTCTGGTTCACACTGACCGTGTGCAATGCCTTAAGAATCAACAGATCTTTCTCCCTCTCTGTCACGGATGCCATGGTTGCCCTTAGTTTGAAGATGTAATACAGAGAAACACTTTTGCAGTTCTCCATAATATATTTTTAAAAAGCTTCAGTAGAAAATAATATCTACACATACCTTGCAGCTCATGTTTTAGACAGAAGCTGCTACATGGCAGACCAATCCGAACTCATCTCTCGGCATGTCCAGCCCATTCATTATCTCAGCCAAGCATGTCTAGCGGGAAGGTTCCTGTCTTTTTCCGTGGCTAAACCAACTAGTTTCGTAATTTAACAATTTTATTTGTATTTACAGATGGCATACAAGTTTGTTATTAAGGAACATGAAAGTTCACATGTTCCAGAAGGCATTTCTGCCAAAAAACGCATTTTGATAAAAATAAACGTCCAAATGCCTCTCCTGTGAAGTATGACATGCCTATTTTCCTAAAACAAGTCACAAATAGCCCCTCCCCCCCAAAGCTCTGTCCCCACTCTCGAAACATCTATTTATCTGTTTTACTTACCCTCAAACTTTAGCTAGCTACTGTTACAGACACTGACATAGTAAGCTAGCTAGCCAAACGTTGACAAAAAACATACAATTAGTTATATTCCACGACAACACTTGCAAGGCTAACATTAGCTAGCTACTGTAGTTAACTTTACAATATCGCCAAAGATATTAGCACAGAAAATTTCTAACTACAGTAGCTAACGGTCGTTAGATAGCTAATGCTCAACCTAACGTTTGCTAGCTACCTAATTTTTTTGCGTTATTTGTAACTTATTTTGTACATAATGTTTATTTATTATACCCTGATGAAGACAGCTTGTCTGTCGAAACGTTGGTTATTAAGATATTAAATTATTGCATCTGAGCTCCTAGAGTGTGCGGCTTTCCTTTTCTTTTTGAAGTACATAATGTTTCTGCCACCGTCTCTTATGACCGAAAAGAGTTTCTGGATATCAGGACAGCGATTACTCACCTCGTACTGGACGAAGATTTTTTCTTTAACGAGATTTTCTTCAGACACCCGACAAGGCCCAAATGCCCGTCATTCGCATGAGAAAGAAACAGAGATATCGGGGACGTAGGTCGGGGTGCCTTGTAAGGATCCGACGGCGAGTGCATAATCTGCATCTACCATCAGTCCTATTAGCCAATGTACAATCATTGGATAACAAAATAGACTAACTAAGATCACAGATATCCTACCAACGGGACATTAAAAACTGTAATATCTTATGTTTCACAGAGTCGTGGCTGAACGATGACATGGATAACATACAGCTGGCAGGATATATGCTGCATCAGCAAGATAGAACAGCTGCCTCCGGTAAGACAAGGGGTGGTGGTCTGTGTATATTTTAAACAACAGTTGGTGCACGAAATCTATATTTTTCGTAGCTGCCTATTTACCACCACAAACCGATGCTGGCACTAAGACCGCACTCAATGTGTTGTATAAGGCCATAAGCAAACAGGAAAACGCTCATCCAGAGGCGGCGCTCCTAGTGGTGGGGGACTTTAATGCAGGGAAACTTAAATCCATTTTACCTCATTTCTACCAGCATGTTAAATGTGCAACCAGAGGAAAAAAAAACTCTAGGCCACCTTTACTCCACACACAGAGATGCGTACAAAGCTCTCACTCGCCCTCCATTTGGCAAATCTGACCATAACTCTATCCTCCTGATTCCTGCTTATAAGCAAAAACTAAAGCAGGAAGCACCAGTGACTTGGTCAATAAAGAAGTGGTCAGATGACGCAGATGCTAAGCTACAGGACTGTTTTGCTAGCACAGACCTCATTTCTACCAGCATGTTAAATGTGCAACCAGAGGAAAAAAAACTCTAGGCCACCTTTACTCCACACACAGAGATGCGTACAAAGCTCTCACTCGCCCTCCATTTGGCAAATCTGACCATAACTCTATCCTCCTGATTCCTGCTTATAAGCAAAAACTAAAGCAGGAAGCACCAGTGACTTGGTCAATAAAGAAGTGGTCAGATGACGCAGATGCTAAGCTACAGGACTGTTTTGCTAGCACAGACTGGAATATGTTCCGGGATTCTTCCGATGGCATTGAGGAGTACACCACATCATTCACTGGCTTCATCAATAAGTGCCTCGATGACATCGTCCCCACAGTGACCGTACGTACATACCCCAACCAGAAGTTATGGATTACAGGCAACATCCGCACTGAGCTAAAGGGTAGAGCTGACGCTTTCAAGGAGCGGGACTCTAACCCGGATGCTTATAAGAAATCCCGCTATGCCCTCCGACGAACCATCAAACAGGCAAAGCGTCAATACAAGACTAAGATTGAATCGTACTACACCGGCTCCGACGCTCGTTGGATGTGGCAGGGCTTGCAAACTATTACAGACTACAAAGGGAAGCACAGCCGCGAGATGCCCAGTGACACGAACCTACCAGATGAGCTAAATCACTTCTATGCTCGCTTCGAGGCAAGCAACACTGAAGCATTTACATTTTTACGTCATTTAGCAGACGCTCTTATCCAGAGCGACTTACAGTTAGTGAGTGCATACATACACTTTTTTATTTTTCATACTGGCCCCCCGTGGGAATCGAACCCACAACCCTGGCGTTGCAAATGCCATGCTCTACCAACTGAGCTACATCCCTGCCGGCCATTCCCTCCCCTACCCTGAACGATGCTGGGTCAATTGTGCGCCGCCCCATGGGTCTCCCGGATGCGGCCGGCTACGACAGAGCCTGGATTCGAACCAGGATCTCTAGTGGCACAGCTAGCCTTAGACCACTTCGCCACTCGGGAGGTGGCATGAGAGCATCAGCTGTTCCAGACGACCGTGTGATCATGCTCTCCGTAGCCGATGTAAGTAAGACCTTTAAACAGGTCAACATTCACAAGGCCGCAGGGCCAGATGGATTACCAGGACATGTACTCCGAGCATGCGCTGACCAACTGGCAAGTGTCTTCACTGACATTTTCAACCTGTCCCTGACTGAGTCTGTAATATCAACATGTTTCAAGCAGACCACCATAGTCCCTGTGCCCAAGAACACTAAGGTAACCTGCCTAAATGACTACCGACCCGTAGCACTCACATCTGTAGCCATGAAGTGCTTTGAAAGGCTGGTCATGGCTCACATCAACACCATTATCCCAGAAACCCTAGACCCACTCCAATTTGCATACCGCCCCAACAGATCCACAGATGATGCAATCTCTATTGCACTCCACACTGCCTTTTCCCACCTGGACAAAAGGAACACCTACGTGAGAATGCTATTCATTGACTACAGCTCAGCGTTCAACACCATAGTGCCCTCAAAGCTCATCACTAAGCTAAGGACCCTGGGACTAAACACCTCCCTCTGCAACTGGATCCTGGACTTCCTGACGGGCCGCCCCCAGGTGGTAACGGTAGGTAACAACACATCTACCACGCTGATCCTCAACACGGGGCCCCTCATGGGTGCGTGCTCAGTCTCCTCCTGCACTCCCTGTTCACCCATAACTGCATGGCCAGGCACGACTCCAACACCATCATTACATTTGCTGACGACACAACAGTGGTAGGCCTGATCACCGACAACGATGAGACAGCCTATAGGTAGGAGGTCAGAGACCTGGCCATGTGGTGCCAGGATAACAACCTCTCCCTCAATGTGATCAAGACAAAGGAGATGATTGTGGACTACAGGAAAAAGAAGAGGACCAAGCACACCCCCATTCTCATCAACGGGGCTGTAGTGGAGCAGGTTGAGAGCTTCAAGTTCCTTGGTGTCCACATCACCAACAAACTATCATGGTCCAAACACACCAAGACAGTCATGAAGAGGGCACGACAAAGATTCGTCCCCCTCAGGAGAATATTTGACATGGGTCCTCAGATCCTCAAAAAGTCGAGAGCATCCTGACTAGTTGCATCACTGCCTGGTATGGCAACTGCTCCGACCACAAGGCACTACATAGGGCAGTGCATACGGCCCAGTACATCACTGGGGCCAAGCTTCCTGCCATCCAGGACCTCTATACTAGGTGGTGTCAGAGGAAGGCCCTAAAAATTGTCAAAGACTCCAGCCACCCTAGTCATAGACATTTTTTACTTATTAATTTTTTTATTCAACACTTATTTTTCTTAAAACTGCATTGTTGGTTAAGGGCTTGTAAGTAAGCATTTCACTGTAAGGTCTACACCTGTTGTATTTGACGCATGTGAGAAATACAATTTGATTTCATTTGATTTGACTATTTATACAGTCAAATTAATTACTGTGATTTCACCATAGTGGGTTGTTGAAGTTTTCAAATAGTGTTTGAACAGCTCAATGTTAATATATTTGTATTTTCTGTATTCAATTGCCAGTGTATGTGGCAATCTTTTATGTATGTGCAAGACATTCCCTACAATGGCTTTCTGTGCTACTCTACAGTCGTGGTCAAAAGTTTGGTCTTCACAAAGTTTGCTGCTTCAGTGTTTTTAGATATTTTTGTCAGATGTTACTATGGTATACTGAAGTATAATTACAAGCATTCCATAAGTGTCAAAGGCTTTTATTGACAATTACATTAAGTTTATGCAAAGAGTCAATATTTGCAGTGTTGACCTTTCTTTTTCAAGACCTCTGCAATCCGCCCTGGCATGCTGTCAATTAACTTCTGGGCCATAATCAATCCTTGGAGTTCTCAATGAGATTAAGGTCTGGGGAGTTTCCTGGCCATGGACCCAAAATGTCGATGTTTTGTTCCCCAAGCCACTTAGTTATCACTTTTGCCTTATGGCAAGGTGCTCCATCATGCTGGAAAAGGCATTGGTCGTCACCAAACTGTTCTTGGATGGTTGGGAGAAGTTGCTCTCGGAGGATGTGTTGGTACCATTCTTTATTCATGGCTGTGTTCTTAGGCAAAATTGTGAGTGAGCCCACTCCCTTGGCTGAGAAGCAACCCCACATGAATGGTCTCAGGATGCTTTATTGTTGGCATGACACAGGACTGATGGTAGCGCTCACCTTGTCTTCACCGGACAAGCTTTTTTCCGGATGCCCCAAACAATCGGAAAGGGGATTCATCAGAGAAAATAACTTTACCCCAGTCCTCAGCAGTCCAATCCCTGTACCTTTTGCAGAATATCAGTCTGTCCCTGATGTTTTTCCTGGAGAGAAGTGGCTTCCTCTCTGCCCTTCTTGACACCAGGCCATCCTCCAAAAGTCTTCGCCTCACTGTGCGTGCAGATGCACTCACACCTGCCTGCTGCCATTCCTGAGCAAGTTCTGCACTGGTGGTGCCCCGATCCCGCAGCTGAATCAACTTTAGGAGACAGTCCTGGCGCTTGCTGGACTTTCTTGGGCACCCTGAAGCCTTCTTCACAACAATTGAACCTCTCTCCTTGAAGTTATTGATGAGCCGATAAATGGTTGATTTAGGTGCAATCTTACTAGCAGCAATATCCTTGCCTGTGAAGCCCTTTTTGTGCAAAGCAATGATGACGGCACGTGTTTCCTTGTAGGTAACCATGGTTAACAGAGAAAGAACAATGATTTCAAGCACCACCCTCCTTTTAAAGCTTCCGGTCTGTTATTCTAACTCAATCAGCATGACAGAGTGATCTCCAGCCTTGTCCTCGTCAACACTCTCACCTGTGTTAACGAGAGAATCACTGACATGATGTCAGCTGGTCCTTTTGTGGCAGGGCTGAAATGCAGTGGAAATGTTTTTGGGGGATTAAGTTCATTTTCATGGCAAAGAGGGACTTTGCAATTAATTGCAATTCATCTGATCACTCTTCATAACATTCTGGAGTATATGCAAATTGCCATTATAAAAACTGAGGCAGCAGACTTTGTGAAAATTAATATTTGTGTTATTCTCAAAACTTTTGACCACGACTGTATGGTGTTGTGTTGGGCCAGTTTTTGGTCCTGCTTTCCTGTGCACATTGTTATGGGTGCTATTCTCCACAAGATGGCAGCAGCACACAGTACTGCCAAGAGGACCCGGCTAGCAGGTTTCCCAAACAGCTCTGCATAAGTCTATGGAAGGTTGCTGGGGCGCTGCATAAGGGGCATGTGTTCAAACTCTTAAAGGCCAAACGTTTTCTTACATTGAAAGCAAAGTATCACTTGCTGTGTTCAGACAGTGCTTTGTTAAACATGTATTTTATCTACATCCCTCAAACACAATGACTTCAAAGAGATATGCAAACATCCCATTCCAAAGGTGAGAGTGCCGGTGGCTATCTGAAAGCAATGGCTGATACGGAAAACTCACCACCTTTCTTTTCACATCCCCTTTAGAGCAACTTCCTGTTGTTGTTTTATAGGGGCTTGACCAACGTCTTCAATCTTTTCATCTAGGAACCATTTGAAGAACATTTGTAAGGATTGTTCTGAACTTTCACTCTCCTGGATGGGATTTTATCTCCCAGAAATTTGTCCATCACTTTCCAGAGATCCCTAAAGTCTGGAACAAGTTATTTTACTGTCTCTGTCACATGTAGAATTCCAGTTGCTGGTGTCAGTCGTAACAATTCCCATGCTGATGAAGCAGATTCTCCAATTCATTACATAGATTGGTCAGCACATTTCCCAGCTTGTCCCTAGCTGTGACTCATCATTGAACTGAATGACTGGTCAAATTCAGGTTGACAGCCTGTTCTCCTATTTGTCCCATTGGCAGGAAACAAAGAGGCAAAGTTGTCCTAATTGGGCAAAGGGAATAACGGCCCTACAGTATTTTGCCAACGGAGCAAACTGAGTGAGCCCTCTTGCCACATCATTGTGGCTTGAAACTACATGCACTGTGCTGATGTCATGTCCCCATCTTTGTTGGAGTGATGGGTTCAATTTGACACCCCGCTTTCATGCTGTGCAACGAGCCTTTGTGTCAACCTCAATGACAAAATGGTACCCTTGATGACTGGGACAAGAGGGGGAGAGAAAGTGAATGTGGGGGTACTTGTTTTGGGTACACTGGTCACAGTCTTTTGCCACCATCCACCTCCGGATCAGGTCTTGATCTTCCTGTTTGAACTCAGTGAACTGGCAGATCCCATCCCATTCAACTTTACTACTGTACAATACACTTGCTAGGCACTGGTTTAAAGGAGTGAATACCAGTAGTTGTTTTGAGGGAAAATATCCTTGTGCCAGCCCTCCTCAATATTTGTGCTCTGCCATGTCACCTGTACATCCTCCTTGACTGTTCTACCCATGGCCTTGTGTGTATTTACTAGGCCTACTTTCATGATTTATTAATTGTACATAGTATCTCTCAAAGCACTTATACCATGTGTCTTTTCTCTGTGCTCTGGATTGGCCAGTTTGGATGTCCTTCTCCTGTGCTTGGCTGGGATTGGAGGTTGGAGGTAGGATGGAGACAGGATGCTGGATTAGGCAGCAGGAGCAGGTGGTCCTCAGGTGTCAGAGCAGGCAGGTGGGGAGGGGATCAGGTTCCCGTCATGTGAGGGTGAGTCACCCTGGAGGCAGGGACTATTCAAATCAAATCAAATCAAATCAAATTTTATTGGTCACATGCGCCGAATACAACAGGTGCAGACATTGCAGTGAAATGCTTACTTACAGCCCTTAACCAACAGTGCATTTATTTTAAACAAAAAAAGTAAGAATAAAACAACAACAACAAAAAAGTGTTGAGAAAAAAAGAGCAGAAGTAAAATAAAGTGACAGTAGGGAGGCTATATATACAGTAAAATAAAGTGACAGTAGGGAGGCTATATATACAGGGGGGTACCGTTGCAGAGTCAATGTGCGGGGGCACCGGCTAGTTGAGGTAGTTGAGGTAATATGTACATGTGGGTAGAGTTAAAGTGACTATGCATAAATACTTAACAGAGTAGCAGCAGCGTAAAAAGGATGGGGTGGGGGGGCAGTGCAAATAGTCCGGGTAGCCATGATTAGCTGTTCAGGAGTCTTATGGCTTGGGGGTAGAAGCTGTTGAGAAGTCTTTTGGACCTAGACTTGGCACTCCGGTACCGCTTGCCGTGCGGTAGCAGAGAGAACAGTCTATGACTAGGGTGGCTGGAGTCTTTGACAATTTTGAGGGCCTTCCTCTGACACCGCCTGGTATAGAGGTCCTGGATGGCAGGTAGCTTTGCCCCAGTGATGTACTGGGCCGTACGCACTACCCTCTGTAGTGCCTTGCGGTCAGAGGCCAAGCAGTTGCCATACCAGGCGGTGATGCAACCAGTCAGGATGCTCTCGATGGTGCAGCTGTAGAATTTTTTGAGGATCTGAGGACCCATGCCAAATCTTTTTAGTCTCCTGAGGGGGAATAGGCTTTGTCGTGCCCTCTTCACGACTGTCTTGGTGTGTTTGGACCATGATAGTTCGTTGGTGATGTGGACACCAAGGAACTTGAAGCTCTCAACCTGTTCCACTACAGCCCCGTCGATGAGAATGGGGGCGTGCTCAGTCCTCTTTTTCCCATGAGCTAGCAGCACTGTGGAGGTCACATGACTGCCTGGATTAGGTGTCATGTTTTTACCCGGGCTCATCCTCTCTCAAGGGAAGTCAAGGTGGCCATCGGCCAGTTCACACCCAGCCACAGCCCTCAGCCCTCACCAACAACACCTGCAAGACAAAGGTGTGCATCTCAAACTTGCATTGGTCTCACATGCAAGATGTTCCAAGAAAAATGTGCAGTTGTGTTTTTTCAGAGGGAATAAAATGAAACACAAAGGTAAAATAAAAGTTAGGATTGAGTTTAAATTAAAACAACACTATTATTTAGCTTTTAGAAATTATTCCCTTCTCAAAAAGATAGGTGGTAACTTTGCACAAGTGCAAATGCTTTGTAAATCTGGTCCTAAGACCTGTATGTTGCATCCTGCCACAGCATCATCCCAGTGTCAGAGGTGCTGGTATCAAACCATTGTAAAGCATTTCCTTAAAATAGCAACTGTACCCAAGGGAATTACAGTCAGCACTAGGAACTGTCCAGATAAGCGCTCTCTCACCTGTACCCGCATGAGAGAAACAATGCGACACTGCCAGGACAGGTGGGAGGGAGGGATAGACAGACAGACAGACAGACATAAGACATTATCAAATTATCCTGAAACAAATGATCAATGTCATTATTATGACAGTGCAGACCTTGTTCTTTCTTGTGAACATCAGTTGACTGCCCTAGCTTGTTCTGCTATCCCAGTGAAAGAGACAGGCTCGTTCATTCCAAATAAAGCCTTTTAGAAGTTTTGTCTCATCATGAAAAAGCTGTTTGTAGTTTGTTTGGCTAGCACACAACTTGGTAAAAACATAATGGGCTCTCTCTATAACTGCAGCCTCTGTGTGGTGGAAGTCCTTTCAGTGGTAGATGACGCCATGCAGGTATTGGATTGCAAATGCCCAATGTGCTCTCCTCTATACTGTTTCCATTCTAGCATTGTGGCCTGTAGTGGGTGTAATGACCCGAAATACATAAAATAATTATCACTGAAAATACATAGCTGCAGTAATAAATCAAACGTGCTTTTGGGGAATTTGTTTACAGGACAAAATGATTAAACTAGACATTGCTTAGCTTAATATGTATGCAGTATTGTCCTGCCCAAGGTGCAGTAGTAGTTCACCAACTAACATGTAAACAAGCAATAATCCCTTAGGCCTATTATCATGACAGAGGACGACCCAGTGTCTTGCATGCAAGGGCTATCTATATCTTCACAAATGATCGCAATGTAAACATTTGTACAAACTGGTTACAGCACAACCCATTCAATAACAACCAGTCTGGTAGGTGGAAGAATGGGATTCCCTTTTCTGCTAAATGACTAATTAATTACCCTGATTCTGTCTTTCATTGTATACTGTAATAGTTTGCTTTGTATTAAACTATAATCTGTACTGTTTTGTATTAAGTGTTTTATCATGTTGCATGGCTTTTGTCACAAGGTGTTCGCAATGGCTTGTATTCAAGTATTCTCTTTTGATATATTAAAGTTAATTTTTTCTATGTAATGTTCATGTGAGGGACAATTGCTCCACCTGATGTTCAACAGGTTCACTTCTCAAACTATTTACAATGCCAATCTTGTATTAGTGGGGTGGCTAATTTGGCAAAGAGGTAGATTTATGTGTTCTGAGAATATTTTGATATCATGCCATCACTGATCTGGCAACTGAGGGCGGTGGCACCCATCTTACAAAGTAAAGGTTGAATATAAAATTAAATAAAAAATAAATGAACACATCCAGGAAAGAACAGCTTGGCATTACCACAATGCAGGAATAAACAGCATACGACTGACAGGAACGACTCGTAGGGAAATGTAGCCATTTTTTCAAAATTAATTTCCTGCCATCCTACACATTTTGCTATGAGTTATGCAATATTCATATGATATCTGAGTGAGAGTGACAAACAAAATCAATTGGGGCCCACTGGAGGTCAGGGCCCCTGGGCCCATGCCTTGCGTGCCCGGTCAGTAATTCGGCCATGATTACTACAAGGTTTAGATAGCTGGCTAGACTCACCTAGCAATCTATAAAATGTTAGTTGACATGGCCTAATTAAGTGACTGTCAGTGACTGACACAACAAGAGAAAGACTGCTGCTTTATTCATGTATTTATTTTTGGTTGGGGGGCCCCCTAGCGGATGCTTATGTCGCTTATGTCTGGAAACAGCACTGCTGAAAGTCATTGCTGCCAGTACGACTCCTGGGTCAAGTCATTGACCAAGGAGTCGTTCCTGTCAGTCGTGTGCTGTTTACTCGTACATCAACGTTCATGCCAATCTGCTCGTTCAAGGATTTGTTTATTTATTTATTTTTATCAGTCAACCTGTATTATGCTGGCCCAAAACAAGGGAGGGAATGTTCTGATCAGTGGTATAGTGGTGGGTAAACACACATAAACACAGTTTACACAGCTCTTTAAAAATTTTGCTCAAGCGTTTACCCACCTATTGCAAAAAAAATTCATTAAAAATATAGGGAGCGTTACGTAATTCACAGTGAACGGCGACCAGCATTTACACACTTTTTTTATTACAACTACATCACTGGTTCTGATGGTATTTCATGAAGACATTGACACTGCACTAGCTAAAACATGTGCGCTAGATAACATCCTACATGTAGTTCACCTAACACGTGCTGCTGCAAATATTGTGCGTCGCCAAATGTTCACCTCTTGGTTCCTAGAGAGGGATCTCAAGAAAAATCTGTGCCACCCCTACAGCTTTCCCTTGTAAACATGGTTCTCCAGAGTCCCAGTCTGACCCTAGTGACATCTTATCAGAACAATCTGACATTTAGAAAAATCCCTGAAAAAGTATTGTGGGAGTTTGTAGAATCGTTTTTATTTATATTAATACAAAATAAAAGCTCCAGCAGCTATAATTAATCTAATCCCCAAGTAAGTCAACATTGACCATGTTCCTAAATCAACCACCAGAGCAGGGGCGGTGTGTTCAATAGGGCGATATGGGCGACGCACTGCCAAACGGGAAAAGGAAGGGATTTTTTTTCTAATCAATTATATCACGGCAACAGTAGTTATCAGTGTTCTAATCTGATCTGACTGCCACTAAATGTCAAATCAGGCTAAAGTCGTGCTTCAAATGGCCCCGCCCGTTTTTGGGGCGATTTCAGTCAGGTTGAAAATCGCCCAGAAGTCTGTCATAGACTCTCATGTAAAATCTATTTTTTTCAAATTTCAAAGCTTTCAATACAATCTCTATGGGTGTCTGAGGGCTTGCACTTACGCGCTTTCGTCATACGTGACGTAACCATGAACGTAACTAAGAAAATAGCGGCTAGCAGCGTCTCTGTTGCGACCTGCAGTGTGGCGTTATCTTATGTTTTTAATTTGTACACTTAGTGGCGTTATTTTATGTTTTTAATTTGTACACTTAGTTTACAAACATTCTGCCAACCATGGATTTCCAGTGGTGGGTTTTGGACTGATCTTGTTGATCGTGTACATACCCGCTACGAACGGACTAAATAATGAAAACGCTGCTGGCAGCGGAATCCAATACAGCTGGGAGACTTGGCTGGATGACAGAGTCCCGGACAGAGAAGTGGAGCCGGCCGGCTTCACCCTGGTCAGAGCGGACCGCGATCTGACAGTCACAGGGAAAATCGATCCTGGTAAGAGAGCGACTCTGTACCCCCGACATTGAACTGCTTTCTGTGTCACTGCGACCTTACTATCTGCCCCGTGAGTTCCCCCAATTGTTTGTTACCGTTGTGTACTGTTGATAATCACAAGTTTACTGGAGAACTGAGACCAAGTAGAGACTTTGGACAGGGTGGATATGGTATAATAAAGGCAGTTTATTCAGAGGTAAAGATATCTGGAATCGCGTGCACGGACTCGTTCGTCAAACTCTTAGGGAGCTATCTGAAGAGAGCCCCGAAAACATTGTGTGCAGACATTTTATACAATAAATGATGTAGGTTGAATCTAGTAGTTCTGATCTTTTGATTGGTCCTGATGAGTTGGGCGAGGTCCCCTCCACTGTTGCATTGGCTCTGAGTCGGGTTCTCTGTCTTCAAATGTTCAGCCTAAAGAGAGGGGATTTTTGTGTGTGTGTGTGTGTGTGTGTTTAACAGTGATGATGTGTGTGTGTGTGTGTGTTATCAGTGATGATGTGTGTGTGTGTGTGTGTGTGTGTGTGTGTGTCCTCAGAGCAAGAACTCGTGAGTTGGAAGAACTGAGAGACCTATGGCGTGGGTGTTGTCCTTGGCCACCTGCTGACAAGGCTGACAAGATAGGACTCTTTTGTCCATTGTTATAGGATAGGAACAGCATTGATTGAAAACAAACGCCCAACACAAAATGGGTCATGCACAAGATTTTAGTCAGACCAAGCTATAACATTATATATTTACTACGACAGTACATTCAACCAAAAGCTAATATAACAAAGGCATCAGAGATTATTTATAATCTGTCACAGAAACTGGAATCCATCTCCCCAGATCAGTCAATAAATGCTTCTGGTATTGACTTATATGCTGCCCCTGTCTTCATGTTGTTGCTGGACATATCTTTTTTAAAATGTGTGTAGGTCACCTAAATCATCAGAAAAATTGCCCCTCCTGAGAATTTTTTCAGGAGCCGCCACTGCACCAGAGCACATGCCACTCCGTTCCTCAGTCCTTTTAGAGCAGCCCTACATCTAAACATCTTCAAATCAAATCAAATCAAATGTTATTTGTCACATACATGTGTTTTGCAGATGTTATTGCGGGTGTAGCGAAATGCTACAGTAATATCTAACAAGTAATATCTAACAGTTTCACAACATTAACACATCCAGGAAAGAGCAGCTTGTCTTTGTCTTTGTTATCATTGAACTTCATAACAATTTCATGAAAGACATTTGAAGAAAGTAGGCTTATAAAGCCTTTACTTCGGTTCATGGATATGCCTCCTTTAATTTAAAATAAATTATGCACATGGTGAAGGTTATACCTTTTAAAGTAGCCTAACAATAAATAATATTACAGCAATAAGGTACAGTTACTAATGGAGAATTGAAATGCTAATCTATTAACAAGTGCTCTTGCCTTAGATACTCGAATTACTTTTTCACAGTAACACATGCAACATAAATATGGACTGAAGTGGGAAAAGGTCTCTGTCCATCAGAGAAAACGTTATTCTAGTATGCAACGATCTACGTCATCTGCCGAGCTATCCACAGCCAATCAGAACCATATTTTACAAACAGGCTCTCTCCCACTCCTCCGAATCACTGGCTCCGAAGCTGCCGACAGCCAATCACATGGAAAGCTGATTGAATAATATTAACCGGTTTATGTCCAGTAAGAGCATGTCAATGGGAGCCTATAACGAACGGTCTGTATACTTGCGTACCATACAAGAGATAATGAAAGACCGCATAATGAAACTGTAATAATGAATTGCGGATTTTAAATATAAAAAAAAAACTTTCATGTCAGTATTTAAAAAGACTAACGAGTAGTAAGCCCTGTGGATTTTTGTTTCCTCACTGGATATAAAAGGAACCTAGAAGACTCTTCTGCATAATTGTGTCCTGTCCAATAGGCTACTACAAGCAGGAGCTGCGAGTTATCCCGACAACCATCGATACTTCACTGATCAATCACAATGGAAGGCGAAGGAAAGGTAATGACAAAGAGATACCCCAAAACGAGTCAAATTAGCCGAATAGCCAAAGTATACTGATGGCCAATGGATAGTCTTGTTAGCCTGTGCTGCTTGTTTTGTCTACATGAGTTATGGATAGTCTACTAATTAAGATGCTTTGTTGTAACTTTTTTGTAGAGTATATGGAATAGCCTGGGCTGCACTGTAATATAAACCTTTGACAATATGTAGTGTTGTTGGGTTAGGGTTCATCGGGATGGTTCAATTTGTTTGTGGGACCAAAGTCTCAAACTAGCATATCAGTCTAGACTGGATCCTTATACTTAAAGCAGAGTCTATGATAGATTGTTTATTTTGTGAATTACATAAAACGAAATGCTTACAATTCTTTACTTTATTTGAGTTAGACCAAGTGTCAAAACATGATCTATGTGTGTGTGCGCGCGCGCGTGTGTGTTGACGTCCTATGTCAATCGTGCATGCATGTCCCCTGCCTGACAACATTTGAAACAAATCATGTTTTTCTTTTGTTATTACTCATTGCTCACACTGAGAAATTATAGGCCTAATCCTAGTTAGATGAACGCCTTATATGTTATAATCACCAGATTAATTAATGCCTTTTGGGGAACCCTGTCCCCATATGGCAGTAAACACGTGGTAATATTCTTACACATATGAATCCACTTTTCAGCATCCTTATACAGTGCATTTGTAAAGTATTCAGACCCCTTGACGTTTTCCACATTTTGTTAAGTTACAGCCTTATTCTGAAATTGATTCAATTGTTATTTTTCCTCATCAATCTACACACAATACCCCATAATGACACAGCAAAAACAGGTTTTAGACATTTTAGCAAATATTTTCAAAATAAAAAACGAAAATAACACATTTACATAAGTATTCAGACCCCTAACTCAGTACTTTGTTGAAGCACCTTTGGCAGCGATTACTGCCTCGAGTCTTCTTGGGTATAATAATAATATGCCATTTAGCAGACGCTTTTATCCAAAGCGACTTACAGTCATGCGTGCATACATTTTTGTGTATGGGTGGTCCCGGGGATCGAACCCACTACCTTGGCGTTACAAGCGCCGTGCTCTACCAGCTGAGCTACAAGCTTGGCACACCTGTACTTGGGGAGTTTCTCCCATTCTTACATTTACATTTACATCATTTAGCAGACGCTCTTATCCAGAGCAACTTACAAATTGATGCATTCAACTTATGATAGCCAGTGGGACAACCACTATTTTTTAGGTGGGGGGAGGGGGGGGGGGTAGAAGGATTACTTTTATACTATTCCAGGTATTCCTTAAAGAGGTAGGGTTTCAAGTGTCTCCGGAAGGTGGTCAGTGACTCCGCTGTCCTGGCGTCGTGGGGGAGCTTGTTCCACCATTGGGGTGCCAGAGCAGCGAATAGCTTCTTCCCTGCAGATCCTCTCAAGCTCTGTCAGGTTGGATGGGGAGCGTTGCTGCACAGCTATTTTCAGGTCTCTCCAGAGATGTTCGATTGGGTTCATGTCTGGGTTCTGGCTGGGCCACTCAAGGACATTCAGAGACTTGTCCCGAAGCCACTCCTGTGTTGTCTTGGCTGTGTGCTTAGGGTCGTTGTCTTGTTGGAAGGTGAACCTTCGCCCCGGTCTGAGGTCTTGAGCGCTCTGGAGCAGGTTTTCATCAAGGATCTCTCGGTACTTTTCTCCGTTTACCTTTCCCTCGATCCTGACTAGTCTCCCAGTCCCTGCCACTGAAAAACATTCCCACAGCATGATGCTGCCACCACCATGCATCACTGTAGGGATGGTGCCAGGTTTCCTCCTTGTTTCTCATGGTCTGAGAGTCCTTTACATGCCTTTTGGCAAACTCCAAGTGGGGTGTCGTGCCTTTTACTGAGGAGTGGCTTCGGTCTGGTCACTCTACCATAAAGGCCTGATTGGTGGAGTGCTTAAGAGATGGTTGTCCTTCTGGAAGGTTCTCCCATCTCCACAGAGGAACTCTGGAGCTCTGTCAGAGTGACCATCAGGTTCTTGGTCATCTCCCTGACCAAGGCCTGTCTCCCCTGATTGCTCAGTTTGGCCGGGTGGCCAGCTCTAGGAAGAGTCTTGGTGGTTCCAAACTTCTTCCATTTAAGAATGATGGAGGCCACTATGTTCTTGGGGACCATCAATGCTGCATACATTTTTGGGTACCCTTCCCCAGATCTGTGCCTCGACACAATCCTGTCTTGGAGCTCTATGGACAATTCCTTCGACCTCATGGCTTGGTTTTTGCTCTGACATGCATTGTAAACTGTAGGACCTTATATAGACAGGTGTGTGCCTTTCCAAATCATGTTCAATCAATTGAATTTACAACAGGTGGACTCCAATCAAGTTGTAGAAACATCTCAAGGATGATCAATGGAAACAGGATGCACTTGTGCTCAATTTCGAGTCTCATAGCAAAGGTTCTGAATACTTATGTAAATAAGGTATTTCTGTTTTTTACTTTTAATACATTAGCAAAAATGTCTAAAACCCTGTTTTCGCTTTGTCATTATTGGGTATTGTGTGTAGATTGATGAGGAAATGTTTTTATTTAATCCATTTTAGAATAAGGCTGTAACCTAACAAAATGTGGAAAAAGGGAAGGGGTCTGAATATTTTTCAAATCCACTGTAATTATATGTGCCTTAGAGGCTGCCAGGAGGCACACATTCACTATCTCTGAATTATGTGGCTAGTTGTATAAAACAGAGGTTGCCTTGGTTCATCTGTCATGCGTGTGTGTGGGGTTTGGTTTACATCCTGTTTTGTTGGTGTTTAAAGAATGTACTCGTTGACCCTTAAAGCTAGTTTGCTCTCTCTCATTTACTGATGTTTACATTTCGGTAAAGCCCCCCCACCCACACTTTCCATTCAGACTCCTCGGCTCGTCCTTCACAGGGGACAGTTTTCCCTCACTGGGCTCGTCCTTCATAGGTTGACAGTGTTCCCACACTGGACTCGTCCTTCACAGGGGACAGTCTTCCCTCATTGGGCGGCCAGGATGCTAATGGGCATACAATACGTGTCCATGGCAACGGTGAAAAAGGAGGAGTGAGCATGACACAGCAGCAGCTGATCCCTGACAAAGCTGCACGCTGGCCAACTCCGCTTCCCTGCATATAACCTCCACACAGGAGCACTGTCAGACACAAGATAGGAGCCAGATTACTAAACTATTAAAAGGCCACTGATGTAACATGTTCAAGCCTGGACAGATAAGATGGAGAGTGTTTTGCTGTTTAATCATGGGCAGGACATATGTTTTTGTTGATACACAATTTTAAAAGAAGTTATTGTATTTATTGGTGTAGTGCATGCTGTATAAGGTCCAAAGGGAATTTCACTAAGAAGATTTGAAGGAGTAGGAGTAAAGCTACTCTCAGTGCGTCTGTCTTTTGACATAATATATTCTAGATGCAGATTCTAGAAGGTGAAATGACTGAGAGATTACTGTCGATATGAGTAAGAGGGAAACTTATATGGATGTCATTGTGGCTGCAACTATTTCACATGGGGTTGAATAGCTTCCTGTTAATGTGATCCCAACATGTGTGGCTAGATCTTGGAGATTGTGTCACTCACTAAGACGACCTGACACAAAGGATGTTTGTGATGTAAAACTTTGACAATATACACTGAGTGTACAAAACATTAGGAACAGCTTCCTAATACTGAGTTGCACACCCTTTTGCCATCAGAACAGCCTTTCGTCTGGGCATGGACTGGGTCGAAAGCGTTCCACAGGGGTGCTGGGCCATGTTGACTACAAAGCTTCCCACAGTTGTGTCAAGTTGGCTGGATGTCCTTTGGGTGGTGGACCATTCTTGATACACACAGGAAACTGTTGAGCGTGAAAAACTCAGCAGCGTTGCAGTTCTTGACACACTTAAACCGGTGCGCCTGGCACCTACTACCATACCCCGTTCAAAGGCACTTAAACCTTTTGTCTTGCCCATTCACCCTCTAAATGGCACACATACACAATCCATGTCTCAAGGCTTAAAAATCATTCTCTAACCTGTCTCCTCCCCTTCATTTACACTGAATGAATTTAACAAGTGACATCAATAAGGGGTCATAGTTTTCACCTGGAATCACTTGGTCAGTCTATGTCATGGAAAGAGCAGTTGTTCCTAATGTCTTGTACGCTCAGTGTATATTGCTGTTGAGTTAGGGTTGAACGGGATGGTTAAATTTGTCTGTGGGACCAAAGTCTTAACTGGATCCTGATACCTAAAGCAGAGTCTATGATGGATTGTATATTTTGTGAATTACATAAGGAAAATGCTTACACTGAGAGATTCCTGTCGATATGAGTAAGAGGGAAACTTCTATAGACGTCAGTGTGACTGCAACTATTTCACATCTTGGAGATGGTGTCACTCACTAAGAAGAGCCTACGCGTTTAGGTGTGTTTGTTACGTAAGGTTAAGTGTTCGTGTGTAGCTTGGCGCAGTGTGGCCTGTGTAAGCAAGCTGTCCTGTTTGCATGCCCAGGTTCTGATGTTCCTCATTCCTTAAGGGGATTATACTGAATGGACCACCAGTCTCAGCCAGTGTTACCATCAATCAAATAAAATCAAATACAATTGTATTTGCCACATGCGCCGAATACAACAGTGAAATGCTTACTTACAAGCTCTTAACCAACAAGGCAGTTTTAAGAAAATAAAAAAAGTGTTAAGTAAAAAATATATAAGTAAAAAATAAAAATAGCAAATAATTAAAGAGCAACAGTAAAATAAAATAACAGTAGGGAGGCTATATACAGGGGGTACCGGTACAGAGTCAATGTGCAGGGGCACCGGTTAGTTGAGGTAATTTAGGTAATATGTACATGTGGGTAGAGTTAAAGTGACTATCCATAGATAATAAACAGAGTAGCAGCAGCGTAAAAGAGGGGGTGGGGTGGGGGGGCAATGCAAATAGTCCGGGTAGCCATGATTAGCTGTTCAAGAGTCTTATGGCTTGGGGGTAAAAGCTGTTAAGAAGCCTTTTGGACCTAGACTTGGCGATCCGGTACTGCTTGCCGTGCGGTATCAGAGAGAACAGTCTATGACTAGGGTGGCTTTGACAATTTTTAGGGCCTTCCTCTGACACCGCCTGGTATAGAGGTCCTGGATGGCAGGAAGCTTGGTCCCAGTGATATACTGGGCCGTACGCACTACCCTCTGTAGTGCCTTGCAGTCGGAGGCCGAGTAGTTGCCATACCAGGCGCTGATGCAACCAGTCAGGATGCTCTCGATGGTGCAGCTGTATAACTTTTTGAGGATCTGAGGACCCATGCCAAATCTTTTCAGTCTCCTGAGGGGGAATAGGCTTTGTCGTGCCCTCTTCACAACTGTCTTGGTGTGTTTGGACCATGATAGTTTGTTGGTGATGTGGTGTCATGAGAATTTCTATCTCTAATTCAACCTAAGCTTGAATCATTACCAGGGGTTGTAAGGCTCTGGTTATAATCATAAATGATTCAAGGTCCACAACCAGCAAGAATTATCTGTATTTTTAATCATGGAGAGCTCTGCCGCCAAAAAACATACAGCTTTATACCCCTTGACGCACAAAGGCACTTTGCTCCGCCCACCTTTAGGAGGCTTTTTTTAACCAGTTTTCTCAGTCCCCTTCACCCTGGAATGTTTAGTCCCGCCCCCCTCTGTTAGTGGGTTGACACTACATTATAACTCTAACACTGTTCACACATTTATACTGTATTTGGGGTGAAATCCTTTAGTCATTATTCTTAAAATACAAATTAATCTATCATGTGGACACCAAGGAACTTGAAGCGCTCAACCTGTTCCACTACAGCCCCGTCGATGAGAATGGGGGCATGCTTAGTCCTCTTTTTTTTCCTGCAGTCCACCATCATCTCCTTTGTCTTGATCACGTTGAGGGAGAGGTTGTTATCCTGGCACCACACGGCCAGGTCTCTGACCTCCTCCCTATAGGCTGTCTCATCATTGTCGGTGATCAGGCCTACCACTATTGTGTCGTCGGCAAACTTAATGATGGTGTTGGAGTCATGCCTGGCCATGCAGTCATGGGTGAACAGGGAGTACAGGAGGGGACCCCTGAGGGCCCCCCGTGTTGAGGATCAGCGTGGCAGATGTGTTGTTACCTACCCTTACCACCTGGGGGTGGCCCGTCAGGAAGTCCAGGATCCAGTTGCAGAAGGAGGTGTTTATTCCCAGGGTCCTTAGCTTAGTGACGAGCTTTGAGGGCACTATGGTGTTGAACGCTGAGCTGTAGTCAATGAATAGCATTCTCACGTAGGTGTTCCTCTTGTTCAGGTGGGAAAGGGCAGTGTGGAGTGCAATAGAGATTGCATAATTTGTGGATCTGTTGGGGTGGTATGCAAATTGGAGTGGGTCTAGGGTTTCTGGGATAATGGTTTTGATGTGAGCCATGACCAGCCTTTCAAAGCACTTCATGGCTACAGACGTGAGTGCTATGGGTCGGTAGTCATTTAGGCAGGTTATCTTAGTGTTCTTGGGCACAGGGACTATGGTGGTCTGCTTGAAACATGTTGGTATTACAGACTCAGTCAGGGACATGTTGAAAATGTCAGTGAAGACACTTGCCAGTCGGTCAGCGCATGCTCGGAGTACACGTCCTGGTAATCCGTCTGGCCCTGCGGCCTTGTGAATGTTTACCTGCTTAAAAGTCTTACTCACATCGGCTATGGAGAGCGTGATCACATAGTCATCCGGAACAGCTGATGCTCTCATGCATGCTTCAGTGTTGCTTGCCTCGAAGCGAGCATAGAAGTGATTTAGCTCATCTGGTAGGCTTGTGTCACTGGGCAGCTCGCGGCTGTGCTTCCCTTTGTAGTCTGTAATAGTTTTCAAGCCCGCCACATCCGACGAGCGTCGGAGCCGGTGTAGGACAATTCAATCTTAGTCCTGTATTGACTCTTTGCCTGTTTGATGGTTTGTCGGAGGGCATAGCGGGATTTCTTATAAGCGTCCGGGTTAGAGTCCCGCTCCTTGAAAGCGGCAGCTCTACCCTTTAGCTCAGTGCGGATGTTGCCTGAAATCCATGGCTTCTGGTTGGGGTATGTACGTACGGTCACTGTGGGGATGACGTCGTCAATGCACTTATTGATGAAGCCAGTGACTGATGTGGTGTACTTCTCAATTGTATCGGAAGAATCCCGGAACATATTCCAGTCTGTGCTAGCAAAACAGACAGATTATGGCCTTATACAGCTCATTGAGTACAATCTTATTGCCAGCATCGGTTTGTGGTGGTAAATAGACAGCTACGAAAAATATAGATGAAAACTCTCTTGGTAAATAGTGTGGTCTACAGCTTATCATGAGATACTCTACCTCAGGCGAGCAAAACCTTGAGACTTCCTTAGTATTAGATTCTATGCACCAGCTGTTGTTTACAAATATACACAGTCCGCCACCCCTTGTCTTACCGGAGTCAGCCGTTCTATCCTGCCGATGTAGCGTATATCCCGCCAGCTGTATGTTATCCATGTCGTCGTTCAGCCACGACTCGGTGAAACACAAGGTATTACAGTTTTTAATGTCCCGTTGGTAGGATAACCTTGATCTTAGGTCGTCCAATTTATTTTCAAATGATTTAACATTGGCTAATAGGATTGATGGAAGAGGCAGTTTACTCGCTCGCCGTCGGATCCTTACAAGGCACCCCGACCTACATCCACGATATCTTCGTCTCTTTCTCATGACGGGGATTTGGGCCTCGTCGGGTGTCTGTAGAATATCCGTCGCGTCCGACTCGTTGAAGAAAAAATCTTCGTCCAATACGAGGTGAGTAATCGCTGTCCTGATATCCAGATATCCAGAAGGTATTTTTGGTCATAAGAGACGGTGGCAGAAACATTATGTACAGAATAAATTACAAATAACGTGAAAAAACACACATAATAGTACAATTGGTGCACCTGCAAAGCTCAAGGATGTGACAGGTGTCCAGATCAATTAATACTTTTAATAAAGCTGATACTCTTTGTTGTGAACAGTTACAGACTTCAGACTTGTTGTTCCAACGTCAGACATAGCTAGAACATTTGTCATCAACTGTTCCTTCCAGAACACACTACTCTCCTCTTACTCCCACTACAGAAATATCATTCTCCGAAATAAAAGTCATAACAGGCCTCACATTAGAGCCACCCATGAAAAAGAAATGTTCACCGCATTTCAAGCATAAACAACTAAAACAAGGACAACTGTAGCATATTACTGTAACTGAACATTACTGATGTTCCTCAGTCCCTAAGGGGATTACACTGAATGGACCACCTGTGTCAGCCAGTCACTTGTTAACACAGAAGAGTCCAAGTCAGGTCTCAATTTCTTGTGCACATTTATTAAGTCTTAGTCCCAATTCACCTGTCCTCTCATCCATGTCAGATATTTCTTGTATAAAATCAGATTAGGCTACATATACCCTCTCTCAAAGATAGTATAAAACAACAACAATTACTTGTAGGATAATGCTTTAATGCATGTGTTCTGAAGCGGCTAGAGCTTTTCTTTGTAAAACTGAAGAGACGTTTGTTTGTTTTTCCTCTGTGCCCACAGGGGTTGACGCTCCAGCTGATGATGGCAGTGGGAACAGCTGTGATTGGCTCCCTGCAGTTTGGCTACAACACAGGGGTCATCAATGCTCCCCAAAAGGTGAGTGAGAAATGGCCAATTTCAAATGGCACCCTAATCCCTATATGGTGCATATTTTTGGACAGAGCCATAGAGGCCCTGTATAGAGAATAAAGTTACATTTTGGACGCAGATTCTATGTTTGTGACCCGTAGAAGCCTGTCCAAATCCATTGAATGTAAAGACAGTATTCTTCCTATTCTTTCTTGACACCCCTGACTAGCTCAGCAGGTTATGTTCCTCAGAGATGCATACAGTGGGGAAAAAAAGTATTTAGTCAGCCACCAATTGTGCAAGTTCTCCCACTTAAAAAGATGAGAGAGGGCTGTAATTTTCATCATGGGTACACGTCAACTATGACAGACAAAATGAGCATTTTTTTCTCCAGAAAATCACATTGTAGGATTTTTTATGAATTTATTTGCAAATTATGGTGGAAAATAAGTATTTGGTCACCTACAAACAAGCAAGATTTCTGGCTCTCACAGACCTGTAACGTCTTCTTTAAGAGGCTCCTCTGTCCTCCACTCGTTACCTGTATTAATGGCACCTGTTTGAACTTGTTATCAGTATAAAAGACACCTGTCCACAACCTCAAACAGTCACACTCCAAACTCCACTATGGCCAAGACCAAAGAGCTGTCAAAGGACACCAGAAACAAAATTGTAGACCTGCACCAGGCTGGGAAGACTGAATCTGCAATAGGTAAGCAGCTTGGTTTGAAGAAATCAACTGTGGGAGCAATTATTAGGAAATGGAAGACATACAAGACCACTGATAATCTCCCTCGATCTGGGGCTCCACGCAAGATCTCACCCCGTGGGGTCAAAATGATCACAAGAACGGTGAGCAAAAATCCCAGAACCACACCTAGTGAATGACCTGCAGAGAGCTGGGACCAAAGTAACAAAGCCTACCATCAGTAACACACTACGCCGCCAGGGACTCAAATCCTGCAGTGCCAGACGTGTCCCCCTGCTTAAGCCAGTACATGTCCAGGCCCGTCTGAAGTTTGCTAGAGTGCATTTGGATGATCCAGAAGAGGATTGGGAGAATGTCAGATGAAACCAAAATAGAACTTTTTGGTAAAAACTCAACTCGTCGTGTTTGGAGGACAAAGAATGCTGAGTTGCATCCAAAGACCACCATACCTACTGTGAAGCATGGGGGTGGAAACATCATGCTTTGGGGCTGTTTTTCTGCAAAGGGACCAGGACGACTGATCCGTGTAAAGGAAAGAATGAATGGGGCCATGTATCGTGAGATTTTGAGTGAAAACCTCCTTCCATCAGCAAGGGCATTGAAGATGAAACATGGCTGGGTCTTTCAGCATGACAATGATCCCAAACACACCGCCCGGGCAACGAAGGAGTGGCTTCGTAAGAAGCATTTCAAGGTCCTGGAGTGGCCTAGCCAGTCTCCAGATCTCAACCCCATAGAAAATCTTTGGAGGGAGTTGAAAGTCTGTGTTGCCCAGCGACAGCCCCAAAACATCACTGCTCTAGAGGAGATCTGCGTGGAGGAATGGGCCAAAATACCAGCAACAGTGTGTGAAAACCTTGTGAAGACTTACAGAAAACGTTTGACCTGTGTCATTGCCAACAAAGGGTATATAACAAAGTATTGAGAAACTTTTGTTGTTGACCAAATACTTATTTTCCACCATAATTTGCAAATAAATTCATAAAAAATCCTACTGGAAATCCTTCTGGATTTTTTTTTCTAATTTTGTCTGTCATAGTTGACGTGTACCTATGATGAAAATTACAGGCCTCTCTCATCTTTTTAAGTGGGAGAACTTGCACAATTGGTGGCTGACTAAATACTTTTTTCCCCCACTGTAGGTCTCCTACCCAAAGGTGCCGTAATGCATGTCCGACGGATTGCATCTCATCTCTCCAGCAGGAGCCCTGCCAGGTCAATCAAAGGTGATACATCACATTCATGTAGGATCTTTGACTGACATGGTGAGACTCACTGGTGAGAGGAGATTAGATGCAGCCCTTCTACTGAATTTAACACTTGGCTAAGTGACAGTCTGGCAGATATACTAGAGAGACTCTGGTACTGTATGTACTTTACTCCAGCAGCTTCTTAAGAATGTTACTTGAGGTTTCACTGACGCTGTCACGTGAATTTCTATCTCTAATTCAACCTAAGCTTGAATCATTACCAGAGGTTGTAAGGCTCTGGTTTTAATCATAAATGATTCAAGGTCCACAACTCACAAGTCTTATCTGTATTTTTATTCATGGAGAGAGCTCTCCTGCCAAAGACACAACATACTGTTTTTATACTTCTTGACAAACAAAGGCACTATGCTCCTCCCACCTTTAGGTGGCTTTCTTAAACAGTTCCCGCCTTCCCCCTTGAATGGTTAGTACCGCCCCCTCTGTTAGTGGGTTGACACTACATGATAATTCTAACATTTATACTGTGTTTGGGGTGAAATTCTTTAGTCATTATTCTTAAAATCCAAATTAATCTAACAGACGCCTGCTCTGTTAATAAGAATGTGTATTACTGTGTGAGTGCGTGTACTTACATATGTGTGTGTGTGTGATTTGGGAGGTGTAAGGCGATCGGTGAATCCTGGAGCCTCTTCAGGACACCTGAGCACATGAGCACTGTAAATAGTTGCATAGATTAAAGATTACAGGAGGTGTGTAGGCCAGTGAGGTAACTACTAGGATCCAAGCCTCTTTGATACTTTGTTATGCAAGGCGTGTAATTGCCTCCACGGTCTGGGGTGGAAAGTCACCATCTATTATAGCGAATTCCAGTAACTTTCCCAAAATTCCCAGGTTTTCCTGAAATCCCGGTTGGAGGATTCAAATATTTTCATCTTATTCCAGGAAGCCTCCAACTGGGAAGTTTGGGAAAGGTTTACCATTGTGATCAGTTCACTAGAGGTGTGTCCATTACACGTGGCAGAGATAACGAGGATTATTGTCAAATTCACAGGATTAAAGGAAAGGGGAGGCTAGAGGAGTGTAACTGAGTTGTCCCATGAACGAGTGCCTTTTGCGTCCCTCTGATATTTGAAGTAGAAATTGTGCACCAATATTGAATTTTAAAAGCCTGTTATATTAAATGAAGTGCCCTTTAATATAGACCACATGGAAAATTCTATAAATCTCATTCAGCATTTTGACATGTCCTTCCGTGCACCCTTTGTGACTTCTAGGAAGGTTTTAACCCACTTAACGAAAAATGTCACCATGTCATTGGATTTAGTTTAAAAGTTGGGTGAAAAGAATACGAAATTCCCTTACGTTGATGACTTTTTTCAAATCCAATCAGTTTTCCACGTTGATTCAACGTCATCACATTTACTTTTTTTGTTGAAATGATGTGGAAACATCTTTGATTCAACCAGTTTCTGCCCAGTGAGCTGAGTATTACATAGTCAGAGACCCAGGGCATATTCTTTGGAGGGCAATAAACTCTGCCTGACTCATGCGTATATCAACGGCACCCTGACTTTTGTTTGTCAACATGAAGTCCTGTAATGAACTATCTTGCTTCCTGAATCTCCGGTGCTCTGATGTTTCGTCACTGATTATTTGGACAAATCACGATTTCACAGATGTTCACATCGTTCCAATTGCGGAAGGGGAGGGGACATTTGGCCCATACTTGCCTGTAACTTGCAAAGAGAGGGGAGTGGAGCTACCGCCCTACTTCCGCTCCTCGTTCTAGTATCTTTTATAACACGTCTGCCCCTAGAATTTAAACAAGCATCCGACTCAATTATGCAAGATTTTAGTTCTGTGCAATATCTATAATTTCACTGTATAGTTGGTAATTTACTATGAAGTGAATTGTGACTGTATGTATGTATGATAATTATATTATTTAACGTCTCCATCAACCTTCAATGATGACTATAGTTAATATATGTTCTTCATGTGTTATGTTGTATTGTACCGTAGATCATCGAAGGCTTCTTGAATGACACGTGGAACAGCAGGTACTCTGAGCCCATCCCTACGACATCCCTGACCACCCTGTGGTCCATCTCCGTAGCCATCTTCTCTGTCGGGGGCATTTTCGGCTCCTTCTCCGTGGGCCTGTTCGTCAACCGCCTGGGCAGGTAAAACTGCAGTGTTAATGTATTTTAGGCTGGTATTCACATTAAAAGGGTGTGGTAATCAGTGGCGAGTTTAGCATGTAAATCTTGGTGGGGCAAACTCAAATATTATGTTTTTGATGCAAGCCAGCAAAGACACTACACAACACTAAACAATACATTAATTGCGCTATAATGGTGACAAATGGTGCCCACAAACTGTTAGGGCCTACATAATGCTGTCCCAACAGCAGAGTCCCAACAGCAGTCCCAACATCTTACCACTGCTACAACTGGCTATCAGCGGAGCCTTGTCTGGCAGCGAAACAGTTAATTCAGCCTCATTTACTGCCTTTTAAAAAAACATAGCTGGAATCACTGGCTTGCTTAAACAAATGTGGTTTCTACTGACAATTGAGATGTACAAACTATGGCATAAGGGGAAGACGAGCGGATAAGAGGCAATCCATAATTTCGATTAAGACATTAATGAGCGAGCTAGGACGGACGTAGTCAATATAACTATTTGTTCAGCCCTTTTGAAATGTACAGCGACAGAATCCAGAACATGGGCCCTTCTTACAGTATTCTCCCTGTACCAGTCAGAACCGTAGGATAAATAAAGGGGGCATATTAGCAGACAATGAAAGCTCTTACAATATTAGATGATGACATTTCTCTAAAAAGTGCCTTGCAAAAGTATTCATCCCCCTAGGCGTTTTTTCCTATTTTATTGCATTACAACCTGTAATTAAAATTTAATTTTATTTGGATTTCATGTAATGGACATGCACAAAATAGTTCAAATTGGTGAAGTGAAATGAAAAAAATTACTTGTTTAAAAAAATTATACAAAATAAATAACGGAAAAGTGGTGCGTGCATATGTATTCACCCCCTTTGCTCTGAAGCCCCTAAATAAGATATGGTGCAACCAATTACCTTCAGAAGTCACATAATTAGTTAAATAAAGTCCACCTGTGTGCAATCCAAGTGTCACATGATCTGTCACATGATCTCAGTATATATACACCTGTTCTGAAAGGCCCCAGAGTCTGCAACACCACTAAGCAAGGGGCACCACCAAGCAAGCGGCACCACGAAGACCAAGGAGCTCTCCAAACAGGTCAGGGACAAAGTTGTGGAGAAGTACAGATCAGGGTTGGGTTATATATATATATCAGAAACTTTGAACATCCCACGGAGCACCATTAAATCCATTAGAATTTTTTTTAAATAATATGGCACCACAACAAACCTGCCAAGAGAGGGCCGCCCACCAAAACTCACGGACCAGGCAAGGAGGGCATTAATCAGAGAGGCAACAAAGAGACCAAAGATAGAGCTAGTTCCCAGTTGTCTTGAACCCACTGAAGTCTGAGATTTCCCAGTTCCAAGTTTCCAGTTGTTTTGAATGCAGCAGAAGTGATGCTGTATTGACAGCATGGCCAATGTTTTCAAACTTTTCTGGCCCATGGCGTTACCCCCTTTTTCGTGATATCCAATTGGTAGTTACGATCTTGTCACATCGCTGCAACTCCCCTACCGACTCGGCGAAGGTCGAGAGCCAAGTCGCACTGCTTCTTGACACACTGCTCGCTTAACCCGGAAGCCAGCCGCACCAATGTGTTGGAGGAAACATTCGACCTGACGATCAAATTCAGCTTGCAGAAGCCTGGCCCGCCACAAGGAGTCTCTAGAGCACGATGAGACAAAGACATCCCGGCCGGCCAAACCCTCCCCTAACCTGGACGACGCTGGGCCAATTGTGCGCCGCCTCATGGGTCTCCCGGTCACAGCCAGCTGTGACACAGCCTGGGATCGAACCCAGGGCTGCAGTGGCGCCTTAGCACTCCTTGTTGAATTTGTGATTTCCAACTTGTTGTGTAATGTTTATGTCCAATGGCTGATGAGCACCGATACGTTTTATCTATATTTTATCTTCATATGACAAGGATTGAAAAGGATTTGCCAGTAGATTGTCTACTTGATTCATGATGATGACTGCTAGCTAAGATGTTTAACGTATGATGTTGACATGATCAGTCCAATAAAAGCTACTGTAGATATACAGTGGGGGAAAAAAGTATTTAGTCAGCCACCAATTGTGCAAGTTCTCCCACTTAAAAAGATGAGAGAGGCCTGTAATTTTCATCATAGGTACACATCAACTATGACAGACAAAATGAGAAGAAAAAAATCCTGAAAATCACATTGTAGGATTTTTAATGAATTGATTTGCAAATTATGGTGGAAAATAAGTATTTGGTCAATAACAAAAGTTTCTCAATACTTTGTTATATACCCTTTGTTGGCAATGACACAGGTCAAACGTTTTCTGTAAGTCTTTACAAGGTTTTCACACACTGCTGCTGGTATTTTGGCCCATTCCTCCATGCAGATCTCCTCTAGAGCAGTGATGTTTTGGGGCTGTCGATGGGCAACACGGACTTTCAACTCCCTCCAAAGATTTTCTATGGGGTTGAGATCTGGAGACTGGCTAGGCCACTCCAGGACCTTGAAATGCTTCTTACGAAGCCACTCCTTCGTTGCCCGGGCGGTGTGTTTGGGATCATTATCATGCTGAAAGAGCCAGCCACGTTTCATCTTCAATGCCCTTGCTGATGGAAGGAGGTTTTCACTCAAAATCTCAGGATACATGGCCCCATTCATTCTTTCCTTTACACGGATCAGTCGTACTGGTCCCTTTGCAGAAAAACAGCCCCAAAGCATGATGTTTCCACCCCCATGCTTCACAGTAGGTATGGTGGTCTTTGGATGCAACTCAGCATTCTTTGTCCTCCAAACACGACGAGTTGAGTTTTTACCAAAAAGTTCTATTTTGGTTTCATCTGACCATATGACATTCTCCCAATCCTCTTCTGGATCATCCAAATGCACTCTAGCAAACTTCAGACGGGCCTGGACATGTACTGGCTTAAGCAGGGGGACACGTCTGGCACTGCAGGATTTGAGTCCCTGGCGGCGTAGTGTGTTACTGATGGTAGGCTTTGTTACTTTGGTCCCAGCTCTCTGCAGGTCATTCACTAGGTCCCCCCGTGTGGTTCTGGGATTTTTGCTCACCGTTCTTGTGATCATTTTGACCCCACGGGGTGAGATCTTGCGTGGAGCCCCAGATCGAGGGAGATTATCAGTGGTCTTGTATGTCTTCCATTTCCTAATAATTGCTCCCACAGTTGATTTCTTCAAACCAAGCTGCTTACCTATTGCAGATTCAGTCTTCCCAGCCTGGTGCAGGTCTACAATGTTGTTTCTGGTGTCCTTTGACAGCTCTTTGGTCTTGGCCATAGTGGAGTTTGGAGTGTGACTGTTTGAGGTTGTGGACAGGTGTCTTTTATACTGATAACAAGTTCAAACAGGTGCCATTAATACAGGTAACGAGTGGAGGACAGAGGAGCCTCTTAAAGAAGAAGTTACAGGTCTGTGAGAGCCAGAAATCTTGCTTGTTTGTAGGTGACCAAATACTTATTTTCCACCATAATTTTTTCTCAATTTGTCTGTCATAGTTGACGTGTACCTATGACGAAAATTACAGGCCTCTCTCATCTTTTTAAGTGGGAGAACTAGCACAATTGGTGGCTGACTAAATACTTTTTTTCCCCACTGTAACGTGATTTGACGTCATTTTATCTGTGGCCAATGACCTTGAGCCTTCTTGGGTTGGCACTTCTAATGTAAGTCTATTACAGCACCCAAGGGGCTTGAATTTTTTAGCTCTACCTGTAGATATTGCGGTGATGTAGTGTCCCCATGACTGACAGAACACTGAGCCAATCACGGCGCAACTAGAGAACATTACCAACCCCTACGCTCCATATTTTCCGCTGGCTGCCTCACCACCACAGAAAACACCTGCATTTTGGAGCTGCCTTACTCAAGAAAGCAAAAAAAATACCATGTTTGTATGCGGCTTTAATAACTCAATGATTAATTTTTTACATTGTTTGCAAACTGATATGTGACACGAATTAATGCCAAAATAATAACATGCAAAACAGGCAAAAATAATAATAATATATATATATATATATATATATATATATAGTGAGGGAAAAGTATTTGATCCCCTGCTGATTTTGTACATTTGCCCACTGACATAGAAATGATCAGTCTATAATTTTTATGGTAGGTTTATTTGAACAGTGAGAGACAGAATAACAACAACAAAATCCAGAAAAACGCATGTCAAAAATGTTATAAATTGATTTGCATTTTAATGAGGGAAATAAGTATTTGACCCCCTCTCAATCAGAAAGATTTCTGGCTCCCAGGTGTCTTTAATACAGGTAACGAGCTGAGATTAGGAGCACACTCTTAAAGGGAGTGCTCCTAATCTCAGCTTTTTACCTGTATAAAAGACACCTGTCCACAGAAGCAATCAATCAGATTCCAAACTCTCCACCATGGCCAAGACCAAAGAGCTCCAAGGATGTCAGGGACAAGATTGTAGACCTACACAAGGCTGGAATGGGCTACAAGACCATCGCCAAGCAGCTTGGTGAGAAGGTGACAACAGTTGGTGCGATTATTCGCAAATGGAAGAAACACAAAAGAACTGTCAATCTCCCTCGGCCTGGGGCTCCATGCAAGATCTCACCTCGTGGAGTTGCAATGATCATGAGAACGGTGAGGAATCAGCCCAGAACTACACGGGAGGATCTCAATGATCTCAAGGCAGCTGGGACCATAGTCACCAAGAAACAATTGGTAACCCACTACGCCGTGAAGGACTGAAATCCTGCAGTGCCCGCAAGGTCCCCCTGCTCAAGAAAGCACATATACAGGCCCATCTGAAGTTTGCCAATGAACATCTGAATGATTCAGAGTAGAACTGGGTGAAAGTGTTGTGGTCAGATGACACCAAAATGGAGCTCTTTGGCATCAACTCAACTCGCTGTGTTTGGAGGAGGAGGAATGCTGCCTATGACGCCAAGAACACCATCCCCACCGTCAAACATGGAGGTGGAAACATTATGCTTTGGGGGTGTTTTTCTGCTAAGGGGACAGGACAAATGCACCGCATCAAAGGGACGATGGACGGGGCCATGTACCGTCAAATCTTGGGTGAGAACCTCCTTCCCTCAGCCAGGGCATTGAAAAATGGGTTGTGGATGGGTATTCCAGCATGACAATGACCCAAAACACACAGCCAAGGCAACAAAGGAGTGGCTCAAGAATAAGCACATTAAGGTCCTGGAGTGGCCTAGCCAGTCTCCAGACCTTAATCCCATAGAAAATCTGTGGAGGGAGCTGAAGGTTCGAGTTGCCAAACGTCAGCCTCGAAACCTTAATGACTTGGAGAAGATCTGCAAAGAGGAGTGGGACAAAATCCCTCCTGAGATGTGTGCAAACCTGGTGGCCAACTACAAGAAACGTCTGACCTCTGTGATTGCCAACAAGGGTTTTGCCACCAAGTACTAAGTCATGTTTTGCAGAGGGGTCAAATACTTATTTCCCACATTAAAATGCAAATCAATTTATAACATTTTTGACATGCGTTTTTCTGAATGTTTTTGTTGTTATTCTGTCTCTCACTGTTCAAATGAACCTACCATTAAAATTATATACTGATCATGTCTTTGTCAGTGGGCAAACGTACAAAATCAGCAGGGGATCAAATACTTTTTTCCCTCACTGTATATATATATATATATATATATATATATATATATATATATATATATATATATATATACTACCAGTCAAAAGTTTGAACACCCCTACTCATTCCAAGGGTTTTTCTTAATTTTTACTATGTTTTACATTGTAGAATAATAGTGAAGACATCAAAACTATGAAATAACACATATGGAATCACATAGTAACCAAAAAAGTGTTAAACAAATCCAAATATATTTGAGATTCTTCAAATAGCCACCCTTTGCCTTGATGACAGCTTTGCACACTCTGCCTGAATGACGTGTCGCCACTGGTGGTAATCATGGGTTATTTCGGTTTGTTGTGCTGTCCTGTGCACCTCAACAACAGTATAGCATTTTTGTGCCTTTAGGAAGTGAAGAAGACCTCTCTGTGAATGATTTGCAGGAGAAACTCGATGCTCATCGCCAACGTGCTGGCGTTTATCGCCGCCGGGTTCATGGGCTTCTCCAAGCTGGCGGCGTCGTGGGAGATGCTGATCATCGGGCGCTTCATCGTGGGGCTCTACTCCGGCCTGTCCACTGGCTTCGTGCCCATGTACGTGGGGGAGATTGCGCCCACCTCGCTCCGCGGGGCGCTGGGCACTCTGCACCAGCTGGGCATCGTCCTTGGCATCCTCATGGCACAGGTAGGCACTGTCCGTCGGGTGACTTTATTTTTTAAAGCTAGTGATACAGCACAATCATCTTGACAAATATGCTCTTTCCACCAACATACAGTGCTCAAGTAACCTCACAACCTTACCACAGTGTATTTCCATGGTAGTTTATCTTTCATTGACTGCATAATTAGTGTCGTTTTGTTTCTTACAGGTGTTTGGGATCGAGTCGATCATGGGGAACTCCACTCTGTGGCCCTTCCTGCTGGGCTTCACATTCATCCCAGCCGTGCTGCAGTGTATCCTGTTGCCCTTCTGCCCCGAGAGCCCCCGCTTCCTCCTAATCAACCGCAACGAGGAGCTCAAGGCCAGAGAAGGTGAGCCTCCGACCAGCTACTGCTACACCCTTACACCCTATTCCCATGGAAAGCTTTTGTTCCAGCCCTGCTCTAACACACCATTCAACTTATCATGGTCCTGACCAGAAGCTTATTAATAGAATCTGGTGTGTTAGAGTAAGGCAGGAACAAAAGGCTGCACCTCCAGTAGCTCTCCAGGAGGAGGGAATGGAGCTGAGTCCTGAGTTGTGTATTTCCCTGCAGTGCTGGAGAAGCTGCGAGGCACTGAGGAGGTGGGCGCCGACATGCAGGAGATGAAGGAGGAGGCCAGGCAGATGATGAGGGAGAAGAAGGTGACCATCCTGGAGCTGTTCCGCTCGCCACTCTACCGCCAGCCCATCTTCATCGCCATCATGCTCCAGCTCTCCCAGCAGCTGTCTGGCATCAACGCTGTGAGTGTGGGACACTCTGGGAGACACACACTGACTTGCAAATACACACACATGCTAACTCATGCACACACACACTTCAAACTATATGATCCACTCAATTATTACCTTTTTGTGCAGGTTTTCTACTACTCCACCAGGATCTTTGAGAAGGCGGGGGTCTCTCAGCCAGTCTACGCTACGATTGGTGCTGGAGTGGTCAATACAGCCTTCACTGTTGTGTCTGTAAGTCTGATAAACACTGTACAACATCCATAAATAGGAGCCCAGTCCCAGTGATCATATGAGCATCTCAACAATGTGTGAAGATTTTATGGTGGGACTGAAATTGATTAAATATGATTATTGTTTCCATTAGAATAGATAAGGAGATATATGTGTTGTCCATCTGACTGTAACAACAGAAATGTGTCTTGGAAATGTATCCACTCCACAAACCCCACTAACACCACCATTCTTCTCCTCTTCCTCTCTCTCTTTATTTAGCTATTCGTTGTGGAGCGTGCTGGGCGAAGATCCCTTCACCTCACTGGGTTACTGGGGATGGCATTCTCAGCTGTCCTGATGACAGTAGCCATGGCACTGCTGGTATGTATAATGGCGCAATAAAAAAACATTCAAAAAAATCACTGGATTTGTATATATCATATTTTATGTACATGACTACCTCAGCCAGCCTCCTCCACTGATGTTCCCCCATGTTTTTCCTCAGGACCAGCTGCCGTGGATGTCCTACGTCAGCATCATAGCCATCTTCAGCTTTGTGGCCTTCTTTGAGATCGGCCCGGGCCCCATCCCCTGGTTCATTGTGGCTGAGCTCTTCAGCCAAGGTCCTCGGCCCTCTGCCTTTGCCGTGGCTGGATTCTCCAACTGGTCGGCGAACTTCATAGTGGGCATGACCTTCCAATACGTTGAGGCAAGGAGACAGAAAAAAAAACTCACAGATTTCTGGGTTACTGCCTTGATGGCTCTGTTACATATGTATATTAATTATTATAAACTTTGTAGTTTGGGTCCTGGATGCTGATAGGCTGAAACAGCATTTCAGCTGTGTGTATATCAGACAATATACCACTGGTTTATGTTGGTAACCAGTTTATAATAGCAATAAGGCATCTCTGGGGTTTGTGGTATATGACTTAGCGTTGTGCCTAAGAACAGCTCTTAGCCATGGTATATTTAAGCAATAAGGCCCGAGGAGATGTGGTATATGGCCAATATGCCATGGCTAAGGGCTGTTCTTAGGCACTTATGACTTTATGAATTGAAACATTTGAAAATAATGTTACTTTTCTATCTTCTCTGTAGCAACTGTGTGGCCCCTACGTCTTCATCATCTTCACCTTGCTGCTGCTGGGCTTCTTCATCTTCACTTATTTCAAGGTGCCAGAAACCAAGGGACGGTCGTTCGACGAGATCTCTGCCAGCTTCCGCCATGAGGCCGGACAGTCAGGGGAGAAGTATGCGCCTGACGAAATGAACAGCCTTGGGGGAGCCGACTCCCAACTCTAACCTCTCCTGCTCTCTGTGGTAAACAGATGACTGCAGTATGCCTGGGGTTCCAGGAGGGGGCGATGAGAGACTGTGTATTCACCATAGAGATGTATAGAGATCGCAACGTTGTGTCATTATGGCGTCAGTGACAGCATAAGCAGCGCCATTGAGGCTATCTCCATTTTAAAGTTGTACATTTTCTTCTTCTTTTGATGTTTAAAAAAAGTGCTGCAGTGTTGGAGTCTTGAACCAAATATTGTGTCATTCATTTATTGTGGCCACTAGATGGCAGGGATATAGCTTAAAAGCCCTTTACAAACTAGGCAAACCAATTTGAAGAAGAGACTGCTCTGATCATTGGGAGAATCTCAAATGCATACTCCTCGCTTCCTCTCTCCTCGCCTCCTTCTCTAAACCCATTGGAGGAGAAGGTCAGAGGGGAGGGATGCAATTCAGATTCTCCCATTGGCTGATCCCCACCCAGTTGAATACTTTAAAATGGTGGAAGACCTCAATGGCAATGTCCATGCAAAAATTGGTTATTTCCAAGTAGTGATCTCTATACATCACTACTTGGAAATAACCAATTTTTGCATGGATCTCTATACATCTCTATGGTATTAACAGGAAGTAGAGGCTCTCCTTGTGAACCCTTGGGTAATATTGGCAGATATCCATATCAGAGACGGAAGAGAAAGCGAGACAGAGCGGGGGGCTTGGGGGAATAAGTAGACCAGAGCCAGCTGTTATAAAACTGTCTTTATGAGACATCTTCATTATCCACCATCTTTGTCCATATGTTGTCTTGTTGGTTTAAATCCCCATCAGCCTGAAAGGGAAAATAGCTTTTTATCCTCTTTTTGTCTCTTGCTGCAGCTTAAAAGGGCTGACCAGGCTGCTATTAAGATAACAAAGTGAAACATGGATTAAACAATGCTTTCCATTCCACTTATCCAATACTTAATATCACCACAAACTATGCAGTTATTAGTGAGATAAATTCTCAAGTCCAACTGTTCATCCACAATTTACTTCAGGAATCTCTGACAATAAAAACAAAAACACCTGAAAAATCTTATTGACAAAAGGTTAAAACAAGGCACCATATCCCTGACCTAGCCGAGTTATATTTGTTCATATTTGACTTATTTGTGTCTTTGCTCCTCAGTAACAGAAGAGCCATGTGAACAGTCTTGGCTAAAGCATTCTATTTACTCCATGAAAAAATTAATTAATTATGAAGCCAACTCTATTCTCTAACTCTATTTCCCTCAATTATTTTGTTTATTAGGTGAAGTGTTATATTATATCTTAATATATGACTCTGGTAGGACCTAATGCTTGTATAGTGCATTCGGAAAGTATTCAGACCCCTTGACTTTATCCACATTTTGTTACGTTACAGACTTATTCTCAAATGGATTAAATATATATTTTTAATGTCTTATCAATCTACCCACAATACCCCATAATGACAAAGTGAAAACAGGTTTTTAGAAATGTTTGCAAATGTATTACAAATTCTAAACAGAAATACCTTATTTACATAAGTATTCAGACCTTTTGCTATGAGACTCGAAATTCAGCTCAGCTGCATCCTGTTTCCACTGATCATCCTTGAGATGTTTCTACAACTTGATTGGAGTCCACCTGTGGTAAATACAATTGATTTGAAAAGGCACACACCTGTCTATATAAGGTCCCGCAGTTGACAGAGCAAAAACCAAGCCATGATGTCGAAGGAATCGTCCGTAGAGCTCCGAGACAGGATTGTGTCGAGGCACAGATCTGGGGAAGGGTACCAAAACATTTCTGCAGCATTGAACGTCCCCAAGAACACAGTGGCCACCATCATTCTTAAATGAAAGAAGTTTGAAACCACCAAGACTCTTCCTATAGCTGGCCGCCCGGCCAAACTGAGCAATCGGGGGAGAAGGGCCTTGGTCAGGGAGGTGACCAAGAACCCGATGGTCACTCTGACAGAGCTCCAGAGTTCCTTTGTGGAAATGGGAGAACCTTCCAGAAGGACAACCATCTCTGTAGCACTCCACCAATCAGGCCTTTATGGTAGTGGCCAGACGGAAGCCACTCCTCAGTAAAATGCACGACAGCCCGCTTGGAGTTTGCCAAAAGGCACCTAAAGGACTCTCAGACCATGAGAAACAAGATTCTCTGGTCTGATGAAACCAAGATCTAACTCTTTGGCCTGAATGCCAAGCATCACGTCTGGAGGAAACCTGCAACCATTCCTACGGTGAAGGATGGTGGTGGCGGCATCATGCTGTGGGGATGTTTTTCAGCGGCAGGGACTGGGAGACTTGTCAGGATCGAGGGAAAGATGATCGGAGCAAAGTACAGAGAGATCCTTGATGAAAACCTGCTCCAGAGCAGTCAGGACCTTAGACTGGGGTGAAGGTTCACCTTCCAACTGGACAACAACCCTAAGCACAGAGCCAAGACAAAGCAGGAGTGGCTTCCGGACAAGTCTCTGAATGTCCTTGAGTGGCCCAGCCAGAGCCCGGACTTGAACCTGATCTAACATCTCTGGAGAGACCTGAAAATAGCTGTACAATGACGCTCCCCATCCAACCTGACAGAGCTTGAGAGGATCTGCAGAGAAGAATGGGAGAAACTCCCTAAATACAGGTGTGCCAAGCTTGTAGCATCATACCCAAGAAGACTCGAGGCTGTAATCGCTGCCAAAGGTGCTTCAACAATGTACTGAGTAAAGGGTCTGAATACTTATGTCAATGTAATATTTCAGTTCTTTTTTTTTTTACATTTGCAAAAATTTCTAAAAACCTGTTTTTGCTTTGTCATTATGGGGTATTGTGTGTCGATTGATGAGGGAAAAAACAATTTAATCAATTTTAGAATAAGGCTGTAGCGTAACAAAATGTGTAAAAAGTCAAGGGGTCTGAATACTTTACGAATGAACTGTATGTAATAGAATACCAAGACCGTCACAGTAATAATGTCACTTTAATCCCTTTATTTAATGAATTAATTTAAGTTAAAGTTTTACAATAGTCTTGATCGTTGCACAGACCCTTACTGTGACTATGTGGGACCTAGTAGTTTCAGCACACCATTCCCTGAAAATAACCTTGCATTTCCTCAACCACTGTCTATTGGCGTAATAATACTGCACATTTGGTTTAAAATGAAATGTCAAACTATACTAGCACCAGTGTTGTAATGGAGGGTAAACTCAGTTTACCCAGCTTTTTTTTACCGTGGTCGTGTCAAATTGTTGAACTAGATGACATTTTATAATTGTTTAATCTGTTTTTTTCTCTCAACACAATATATTTATATCAAACATTAAAATAGAAACTTTAATATTATATTGCATAATTAGATCATGTCAACTAACCAGGCCTATCAAGTGTATTATTGAACTATATTTATAATATTTCTGTATGTGCCCTTTTATCTGTTTAACAAATTGTAGCTGTTGTTGATCCTCAACGTTACTTTTGGAATATGCAATGCGTTCACCACCCCAATATATAATAATACAAGGGGTGTTCACAGGGTAACCTTTTCAAATGAATTATTGAGCAATACAACCTTTTATTATGGTATTTTCTAACATCTATACACAGAAGACTAAGCTTCACAGGTAATAAGTAGGACAATGATATCAGCAAATGTGAATATATACTTCCACAATTTACTTCAGGAATCTCTGACAATAAAAACAAAAACACCTGAAAAATCTTATTGACAAAAGGTTAAAACAAGGCACCATATCCCTGACCTAGCCGAGTTATATTTGTTCATATTTGACTTATTTGTGTCTTTGCTCCTCAGTAACAGAAGAGCCATGTGAACAGTCTTGGCTAAAGCATTCTATTTACTCCATGAAAAAATTAATTAATTATGAAGCCAACTCTATTCTCTAACTCTATTTCCCTCAATTATTTTGTTTATTAGGTGAAGTGTTATATTATATCTTAATATATGACTCTGGTAGGACCTAATGCTTGTATAGTGCATTCGGAAAGTATTCAGACCCCTTGACTTTATCCACATTTTGTTACGTTACAGACTTATTCTCAAATGGATTAAATATATATTTTTAATGTCTTATCAATCTACCCACAATACCCCATAATGACAAAGTGAAAACAGGTTTTTAGAAATGTTTGCAAATGTATTACAAATTCTAAACAGAAATACCTTATTTACATAAGTATTCAGACCTTTTGCTATGAGACTCGAAATTCAGCTCAGCTGCATCCTGTTTCCACTGATCATCCTTGAGATGTTTCTACAACTTGATTGGAGTCCACCTGTGGTAAATACAATTGATTTGAAAAGGCACACACCTGTCTATATAAGGTCCCGCAGTTGACAGAGCAAAAACCAAGCCATGATGTCGAAGGAATCGTCCGTAGAGCTCCGAGACAGGATTGTGTCGAGGCACAGATCTGGGGAAGGGTACCAAAACATTTCTGCAGCATTGAACGTCCCCAAGAACACAGTGGCCACCATCATTCTTAAATGAAAGAAGTTTGAAACCACCAAGACTCTTCCTATAGCTGGCCGCCCGGCCAAACTGAGCAATCGGGGGAGAAGGGCCTTGGTCAGGGAGGTGACCAAGAACCCGATGGTCACTCTGACAGAGCTCCAGAGTTCCTTTGTGGAAATGGGAGAACCTTCCAGAAGGACAACCATCTCTGTAGCACTCCACCAATCAGGCCTTTATGGTAGTGGCCAGACGGAAGCCACTCCTCAGTAAAATGCACGACAGCCCGCTTGGAGTTTGCCAAAAGGCACCTAAAGGACTCTCAGACCATGAGAAACAAGATTCTCTGGTCTGATGAAACCAAGATCTAACTCTTTGGCCTGAATGCCAAGCATCACGTCTGGAGGAAACCTGCAACCATTCCTACGGTGAAGGATGGTGGTGGCGGCATCATGCTGTGGGGATGTTTTTCAGCGGCAGGGACTGGGAGACTTGTCAGGATCGAGGGAAAGATGATCGGAGCAAAGTACAGAGAGATCCTTGATGAAAACCTGCTCCAGAGCAGTCAGGACCTTAGACTGGGGTGAAGGTTCACCTTCCAACTGGACAACAACCCTAAGCACAGAGCCAAGACAAAGCAGGAGTGGCTTCCGGACAAGTCTCTGAATGTCCTTGAGTGGCCCAGCCAGAGCCCGGACTTGAACCTGATCTAACATCTCTGGAGAGACCTGAAAATAGCTGTACAATGACGCTCCCCATCCAACCTGACAGAGCTTGAGAGGATCTGCAGAGAAGAATGGGAGAAACTCCCTAAATACAGGTGTGCCAAGCTTGTAGCATCATACCCAAGAAGACTCGAGGCTGTAATCGCTGCCAAAGGTGCTTCAACAATGTACTGAGTAAAGGGTCTGAATACTTATGTCAATGTAATATTTCAGTTCTTTTTTTTTTTACATTTGCAAAAATTTCTAAAAACCTGTTTTTGCTTTGTCATTATGGGGTATTGTGTGTCGATTGATGAGGGAAAAAACAATTTAATCAATTTTAGAATAAGGCTGTAGCGTAACAAAATGTGTAAAAAGTCAAGGGGTCTGAATACTTTACGAATGAACTGTATGTAATAGAATACCAAGACCGTCACAGTAATAATGTCACTTTAATCCCTTTATTTAATGAATTAATTTAAGTTAAAGTTTTACAATAGTCTTGATCGTTGCACAGACCCTTACTGTGACTATGTGGGACCTAGTAGTTTCAGCACACCATTCCCTGAAAATAACCTTGCATTTCCTCAACCACTGTCTATTGGCGTAATAATACTGCACATTTGGTTTAAAATGAAATGTCAAACTATACTAGCACCAGTGTTGTAATGGAGGGTAAACTCAGTTTACCCAGCTTTTTTTTACCGTGGTCGTGTCAAATTGTTGAACTAGATGACATTTTATAATTGTTTAATCTGTTTTTTTCTCTCAACACAATATATTTATATCAAACATTAAAATAGAAACTTTAATATTATATTGCATAATTAGATCATGTCAACTAACCAGGCCTATCAAGTGTATTATTGAACTATATTTATAATATTTCTGTATGTGCCCTTTTATCTGTTTAACAAATTGTAGCTGTTGTTGATCCTCAACGTTACTTTTGGAATATGCAATGCGTTCACCACCCCAATATATAATAATACAAGGGGTGTTCACAGGGTAACCTTTTCAAATGAATTATTGAGCAATACAACCTTTTATTATGGTATTTTCTAACATCTATACACAGAAGACTAAGCTTCACAGGTAATAAGTAGGACAATGATATCAGCAAATGTGAATATATACTTTTACTAGCAAATGTTACATACACTCCACTTGAACCTATTGATTTTAGAGGGTGACTGCTTTGTGGCTACAAATGGGGATTTGTAGTGTCCTCTGATTTTCAGAAGTATAGCTACTGTAGTCTGTCAATCATCTGAGACATTTAGGAATGTACTGATTTTATCCTTGTTGTCTTTGATCAATACAATGTATAATGTTTTCCCTACTTGCTTCAAGCTGTGTGTGTGTCCGTGCATGCATGCATTGCAATTGTGTCCCTCTCTCTTTCTCTGTGTGTGTGTGTGTGCGCGTGCGTGTGCGTTTGTGTGTTCATGTACACACCACAAGTCACTAAATTATGTATAGTGACTTTTCTTTAGTATTGGAAACTTGCTGTAAATAACATAAAATAGAAGTCATTGTAGTTGTATAACCAGAATAAGAGAAAATCCCATGTAAACTCTAACTTGTCAATTACAGAGTGGGGACATATATCATTTCTAAAACAAATCATTTATTAGTGAGCTGTACAATTTTATTGTATACAAAAAATAAAACGCAAATCTGTGTGTAGTGCCAAGGGGGTAGATGTTTTGCTTTCTTTCTTTTTTATGTAAAAACAATGTGCCAAGACTGCTATATTGACCGCTTTTCCCCTTTTTATGAGATATTGTATCATAGCTGGATATTTTTCTCAATAAAAACAAGCTGCACACAGGGAACCACGTTCATGGTTGTGTCTTTTCTGTTATTTTTGTTGTTGGAAGTTACCCAAATAACATCATATAAAATGGTAATTTTGCTGTATAATTTTGCCATATCTTTACCACACCTTGCATAGATTAAGGACGATCCAACTTGTAGTAACCTGGTATATTTATGTTAAGTATTATGTTTACAAATAGATGGCAGTATTGACTCAATATGGAGTTTGCTTTCCACTATTCGTAGCCCTTTAAATGTCTGCCATATAACCGTAGCTTATGCAAGGTGCATTCCTGTAATGTTACTCTATGTTACAATTAAATACTAAAACGTACTTAGGTGTCCGTAGTCATCGATCTAAGTAGCATCCTAAAATACTACACAACTGATTCTGAATTATATTTGCTTTGTTTCATTCTCAACTCCTTGCCTGCGCCTGCGGTGAGTAAGAGGATCCATGTTAAAACTATTCAAATCAAATCAAATCAAATTTTATTGGTCACATGCGCCGAATACAACAGGTGCAGACATTACAGTGAAATGCTTACTTACAGCCCTTAACCAACAGTGCATTTATTTTTAACAAAAAAAGTAAAAATAAAACAACAACAAAAAAAGTGTTGAGAAAAAAAAGAGCAGAAGTAAAATAAAATAACAGTAGGGAGGCTATATATACAGGGGGGTACCGTTGCAGAGTCAATATTCGGACGTAGCCCACATACGGCTTTGCAACATTGTTGCCCACATTGCCACAACGTTTCTCATTCCTAATTGGCTAATTAACACATACAGCCCCAGATTGAACCACATTTAATAAACGTATCAATGAGTAAATAATAAGAAATATAATAATCCGATTTTCATAATTCATTATTTATTTCTGTCTTTATTGCTTCCTATTCAGGCATTATTTTGGCCGACTGCTTGCTGGTGCGAAAGGACCTCTGTTTATTTTCATGTCTTACCGTTATTATATAAATCTTTGGTCTCACATCTCAATATTGAGAATATATATTGAGAATATATAGTTATAAGCAGTGTTGTGTTCGAGACCACCTAAAGCGAGACAGATTCAAGACCAAGACCGGAGCAAATCGAGTCTGAGTCAAGACCGAGACCGGGAGAGGGACAAGGGTTTCAAGGCCAAGACCAGAAAAATGCGAGTCCAATTCAAGACCAATCACCACCATAATAAGAGTTCAAAATGTCCAGTATTTCTGTGTTCATATTTCAGAACAACATATGGATTCTTTAGACATTCAGAATACTGAATAAAATGCATGCTAAGGGAAAATAGAGCCACTCTACAAATTATTACTAACCCAAACACAGTGGGGAACAATGAGCCTTCTATGTCTTCAGCTTGCAATAGCAAGCAGTAGTTTTCCCACGGTCTAGCTAGCTAGCTTTTGTTGTCTGCTAGTTTGCAGCTGCTGCAACAGGTGTTATCAAAGAGGATGTTGTTGCTAAGTTGTTAGCTTCTCCCTTTTCAAGAATAACTTTCAACAAGTTAAGTTTCAAATGATCATCATCTGGTGAGTGGAACTGTGTTTTTTATTGTAACTTGTGTGTGAAACATTGCTGCATTTAAAGTGAAACTGACAGCATTTTAGCAACATGAAATCTTATTAGAATCTGTTCATATACACCCCCAAGAAGAATATGACACTTTAAAAAAATATTTTCTGTCAACCGACCACTTAGATATGGTCATTTTCACATTTTCATAAATTCTTAGCATGTTTGGTAATTACGTATACTAAGGCATTTGTACAAAAGCCATTTGCCACACGGGCCTGCCATCATTCACTTGTGTGTTTACAGGCAGTTGTAACAGCGCGACTTTAGATAATTAGAATGCATTCGCCAAAAGCCACAAAATACACCTGAATGGATTTCTGCAAAATATGTGAACACCACAGGAGTCCTCTTACATTTGGGAACTTTACAGTCCTATTGATCAAACAAACATGAAAAGGTAGGCTCTCTCTCCCTCAGTTATGCACATCAACAACAACAAGATCAACAACTAATGCTAGCCAGAGCAAGATTAACTAAAATCTAATGAACATTAACCCTCTCAAACTTTTTCAGCTAGTTGGCCGTCAAAATTGCACTGATAAACGATGGGGAATTGTAGCCTCCTCATCCTTCTGCAGCTTGCCTACCAAAGCATGCTTGTCCCAACCAAGAACCCAAGCTAACTGGCTAAAGTTGGCTAGCTCGCTAGCTAGCTACTTCCGGACACAAATGAGAAAACACCTCACCATTTTACTTGCTATATCAGAGCTGGTTAGGCTGTTTACATGTTATCTAGAGCTTTCTTGACTAACAATTTTTCCCCCCTACTTTTACTGACACCGGTCATATTCAGCGGGTGTTGTGCGTTCATAAATTCATCAGTTGTTCTGCGTTCTGGCACACTCAGATGAGAGTGCTCTGAAATCGGAGTAGATAGTGTGGTGAAAAGACAAACGTTGCTGATAATGTCATGATGATAAGAAGATCCGCTGACACTGTACTTTGTTTATAAAAGTTTATTATAACAAAGAGTTTCAGCGTCAGATTTACAGATACCTGCAGATATCTGAAGAACAGCCGGACCCAATTCTGTAATTTGCTATTCTCCTCTCCCTTGTTCAAGACCTGGCATTTATATCCTATGTGACATAGTATGGCGTGATTTTAATACCCAATCCCTGGCTTTTAACATTTCATCCCATATCCTTTTTTCCAGGAATTTAGTAATGCTTTCCAGATGTTTCAGCAAGCAGAGCCAAGTTTCCTCTAACACACTTTTTGCAAACGTCAGCACAATCATAGACCCTAAGACACTACATATTTCCCCCCTTCGAGACTAATTAAGTCTCGAAAACAAAAAGAATAGGATTATGACAAATAACAATTTTTGTTCTTGAGTAACTTTAGCAATAAACCAAAATTGATGGAGAGTAAACACATGTTTATATAAACACATTTTTGTATGTAGTGTAAATACATTGTTATGGAGTGTAAATAAATTGTTATGGAGTGTAAGAGCGAAAAACCTGTCTGGCAGCTTTCATTCCAAATATCCATCAGTCAGTCAAGACAGGAAAATTCTCTCACGGCCCCTCTGCCCTAGGCGACTACCTAAGTACTCCAGATCAATTTATAAATCTTTATCAATACATTTTAAGCTATGATGCAATTGAATACATATGAAAACCCCAGCAAACAAAATACAATCAAAATGTCCACATTCAGGCTGGTCGACCCATCGGACCCTCCTGTGGATTCTCTCTGTCCTTGCCTAGACCCCATATCCCTAAACTTCAACGAAATAAACAAAAACATCTGAGGTCCCCACATGTACCCAACAACAGAGAACATAATTCTTCAAAAATTAATACAGAAAGAATATAACACTGGAATGTAGTCCACTACACTTCATCTCCTCCACAGTGTTGACTTTCAATGCGACGTCGATGATGGAATCTGAACATTTCCACACCTTCCTTGTTCCACTTCCTCCAGTCCATTCATATTGTCCATGTTTGAGTATTTGAGTCCCTCTACATATTCCCCCATATGCTTCTGGAAGAAAAGAAAAGACCAAACAGTATCTTTTGCAAAACAATACATGCAAATTAAAACATCAATATCAGCAATAATATAAGAATGATATATAAGATTATATATAAAATTAATCACATCCCATTTCCCCCTTTGATTCATAAGAAAATACTAAAAATCACAATAATATGTAAAGACGTGAAAAATGATTGGATAATCAAAATGGATATCTATCCATCAATACTCCATCTAGTCCTACCTGTTTATCTCCATCTAGATCAGTAACAGTTAACAACGGCATCTGAGTGTTGTCCCCAGGCATCACAACTCCAATCCATCTCAATATCATAGCCTTCGCAAAAGTCAATAACAGAGTACAAAAGCAAAACATTACACACAGCGCTATAAGAGCTGCTACTAAAATCTGAACTATCACTGCTCCCACTGGGCCTAACTGATCTTGCAACCAAGCCTTCGCTGACCATCCAGCTCCTTCAGATCTACCAAACGCATCCCTTATACTCTTCAATGCATCTATAACACTAGTGATATTATCGGAACTATCGGGGATCAAAGTATAACAATCATCTCCCGTCAAATTCATAGCCAAACATAAGCCACCTTGTTTGGCTAAAATATAGTCAAGAGCCATGTCATGTTTCAACAACGTCAGTCTGTGACTTCTTTGAGTATTTGACAGAAGATCAAACCCTCGTATCGTTTCATTTGCAAAACCCTGCAAAGTATAGGTAATATTATCAATGTGATCTGCCAAAAATGTTACACCATACCATGGAAAAAGTCCAAGTCCCCACTTCTCTCCTAGACTTATCCTCCAATGGTAGGATTCCAAACTATGAAATTGTGCCATTTCTCTTTTCACCCTATTTCCAGACCTAGAATCAGATTTAGCAGTGTCCGATGCCTTTCCCTTTTGAATAGTATAAACCTCATATGGAAGCTTCAACGTCGACATGTAACAACATCCTGTCCATCCATAGGGTAAGAATATATATGCTTTATCACCACAAACCCACCAAATATCTCGAAAATTCCCAATAGTCACATTTCCAGACAAAAGCTGATCTTTTACCATCAAAGTCCTTCTGTTCTTACTAAATGGAACATAAAAAGTTACTTTATATGTCTCACCACTAACCTTACGTTCATGCTTACCCAAAGTCATCATATAATCATCACAATCTGATATTCCCATAAACATACCCGGTCCATCATATGTTTTATTTGAACAAAAACAGCTTCTAGCCCTTACTGGTTTCACCTCCAATGCTTCAGGAATCGCTGTTAACTGATTTTCATTCTGATCTAACAAATTGACATAGGATAATTAATTTAACCAAGAGCAATTAAACCTAGGCCTAAACAAATGCTTTGACAACGACATCATTATATCTGTTAATGATTGTTGCTGATACAACAACCATGATAAAGCATAAGATTGACACGCGGTTGATAGAGGTTGAGCCACTGTCTCTAAGATTGAACCCCACGTGCCTGGTGATGGAATTCTCAGCAGACATGGACCCTCAAGATTCCTCACTGATCTTACAGAATGAGTTAACTGCTGGAACCATAGATTCCTACCTGCCCATCCATCTTTAATTTGCAAAACAGAAGAATCAAATCCATATGCCTTCCATTTAATTTCTCTCTTCCCTAACGAGCGGTATTGATCAGATATATCTTCTTGTCTTCCATCAAAATTAAAGAACTCATCCTGTACCCCCGGGATAGTATTCTCCACTATTTCAGATGAATGTACATGATTCACTGCTACCATCTGTTCTCCTATTTCAACACTATCCTTACTACCATTAACAGCACTCTCCATCTGTATCATAGACTTCTGAGTCACGTTTACTACATCCTTTAGTTTCAGAAAAGTTGTTATTGGTGTCTGTGTCACATTTCCGGTGCGTGTTATCGCTTCCAAAGTTATTGTTAAAATAGTGGCTTTAGTTGATGTATTAACACTTTTAATTAGATCCAGTGGCAAAGTTACAGATGTCCTCTGTGTATTATTTATTGTTGGAGTGGCTACTGTAATATACTGCTCCTGAACTCCTTTGGTGACTGTGGAAACTTCAACAGACTTTAAATCTTCCATCATAAGTGTCACCTTACGGGTTACATAGCCTTCTAACCAGTAATTCTTAACCGGAACAAATTTGAATGCTGGCTCTAAATAAGTACAAGTATATTCTCCCTGATCTTCCCATGTAATATTCCGCAAAATAAGTGAGCAATCACTCATAACCCTCTTCCATTTCATATCGTTGTACAAAATATACTTCCTTTGACTAGGTGGCACAGCTTCTACTTCTAGTCCTGATAACAACACTTCTTCTCCATAATTATCTCTCCACGTGGGAGGAATGTCACCACCCCCACTCCGTCTCTCACATCTACAAGGAAGATGAGCTGTACCACCCATCCTAGCCCTAATGACAGTCTTTTCTTCTAAAATTGGTGTTGGAGCGAGTTTCTGAGGCGCCATTGTAATGAAATGTGATACATTTATAGCTTTAATAGCTGTCAATGTTGAAAGAGTTGAATTGCTTCTCACTGTTGTTGCATTAGGTTGAAGTGTTGATGTAATTGTTGTGGATTCATCTATTTTCCCTACACCTTGGAGCTCTTTACTTGTATTTCCATCTATCACCACTAGTGTCACTACATTAACTCTCAGTCCCGACTCTAATCCCTCACTTTCAAAGTGTGGATTATAAAAAATACATTTATAATCACCTTGATCCTCCTGCTGGGAATTGTACACATAGAGAGTACAATCACCCTCAATCTTCATTCTTCTCTTATCATTCAGCAACGCATACTTTCTCAATGCAACTGCTCCTAACAGATCTAAACTCCTGCCATAGTTATCTTCCCACTGAACTCTAAATTTCCCTTCACCACTGTTCTCTCTCGTGCACTGGCATGGAAGCTGAGCTGACTTTCCTAGGGTTACTTCAACCCTAGTTTTCGTAACGTTTTGGTCTGACTTTTCTCCTAGCTGGTCTGAGCCTACTTTGTCTAACTGAATCATCAGCTTCTCCTGTAACAGAGTTGCCCTTGGTGATCTCCGTGGTTTCACATTCCACTGAAATATTCCCTGTTGTGTCTGGGACGTATTGAAAATCAATGTCCCCAAATCTCTTTTCCTTTCCATCCATTGCAGAGTCATCTCTGGCATCATCAGAAGTGTACACATTATCATCAATGTTGTCCACAACATGAACAATCTCTCCTTCTGGGTTTTGACTCTGGATATTGTCAGGCATCTCTCCTTCCACCTGTCCTTCCCTATCTTCATCCTGCTCTCTTGAGCCTTCAACATCCTGTCTCTCTGTGCGTGGCACCACTTCTCCAGGCGCTTTAACACAATGTGACAAATGATACCACGTTGGAGATCCTTTAACCTGGACAGCTGTTCCAGTACTACGAACAACTTCAAATGGTCCCTCACGACGTTCGTTATACCACTTCCTTCTAAATACCTTCACGAACACCTTGTCCCCCGGTTGCACTGTACTCCTTTTTTGCTCATCAAGCTTCTCCTGCACCTCTTCTTTTCTTTGCCTGTCAGAAACATATGTGGACAGCTTTTTATGAAAATTGGCCATATATGTAACGTACGCTCTCATTTCATCTTCCAAGAGAGCCAAGCTTGGACCCTTTCCGCTTGTTCGCAAACAAGGCGTAGGCATCCTTCTTCCTGTGACCAGTTCATGGGGTGTCATACGTAGATCACGCAACTCACTTGAGCGACACACCATTAATGCTAAAGGAAGCGCTGCTATCCAGTTTAGACCCGTATGCTGGCAAATTTTGACAATGCGATTTTTCAAGACACCGTTGATTTTTTCACAAATCCCTTGACTTTGTGGGTGATAAACTGCTCCAAGACGTTGCTTAATTCCCAATTTTTGCAACATCAATTTCACTGATTTATCCACAAATTCTTTCCCATTGTCTGAGGATATTCGATCGGGAAGTCCCCACCTGCTTATGACTTCTTTGCACAAGAACTTAGCAACCGACTGAGCATCTTTTCGCTTGGTTGGACAGGCCTCCTGCCATCGTGAAAATCTATCTACAACCACCAACATGTATCTTTTCCCATCAACTGGTTTTATCATATCAACAAAGTCGATAACCAACTCACGCATAGGACCTCTCGGTGTAGGAATGTGGCCAGGAAGAACAGTCACACCCCTGTGCACCTGCCTATGACATAGTCAACTTGTTCAAGCAAATATGGTGCCCAAAAACCATACTCCTTTGTGATCTTTCTCTTAACCTCCCCCCTTGCAACATGAGCTAACCCATGTGCTTCCTGAATCATCAGACCTAATAGGTCTAGAGGCGCTACTATCAACCCCTCATGGTTTCTCCAAAGACCAGTAGCATCTTTGACGGCACCACGGTCAAGCCATAATTGTTTGTCGATCGTAGAAGCAGCTTCCTGCATCAAAATCACATCCTTAAGCGTAATTTTGTCTTCCAAGTCCACTGCATGAGTGACCAGAAAAACTTTTCCCAATTTGTCCGCTCCTGTGACGGCTTTTGCAGCTTCATCAGCAGCTTTGTTCCCTTGTGTGACTTTTGACACATCTGTCTTATGAGCTGCACACTTAGCTATCGCTATCTCTTTTGGCTTCATCATAGCATGCAACAGTTTCATTATTTGCGCATGATGTTGTATCGGAGAACCATCCGTTTTCTTAAACCCTCGACCTTTCCACACTGCTCCGAACAGATGACATACACTATGTGCATATGCTGAATCAGTGTATATCGTCACTCGCTTTCCTTCCGCTAACAAACATGCTTCTGTTAGCCCCACAAGTTCAGCAAGTTGTGCAGACGCAGGCTGTGGTATTACTTCAGCCTTTTCGACGACAAATCCAGTTCCTTGGGCTTTGACTACTGCATAGCCAGCGCACAATTTATCTCCCACACGATAACAAGACCTATCAGTCCAATACTCCAGGTCTGCCTCACGTAATGGAAAGGCTTGCAAATCTGATCGAAGCCTTGAGTATTTCTCTGCTTCCTGGACACAATCATGTGGCTCACCATCCTCTGAAGTTGGCAAATTCTCGGCTGGATTCACCATATCACACCTCACTAGGGTGACATCTTCCTGCTCTAAGAGCCTGTGATAGTCTCTGAGCCTAGGCATAGTCAATGTATATTTCCCAAAGTTCAGAAGATTTCTGAGACTATGATGGGTAAGAATTGTTACTGGGTAACCCATTGTAACAGATGATGCTTTGTTATACATTGAATATACTCCCACCATTGCTCTGTAGCACAGTGGTAGCCCTAGTTCTACTTCAGAATAGGCAGTAGAGTAGTAGGAAATAGGCTGAGGATTCATCCCTGTGCCTGTCGGCTGACAAAGAACTGCACATGCATATTTACCTCCAGTAGAAGTAGACACATATAGCAAAAAATTCTTAGAGTAGTCTGGTAATGTGAGTGCAGGTGCCTCCTGCAACCTCTGTTTGATCGTTTCAAATGCCACAAGGCCTTCCTGTGTCCAGGAAAGATTGCTATGGAGTTGACCATTTCCAGTATCCTTAACCATAGCTCTCAAAGGTCCTGTCAGACTAGCATAGCTCTCAACCTGTATAGACACCTTTTGTCATGCTCCCAAGTCCAACCACCTCTGCCAGTTTGCTCCTTACCGGTAAGGGCAGTCCCATCTGTAGTTTAGCTCTCAAAATTGACTGCTCAATTTGACTCACATCTGGATCATTTCCGGTAATATTTCTCCACACTTGATGAACTCTTGACACGTAGGCTCTCGGATTTTCTTGTTGTCCTAGTGGGTCAATCAGAATGTTGTCAGGATGCACATTTGTTGGAAACGTATCTCTCAGTGCTCTCCACAGCCGATTTCTACTTGCAGCCAACAATTCAGGGTCGTTCACTGCAGTCCCCACATATCTATGAAGTCCAGCTCTCTGAAAAATGTCTTCCATGCCTGGAATCCCAATGAGATTAGCCAAAAGTCTCTTAATGTCTCCTATGGCAGACTGTGTTCCCACCGTAATTTCTTCCAACTTTGAAATCCAAGGATATGCTCCATCTTGAAGAGTAGGCAGCTTCTCAAGTATATCTGACATATCGGTATTCTGCAAAGGCTTATATTCTAGGTTTTGTCCTCGAATGATCACCGGCATAATTTTCTTACTAGTGCCCTCTTTCCTTGGCCTCAATGTATATTTCTTCTCAGATTCTTGGGATTCTTTTCTCAGCAGCTTCTTTTTCTTTATCTTCAGCTTCTTGAGTTGTTCTTCCAGTTCTTTTACTTCTTCTAAATTATTGGCTTTATACAGGTATGATACGCATCGGTCTATATCTCTTTCTATTTCTTCTGTATTAGTCATTGTAGGATAAAATCCTCTTGAATATGAAGCACCTTTAATCTCCAAATCTTCATCGTTGTCTCCATCTTCATTTTCATCAGAACTCGAATCACTTGTATTCTTCTTCTTCCAACTTCCATCACCCCTTCTTTCCGCTCTGGCCAACCTCTGTCTGATGACAGGGTCATATCCACCCATGATCTCTTCTGAATCACTCTGATCATCATCATCATCAAGTTCCATCCTCCTGAACCTCACTCTACCCTTAGTTTCCAGACATCTCGTTTTCTTCCTGCTTTTGGAGTTTGGATTCATCTTTATGGTTGTTTCTGCTTGTCCTCTCTCTATTATTCGTTCATCTTCATCTCTGATGCAATAATCACCCTCCTGAATGATCACTGGAAGCTGAGGATAAACGTCCTTAAACTTGGCTTCTTTCTCATAAGGTGGGGGTGTTTTTGCTGAATCCATATGTGAGAAAGGTGTATTGACTTCTGCCATTAGTTTTTCTGTCACCTTCACCTCTTTTGCCATTTTCTCTGTACCTCTGTCTCTCTTATCTTTTGTATCTTTTATCAGTTTTTGTCCTTCATTTTCAAACAGCTTAAGAACACCCAGCTCTCTTTGTCTCTTTTCTTTACGTTGTTGTCCTTTTTTCCCCTTCTTTTGATCTGCCTTATACGTGGATACAAGCACTTGCATTATTCTGATGACGTCTGGGTTAAGAGTCCCTTCCACTGGCCATGGTTGTTCAATGTCAGGCCAACGTTTATTCAATTTTTCGGATAATCTTGCTATACCGTTAACTAGAGGATTACTATTCTGTACTACATCAAGAGGAGTAATTGCTTTTGTAGTTTTGATGTCCTTTTTCCCCATTGTAACGACTCTGTTATGTGTTTCCCTCCTATGATTTTTTTTTTTTTTTTTTTTTTTTCATTTTTTAATTCTTATATATATATATATATTTTTTTTAATTAAAAATAATTAATTAATCAATTAATCAATTAATTAATCAATATATCAATTTATTTTATGAATGTTATTTTACCAAATTATTGATTAGTGGCAGTCTTACCACATCCGATCAGGAAAGGTAAAGGAAAGTAGTCAACTTCAGAGCAATCCAAAAAGAAAAGACCTGTAATCCAGCAACACTACAGCACTCACAAACCAATTGCTTATTAATCACCCAATTACCTTAATTTTACAGAATAATGTCAATGCTGGATTTCCAACACAACTCTAATCAAAACAAGTCATTCACAAAAACTGTAATGTGCAATTATCAATTACATCAATTCATCAGTCTGTTGCCAAGTTCCTGCGAAATGGTCACAACATGAAATATTCTATGTATACACAATGTATCAATTATATCCTGTAAGGGAAAGTAGGTTTTGTGGATAAGAACAGTACTGGCCTTGATTGGACTGGGTTGTTGTCGCTGATGTACTGGTCAGCACCTCCTCTCTCTCTCTCTCTCTCTCTGTCTCCTCCTTCTCGTCTCTCATATGACAGAAAAACAAAAGGAACAGACAACAATTTAGTATTTTATGCATACTTATATTCACAATCACGCTAAGAAATAAGCAAACAGCTTAACTCAGGAATATTATAAATAGCTCAATAACATTTTATTTTATTTATTTATTTTATTATTATTATTTTTAATCCGTCAATATATCTCTTATTCACCAACTCAACCGATATCAACCAAACAGTTTCACAGTCAAGCAACAGTTAATTCAACAAGCAGAACATTCCACTTGTGTGCAAGTCTCCCTCCCTCTTGGTCTGCTCTAAGACTGCATCTCCCAGCAGTTCAGTGGAGGCAGGGGAGTGGCATATCTGTTGTACGTAACTCTAAACTCATAAAATCCTACGCGTGCGCAGTTCAGTCACCAATGCGATTTCAGAGTGAAAGGAACTTCTCCTAAAAAGCTCTCTCCCAGCTAAACAACAGAGTAGACAGACCCGCTGTCGCTCCGTTCTCTCCTCCCATAGACAAACAATAACACTTAACAAAACTCCCAAACGAACACGGAACACATAGAACATAGAACACAAATCCCACTTCCAAGTTTGTTATCTTCACTTATCCTAATCTGCAGATTTATAGTTATGTTGTTATCAATTACAAAACATCTCTATACACTCTTAAAAAAAGTCCTCCCTGTAGGCTCATGATTAGTTAGTAAACGTTCTCTTTTTATAGAGAATCATAAGATTTTTAAACTTATTGTCCTTCCAGTGGGCTCATATATAGTTAACAATTATTAACGTTCTCACAAACTGAGACTCATAAGATTTTTAACCTTAACTTCATTCTAGTGGCTTAACTTCATTCTAGGGGCTTAACTTCATTCTAGGGGCTTAACTTCATTCTAGGGGGCTTATATTTCCTTATGAAAACAAAAATCCCTGTTCTCAACCAAAACATATATATATATGTATAAATCTCTAACATAGATCTTATTGTAACATGAGTCGACACACAGCTGGCATACATCAAATGCAGCGGCTCACTCTGTCTCACACACACACACGCACGCAGGCTCCGTTTTCTCATACACACACGAAAAGAATGGATCCGTTTATACAAAGCATGCTTACCGCCGTTCCTATTTTCCTTTATATTCCATTCTAAATTTCTGCTACCTCAGGTTGTAGACATTCAAAAGAGAGGATTACTTCAGACAAATACTTCGTCAAATAGATTCTGAGCGGTAACATACAATTGAATATATCTTCTACAACCTGCAGTTCCCAGAACTGACTTGAGAGTTAATCTAATAACTATCAAGATTCATGGCCCATCATATTGATGCCTTGTTTTCAAGGGCTTCCTTAAATTAACGGCGTCCTAAAAGTATACTTTTTCCTTATTTTCTAGCCTTATTCCTACATGCCTTTCCTTGGACACTCCTTTTACTTTTATTCAAGCCAAATATCGGTGTGCCCTATCGGTGTGGCCTATAGACACTCCCCCCTTTTTGCGTTGTACCCAACGCAAACGAATTTAGAAAATTTAGAACGGAATTCTCATCACACAGCAAATATCAGCAAAGCGCACACATAAGTAATTTGACGGTACATCCCCTCTGCGCACACACTCTGGACTCACAAAACGACCAGTGCCCAATGTTTGTGATTAAGCTCACCTTATCTGCCGGCTTCTTGAGCGGGAGTCACTTTGTAGCCCAGGAATGGAATGCAGAGAAAAGACGTAACACGTCCCAAAGACCTCGTCGCCATTAATGTGGTGAAAAGACAAACGTTGCTGATAATGCCGTGATGATAAGAAGATCCGCTGACACTGTACTTTGTTTATTATAACAAAGAGTTTCAGCGTCAGATTTACAGATACATTACATTACATTTTAGTCATTTAGCAGACGCTCTTATCCAGAGCGACTTACAGTTAGGGAATACATTTTTTTTTTAAATACTGGCCCCCCGTGGGAATCGAACCCACAACCCTGGCGTTGCAAACGCCATTCTCTATCAACTGAGCTACATCCCTGCCGGCCATTCCCTCCCCTACCCTGGACGACGCTGGGCCAATTGTGCGCCGCCCATGAGTCTCCCGGTCGCGGCCGGCGGCGACAGAGCGTGGATTCGAACCAGGATCTCTAGTGGCACAGTTAGCACTGCGATGCAGTGCCTTAGACCACTGCGCCACTCAGATATCTGAAGAACAGCCGGACCCAATTCTGTAATTTGCTATTCTCCTCTCCCTTGTTCAAGACCTGGCATTTATATCCTATGTGACATAGTATGGCGTGATTTTAATACCCAATCCCTTTAACATTTCATCCCATATCCTTTTTTCCAGGAATTTAGTAATGCTTTCCAGATGTTTCAGCAAGCAGAGCCAAGTTTCCTCTAACACACTTTTTGCAAACGTCAGCACAATCATAGACCCTAAGACACTACAATAGCCAGAGTAAATTTGCGAACGCAAGAGATATGCTAACTGGATAACAGTCGTTCAAGTTCTTACTAGCTAACCAAATGACACCTGCATCTTGTGGGGATCTATTTTCTTATAACTAGATGTGATGCCTAGCTTAGAAAGAATACATTAATGATTAAATATAATAGGTTTGTGCTGTACTGATATAGATTGTTTAACATAACAACCTGTGATTAATGTGAGGAACCGTTAGGGGGTAGGCTGAGACAGACTTGTGACTCACACACACACACACACACACTGCCTCTTTGTTAAACTGCTCAAGGACATGTGTACTGCTACAATGAAGAAGAACAAACTATGTCTGAGGTTGCTGACTCGAGACAAGTTGTAAAGATAACAACTAATGCCCGGCAACAGTGAAGCGTCAAGGGGCTGGGACCAACCTGAGCGCCAACGATAGGTTGGGTAAGTTTAAACCACACCCAGCCTCTATTCTGACAGGCCCATCAGGGAGCGGGAACTATCTCTGTCAGAGTATTTAAAGAAGAACTTATAACAATAGCTCAGTTCTCTGTCTGCCCTGCGTGGTGTTTCAGTGGGCCCGTATATACGAACATCATATTTACCATTCAAGTGTTTGCATTAATTAAAATACTAGTCTATCTTAGAAGATGTGTATTGACCTCTTTTTGTTCCTATACCAGATTTGAATTGATGCAATTTGACAATTGGTGACCCCGACGTGATCTGGTAGAGGGACTTCGCTGGGTATTGTCCGGCCGATTGGACATCGCTGTCGTTGGACGGTGTGTTTCACAAAGAGTCCGGACAACTAAAAACAGGTAAGCAGACACCTATTGTTATATAACTAAAGTTCTGCACATTGGCTTTATCCAAATTAATTTTGTGAAACATCTGTTTGATGTAAGTGAACTATATTATAAATTATTATACGAATTATTATGAGTAGATAAGCACCATATTGGTGAATGTGATGTTAAACCATGGTACCATAGAGTATTGTTCTACCGGCGAGGTCCGTAACTACGAGGGTACGGCTAGGTTCGGGGAAAATACTGAAATCTCTCGGCGAGGTCTGTAACTACGAGGGTACGGCTAGGTTCGAGGATATAGGGAATAATTGAATTAGTAATTGCTATCGGCGAGGTCCGTAACTACGAGGGTACGGCTAGGTTCGAAGAATTACACCAGCGAGGTCCGTAACTACGAGGGTACGGCTAGGTTTGGGACATTTTAGATAAAATACTAGCGACCGGCGAGGTCCGTAACTACGAGGGTACGGCTAGGTTCGGCTGAGTATTTTGTAGATAGGGGGAGGAATAGGAGGCGAGGTTGGTAGGAGTAATAGTAAATTGGGAACATAAAGGTAAAATAATGAATAACTAGTATGACTAAACTGAAACGTTTGAACTGATATAACTGAACTGTAACGTTTGATGTTTGACATAGCATAATACTGGTTTTAAATAATTAAGTTGAAGCAATTTGGTTTATTATTTAATTTAATGTTTGATGTTTGACCCTGCAAAATACTGGTTAAATAATTAGACTGAAATAATTTGGTTTATCGTTGAAATATAAATATGCACCGACTTTAACTAATTAGGTGGGAATAATTTGATTTAAATAAATAGATAGACGTACTTTAAATAATTAAATAACGGACGAATATTACAAATTAAAACGAAAAACATGACTACCAGCGGAGAAGCGGAAAGAATGTTGAAGGTTCTAAAATCCACACTTGAAACTAATGGAGGAAAGGACGGGAAGGAATGGAGCAGGCGAGGAGAGAAACTCTATAAGGAATGGATAGAAGATGGTTGTATACTATCCCCCGATGGAGTGCCTGTAGGAGGCGAACCAGGGAGAATACTGGAAACGTTGAAGCGGAAAACCCAGAAAACTGAGGAAGAATGGAAGAAAGAAGGAGAACCCAGAAGAGGTAAAATCAAGGAAGCAATGGAGAAAGCAAGGCTGAAGGAAAGAATAGGACTGGCAATGTTGGGAAAACTTAAGAAAATGTGGGAAGAAAAACAGAACAACAAGGAGAAGCAGGACAAGAAAGAAGAATCCAGATTGCCTACGGCTCCGCCCCCGCCCAGATTAAACCCAGAACTGCCTACGTCACCACCCCCATACGAGGTACCAAAACTGATGGCTCCAACGCTTGACATTGTGGGGAAAGTCGAATATCATAAGCGACCAGAAGAGGAAGAAGGACAAAAATGGGTGAGGGCTTGCGATCTGGGCGATCGGAGACAGGAGGTAGGGGCACTGCTAGAAGCAGCAAGAGCTATACGAGACGGGGTTGAGAACATGTCCAGATTACAGGAAGAAGAAAGTCGTATGAGCCTGACGGGTGACGGCGACAGGGGAGGTCTGGTGCTTGGTGGGGGGTGGACCCAGTCGGAGCAGAAGAACAGAGAAAGGGAGGACAGGGAGAGAGAAGAAAGAAAAAGGAAAGTGAAAATATTGGAAGAGGAAGTAAGAAGAGGCGCGAAACAGCTGAAGGAAATGGAACAAACTATGCGAGACCTGAGCGAGGAGAGGAAACAAGGAAGTAGAGCAACCTCTCCACCAATGATGCACAGACCGGTTTCACCTCCCAGAGGGCACTATGTAGACATGGGAGAAGAGCATGAAGAAGCAGTGAGAGAGTAGGAGGGGGCCAGTACCCACTGATAGCCTTACCTAATCTATTGGCGGGGAATGAAAGGGGCCCCAGCAACCTTAGATGTATACAGTAATAATAATAATAATAATATGCCATTTAGCAGACAGGCCATGGACACAGAGGACGTGGCCAGAGCGGTAGAAGGAATGACCCACCCCAAAACAGGAATAGTAAGGTTTGGGCTGCCGTTAGAGGGCAATGGGTTTCAGGGGATGCCCAGAGGACACTTTTGCCATGGGCCGATCACGGAGAGTATGTTGGGAAAATAACTGAATTGTGTAATAGCCTCAGAGAGACATGCAATCCATCATGAGCAGAATAACAGACAGGACAGAGCCAAGAAAGAGCAGAAAGGAGCAGAGTACCTAATGGCCACTCTTGGGGAAATAGCGGGTAAAGGCAGGGAAAAGTGAAGGCTACAGCGGGGGAGGTCGATGCTTCAACTGTAACAAAGGAGGGCATTTCGCCAGAGAGTGTGAGGCCCCATGCAGATACTGTGGTAAGACAGGCCATAACTCTTTTCAATGCAGACCCAGGGGAGGAGGAAAGAAAGAAAAGAGAGAGAAGCCTAACAGACGTCTATTTCCCAGCTTTGAGCGTGAGGAAGAGGAAGATAAGGCGTGACTAGTCCTTGAGGGAGAAAGAGTAGAACCCTTTGATCCAAATTGTGAGGTGTTTGAATTGGCTACTATTGACTTAGCACTTCAACAGGAACAATAGAAGGGGAGACAGATTTTCCTAGGGGGTTGATCAAATAATTGATAATGGATCATTTGAGATGAGATCACATGTAGCAGATTTAGGGTAATCAATTAAATAATCATTGTATACTCTAGAAATTTTGAGTGGTTTTATGGATTAGTTATGAGGAATTAGATTGATACAAACAATTATTGATGGGTTAGGACTGGGGATATCTGTATCATGTTTTGTGTGTACTACCATCTTTAGATTACTGATGGTAATTGAAGATTAACAAAATGTATAACCAGGAGAAAGAGATTTGCTTATCTCATTGGAATGTTGCCCAGGGCTAGGGGGAGCAGTAGTGAAGTTAGGCAGTATTTAGGTCATAAAAGTGAGCTACCAAATTAAGTGGGGCCTGGCTATTTGTGGTTGTTGTTTTTCAAATTGGGTTTTTCAAATAAAAAACAACACACCTAGTATGATGGTTATAAAGGGTTGTTATGTTAAATTTAGGGGGTTTGTGTTAGGTTTAAAAGATTTAAGTATGGACCTGTCATGTCCAACCATCAGTCTTCAGGTCAAGCCCAGGAGAGCCGGGGTAGAACAGAGTTTGAACTAAACATTAGTGTTTTTACAAGATAAGGGATTGATTGATTAGATTACTATTGATTCTGAACTGAATGAAAGTCAAATTTAGCCGCCAAGACAAAGGAAGTGGGAGGAGCAATAAAGAAGCAAGGGACAGTCTAAAAAAAATAAAAATAAAATAAGGGATGGCAATTGGATGATAAATTACCAATATTACCTAAGTGATTGTTTAGGTAGGTGGTAATATTGACACATGGGCAAAACATGTGTCAAAAGGGGGATGATAGTAGATGGGAGGATTAAATAATAAATATATACGAAGGAGAGGACAAAATACTTTTTAAAAAAAACAAGAGAATGCAGTCAGAAATAGAAATTGAGAGCTGAACACGTCTGAAGATAGTTTATTAACCACACCCGTATGTCAGAGGTTTTGTGCCCCACAGGTGAACTAAAGGAGAAGGTGACCCACTCTATCTAACCAGGTGACTGGTGAGCATCCAGTCCCTAAAGAAGAAAAACTGGAAGCAGGCCTGTTGGGAAGGGCCCTATCAGGTTATATTGGTCACTGCCTTTGCCATTAGAATAGCAGAAAGAGCAACCTGGGTCCACGTTACCCACTGCAAAAAGGTAAGAACACATGCAAGCACCACTGAACACATGCAGAGTTAGAGAGAAGAACTGAACCAATAGGGTCTGGGGATCACCTCTGTTAACGAAGATCTCCTACCCCGACCTATCATCACTGTAGTGTGTTCTCAGGGTGTGAGTATGGGGTAGTACCAAGCAGAAAGACTGAGGACAGGAGAGGGTTGGCGGTTTTTGGGAATATGGATAACTTGAGTTGCATCATAGTCTCGGCAATGGTCTTGATATGTCAAGATCCACCACCAATTACGCTATGCCCTTACCATTGTTAAGAAGTAAAAGAGAAGAGAAGCGACCCGACATACTGACCGTCAAGGACGAGTGGCCTACAAAATGGGAGTCAGAGAAGGGCAGACTGTCAGATTCAGAATAAGGGTTAGGGACGTAGCCAACGGGTGGGGTACATGTCAATAAGCAATTTGGGATTATAAAATCCCATTATATTCATGTTCGGCCCCCACGGCGGATTGTTCCTAGACTCAGGTGTTAAACACACTTGGGGATATGAGACCGGGCGGGACTGAACATCCAGATGGGGGGTAAAGAGAAACAAAGACATCACCAATTATCAATTGGAGCTAGTAGTAATGTGACAGACTTAAGTTCGGAAGCACAGGAGAGAATTCTAAACCTTACAGCCCCTGTAACCGATGTGTGGTGGGCGTGTGCCAGTAAAGGCAGTATAAGTCAGAGAATTCCAAAAGGGTAGCTAGATACGTGCGCCCTGGTTCTACTGGTTCAGCTAGTTAGAATTAGTCACCAGGAACCAAGGATTAAACAGATGTAGGAGGACTTTTAACAAGAAGGAGAATAGCCCTATTTAGATGGATGCGATTGGGATACCAAGGGGGGTATCGGATGGATACCGAGCTATGAAACAATTAGGGGAAGGGTTTACTACCACGTTCTTTTGATGGGTGACAAGCAAAATTGTGGATTGGATTAATTATATCTATTACGACCAACAACTATTTATTGGCTAGACTAGGGATGCAACAAAAGGGATCTTTGAACAATTATCCGCCATCTCACTCTTATGACTTAGTAAAAAGAGGTTGGCTCTAGATCAGGCAGAAAGGGGTGGTGTCTATAGAATGGTAAGCCATTGTTGTACGTTTATCCCTAACAATACCAGTCCTGACGGGAGTATCTCTAAAGCCCTAGTTAGTTTAGATAAACTATCTGCTGAAATGAAGAGCATGGCTGGAATGGAGGGAAACGGACTGTTCTCCTGGTTGGGGGAGTGGTTTGGTAAGTATGCTGCACTGGTGGTTACTGGATTTCTGACCCTAATCGTTATGTTTTTAATTTTGATGTGCTGTGCTGCCTGTATTATCCCTTGTCTGAGAAAGTCTGTTACAGATGTCGTGCACACTGCTGGTATGATGCCTTTGCTGGAGGCTCAAGAAGGAGATGCAGACACTGAGATGAAGCTGACTGAGGATGACCCTTGGTTTGCTATTGGTGAGGTGGTGGAGTGACACCCTAGTGGGTGTCTAAAGGGGGAATCAAAATTCCCTGTTTGTCTTTTTATGTTTTATAAATCCATTTTAACTATTGTGAATGTTTGTCTTTCCTTAGGTGAAGGTTTGAAGTTCCTGGGTGGCTGGTAGCCAACCTAGTACAAGTTAGGTGTAGATGGAAGGACTGAAGGCCTCTTTATTATCATTATTGCCTATTAATAAAAGTGTGATTATTTTTGTTTGTATTGTATTTTAATGAGTGACACCCTAGTGGGTGTCAAAAGGGGGAATCCTAAATTTCCCTGAAATTTCTTATTTTGAGTTCACACCCAGCGGGTGTGAAAAGGGGGATTGTGGGGATCTATTTTCTTATAACTAGATGTGATGCCTAGCTTAGAAAGAATACATTAATGATGAAATATAATAGGTTTGTGCTGTACTGATATAGATTGTTTAACATAACAAGCTGTGATTAATGTGAGGAACCGTTAGGGGGTAGGCTGAGACAGACTTGTGACTCACACACACACACACACTGCCTCTTTGTTAAACTGCTCAAGGACATGTGTACTGCTACAATGAAGAAGAACAAACTATGTCTGAGGTTGCTGACTCGAGACAAGTTGTAAAGATAACAACTAATGCCCGGCAACAGTGAAGCGCCAAGGGACTGGGACCAGCCTGAGCGCCAACGATAGGTTGGGTAAGTTTAAACCACACCCAGCCTCTATTCTGACAGGCCCAGCAGGGAGCGGGAACTATCTCTGTCAGAGTATTTAAAGAAGAACTTATAACAATAGCTCAGTTCTCTGTCTGCCCTGCGTGGTGTTTCAGTGGGCCCGTATATACGAACATCATATTTACCATTCAAGTGCTTGCATTAATTAAAATACTAGTCTATCTTAGAAGACGTGTATTGACCTCTTTTTGTTCCTATACCAGATTTGAATTGACGCAATTTGACAATCTTTAGCTGTGTATAGCCAATGAAAAACGATATGAGGGGGAAAGTCATTCACTCACCCACTCCTCCAATGGCATGACATAACATCCTTCTAGCAGCTAGCTAGCTAGCTAACATTAGGCTCTGTGTTTTTAGCTTGCTACATAAATTAATACGCTAGCCTATTAGCCACGTTATGACTGACTTGTGATCATTGCCCTTGCTAGTTTGATTGTATTGACATTCCCAGCCTTAGTTACATTCATCCGTTTTTGTCCAGAATATTGGGTCATTGAAACTGAAACAGTGCATCCCGAATGGAGGCAGCAAACAATGTACCAGGCCAGCTGTGATTTACAACCTGATGGCAATATTCTTTGGACTACCAAGAAATGTATTGGTGAATTATATTAATCATGCATTGAACTGCGTCTATCTATTCTGCCAACAATGCCTTAGTGTACGTCATGGAATGTTGAGTCAAATATAACCTATTTTTAAAACCTCTTATCAAGTTGGTTTTGTAGCATAAACTGGGAGTTTTATATTTTTGACTTATATTATGATTGTCTGTTGGTTTCATATCTGCAAAGTAGTTCAAATGCTGTCAGTTCCACTTTAAACTTTAGGTCACCAGTTACTTTGTGTGCTAAACATGAAATGTTTTTTGCAATGGGAAGTAATAGTTGTACATTTCAATTAGGAAATGCTTAATGTTTTTTTATTTATTATTATTTTTATGATTGGGACCTACTGGCTTGTTATGTCCGAGTTGATGTACTTTTTATCCATTAACATGATGCTGTGTGTGACTGCTGTCTTTCCATCGGCCCTAGGCAGTGGTGTAGTGGTGCCTGGAGAAGTGGTTATACTCTAAAGTTCCCAAAACGGGCCACCCAGCGAAGGAAAGACCCCCTGTGTGAAAAAAATCTGATTGGGTGGGCCTGTCAGTGCCTGGCTCCCCAGTTGGGAGGCCTGTGTCCACCCCATCCATGTCTACGCCCCTGATGCAAACAATTCATGATGACAATTGCGCATCACAAATAGCCTACTTTTTCAATACCTGGTTTACATACACATTGTTGCCTTAGTTAGCGTTTACTGGTAGATATCATAAGTTGAAACGTCTTTCCTACCCTACCTGCTCATTCTTCTTTGAGCTGCTCCGAAACCAGTTGAGCGCTGCACACACTTGCTGCCTGCAGATTATATTCTGTTGAAACTAGGCTATGTGTGCGGCTCGCGTGTGTATATTTCACGTGCTTTGCGATTGTGTAGGCTACTTTGTGCATGATTTCTCTATTGTACTACATAAATAATTTCTCTATTGTACTACATAAATGATTTCTCTATTGTACTACATAAATGATCAATCGTATACCTCCACTACACTACTTTGATACGCATCAGTAGGGATTAAGAAGTGAGTATACGCAATACCCACTGAAAAAAAGGGGGTACGGTTTATACCTGAGTATACCCTCGACTACACCACTGGCCCTTCGTGTTTTACAAAAAGTGCACTCTCCTACAGGTACCCTGTAGCTCAGTTGGTAGAGCATGGCGCTTGCAACGCTAGGGTTGTAGGTTCGTTTCCCACGGGGGGCCAGTATGAAAAAGTATGCACTCACTAACTGTAAATCGCTCTGGATAAGAGCGTCTGCTAAATGACTAAAATGTAAATGCACTGGTATTACAGTTGCTGTCCTTTCAGAATCACGAACTTGTCACACACTGAAGGCATATAGGTTCGCCACTGCGCAAACATGTCTATAATAGATAAGGCTGTTAAGATTAATGTTTCAAGAAAGGAGCTTAACGTTATATATTTGGCCTGGCTCAACGGTTTTATGGCTGACTGAATGGAAGCTGATAATTATGAGTTTTTTACCCGGATTACGAGTCCTCACTGTCCGAGACCGAGTTAACACCGAGTAGGCTACAAATGTATCCGACATCGAGATAAGACCGAGACACTCAATATGTGGTCTCGAGAAGGACTCCAGACCGAGACCACTCTGGAGTACTACAACACTGGTTATAAGGCTAGTTAGAAAAATATGTTGGCATAGGTGCGGGAAATAGGGGTGCAGAGGGTGCTGCAGCACTCCCTGAAAAAATTAAATAACAAAAATTAACCAAGTTCTAAATATTATTATAAACGGGTTGGTTGAGTCCTGAATGCTGAAAATCGTGGTATATCAGACCGTATGACAAAACATTTATTTTTACTGTTCTAATTACGCTAGTAACCAGTTTATAATAGCAATAAGGCACCTCGGGGGTTTGTGATATATGGCCAATATACCACGGCTAAGGGCTGTATCCAGGCACTCCACGTTGCTTCGTGCAGAGAGCAGCCCTTCGCCGTGGTATATTGGCCATATACCACACCTTCTCAGGCCTTATTTCTTAAATAACGGCCCTTACAGCGGGTTATTTTTGCACGTGGTACCAGAATTCTATGCTGCTGTTCTAGAATTTGATTGTTGCATTTTGCCGGTATTCTCTACACCCCTCATTGTATCAATACCGTAATGTCTGCTTCATATGAGGCTTCATAAAACGTTCTTCCTATAGTAGTAGCGGTGAGTATCTATAGTATTATTGATAATTGTGTAATTATTATTATCATCTATATTACATGTATTATCAAAGAGGCTTTGGTATTAGCCTGTCTGAGGGGCTGCGCATGTGAGATAGGGCGGGAAACCTGAGGTACTAAGTCCGGTGTATTTGATACAATAGTGACGAACGAACAAAGTGAGAGCGGGGTATGAGCATATATTACATATGCCGACCATGGCTAAGGCCGGGAAACACTGGCATCCTAAATAGTTTTTTGTTCATTTCTTTAAATTAATTTCATTTATTCTCCCCTGGAAAAACTAGGCTACAGCGGTGGCTACATTTCATCATCATGTCAACGTATTCTCACCACTGGACATGTAGCCTACAGATGCCTGCCTCATCACCAAGCGAGGAAGATATTCCTCATCAAAGGTGGTGAGTATTATGGCTTGGATAGGTTTTAGCCTGGTCGAGGCGGAGGAGAATGAGAACAGGGTGGTGGACAAAGTCATGTAAGCAATAAAGTGAGGTAGTTTGTGCAGGTGATCAGATTGAATGGTGCGTGCATGTAATCAGCTATATTGTATACAGAGAGCGTGGCATGAGTGAAGCAAGGTTGTAGATATAATGGGTTATCGTAATCTATGGAGCTAGACAGGATTATCTAGGTTTACATTTATGAATGTTACGTTGGTGGACCAGTTATCGCTCTGAAATCAAATCATATTTTCCCTAGCCAACAACCATTTGGCCAAATGATAAAACATAATTGCGAGAATGCACTACAAATCAAGGAATAACAAAAGTTGATTACATACTTTTATTTTTCCTTTTTATTTCAGAAATGGAGCCCAGGAGTCAAACAAAGTATTTCATTTCAGCTAAACAATCCCCCCCATCAAACACCTCAAGCCATACATTTCAACACATTTTACAATTATATATTTTTTAATATCAGCATAAAGCAACAATTGTATCAGCCACTATAAGCCTACTTTCCACTTAGTAGTGCTTCTGGGTGTGGTACTTGCCAAACAAGGAACTGCACACCAGGCCGTGTCACATGGCTCACACAAATTTCCTTTGTTTCTGTCGTCGGATAGATGCTAGACCGACCTTGCAGTGCCTCCTTGTGCTTATTCCTTGCAGGGTGGTCTGAGGGACATCAACTTGGAAAGTGGCGTCCAGTGAGGCGTACAGGATTGTCAGAGGCAGGCCGGCCCCCAGCAGACAGACGACAAGGAGTGTGATCAGGTTTATCCTGTACTGCTGGTACGAGATCACCTGTTATGTGACCTGCCGGTGGACAATGTGGCCGTTGAGGAGAGCTATGTCTATTAGGTGGAAAAATAGCTTCTTGTACCATTTAAGGGACTTTCTGGCACACTCAACAAAACTGTTCTGCATGTCCACTTTGTCAACTGCTCCCATCTTCTTGTTGTACACCAAGACACAGTCTGGCTTCATTTTCCTCTCTCCGGTGACATAGTCCAGTTTTCCTGTGTCCGACATTTTGGAGGTGTGCATAGTGGAAAGAACATGGACATGGCGTTTGTCGTGCCATTACACTGCCATTATCTCCCCGATCATTTGGAACTCCACCTCCCCCTTGCTCATTTTCTTTTTGAATATTGGCATCCCCTTCCTGTTGGATCCCACTGTGCCACAGGCCCCTGTGTTCTCCCTCAAAAGGTACTGGAAAAGGGCTACTGTATCAGTTGTCCACATATACAGTGTGCCCCTTTCTGAACTTGACTCCAAATCTGTGTCGCTTTGATGGGATGTATTGACGGATTTCAAGCCTTCCTTTCCAAGCCATGAGAGACTCCATGCTCAAGTCCTTGTGAGGCACAAACACTCTTCCAAATGCCCTTGTGAAGCTGCCCAGGACATTCCTAATTTTGTGAAGGGGGTTGGCGAGGTTGGCAGTGGCGTTGTTCACAAAGTGGAGAGCTCTCAGCAGGACAAGGAAGCGGTCCTGGGAGAAAAGGGTTTGGAACAAAGGGGTCTGCAGCCCTTCTTCACTAGCCCCACCAGCAACACCGTGACCAGGAAGGAATACATTTCACTGATGGTAGTGTTCACCCATTTTGAGAGCTTCCCTTTTACGCCAGGGGCAGTCTTCTCTTTCAGTTCAAATATGCAGATTTAGTAGGCTAAAGGCATTCTGAATTTTGATACATCTGAAGAGAGCCTTGGGTTTTTCTGTAATATGATTAGTGGCAGTTTTAGCATGTAAATCTTGGTGGGGCAAAATTGTTTTACTAAATAATACATTAATTGCACTATAACGGTGACAAACCGTGCCCACAAATTGTTAGGGCCTACATAAAGCTGTCCCAACAGCAGTCCCAACATCTTACCACTGTGTGACGTTCTGGCTCCGGGACTCTTAGTTGTGAGCCAGGGTTGTCATTTTCTTTTGGGTGTATTTCTATGTGGGATCTAGTTGGTTCATTTCTATGTTTGGGTTTTATGTTGATTAGTCATATGACTCCCAATCGGAGGTAACGAGTGTCAGCTGTCGGCTCGTTATCTCTGATTGGGAGCCATATTTATTCTGTATGTGTTCTTGTGGGCATTGTGGGTTATTGTTCCGTGTTTCAGTCGTTGTACTGTGGACGTCACGAGTCGTCTTTTGTTTTGTGTTTCGGTGCTTTTTTCAATTAAAGTCATGTTCGTTCAACGCGCTGCGCTTTGGTCTCCTTCACTCCTAGACGATCGTGACAGAATAACCCACCACAAAAGGACCAAGCAGCGCGTCCAGGAGCAAAGGGTCTGGACATGGGAGGAGGCGCCGGGTCAGGAGAGAACGTTGGTGGATGTCCTCCTCGGCTGGGGACATATTACCCAGGAGGAGGCCGTCCGGTACCGGAGGGCGATGAAGGGGGAGAACCTGGCAGGAGAGGAGCAACGGCATCGGCAGGGCCATCGTCGGAAGGACGGGAGGCAACCCCAAAAAGTTTTTTGGGGGGGGCACATGGCTTGGGCGGCTGGGCAGCAGGAGGCTGCCACAGGGAGAAAAGGAGAGAAGGCTAACGGAGTACGGGAGCCATTGGCGAGTAGAGGGAGGGAAGTGTTTGTGGCACGGCGTGAAGGACTGATGTGTGTTGCCAGTCCGGTCCGGCCCGTTCCTGATCCTCGGTTGAGGCCAGTGGTGTGTGTTCCCGGTACGGACCGGCCTGTTCCTACTCCAAGCACCAGGTCCACGGTGTGCTACGCCAGCCCGACCCGGCCTGTTCCGGCCACTCGCACCAGGGATGCGGTGCGCGTCGCCAGCCCAGCCCGGCCTGTTCCTGCTCCACGCACCAGGGATAGGGTGCGCTTCGCCAGCCCGGCCCGGCCTGTTCCGGCCACTCGCACCAGGGATACGGTGCGCGTCGCCAGCTCAGCCCGGCCTGTTCCTACTCCACGCACCAGGGATACGGTGCGCTTCGCCAGCCCGGCCCGGCCTGTTCCGGCCACTCGCACCAGGGATACGGTGCGCGTCGCCAGCCCAGCCCGGCCTGTTCCTACTCCACGCACCAGGGATACGGTGCGCTTCGCCAGCCCGGCCCGGCCTGTTCCGGCCTCTCGCACCAGGGATACGGTGCGCGTCGCCAGCCCAGCCCGGCCTGTTCCTGCTCTCCGCACTAGGCCTTATGTGCGTCCCCAGGGTCCAGCATGCCCTGTTGCTGCTCTCCGCACTAGGCCTTATGTGCGTCCCCAGGGCCAAGCATGCCCTGTTGCTGCTTCCCGCACTAGCCCTGAGATGCGTGTCCTCAGCCCGGTACCTCCAGTTCCGGCACCACGCATCAGGCCTACGGTGCGTCCCCAGGGCCAAGCATGCCCTGTTGCTTCTCCCCGCACTAGCCCTGAGATGCGTGTCCTCAGCCCGGTACCTCCAGTTCCGGCACCACGCATCAGGCCTACGGTGCGTCCCCAGGGCCAAGCATGCCCTGTTGCTTCTCCCCGCACTAGCCCTGAGATGCGTGTCCTCAGCCCGGTACCTCCAGTTCCGGCACCACGCACCAGGCCTACGGTGCGCCTCAGACGGCCAGAGTCTGCCGTCTGCCCAACGGGGCCTGAACTGTCCGTCTGCCCAACGCCGTCTGAACTGCCCGTCTGCCCAACGCCGTCTGAACTGCCCGTCTGCCCAACGCCGTCTGAACTGCCCGTCTGCCCAACGGCGCCTGAACTGCCCGTCTGCCCAACGCCGTCTGAACTGCCCGTCTGCCCAACGCCGTCTGAACTGTCCGTCTGCCCAACGCCGTCTGAACTGCCCGTCTGTACTGAGCCTACAAAGCCGCCCGTCTGCCATGAGCCTCCAGAGCCGTCCGCCAGACCGGAGCCGCTAGAGCTCTCCGCCAGACAGGATCAGCCAGAGCCTTCCGCCAGACAGGATCAGCCAGAGCCTTCCGCCAGACAGGATCAGCCAGAGCCTTCCGCCAGACAGGATCAGCCAGAGCCTTCCGCCAGACAGGATCAGCCAGAGCCTTCCGCCAGACAGGAGCAGCCAGAGCCTTCCGTCAGATCGGATCAGCCAGAGCTTTCCGCCAGACAGGAGCAGCCAGAGCCTTCCGCCAGACGGGATCAGCCAGAGCCTTCCGCCAGCCATGAGTGGCCAGATCCGTCAGCCAGCCATGAGCAGCCAGATCCGTCAGCCGGCCATGAGCAGCCAGATCCGTCAGCCAGCCATGAGCCGTCCAGCCGGGATCCGCCAGAGCCGTCCAGCCAGGATCCGCCAGAGCCAGCCAGCCAGGATCCGCCATTTAGTCAGGTGCTGCCCCTTAGTCCAGTGCTGCCCCTTAGTCCAGTGCTGCCCCTTAGTCCGGTGCTGTCCCTTAGCCTGGTGCTGCCTCTTAGTCCGGTGCTGCCCATTAATCCAGGTGGGTTTAAGTGGAGGGTGGTCATTGGGAGGAGGTTAAGAAAGCGGGTAGTAACTATAGTGGGGTGGTGGTCAAGCCCGGAGCCGGAACCGCCTCCGGGGAGCAACACCCACCCAGCCCTCCCCTATTGTGGGGTTGTGAGGCGCGGTCGCAGTCCGCGCCTTTAGGGGGGGGTACTGTGACGTTCTGGCTCCGGGACTCTTAGTTGTGAGCCAGGGTTGTCATTTTCTTTTGGGTGTATTTCTATGTGGGATCTAGTTGGTTCATTTCTATGTTTGGGTTTTATGTTGATTAGTCATATGACTCCCAATCGGAGGTAACGAGTGTCAGCTGTCGGCTCGTTATCTCTGATTGGGAGCCATATTTATTCTGTATGTGTTCTTGTGGGCATTGTGGGTTATTGTTCCGTGTTTCAGTCGTTGTACTGTGGACTTCACGAGTCGTCTTTTGTTTTGTGTTTCGGTGCTTTTTTCAATTAAAGTCATGTTCGTTCAACGCGCTGCGCTTTGGTCTCCTTCACTCCTAGACGATCGTGACACACTGCTACCCCTGGCTATCAGCGGAGCCTTGTCTGGCAGCGAAACAGTTAATTCAGCCTCATTTACAGCCTTTTAAAAAAACATAGCTGATATGGCTGACTTGCTTAAACAAATGTGGTTTCTAATGACAATTGAGATGTACAAACTATGGCATAAGGGGACGACAAGCGGATAAGAGGCAATCCGTAATTTCGATTAAGACATTCATGAGCGAGCTAGGACGGACGTAGTCAATATAACTATTTGTTTAGCACATTTGAAATGTACAGCGACAGAATTCAGAACATGGGCCGTTCTTACAGTGTTCTCCCTGTACACCAAGTCAGAACCGTAGGATAAATAAAGGGGGCATATAAGCAGACAATGAAAGCTCTTACAATATTCGATGATTACATTTCTCTAAAACAGGTTGTAGGCTACATATGCACCACCAAGTCAGAACAGTAGGCAAAATTAAGAGTGGTAATTAGACCAAATTATTTGGGTGAGGCACATGGGCTACTAACATCTTACTACACAACATACACTTAGTATTACTTTCTTAGCTACAGTATTCATATCTCCCTGGCATATTACATCATTTATGCAGCAGCATACAATGCATTTTTGGACTCACCATGTTGTGCTCTGCTCACTTGAACAGGAAGGTGGCGCGGCGGTCCTTCGTGGGCAAATTTTGTCATCAAAGAAAGACAAAGAGGCCGGATTTACAATTGACCGTTCAAAACGTATTTTCCCAGTCGGAGCTCGTTTATTCCCGACCTTCCAGTTGCCTTGAACTCACTGAAGTCAAGTTTTCGCATGTTCCAAGTTAACAGTTGTTTTGAGCGCGGCACAAATCATGCTTCATTGACAGCATGTCCAATGTTGAATGTTTATCATTTTAAACTTGGAAAAGAGCCCCTTAATCCCAGATCTGGGACCACACAGCCACTCCACTGAAGAGCAGGCTAGCGATTTCTTTGCAATGCTTTCAGTTAGCCACTGTAACCGATTCCTTCCAAACCACTCATTGTTGAATTTGCGATTTCCAACTTATTGTGTAATGTTTATGTCCAATGGCCGATGAGCACCAATAAGTTTTATCTATAATTTATCTTCATTATTTATCTTCATATGACTAGGATTAAAAAGGATTTGCCAGTAGATTGTCGACTTGATTCATGATGATGACTGCTAGCTAAGTATGATGTTGACATGATCAGTCCAATCAAAGCTACTGTACATATAACGTGATTTGACGTCATTGTATCTGTGGCCAATGACCTTGAGCTTTCTTGGATGGGCACTTCTAATGTAACTCCATGGCAGCACCCAAGGGGCTCGAATTTTCTAGCTCTACCCTTAGACTTGGTGGTGACATAGTGTCCCCATGAGTGGCAGAACACTGAGCCAATGTATTTTCTGCTGGCTTGCCCCACCACCACATAAATCACTGAGCTAGGCAGAAACACCTGCATTTTGGAGCTGCCTTACTCAAGAAAACAAAAAAGAGACCATATTTGTATGCGGCTTTATTAACTCAATGATATATACAGAGAGAGAAAAAAGTATTTGATCCCCTGCTGATTTTGTACGTTTGCCCACTGACAAAGACATGATCAGTCTATAATTTTAATGGTAGGTTTATTTGAATAGTGAGAGACAGAATAACAACAACAAAATCCAGAAAAACGCATGTCAAAAATTGTATGAATTGATTTGCATTTTAATGAGGGAAATAAGTATTTGACCTCCTCTCAATCAGAAAGATTTCTGGCTCCCAGGTGTCTTTTATACAGGTAAAGAGCTGAGATTAGGAGCACACTCTTAAAGGGAGTGCTCCTAATCTCAGACCAGCATATTGGGGAGGTGAGGGATGCTCATTGCCTGCAACGTTGGGGTTGGCACCATTTTCCTCAAATCTCACACTCACAGTCCAGAAGGTTGGGGGGCAGATATTCCTCGTCACTATCTGATTGATCCGACTCACTCTCATACACAGATTCTTCATCAGAATGACAAAATATTTATCGTATCTCCTCATCGGTGAGGTGCTTCCTTTTGAAATCGGACATTATCTCTATACTCAATGGGCATCAGTTTCTGTCAAGAGTTACGTTTTTCTGCCAGGGGTTTTATTTTTACTCCGTTTATAAACTTCTCCTTTGTTTACCCCCCCCATTTATTGATCATGGTAACTCTGACATCAGTGATCTTCAGGTAGGAAAGTCGGAGTTCTAGAAAGAGTTGGAATTCCGAGTTGGATGACCGTTCAAATCGATCTTTCCCAGTTGGAGCCCATTTTTTAAAGAGTTCCCAGTTGTTTTGAACAAGGCATTATAGTGAATGGCATTCTGGGATTAGGGAATTTTCGCTTGTCAAACATAAACCAACATGGCTGCCATCATAAAGAAGTTAGCCGATGTTGGCTTAGCTGACACATATCTCTTTTCTAAACAATATTATGTTTGTCCCTTGTGCTCACCAGAGATTTGGTACATTGTAAACTAGTCTAGCTGTTAGGTCGCTAACATATGTTTAGTTTTTTTGTCAGCGCAACCTGTTATTTCAACTGGTTTATGGAATGAGTTTGGCTGTGGATGTGTTCCGTGTGATGCTTGGATGATGAAGTTCGCATTTATCTTTTACAATAAAAGGTCAAATGGAGGAATAAAGTTTAAGATATTTTATTTTCCATCAGTACAAAAAAATATTTAGATGCTGTTCAGACAACAATTGTGTTTAGACGCGTTTGTTGCATCATACGTTCTGTTGCTACTGTTCCAATCACATATTTGTGATGGTATGCTGCAGGGACCACTCAACAATTATCACAAATATCTGATTGTACGCATCAAAGGGTTAATATATATAAAAACACAAAAGTAGTGCACTGGGCCTTTCCTGGTATTAGTGGACCAATATAGACATCTGTAGCGCTGGCAAAAACATTTTTTCATTATCTCTGCTTTGACAAAAGAGGTAGTTGTATAATTAAGAACAGTATCTTGCAGGATTCAATAGTTGGAATTGTAAGAGTTGTTGCCCTGTCCCTTTCTCTGCGATTGTTATTCTAATGGAATCAGGAAAGAACAAAAACCTGTCCTCAAACATATACATCAAAAGGTGCAAAGTTATGGGCAAAGACACAAAACATCCACATCAAATTTAATATTTTCTTGATCAAATAACATGGAAAACAACCACTTGTTGTGCAGTATTAATTTACCATCCTTACAAAACACTTAATGTAGATGTACATTACTGTATTGTACATAGGCTGGTCAGTTAGGTTTGTACCTGTAGACTTTCCATCACCATGAAGAAAAACAATGCACAATACCGTAACTGAGTACATCAAGACATCAACTGGTTTGTAGTGATGTGATGATGTGGCTCAGTTGGTAGAGCATGGTGCTTGCAATGCTAGGGTTGTGGATTTGATTCCCACTGGGAAAAAGTATGAAAATGTATGCACTCGCTACTGTAAGTTGCTCTGGATAAGAGTGTCTACTAAAATGGAAAAGTAATGAATAGACATTTTCAGTTTTCACATAGAAATAAGTTGCATTTGCAAAGTATTTCAAGAATCTGGAAAACATATCAAGCATTATATTCTACAAATATTATCAGATTAACTGTTTTCTACATATAATTATCAGACTGAAGTTACAAATGCTGGTAAACACTCAAATACATTTAGATACATTTATTCACAAAAGTAGTGCACTGGGCCTTTACTAGTCCTGTATTAGTCCCGAGAGGCGCAGCGGTCTAAGGCACTGCATCTCAGTGCTTGAGGCGTCACTACAGACCCCCGGTTCGATTCCAAGCTGTATCACAACCGGCCGTGATTGGGAGTCCCATAGGGCGGTGCACAATTGGCCCAGCGTCGTCCGGGTTTGGCCGTCATTGTAAATAAGAATTTGTTCTTAACTGACTTGCCTAGTTAAATAAAGGTAAAATAAAAAAAATAAAAATAAAATGTGGACCAAAATAGATGTCTTCAGTGTAGGCAATTCTTTAAATTCCAATTGGCCAAAACAATCGCAGCACCCCCACCCCTAAACTACTTCCCACGGCTATGGACTGTATAGAACAAGGACAACCATATCTACGCACACAAAAACATATAGTGCAATCAGTGTCACATAGAGCCTTCGCGAAATACCACAAAGCAGGACTACATTTATCGTCAGATCTCGATCAACAACTGGTCCATACGGGTACTTTGGTATACCTAACGATCCCGCCCCTTTTTTGTGGAAAACAAACGCAAGATGTCATAATATCAATGTAATTTCACATATTTTACACACCGGTATTTTATTAGCCCAAACACATAAATCGATTATTGCATGTGCAACAGACATGTCGAGCCATTACTTTGCAACACTGCCCGCCCTCGAGCGGCCGCGTTACACATCAAAGTTCAGTTTGATCCATCTTCTGTCATGCCCCTTAAGTCTCCCTCCTTCAAACTTGAGCAAAGACCCTACACAGTGGCCAGACATTTCCTATCCGGACATCTACTCCTACTTGATAGAATCTCAAGGTAAGTTACAAGCTATGAATGGCCATTTCTGGCGCAATATATAACAAATAATATATATACAGTACCAGTCAAAAGTTTGGACACACCTACTCATTCCAGGGTTTTTCTTTATTTTTACTATTTTCTACATTGTAGAATAATAGTGAAGACATCAAAACTAAACTCAGCAAAAAAAGAAACGTCCTCTCACTGTCAACTGCGTTTATTTTCAGCAAACTTAACATGTGTAAATATTTGTATGAACATAACAAGATTCAACAACTGAGACATAAACTGAACAAGTTCCACAGACATGTGACGAACAGAAATGGAATAATGTGTCCCTGAACAAAGGGGGGGGGTCAAAATCAAAAGTAACAGTTAGTATCTGGTGTGGCCACCAGCTGCATTAAGTACTGCAGTGCATCTCCTCCTCATGGACTGCACCAGATTTGCCAGTTCTTGCTTTTGACATTTGACATTTTAGTCATTTAGCAGACGCTCTTATCCAGAGCGACTTACAGTTAGTGAGTGCATACATTGTCATGTTGCTGCTGTGAGATGTTACCCCACTTTTCCACCAAGGCACCTGCAAATTCCCAGATATTTCTGGGAGGAATGACCCTAGCCCTCACCCTCCGATCCAACAGGTCCCAGACGTGCTCAATGGGATTGAGATCCGGGCTCTTCGCTGGCCATGGCAGAACACGACATTTCTGTCTTGCAGGAAATCACGCACAGAACGAGCAGTATGGCTGGTGGCATTGTCATGCTGGAGGGTCATGTCAGGATGAGCCTGCAGGAAGGGTACCACATGAGGGAGGAGGATGTCTTCCCTGTAACGCACAGCGTTGTGATTGCCTGCATTATTGTAGCCTTTTCTGTAGCCTGTCAACTATGTGTCTGTCTATCCCTGTTCTCTCCTCTCTGCACAGGCCATACAAACGCTTCACACCGCGTGGCTGCTGCCACTCTAATCTGGTGGTCCCTGCGTGTACGACCCACGTGGAATTCCAGGTCTCCGGCAGCCTCTGGAACTGCCGTTCTGCGGCCAACAAGGCAGAGTTCATCTCAGCCTATGCTACCCTCCAGTCCCTTGACTTCTTGGCGCTGACGGAAACATGGATTACCACAGAAAAAACTGCTACTCCTACTGCTCTTTCCTCGTCTGATCATGTGTTCTCGCATACCCCGAGAGCATCTGGTCAGCGCAGCGGTGGCACAGGAATCCTAATTTCTCCCAAGTGGACATTCTCTCTTTTCCCCCTGACCCATCTGTCTATCTCCTCATTTGAATTCCATGCTGTCACAGTCACTAGCCCATTCAAGCTTAACATCCTTATCATTTATCACCCTCCAGGTTCCCTTGGAGAGTTCATCAATGAGCTTGATGCCTTGAAAGTTCCTTTCCTGAGGATGGCTCACCCCTCACAGTTCTGGGTGACTTTAACCTCCCTACGTCTGCCTTTGACTCATTTCTCTCTGCCTCCTTCTTTCCACTCCTTTCCTCTTTTGACCTCACCCTCTCACCGTCCCCCCCCCCCCCCCCCCCCCCCTCCTCACAAGGCAGGCAATACGCTTGACCTCATCTTTACTAGATGCTGTTCTTCTACTAATCTCACTGCAACTCCCCTCCAAGTCTCCGACCACTACTTTGTATCCTTTTCTCTCTCGCTCTCCTCCAACACTACTCACTCTGCCCCTACTTAGGTAATGTGCCGTCGCAACCTTCGCTCTCTCTCTCCTGCTACTCTCTCCTCTTCCATCCTATCATCTCTTCCCTCTGCTAAATCCTTCTCCCTCCGATCTCCTGATTCTGCCTCCTCAACCCTCCTCTCCTCCCTTTCTGCATCTTTTGACTCTATGTCCCCTATCCTCCCGGCTGGCTCGGTCCTCCCCTCCTGCTCCGTGGCTTGACGACTCATTGGGAGCTCACAGAACAGGGCTCCGGGCAGCCGAGCAGAAATGGAGGAAAACTAGACTCCCTGCGGACCTGTCATCTTTTCACTCCCTCCTCTCTACATTTTCTTCCTCTGTTTCTGCTGCTAAAGCCACTTTCTACCACTCTAAATTTCAAGCCTCTGCCTCTAACCCTAGGAAGCTCTTTGCCACCTTCTCCTCCCTGCTGAATCCTCCTCCTCCCCCTCCCTCCTCCCTCTCTGTGGATGACTTCGTCAACGATTTTGAAAAGAAGGTTGACGACATCCGATCCTCATTTATTAAGTCAAATGACACCGCTGGTCCTGCTCACACTGCCCTACCCTATGCTTTGACTTCTTTCTCCCCTCTCTCTCCAGATGAAATCTTGCGACTTGTGACGGCCGGCCGCCCAACAACCTGCCCGCTTAACCCTATCCCCTCCTCTCTTCTCCAGACCATTTCCGGAGAACTTCTCCCTTACCTCACCTCAGTCATCAACTCATCCTTGACCGCTGGCTATGTCCCTTCCGTCTTCAAGAGAGCGAGAGTTGCACCCCTCCTCAAAAAACCTACACTCGATCCCGCCGATGTCAACAACTACAGACCAGTATCCCTTCTTTCTTTTCTCTCCAAAACTCTTGAGCGTGCCGTCTCTAGCCAACTCTCCTGCTATCTCTCTCAAAATGACCTTCTTGATCCAAACCAGTCAGGTTTCAAGACTGGTCATTCAACTGAGACTGCTCTTCTCTGTGTCACGGAGGCTCTCCGCACTGCTAAAGCTAACTCTCTCTCTCCTCTGCTCTTATCCTTCTAGACCTATCTGCTGCCTTTGATACTGTGAACCATCAGATCCTCCTCTCCACCCACTCCGAGTTGGGCATCTCCAGCGCTGCTCATTCTTGGATTGCGTCCTACCTGACAGGTCGCTCCTACCAGGTGGCGTGGCGAGAATCTGTCTCTGCACCACGTGCTCTCACCACTGGTGTCCCCCAGGGCTCAGTTATAGGCCCTCTCCTATTCTCTCTATACACCAAGTCACTTGGCTCTGTCATATCCTCACATGGTCAGATAACCAGGTGGCGAATCGCATCTCTGCATGTCTGGCAGACCTATCAGTGTGGATGTCAGATCACCACCTCAAGCTGAACCTCGGCAAGACGGAGCTGCTCTTCCTCCCGGGGAAGGACTTCCCGCTCCAAGATCTCGCCATCACGGTTGACAACTCCATTGTGTCCTCCTCCCAAAGTGCAAAGAACCTTGGCGTGACCCTGGACAACACCCTGTCGTTCTCCGCTAACATCAAAGCAGTGACCCGATCCTGCAGGTTCATGCTCTACAACATTCGCAGAGTACGACCCTACCTTACACAGAAAGCAGCACAGGTCCTATTCCAGGCACTTGTCATCTCCCGTCTGGATTACTGCAACTCGCTGTTGGCTGGGCTCCCTGCCTGTGCCATTAAACCCCTGCAACTTATCCAGAACGCTGCAGCCCGTCTGGTGTTCAACCTTCCAAAGTTCTCTCGTCACCCCGCTCCTCCACACACTCCACTGGCTTCAAGTTGAAGCTTGCATCTACTACAAAGCCATGGTGCTTGCCTACGGAGCTGTGAGGGGAACGGCACCTCCTTACCTTCAGGCTCTGATCAGACCCTACACCCAAACGAGGGCACTACGTTCATCCACCTCTGGCCTGCTAGCCCCCCTACCTCTACGGAAGCACAGTTCCCGCTCAGCCCAGTCAAAGCTATTCGCTGCTCTGGCACCCCAATGGTGGAAGAAGCTCCCCCACGACGCCAGGACAGTGGAGTCACTGACCAAATCAAATCAAATCAAATCAAATTTTATTGGTCACATGCGCCGAATACAACAGGTGCAGACATTACAGTGAAATGCTTACTTACAGCCCTTAACCAACAGTGCATTTATTTTTAACAAAAAAGTAAAAATAAAACAACAACAAAAAAAGTGTTGAGAAAAAAAAGAGCAGAAGTAAAATAAAATAACAGTAGGGAGGCTATATATACAGGGGGTACCGTTGCAGAGGTAATATGTACATGTGGGTAGAGTTAAAGTGACAATGCATAAATAATTAACAGAGTAGCAGCAGCGTAAAAATGATGGGGTGGGGGGGCAGTGCAAATAGTCCGGGTAGCCATGATTACCTGTTCAGGAGTCTTATGGCTTGGGGGTAGAAGCTGTTGAGAAGTCTTTTGGACCTAGACTTGGCACTCCGGAACCGCTTGCCGTGCGGTAGCAGAGAGAACAGTCTATGACTAGGGTGGCTGGAGTCTTTGACAATTTTGAGGGCCTTCCTCTGACACCGCCTGGTATAGAGGTCCTGGATGGCCGTACGCACTACCCTCTGTAGTGCCTTGCGGTCGGAGGCCAAGCAGTTGCCATACCAGGCGGTGATGCAACCAGTCAGGATGCTCTCGATGGTGCAGCTGTAGAATTTTTTGAGGATCTGAGGACCCATGCCAAATCTTTTCATTCTCCTGAGGGGGAATAGGCTTTGTCGTGCCCTCTTCACAACTGTCTTGGTGTGTTTGGACCATGATAGTTCGTTGGTGATGTGGACACCAAGGAACTTGAAGCTCTCAACCTGTTCCACTACAGCCCCGTCGATGAGAATGGGGGCGTGCTCAGTCCTCTTTTTTTTCCTGTAGTCCACAATCATCTCCTTTGTCTTGGTCACGTTGAGGGAGAGGTTGTTGTCCTGGCACCACACGGCCAGGTCTCTGACCTCCTCCCTATAGGCTGTCTCATCGTTGTCGGTGATCAGGCCTACCACTGTTGTGTCGTCGGCAAACTTAATGATGGTGTTGGAGTCGTGCATGGCCATGCAGTCATGGGTGAACAGAGAGTACAGGAGGGGACTGAGCACGCACCCCTGAGGGGCCCCCGTGTTGAGGATCAGTGTGGCAGATGTGTTGTTACCTACCCTTACCACCTGGGGGCGGCCCGTCAGGAAGTCCAGGATCCAGTTGCAGAGGGAGGTGTTTAGTCCCAGTATCCTTAGCTTAGTGATGAGCTTAGAGGGCACTATGGTGTTGAATGCTGAGCTGTAGTCAATGAATAGCATTCTCACGTAGGTGTTCCTCTTGTCCAGGTGGGAAAGGGCAGTGTGGAGTGCAATAGAGATTGCATCATCTGTGGATCTGTTGGGGCGGTATGCAAATTGGAGTGGGTCTAGGGTTTCTGGGATAATGCTGAATAGTCATCCGGAACAGCTGGTGCTCTCATGCATGCTTCAGTGTTGCTTGCCTCGAAGCGAGCATAGAAGTGGTTTAGCTCGTCTGGTAGGCTTGTGTCACTGGGCAGCTCGCGGCTGTGCTTCCCTTTGTAGTCTGTAATAGTTTTCAAGCCCTGCCACATCCGACGAGCGTCAAAGCCAGTGTAGTACGATTCAATCTTAGTCCTGTATTGACTCTTTTTTTTTTTTTTTTTTTTTTTTTTTTTCGGGGGGAAGGATCAGCTTAATATTGCAGATAGATTGTATCTTCTATCAATGTAATTGTCTGCATCACTTCCAATCCCCCATATATTTTTTTATTTTTTATATATATATATTCCCCTTTATTACTTTTCAACCTGTTAGGTTTTATTTTTCTCATAATTGGATCTGTATGAGAGGACTACCTTGGAAGGAATGCATTGATGTAGATTGTTTCACTTGGCAAGCTGTGATTAATGTGAGGAGCTGTTTTAGGGAGTAGGGGGAGATAAGCAAAGTACTAGACCTCACTGCCTCTTTGTATTCTGTGAAACTGTCCTTGAACATGGAGTACAGTGGGAGGATGTCTTTCTGGGTGCTGGCTCTGCAGGTTATTATCATAGCAACCAAGCCTGGCAACAACTGGAATGCCAAGGAGTTGAGACCAACCCCCGCGCCAACGGATTGGCTGAACCACACTCAGTCCTTTGCTCTGGTTGGCCAACAGAAGAAGGGACTGCTTTCTGTCAGAGTATTTGAGAAAGAATCTGAAAACAGATTCTTAGTTCTCTGTCGGCCCTGCGTGGTTTGACAGTGAGCCCGTATACGAACCTTCATACTTATCATACAATACATTTTGCATATAATAAATTAAGCTTAGATTGAAGATCTCTTGATTCTTATTCCAATACCAGATTTGAATTACGCAATCTCAACAATTGGTGACCTCCGACTGTGATCTGGTGGCGGAACTTCGCTGGAATTCACCCAGCCTATTGGACATCACTGTCATCGAACTGTGTTTCACAAATTGCCCGGGCTTTTAAAAAGGTAAGCAAAACACCTATTGTAATATAACTGAAGTTTTGCACATTGGCTTTATCCAAATTAATTTTGTGAAGCACCTGTTTGATGTAAGTGAACCCTATTGTACTATAAATAACGATTACAGTATACTATTTCGATTTCATAATATACTATGCAAATGTTTGATAAATGTGAGGGTTAAAAGCCATGGTATATTGAGTATTGTTCCACAGAAGAGCGGTTCTGGGAAAATACTGAAATCCCCAGACTAGGTACCACCAGGGGTGGGCTGGGGATATAGGGAATTATTGGATAAAAGTGTGTACGCTATTTGTCACTATATTCCATAAAAAGCTATTGTCATTGTATCAGTCTAGGCTGAATATAATTGGGAACATAGACTAATGAATCTATTGTCATTGTATCAGTCTGGGCTGGATATAATTGGGAACATAGTCTGGATATAGTTAGGATCATAGGACAGCACTCGAGTGTGTACGCTATTTGTCACTATATTCTATAAAAATCTATTGTCATTGTATCGGTCTGGGATGGATATAATTGGGAACATAGTTTGAATATAGTTGGGATCATAGGACAGCACTCCTAAAAACTTAGAAGACAGTATAAATCGCCATTTGTCGTTGTCCGGGACAACTGGGAACATGGGTAGATACTGCAAATTAGTAGAGAGTATTAACTTATTGTCTTTGCACCAATAGGGTGCAAATGGGAACATAAGTGAGATACTGCAAATTAGTAGAGAGTATTAACTTATTGTCTTTGCACCAATAGGGTGCAAATGGGAACATAAGTGAGATACTGCAAATTAGTAGAGAGTATTAACTTATTGTCTTTGCACCAATAGGGTGCAAATGGGAACATAAGTGAGATACTGCAAATTAGGAGAGAGTATAAACTTATTGTCTTTGCACCAATAGGGTGTAAATGGGAACATAAGAAATAGAGTAGGTTAAACGAAAGGGGTAAGGGCGTGGCAACGTACCTATTGTTGGTACTTTAAAAGTTAGACAGTGCGAGTGTTGTCGTATGCATGAGAGTGTGAATGACAAACCTGTATACTTTGTTAGAAAACTAATTGGAAGTTAAAACGTCTGTGGCTGTCCAAACTGTGTAATTTGGGGATAACTGTTGGGTTCGTGATTGTTTAAACCATATAACCCATCAATAACAATTGGGAACATAAAGCTAAAGTGATTAATTGTGTGACTGAACTGGTTTTGAATAGTTGTGTTGAAACAATTTGGTTTATTATTTGATTCAGTGTTTGATGTTTGACATAGCATAATACTGGTTCTAGGTGTTTGGGTTGAAGCTTTTTGGTTTATTATTTGATTTAACGTTTAATGTTTGACCCTGCAAAATACTGGTTAAACAATTAGACTGAAATAATTCGGTTTATCATTTAAATATAAACATGCACCAACTTTAACTAATTAGGTGGGAATAATTTGATTTAAATAACTAGACTAAAGTAGTTTAAATAACGGCAGAATATTTGGAACACTAAAACGAAAAACAGCTCTTCAAAAGGCCTGCTCTCCTCAAAAGCTGAAGAGAGAGTTGCGAGGGGAGGGGCTGGAGAGAGCGAAACTGTGGCTTTTGGAGCGAGGAAAGACTGGGAGTTGGCTGGGAACACCACGGGGTGATTATTTGAGAGGTGCATGTGGGTTTCTGACGAGAGATGTTCTGAACTTGCTCACCCGAGCGTCGTGGGTGAGAAAGTAGAAAATGTTACATTTGCATTTGTGGTAATTTGGCTGACGCTGTAGTCTAGAGCGATTTATGGGAACAATTGGGGTTGAGTGCCTTGCTCGAGGGCACATCGGCAGATTTTTCGCCTGGTCGGCTCGGGGATTGTAACCGGTGACCTCTCGGTTGTTGGCGCGGCGCTATTGGTTACTAAACTGCCAGCCGCCCCATATGAGTTTAAGATTGTGGCGTTGTTGGATAATATGATGGCGGATTAAACTGACCATAAGTAATGTTGTTTTAGACGTAATGTATAATAGAGTACAAAACAAATAGAGGGTTAAATTGAACTAATTATCATGGTAGAGCTAACATAGTACAGTGAGGGAACTTCATTTTGTGTCAGAGGGTAAGATGAGATCATTAATGGTACTATTAGTGGAAATCTATTTATCATTTCAAGGCTTGGAGTAATAATCTGCATTTATGAGTGTAAATTCCACGGCTGATGTGTTGATTGAATGGGTACGATGAGTATTTGGTTTGGTAATGTTGAATGGACTATTTGTAGCGAGCGTGTTTAGGGGTTAAATAGGTGTGAAGTGACTGGCGATGTCCCTGGTTCGAACACAGGTAGGGACAGTAGATAAAGCTTACGCAGTGGGGCTATATACCTGAAAGGTTGAATTAGATATACTTTTCTAGAATACTTCTATTTAAGCTATGTAAATATGTTATAAGGTTACCATGCGCTCTCTCCGAAGGAGAAAGGGGAGGGTGAGAGACAGTACAGTTCAGATGGTAGGAACATAATTAAATGTATGCTAATCAACGATAGCAAGTATTTGTTTTATTAATTAGGGCATAATCAGAGAGAACAGTTAAATAAATTGAATAGCGAACTGAAATGGTTTAGCTGGGAAATATTTTTTTTGGTACATTTTAGAACGATAATGTATTTTGGTTAAGTGGATGCAAGTGACATTGGCTGTTGTGATGGGGGAATGGCGCCAGCCTGTGGTGGGTTATGGATTTGTTACATAAACTTATATTTTAAACTAAAAGTGATGGAATAGGCTACATTTATGACATTATCAGAAAAAAGACACAATTTAATGTGAAATAGTTATTACAATTATTATTGATAGTTATTACAGTTATTATCATTGATCCAGTAATGATATAAGGATAGTAGAGGAAGGCAGGGGATTTAATCTCATTTAGGGAAGTTATATTAGGAAGAAAATACCATTAAATTAGGGAACATTTGATGTAACTGTGATTGTATTGGCTAAAAACTCAAATATGACATATACAGGGAGGACAGGAGCAATAGAAGGGAAGACAGGTTTTCCTAGGGAGTTGAATAAATAATTGATAAATGGATCATTTGAGATGAGATCACATGTAGCAGAGTTAGGGTAATCAATTAAATAATCATTGTATACTCGAGGAATTTTGAGTGGTTTTATAGATTAGTAATGAGGAATTAGATTGATACAAACAATTATTGATGGGTTAAGACTGGGGATAACCAGGAGAAAGAGATTAGCTCATCTCGTTGGAATGTTGCCAAGGGCTAGGGGAGCAGTAGTGGAGTTAGGCCGTATTTAGGTCATAAAAGTGAACTACCAAATTAAGGCCTGGCTATTTGTGGTTGTTTTTCAAATTGGTTTTTCAAAGAAAAAACAACACACCTAGTATGATGTTTATAAAGCCTTGTTGTTTCAATTTTGGGGGGTTTCAGCAGGTCAAGGGTGATAGGTCTTAGAGGAGGACACAGTGAATTTTATGGAGTTTTTTGGCTTTTTGGCTGAGTTTGGGGTATATATGATTTCTTATGAGAATGAATGTCATGAGGACTTAATGAACACTTGGGATAACTAACATTTATGAAATATTTAGAATAATGGTAATTGTTTAGTATACTATGGGATTAAACAGTTCGTTAAATGATTTCAATGGCCTCTGAACTCTGTTTTAACATTCTGGTGTTAATTAATCATCCACACTAGTACATTCTAAAGACATGAGAGGAAGATTTTAGCATAGTTTATTTTACTAAAGTTGAGGGTAATTTATAGTACTGTGAAAATTGTGAAGAAGATTATAATTTGGTAATAATATATTTGATTTGAACCATAAATAACAGAAGAGAGAGTGGAGGAATGGCAATTGGATAATGAAATACCAATATTAACTAAAGTGATTGTTTAGGTAGGTGGTAATATTGACACATGGCCAAATCATGTGTCAAAGAGGGGGATGGGTATTAAATATTAAATATATACGAAGGAGAGGACAAAATACTTTATTAAATATATACGAAGGAGAGGACAAAATACTTTAAAAAAAAACAAAAAAAAAAACATGTATGATAGTTTATTAACCACACCTGTATGTCAGAGATTTTGTGCCCCACAGGTGAACTAAAGGAGAAGGTGACCCACTCTATCTAACCAGGAGACCGAATCAGGCCTGGCGGGAAGGGCCCTACCAAGCACTGCCTTTGCCAGCAGAAAAGCTGAGAGATCCATCTGGGTGCATGTCACACACTGTACAAAACCAGCTACACCTGACGAACAAACACAGAGTTAGGAGAAAGATCCGATAACCACAAGGGTCCGGGGGTTGGCTCCTTAACGAAGATTCCCTTACCCTGTCTGATCATCCCTGTGTGAGTTCGATAGAAGGTGAAGCAATGGGTTGGCCTCTGGCATCTGACATGTTCTCAGGGCAAGGGTGGGGATTCACAGGTCTCCCGACGGTAGGTAGCTGTCTGATTGTGGGGGCCATATTCCTAACACACACGGACCCTCCTGTTTCAGCCAGAAGTAGTAGTTAACCTAACACAAGTTGAAAAGGCATAAGAGACAGCTAGACGTAGGGAAAGGGGAAATTCTAGAGTAAACCTCTCTGAGGGAGGTGGTGAGACCGGGGCTGTGGTAAAGATAGTGCAAAACTATAGACCTGGAGGAAGTAGTACAGGTGAGAACGGGGTATAGAAATCTTAACCTGTGGTTGGAATGGATTCAGTATACGGCAAAAAACTATGTCTAAAGAGGACTGTTTTGCCTGTGGGACAGCCAAACCAGGGTTGACAACTACTCCGTTCCCCTTGACAGGCTTTGACTCTCTGTCAGGTTTATCCTCCATGCAAGCCCGATAACGGGGTCGTCCCGACCTGGGTTGCCTCAATTTGAAGTCTCAGGGGATTCTAATTGTTTTTCTAGGACTAGTAAGATAGGATACAGAGTAGGGCATCTTAGCTCTGCTCCTACACAGAGAATATCACAACTGAAAGAGAACATGACTAATCTCTCCTATTTGTTGCAGACAGAGGATTGTAGGACCCAAAACCAGGCCTGTGCTGACATCTGATGGTTGTGTGGTGATAACTGATTGTGAACTCAACTACATATGCAAACAATCAAACGTGTCAGAGACTGGTGAGTTGTCACATAGAAAGTAGGACCTCCTCCCGGGAGCCTTTGATGAAAGGATATATATATATATTGATGGGATCCACAATCAGATCGCAGCTGGGTTTGAATCAAGTATTTTCTGATGGTCAACAATTAATAAAAATGTAGATTGGATAAATTATATTTAATATAACCAGCAAAATATTTATAAACCACACTCGTGATGCAATAAAGGGATTAGCTGAGCAGACAGCGGCAACTAGCTTAATGACATGGCAGAATAGAATAGCTTAGATATGCTTTTGGCTGAGCAGGACGGGGTTTGTGTTCTGTTTGGATATATGTGCTGTACTTTCATCTCCAACAATATAGCACCGGACGGGCCCGTGACCAAAGCGCTTGAGTGACCATCACCACGCTGGCGAACGAACTGGTTGAGAACTCTGGTATTGATAGCTCCATAAACGGTTGGTTTGATAACATATTTGGTAAATGGAAAACTATTGTTGTGACTGTTCTGGATGAAGTTATAGCTTCTATGGGTATACTTGTTATTTGTGGATGTTGTCTTATTTCCTGGCTGAGTGACTGGTTTGGTGAGTACACTTCTATGGTGGTTACTGGATTTCTGACCCTAATAATTGTGTTTTTGCTGTTAATGTGTTGTGCTGCTTGCATCGTCCCCTGTCTCAGGAGGTCAGTGGTAGGAGTGGTGCAGGCGTCAGGTATGATGCTGTTGTTACCGGCCCAGGATGATGCGGGTGACTCTGCTACTGACTCTGAGACCAAGCTGGATGATCCATGGTTTGCCTAGTAAAATACATACACGCATTTATTTTCAGTTCTTGCTCATTTATTACCTTATGTTTTTACTAACCACTGTGATTGTTTATTCTTCCTGATGTGAAGGTAAAGGATTCCTGGGTGGCTGGTAGCCAACTCAGTACATGTTAGGTGTAGGGGAGGAATAGAGGGTTAAAATTATAATTTTTTATTTTTTATTAACATTAAATGTTGTGATTTCATTTCCATATCCTGTTATTCTTAAGGGTGATTATACTCTGTTTAGAGTGACACCATAAATGGTGTCAAAAGAGGGAATTCAAAAATGTCCCTTTAAAAATCTTTAATCACACCCTAGAGTTTTAATAATCTTGTGTTTTGTGTTCTATTAATCCTGTGTTTTATGCTTTATTAATCAAGTTAGCCATGTGAATGTTTGTCTTTCCTTATGTGATGGTTTGAACTTCTTTTGATGACTGGTAACAGTTTGCAAGTTGGGTGTCGATGGAAGGACTGAAGGACTTTTATTATCAAATTGTCTATTAATAAAAGTGTTTATTTTTGTTTGTATTGTATTTTAATGAGTGACACCCTAGAGGGCGTCAAAAGAGGGAATTGTTAGGTTTTATTTTTCTCATAATTGGATCTGTATGAGAGGACTACCTTGGAAGGAATGCATTGATGTAGATTGTTTCACTTGGCAAGCTGTGATTAATGTGAGGAGCTGTTTTAGGGAGTAGGGGGAGATAAGCAAAGTACTAGACCTCACTGCCTCTTTGTATTCTGTGAAACTGTCCTTGAACATGGAGTACAGTGGGAGGATGTCTTTCTGGGTGCTGGCTCTGCAGGTTATTATCATAGCAACCAAGCCTGGCAACAACTGGAATGCCAAGGAGTTGAGACCAACCCCCGCGCCAACGGATTGGCTGAACCACACTCAGTCCTTTGCTCTGGTTGGCCAACAGAAGAAGGGACTGCTTTCTGTCAGAGTATTTGAGAAAGAATCTGAAAACAGATTCTTAGTTCTCTGTCGGCCCTGCGTGGTTTGACAGTGAGCCCGTATACGAACCTTCATACTTATCATACAATACATTTTGCATATAATAAATTAAGCTTAGATTGAAGATCTCTTGATTCTTATTCCAATACCAGATTTGAATTACGCAATCTCAACAAACCCCACCATCCTTTCCCTACTTGGAGTAAATTAGTGAACAACAACGCCCAGGCCTCTACTTCCGGTCCATACTCACTATCTACACCTTATGGACAGAGTTAATTTTACAATAATTCTATATCTATATATATATATATATATATACATATACATACACATACACACACATATACATATATATATATATATATATATATATATATATATATATATATATATATACATACATATACATATACACATCTATTTATTTTTTTTCTCCTGAACTTCTTCTACTCTCAACCTCTCCGATCATCTTCATGATGTCCATCCGGTTTGCCTCTAAATGCCATATCTTTCTAACTGTGCTCCTTCCCAAAAGCTCCCAACATACAACCTATATACTTATTATGGACACAGTATGCTTACATTATTAGCTATCTTTGTTATTATTTGTTGTTATTTGTTATTAGTCCCATCCTTCAACTCTATTCAATACCTCCCATCTATCTCTTAACACCATCCATATAGGATTTCTATTTGCCATATATATTTCAACCATACTGTGATGTTTTACAAAAGTTCTGAACCTTTCTATTCTCATTGCTTCTACAGATTGTGAATTAAAAATAAACATTTTTGCTAAAAGTATTATTATATTATTGATTGATTGACTATGACTTTTCAGATCACCCAGTAATGCTATCTGCATGGTTAGTTCCAGGTAAATATTGCAATCCTTTAGCCATTCCTGGACCTGTGTCCAAAAACAAGCTACAAATGGACAGAACCAAAACAAATGATCTAATGATTCTATCTCTTCACAGCAAAATCTGCAGAGCTGGGAAGATTGTATCCCCCATATAAATAACATTCTATTGGTAGCAAGAATTTTATATAATAATTTAAATTGAAAGATTCTAATTTTTGAATCCGGTGTCGTTTTGCGTGTCAGTTCATAAACACTATGCCATGGGATCGGTACGTCAAAGATCTCTTCCCAACTATTTTGCAATCTATATGGGACTGCTGTCAATCCTTTGGTCCTTAAGTGAAACTGATATACTTTTTTATTTATCACAGTTTTCCTTAACCAATTATGTTCTTTAATGCAAGGCCGACAGACAAGTTCCTTACTTTCTCCCCCTTCAACTTTCCTCTTCCACTTTTGCGGTATGGCTGCAATTATTTGGTTGTAATTTTGGGTAGAGCAGACATTTCCATATGTTTTTATTAGCTGCATGTGCGACATAACTCCACCAGTCCTACCGATGATATCATTTACGAAGATTATACCTTTTTTAAACATTCTGTCAATAAATATAGGTTTTTTGTCAATTAGTATATTTGAATTTAACCACAATATTTGTTGCATTATTTGTTCTGTCGTTTCTGGAGGATTAAATTGAAATTGTAACCAACTTTCTATGGCTTGTTTTAGAAATAGTGACATTTGGGAGATTATTTCCTTTTCAAATAACTGAAAGTGAGAGGTTGTAATCTGAATAAAGGGAAAAAGGCCTTTCTTGAACAGTGGGTGAGACAATCTTACTAATTTGCTTGAGAACCAGTTCGGATTTAAGTATAACTTTTGGATGACTGAAGATTTTAGTGATAGGTCTAATGCTTTAATATTTAATAATTTCTGTCCTCCGAATTCATATTCATTATATAAATATGCTCTTTTAATTTTGTCTGGCTTGCCGTTCCAAATAAAATTGAATATTTTTTTCTCATATAATTAAAAAAATTGACTATTTGCCTGTTTGATGGTTCGTCGGAGGGCATAGCGGGATTTCTTATAAGCGTCCGGGTTAGAGTCCCGTTCCTTGAAAGCGGCAGCTCTACCCTTTAGCTCAGTGCGGATGTTTCCTGTAATCCATGGCTTCTGGTTGGGGTATGTACGTACGGTCACTGTGGGCACGACATCATCGATGCACTTATTGATGAAGCCAGTGACTGATGTGGTGTACTCCTCAATGCTGTCTGAAGAATCCCGGAACATGTTCCAGTCTGTGCTAGCAAAACAGTCCTGTAGCTTAGCATCTGCGTCATCTGACCACTTTTTTATTAACCGAGTCACTGGTGCTTCCTGCTTTAGTTTTTGCTTATAAGCAGGAATCAGGAGGATAGAGTTATGGTCAGATTTGCCAAATGGAGGGCGAGGGAGAGCTTTGTATGCGTCTGTGTGTGTGGAGTAAAGGTGGTCTAGAGTTTTTTTTCCTCTGGTTGCACATTTAACATGCTGGTAGAAATTAGGTAGAACGGATTTAAGTTTCCCTGCATTAAAGTCCCCGGCCACTAAGAGCGCTGCATCTGGATGAGCGTTTTGCTGTTGATTTATGGCCTTGTACAACTCATTCAGTGCAATCTTAATGCCAGCATTGGTTTGTGGTGGTAAATAGACAGCTATGAAAAATATAGATGAAAACTCTCTTGGTAAATAGTGTGGTCTACAGCTTATCATAAGATACTCTACCTCAGGCGAGCAAAACCTCGAGACTTCCTTAGTATTTGATTTTGTGCACCAGCTGTTGTTTACAAATATACACAGACCGCCACCCCTTGTCTTACCGGAGTCAGCCGTTCTATCCTGCCGATGTAGCGTATAGCCCGCTAGCTGTATGTTATCCATGTCGTCGTTCAGCCACGACTCGGTGAAACATAAGATATTACAGTTTTTAATGTCCTGTTGGTAGGATAACCGTAATCTTAGGTCATCTAATTTATTTTCAAATGATTGAACGTTGACTAATAGGATTGATGGAAGAGGCAGTTTACTCGCTCGCCGTCGGATCCTTACAAGGCACCCCGATCTACGTCCACGATATCTCCGTCTCTTCCTCACGCGGATGACGGGGATTTGGGTCTTGTCGGGTGTCTGTATGATATCCTTCGCGGCCGCCTCGTTGAAGAAAAAATCTTTGTCCAATACGAGGTGAGTAATCGCTGTCCTGATATCCAGAAGCTCTTTTTGGTTATAAGAGACGATGGCAGAAACATTATGTACAAAATAAATTACAAATAACGCGGAAAAACACACATAATAGTACAATTGGTTAGAGGGCTGTAAAACGGCAGCCATCTTCCGGAGACACTTGAAACCCTACCTCTTTAAGGAATACCTGGAATAGTATAACAGTAATGCTTCTACCCCCCTCCCCCCCCCCCTCCTCCCCCATAAAATTTTTTTTTTTAAAAGGAGTGGTTGTCCCACTGGCTATCCTAAGTTGAATGCACCAATTTGTAAGTCACTCTGGTTAAGAGCGTCTGCTAAATGACTTAAATGTAAATGTAACTCAGCTACTCAGGTACATTCACTGTCTTCTTGGTAAGCAACTCCAGTGTAGATTTGGCCTTGTGTTTTAGGTTAATGTCCTGCTGAAAGGTGCATTTTCCTCTAGGAATTTGCCTGTGCTTAGCTTCATTCCGTTTATTTTTTTATCCTGAAAAACTCCCCAGTCCTTAATGATTACAAGTATAACCATGACATGATGCAGCCACCACAATGCTTGAAAATATGGAGAGTGGTACTCAGTAATGTGTTTTATTGGATTTGCCCCAAACATAACACTTTGTGTTCAGGACAAAAAGTGAATTGCTTTGCCACATTTTTTTGCAGTATTACTTTAGTGCCTGTTTTGGAATTATTGTATTCTGTACAGGCTTCCTTCTTTTCACTCTGTCAATTAGGTTAGTATTGTGGAGTAACTACAATGTTGTTGATCCATCCTCAGTTTTCTCATATCACAGCCATTAAACTCTAACTGTTTGAAAGTCACCATTGGCCTCATGGCTCTCACAGACCTGTAACTTCTTCTTTAAGAGGCTCCTCTGTCCTCCACTCGTTACCTGTATTAATGGCACCTGTTTGAACTTGTTATCAGTATAAAGGACACCTGTCCACAACCTCAAACAGTCACACTCCAAACTCCACTATGGCCAAGACCAAAGAGCTGTCAAAGGACACCAGAAACAAAATTGTAGACCTGCACCAGGCTGGGAAGACTGAATCTGAAATAGGTAAGCAGCTTGGTTTGAAGAAATCAACTGTGGGAGCAATTATTAGGAAATGGAAGACATACAAGACCACTGATAATCTCCCTCGATCTGGGGCTCCACGCAAGATCTCACCCCGTGGGGTCAAAATGATCACAAGAACGGTGAGCAAAAATCCCAGAACCACACGGGGGGACCTAGTGAATGACCTGCAGAGAGCTGGGACCAAAGTAACAAAGCCTACCATCAGTAACACACTACGCCGCCAGGGACTCAAATCCTGCAGTGCCAGACGTGTCCCCCTGCTTAAGCCAGTACATGTCCAGGCCCGTCTGAAGTTTGCTAGAGTGCATTTGGATGATCCAGAAGAGGATTGGGAGAATGTCATATGGTCAGATGAAACCAAAATATAACTTTTTGGTAAAAACTCAACTCGTCGTGTTTGGAGGACAAAGAATGCTGAGTTGCATCCAAAGAACACCACACCTACTGTGAAGCATGGGGGTGGAAACATCATGCTTTGGGACTGTTTTTCTGCAAAGGGACCAGGACGACTGATCCGTGTAAAGGAAAGAATGAATGGGGCCATGTATCGTGAGATTTTGAGTGAAAACCTCCTTCCATCAGCAAGGGCATTGAAGATGAATCGTGGCTGGGTCTTTCAGCATGACAATGATCCCAAACACACCGCCCGGGCAACGAAGGAGTGGCTTCGTAAGAAGCATTTCAAGGTCCTGGAGTGGCCTAGCCAGTCTCCAGATCTCAACCCCATAGAAAATCTTTGGAGGGAGTTGAAAGTCCGTGTTGCCTGTATTTGGTCAATAACAAAAGTTTCTCAATACTTTGTTATATACCCTTTGTTGGCAATGACAGCCCCAAAACATCACTGCTCTAGAGGAGATCTGCATGGAGGAATGGGCCAAAATACCAGCAACAGTGTGTGAAAACCTTGTGAAGACTTACAGAAAATGTTTGACCTGTGTCATTGCCAACAAAGGGTATATAACAAAGTATTGAGAAACTTTTGTTATTGACCAAATACTTATTTTCCACCATAATTTGCAAATAAATTCATAAAAAATCCTACAATGTGATTTTCTGGATTTTTTTTTTCTAATTTTGTCTGTCATAGTTGACGTGTACCTATGATGAAAATTACAGGCCTCTCTCATCTTTTTAAGTGGGAGAACTTGCACAATTGGTGGCTGACTAAATACTTTTTTTCCCCACTGTATATATCTGTCATTCTCATTGAAAGCAAATCTAAGGAGCGGTAGATATGTTCTATGCACGCTATTTCTATGCTTGCCGGTTGTACGTTTTATTTTTGCATCTTTTACTTTCGGTTTTGTACACTAGCTTCAAACAGTTAAATACAATATTTTTGGTTATGGAAAATATATTTCACAGCGGTTTAGACAGTGATCCTCTACACTATACTTGCTTGTTTTGTCACAAACTGAAATTAGGCGAACTATGAGAATTTTAGCTACCAGGAAATGACTGAGAGATTTCTACATAGTGAATTTTTAATTAATTTGTAAAAAAAAAAATCTAAAAACATAATTCTACTTTGACATTATGGGGTATTGTGTGTAGGGCAGTGACAAAAAAATCTAAATGTAATCAATTGTAAATTCAGACTGTAACACAACAAAATGTGGAAAAACTTTCTGAAGGCACTGTAAGTTTTCGCTGATAGCTGCTTTTTTAGGGCAATGACTGTGATATGTGATTGTCTTGCCTACATTAGTTGACTGTAAGTCGCTCTCAGGTTTGGGTAGGTTACTTTCTAAGTGTAATCCATTATAGTTACTAGTTACCTGTCCAAAATTGTCATCAAATCAAACTTTGTCACATGCGCCAAATACAACAGGTGTAGACCTTACCGTGAAATGCTTACTTACAGGCCCTTAACCAACAATGCAGTTCAAGAAAGAGTTAAGAATATATTTACCAAATAAACTAAAGTAAAAAAGATTAAAAAGTAACACAATAAAATAACAATAACGAGGCTATATACAGGGGGTACAGGTACCGAGTCAGTGTGCGGGGGTACAGGTTAGTCGAGGTAATTTGTACATGTAGGTAGGGGTAAAGTGACTATACATACAGTTGAAGTCGGAAGTTTACATACACCTTAGCCAAATACATTTTAAACTCAGATTTCACAATTCCTGACATTTAATCCTAGTAAAAATTTCCAGTCTTATTTACATTTTAGTCATTTAGCAGACGCTCTTATCCAGAGCGACTTAGTTAGTGAGTGCATACATTTTCATACTGGCCCCCCGTGGGAAACGAACCCACAACCCTGGCGTTGCAAGCGCCATGCTCTACCAACTGTCAGTTAGGATCACCACTTTTATTTTAAGAATGTGAATTGTCAGAATAATAGTAGAGAGAATGATTTATTTCGGTCAGCAGTTTACATACACTCAATTAGTATTTGGTAGCATTGCCTTTAAATTGTTTAACTTGGGTCAAACGTTTCGGGTAGCCTTCCACAAGCTTCCCACAATAAGTTGGGTGAATTTTGGCCCATTCCTCCTGGCAGAGCTGGTGTAACTGAGTCAGGTTTGTAGGCCTCCTTGCTCGCACACGCTTTTTCAGTTCTGCCCACATTTTCTATAGGATTGAGGTCAGGGCTTTGTGATGGCCACTCCAATACCTTGACTTTGTTGTCCTTAAGCCATTTTGCCACAACTTTGGAAGTATGCTTGGGGTCATTGTCCATTTGGAAGACCCATTTGCGACCAAGCTTTAACTTCCTGACTGATGTCTTGAGATGTTGCTTCAATATATCCATATAATGTTCCTTCCTCATGATGCCATCTATTTTGTGAAGTGCACCAGTCCCTCCTGCAGCAAAGCACCCCCACAGCATGATGCTGCCACCCCCGTGCTTCACGGTTGGGATGGTGTTCTTCGGCTTGCAAGCAACCCCCTTTTTCCTCCAAACATAACGATGGTCATTTTAGCCAAACAGTTCTATTTTTGTTTCATCAGACCAGAGGACATTTCTCCAAAAAGTACTATCTTTGTCCCCATGTGCAGTTGCAAACCGTAGTCTGGCTTTTTAATGGCGGTTTTGGAGCAGTGGCTTCTTCCTTGCTGAGCGGCCTTTCAGGTTATGTTTATATAGGACTCGTTTTACTGTGGATATAGATACTTTTGTACCTGTTTCCTCCAGCATCTTCACAAGGTC